>NC_133662.1:82645708-83333208 GCF_037893015.1 Macrotis lagotis | reverse complement strand
TTTCCCATTTCCAGCCCTGTTTTCTGGTCCCCCCCCCAAATTCCCACAAAAGAATTTTATTTAAAAAGATATCAGGGGGCGGCTAGGTGGCACAGTGGATAGAGCATTGGCCTTGGAGTCAGGAGTACCTGAGTTCAAATCCTGCCTCAGACACTTAATAGTTACCTAGCCTGTGGACTTGGGCAAGCCACTTAACCTAACCCCATTGCTTTGAAAAATCTAAAAAAAAATAAATAAAATATCAGGAACTTCAAGTTAAAAAGGGAACTATTTTTTCTTTTAAACAGATAAGGATAACCCTTTCACACCTACAACTCATTTAATCACATAAATAACAGAGATACCACACATACCTTTATCATAAAAATTATGCACATTTCACCCATGTATCTATCCCTTTATTTGGAATTAATACAATGACAGGTTATTAACAGAATTAGCACTGTAGTATAAAATTTATATATATATATATATATACATATATATATATAATCTTTGTGTCTATAGCCTTAGACAGAAATACATACTGTATTTAAAATTTTAAATACATACTGTATGTTCACTCATATCAGTCAAAATTTTACATTTGATGTAAAATGACTTTTTTTCTCCTCATTTTACTGAAGGTTCATTCTTGTGATTGTGTTAACCTTTTGTGCCTTTTTGTGGAGAGAAGACTGTGTGATAGCAATAATATCATAATTGTTATTCTACCCTCTTCCTTGAATTTTACATCTGCATCCCACATTGACTTTGGAGTTCATTCTCTTGTTCTCTCTCTCTCTCTCTCTCTCTCTCTCTCTCTCTCTCTCTCTCTCTCTCTCTCCCTCTCTCTCTCTCTCTCTCCCTCTCTCTCTCCCTCTGCACTTGGTTGATCGAGCAGTGTTTCTGACCTCATACAAAAGGGGACAAAGCAGCATTTTCTCTCTTGCCACTCTTCTTCAAAGCAGAATCCCAGGCTGAGAGGTCTTGGGAGAGCTTTCCAAACTGAGCTAATCAGACAAGAGTGCTTGAAGAAGTTTTTCCCATTAGAGTATTTTGAGTTTTTGTTACACAGAGGAATCTGTGTCATGGAATTCAAATCCTAACAGGTGGAACCCTTCAAATGCAGGCCTAAATACTTTCCCAGAGCTTCCAAAAAGGAAATGGCTCTACAGTTTGAGGCTGGGGGAATGTTGATATAAGCAGAATAGGAGCATTTCATCATGGGGACCAGGGCATGGAAGTCTAGGCTGTGAGCCCCATGCCTCTCCCTAGGGTCATGGCCATTCACATCCAGACCCTGGAAGAGGGAATATAGTTATTTCCATCCACAAAGGAGAAAGTTATCCCATGCCAGTGACCACCATTGTAGAAGGCTGGAACTCTCATTAATAAGGAATGTGGAGTCTTCCGCAACATTACGGCAGGCATAAATTTCCTCTGTTTGTTTTGTGAGGACTAGCATGGGCTGCTATAATGAGATCAGGGAATCCACCAGGGACAAGGCCTTCATGTAGGCCATTTGTAAGGTTTTCTTTGGCTACTGCCTGGTCTGCCATCCGGGAAAGCAGTGACTTTCTAACAAACCAGAGTTGTGTGACCCATGGGCATTTCTTTGGCTAGCATCAGTAAACTCGTTCTTGCCATCTTTTCTTTCCTTCAAAAATCTACACACACACACACACACACACACACACACACACACACACACCCCACAAGAAGTTTTATTTTTTTCTTGTCCAGAAATATGAAAAAAATTCTTATCATGGCAGATTCATTCTTATAAAACTAGAGATATAAATTAGATTTGAAGCCCAAATAAGAGATTTGGTTTCCTAATCATTTTGATGGATATACTTACTGGTCTATGCTTTTTTGTCACAGGACAGATTTATCAAGCCCAGACAATCATTGAGCTCTCTATCTAAATTTCTCTTGTGAGTACTACCTTGTTTTGTAACACAGAATATTTACTATGTAATTATCAGCAATGTGCTATTTATTGCAAAGAGCATAAGACCCTATTCAAGATTCTCCTAGTCAGTTAAAAGACAGGTGATACCCATATATGGAATCCTAGAGAAAATGGAATAGGAATGCTTGTCCTAAGAAAGCAGAGGTTAATAGTCATACTTCTGGTACTATTTTCAGTAGTGGTTTGCTATGCCAAGTATGACTTTATTCTGTAGACCTAAAGAAGCTCATTTTTCTGCACCTATAGAACTAGGCATGGAACTTAATATTAGACCACTAAACATGCAACTCTCTGCTCTCAAAACAAACAACAACAAAAAACAAAAAACAATCACTTCAGTTAAGATGAATCTTCTCACTCTAGCTTATTCTCTCATGATTCTACAAAGTATCTGAATTATGCCCTAACTTTGTCCTGAACTTTTCACGGTCAAGGTTCTAAGTTCTTTTAACCCCTCTTGAGGAAGATGTGAGTCGATTGTGTCCTTAAAGTCATTGTCCTCATATCAGTGGATGACCTACCTGTTTCCCCTAATGTTTAATTCAGTTTTCCACACACGTCATTGGAAATGTAATTGCTGGACTAACTCCTCAAAATCTGGCAGGGAAGAAGAAAACTGAAATTGTTTGGAGGACTGTAGTGATCTTTAGAAATGGACCATGTTTATTAAATTGGAATTGAATTGTTCTTTCACTATAAAATTGAAAGAACAAGGGTAAATTGAACATGGTTAGTAAGCCTTTGACCCAGAAGAAAAGGAGAATAGCTTTTTTCAATCAATCAAATGTTAATTTGAATATAAATGTTTAGAGATTTGAACTGTTACCACCACCATCCCAACACACACACACACACACACACACACACACACACACACACACACACACAAACAAACACTAAACCCAATATAGCACCTTTTACCTGGCATCTATAAATTGTGATTTAGAGTTTAAACTTTGCTTCTTTAAAGATGATCATTAAAGTCCTTTGAGGGCAGGGTACAGTGGACAGAGTTCTGGACCTGAAGTTAGGAAGACCTGAGTTCAGATTCAACTTCAGACACACTAGCATATGACTGAGCAAGTCACTTCAATTATTTATCTCAGTTTTCTCATCTGTCAAATGAACTAGAGAAGAAAATGTCAAACCACTACAGTGTCTTTGCCAAGAAAACACTAAATAGAATCAGAATGAGTTGGACACAAATGAAAAATGACTGAACCATAACAAAGTATCCTTATGAATCTGTAAAATATTTTTCCTTCCTGAAAAAGGCAAAGAACCTAGAGCTTGTATTTGATAATCTAGTTACCTTTCTTTATCTGGATCAGGAAGAAGATGATGATGATGATGAGTATATAGTAGTCAGAAGCTTATTCTGTCACCTCCATAAAATATTTATAAGTGAAGGTCATCCTTGATGAAAATATAAAAATGAAGCAAGCAGGCTTTTGCAAACAATATTCTATAGCATGCCATATCTTTGTAAGTCACACAGTTGACTAAGGTATATAAAGAATACAAGACATCTTTCTGTGTTTATTTCTGCTGACTATTGTGATTCAGTTGAACAAAATATTAAAAGCTCTCTTGTAATAAGATATCTTCCATGAATATGTTAAAATTATATAAGAATCATTTTATAATAACATCTTATAAGATGTCTTTTCTTCTGTTAACACCATGCAAAATTTCTCAAGAAATTCAATAACCCATGACTTTGTTCAATTATAAATAGCAAGAAAGGCATAAAACAGAAATATATATTCAAAAAAGGTATTTATCATTGCCCTGGAGGATTTTTGATACAAAATCCAAAAGGGAAAAGCATTCTCTATAAATGCAAAGACCCTCTATAGGTTCCTGTTTGTGGGTTTGCATTATATGAATTACATCATGCCCTAGAATGATAGAACCTCCTATACAAATATAGTTTCCCACGAAGGTTTATTCTAACAATTAACTCTGGTGGAGACTAGGGGAAAGTGTAGGAAGAATCATCTGTTGTCCAATTTTTAATCTGCCATTGAATGGATGTGATAAAGAGTTGTACCGTTAGTGTGTATGTGTAACTATATCTGTTTACATACATAATATATGTAAATATACATTAGATAAATAGCTAGGACATGAATTGTGGATATCTAGTGTCCATAATTGAATAGAATGAAAGAGGAGTGGGGTTATCTTCAGAAAACTATGAGATGCTTTTACTGATCTTTTACACCTTCCTGAAACAGAACCCCATCTTTTTAATATCACAGTTCTTCCAGTGATATATATGTGTCTGCAAATTGTGGAATAGTAAAATCTCATAAGAATCAGAATTAAAGGACACTCCGAGAATAATGTAAAGTTACTGCATATGTTGACTTAACTGTAAAATAGTCACACACAAAAAAAAGAAAAGTCAACCTCTCTAGGCGTTCGGTTGTGAAAAGAACAAATATAGTGCTATTGTATTTGTCAGTTTCCATTTTCCGTAGTTCATGTATTCCTAATTATTTCTGAGTATTAATTCTCAAATGATTTAATCAGTACTTGTGGAGAGAAGTTTCTGACTGTTGGTGAAACATAAATTGATTCATATTCTAGTTTAGGAAATTTTTGCTCTGACGCTTGAATAAGACAACTTAATTTCTCCAGACCTCAATTTCATTGGATCATAGAACTCTAGTATTGGAAGGGACTCCAGAAGACATGTATCAGAGTGCCTTTCTAAATCAATCCACCTGATCAGTAAGCATTCATTAAACATCTACTATGTGCCACTCAATGCTAAGTGCTGAGGATGCAAAGAAAAGCAAGACAGTCTCTACTCCCAAGGAGTTCACAATCTAATGGAAGAGACAAAATGCAAGTATAAATTGTAAGTAATCAACAGAGGGAAGGTATGAAAATTTAAGAGGAATTTGAGAAAGATTTTCTGTACAAGCCAGGGAAACCAGAAAGTAGAAAATGAAGAGGGAGAACATTTTATGAAAGGGGGAACACAAATTAGCAGGAATGACTTGGATGAAGATACAATAAAGGAAATTTAAGAAGGAATGTTCAGAAAACAAGGAGGTAAACTGGGATAGAATAGTCACAAAAATCTAGTGAGAATAGAGTTCCAAGAAGAAGAAGGTGGTCAAACAGAGGTCAAGAATGATAAGGATAGGAAAAAAAGCATTAGATTTGACAATTATGAATTTCATTTTCAACATCTCCAGAATGTGGTCCCCTAACCTGTACTCAAGGTTCTCTGTAACAGAGAAATCATTACATTCCCAGGCAAGCAACCCATTTCACTTTGGGTCCAGTTTTAATATCAGAAAATCTTATGCCTATGTGAAGTCCAACCTTGTCTCTTTATTTTTTTTTATTAAAGATTTTGTTTATTTTGAGTTTTACAATTTTCCCCCTAATCTTACTCCCCCCCCCAGAAGGCAATTTGTCAGTCTTTATATTGCTTCCATGGTATTTTATTCATTGATCCAAATTGAGTGTGATGAGAGAGAAATCATATCCTTAAGGAAGAAACAAAGTATAAGAGATAGCAACATCAGGCAATAAGATATCAGGTTTTTTTTTTTCTAAATTAAAGGTAATAGTCCTTGGTCTTGGTTCCAACTCCACAGTTGTTTCTCTGGATACAGATGGTATTCTCCATTGCAGAGAGCCCCAAATTGTCCCTGATTGTTGCTCTGGATGGAATGAATGAGTCCATCAAGGTTGATCATCACCCCCATGTTGCTGTTAGGGTGTACAGTGTTTTTCTGGTTCTGCTCATCTGACTCAGCATCAGTTCATGCAAATCCCTCCAGGCTTCCCTGAAATCGCGTCCCTCCTGGTTTCTAATAGAACAGTAGTTTTCCATGACATACATATACCATAGTTTGCTTAGCCATTCCCCAATTGAAGGACATTTACTTGATTTCCAATTCTTTGCCACTACAAACAGGGGTGCTCTAAATATTTTTGTACAAGTGACATGTTTTACCCTTTTTCATCATCTCTTCAGGGTATAGACCCAGTAGTGGTATTGCTGGGTCAAAGGGGTATGCACATTTTTGTTGCCCTTTGGGCATAGTTCCAAATTGCTCTCCAGAAAGGTTGGATGAGTTCACAGCTCCACCAGCAATGTAATAGTGTCTCAGATTTCCCACAACCCTTCCAACAATGATCATTATCCTTTCTGCTCATATTGGCCAGTCTGAGAGGTGTGAGGTGGTACCTCAGAGAAGCTTTAATTTGCATTTCTCTAATAAGTGATGATTTAGAGCAATTTTTCATATGATATGACTATGGATTGCTTTGATTTCCTCATCTGCAAATTGCCTTTGCATATCCTTTGACCATTTGTCAATTGGGGAATGGCTTTTTAAAAAAAAATATGACTCAGTTCTCTGTATATTGTAAAAATGAGTCCTTTTTCGGAAACATTAGTTATATTGTTTTCCAGTTTACTACATTTCTTTTGATCTTGATTACAGTGGCTTTATCTGTACAAAAGCGTTTTAATTTAATGCAATTAAAATCATCTAGTTTGTTTTTAGTGATGCTCTCCATCTCTTCCTTAGTCATAAACTGTTTCCCTTTCCATAGATCTGACAGGTGAACTAGTCCTTGATCTTCTAATTTCAAGCTTGTCTCTTTAAAACATCTCCGTTGATCTTAGTTCTGACCTCTGGGATAAACACAACAGGTCTGATCACTCTTCCCAGTGGCAGCCCTTCAAAACTTTTGAAGACCGCTATCAATTTGCTCCTAAATCTTGTATTATCTTTTCTCATTTCTTCAGCCAGTACTGGTATGACATGGCTTCACATTTCGCACTTGTCAGTATTCCTTCTACAATGTAATAGTTCATATGTGGTTTGTCAGAAGGCAGAAGATAACAGGACTTTGACCTCTAGCACCCTGTACTGGGGTTGTTTTGTCTTCTAAAGTTTTCTTATAGGCCTTTCCTAAGACCTTAAAGACTTCTCCATTGTTGCCAAAGCATTGTCCTTATAATACTTATTTCTGTACACTCCTAGCTTCCAATTAGGTTATAAGTTCCTTGAGTATAGAAACCAAGCCATTTTTCATTTCTGTATCCACCGGAAGCTAGCCCTGGATCCTATCCATTTGTAGGCACTTGATAAGTGTTTATTCTGTTGAAATTCAGAATTTGATATTATCTTGATCAAAATGCCTAGGGCAACTCACATAATAATCCCCCTGTACTTGGCTACATTCTACTTCTATTAGTGTCTGCTAAGATAAAAGCCACCCATGTAGCAAGCATGAGATAACAGATGAGTAGTCCTTCCTACAGATGGAGAGGAGGGCCTTTAACACTTCAGGGGGACCCCTGTGAAAGAATTTTGGGAGGATGAGAATGTGTGAATGGATTATAATTTGCATCTCTGAAGAGATACTCAAATCTCCATTTAGAATATATCTCCATAAAAGTAACAAAAATCAAAATATTTTTTCTATCTCTTGAAATTACTTATATTATCTTGTCTGTATCTTATTTTTAATTATCTGTGTACATCTTATATCCCTTTGTAGAATATAAGCTCTCTCAGGGTAAGGAGTGTGAATTGTTTTTGTTCCCCCCCACCCCCAGCCATCTTTATATCCCCAGCATCCATGATAGGGCAATGCATATTGCAGTGCTTAGTAAATGTTTGTTAAATTGAATCTAATTCACTCTCTTTTCACATCCTACTATTAAGATTGAGCTCAGATTCCATTCAAATCCCTAGGTCTTCTTCATATGGACTTTCTATCCCAGACCTACATGTCTGCCCCATTTTGGATTGAACAGTTGATCCTTTGAATCTAAATACATGACTTAACATATCCTTTTGTGTATTTCAATTCACTGTTCTAAACTTGTTAAAATCTTTTTGGACCTTGATTCTGTCATTTACCATGTTTAGATGTTCCTTCTAGCATTGTGTCATCCACAAATGCTATTTTTAATCGATAAATGAAGAAATTAGATATTCCACTATTTTTTAAACACATTTCTGGTGGCATAATATCTGAGTTTGGACATAGCCTTGAACATTATTAGAGCAAAGGTTCTATCCCAGAACAAGCTTATGTCATTCATAGTCCAAGTACCTCTCCACAGTGTCTGATACAAATGCTTATTAAAATTTAATCAATTCTGTATTTTAGGGCAGTGCAGTTTTGGAGATGATGAATTTTGTAGGATGGTAGGGATCTCAAAGCAGCTCTGATTTGAGAATTGGCAGCTTTAATTCTGGCTCATTTCAGAGAGTGAGGGGTGAAAATGGGGGAAAACATTAGGGGGCACTCTTTCTTTTTTCTCTCTCTGTTTGAATTTCAGGGGGAAAGGATAGGAAAACACATCCTGAGAGATAAGAAGTCCTGGAATTGCTCATTGATTGTTTACTACTAAACTCATTTGGTGTCTATAACATCATTAATGCCTTTTTTATACTGGAACTTTTACTGCCTTTTAATATTAACTATTAACTAAATATTAATATGAGAGAGACAGAGGAAGTTAAGTGGATTGATCAAAACAAGGAAGACCTGAATTCATGTTCTTGCTTCTGTCACAAAAGGCTGTAGGACCCTGGACAAGTCATTTATCTCTGTGTTCTAGGTACCTCTCTAAGAATATAAATCATAGATTTGTGTACATTGATTGGCAGAGAGAATTTCTTCTCCAGGGAGTTTTCTATGCCAATAAAATCATGTGACTGGTATATATATATATATATATATATATATATATATATATATATATATATATACACACACACATACATATATATGTATGTATATATACATATATATGTATATCTATGTATATATAATCATGTCTCTTGAATATATATATGTGTGTGTGTGTGTGTGTGTGTGTGTGTATGTTTTGTAATGCTCTCACCTGCCTCTCTTGTGCCAGAATTACAAGTGTCCCAAGGAACAAAGTTCCAGTAAGATGAGACAAGAATCCTTGGTTCTCTGGACCTTGTGATTATGAGAGAATTGCTAACCAATGTTGCTTATGGGATAGATACTCCAGTCTCAAAGCAATGAGGTGCTCTGGTGAAAAGCAGGGAGTTTGTGCTTGATAAGTGAAACCACCACCACCTTTATTACTGTCTTCCCTTAAACCATGATAGACTGAAACCTAGTACTCTAAATTCAAGAACCTTGGGAATAGCAGTGCCCCACAAACCACTGGACCTGCTTCCAGCCCAGCCATCATTTAGGAGAAGTAATTGTAGAGAAGGTGCCTGTCTTCTTCACCACCAGAAACAACTTCTGATCAAGTGGTACCAATGGACAGAGAGGAGGCCCAGGAACCCTGGCAGGGACAGTATTCTCCTAGACAGTCCAAGTCTTACCAACTCTCAACTGACTGAGCATCAGAAATGATGTGATCTTCAGAGAAAATAACATTAAAGAGGCTTTATCCCTGCTTTGCCATTATGCCTTAAAGCTCTAACTTGCAGCTGAAACCTTTCATTTGTGTGGTCTCCCTTGTTAGAATAGGAACTCTCCAAAAGCAGGGATGTCAGTATTCTATTTCTGTTCTCAATGTTCAGCGCATTGCTTTGCACTCACCCCTTCATTCATATATTCATTCAGGTAGTTGTACCCTTTTCTCTTTACTCCTGCCATGCAAGATATTCACATGATTCTGATACAGGATTTTATCATTTCTGTATGGTGGGTAGTAGCTAATGGTGGGTCTCACTTCAAACAGGTGAGACCACTTCTGACTTTACCTAAGTGTACCTGGTCTCAGGGGGAGGCTATCTTGCAGAAGTTTCTGGATGCTGAGTAGTATGAACAAGGAATTCCTTATTGCCTTGTTATAACTCTCTCATCTTCAGTGTCCTTTTGATATGAGAAGATGGTAGGTGTATCTCTGTACATAATCTCTGTATACATTCTGTTTTCTAATCTACCCATTTCCCTTTGCCTTCCCAGTAGCCTTGACCTTTTATTTTCACCCCTTCTCTTATTTCCTCTTCCTACACTAACCTTCTGCTTACCCAGCTTTTCCTTTTACCACCCACCTCTAGAAGTGAATTAAATGTGAGCTTAATAGTTCTGTAGTTTGGTATCGACAATAGTAGAGGCCTAATTGATATCAGTCAAACTACCTCTACCAGGATCTGAAGAATGGAAATGTCACATATTGTAGCTCACTTCCTAGAACATAGCCTGAAGCACATTTATACTTTACATTATTCCGTTACAAGTTGATGTAAATTCTTTCAATTTAAGACAGCCTCATTTAGAAGCTGTATATTCTTCTGAGAGGCCCCACACATGGCTTTGGCTATAAAAAAGCCAGACTCGCGTTGTTTAGTAAAAGGTTAAAAGTACTTCAGAGAAAAAGGCTAGTTCCATTCTGTTACCTGTTCAGCAGATCCTTTGGTTGATAGCTAGTCCTAACTTATAGTTACTTCCTTTTCTGGATTGCTGTCTTTGGTGAGCAGTGGATTTTCTTTTTGTTTTTTGTATATGACAGTACTTTCAGACTAAAGAACATACATGAAAAAATGAGTCTTATAAGGATTTTCTCCTCTGGATTAATCTATAATCTTAATAAGAAAGGGCCCTTAGAAAGCTACAGTTACCCTTCCACGTCGTAGGGGTAAGAGCCACAACATCCCTACAATATGGAAAATCTGCATAAAAATTTTTCATGTTCTCTTTGTACTGGAGAAGTCTGAATATTTTTCTTTTATGGAATGTTTACATTACTTTGTAGTAAAATCTGGATTGATGTTATATAATTTTATACACATATATGCATTTCTGAATTTCTGAACTTTTTCTTTGTTTTGTCTGCTGGCCTTTGTATGTCCTTTGTGGACACACAAGTTGTGTCCACACAACTCCCCCAAAATTCCTATTTAATTTCTTATGCCGACCTGCAGTATATCAAAACCATGACGGAGAAAATCATGTAGGAGAGATAAACACTTTTAGTCAATGGAACACAAATTTGCGCAGTTATCACATACATTGTATTTTTTGTGCTGTATTGGACAGAGTATACCAGATGTGGAATCAAAGAACCTGGTCCAAGTCCTGTCTCTGACACTTATTTTTCCTGAGACATCTGTGTCAGGTCACCATTTTTCAATTTCCCCCACTCGTAAAATGAGGGGTGCTAGTTCTAAAAGTCCTTTCTAGTTTTGAAATTCTCTGGGTGATATGAAATACACAATCAATTAAGGGCAGTCCGGTTGGAAATTTAGGATCAACATTTGTAGGGGGAAAATAGAATACTTAGAGAAGAGTCTAAAAAGACACAAATTAGTTTAGTGCAAACAGGTGTATATAATGAAGAGTAATGGAGTTGTTGGATTTCGGTAAGGTCATCTAATGAATGAATCATTCTTGCTCTTGTCTTATTATTATTTTCCTGTTTGAAGATAGGGCCAAGTATTCCCTCTCCAATGGCTTAATAAAAGTTTATCAAATGAATGTTTTTGAATAATGAATTAAAGTTGTGAGTGTGTTATAAAAAATGAGTGTGTATAAAATTCTGAAAATATATGTAGATAATCTTTTTAATCATGCATTTGACCTAGTTTAAATTTCATAGTTCAAATTTAAAACCTTGAACTTCATTAGCCTCTTAGCTTCTAAGAGTATGAAGAAGATTAAACCATTTGCTCACCATTTACTCTCTAAGGTATTTTCCTATTCTTAGTCCAGAGACTTAGATTTCAGATATTTTTCCCTGGGTTTTTTGTTTTGGTTTGGTTTTGGTATAGGCTTATAATCTTTATGAATGGATGCTGACTAATTTGATGTCCACTTAGACCACATTGTTTTATAGCCTTAACACTTTGGAGTGTGCCCCGATTGGTAGGAATTTATTATTGATGCTCAAATGAACTAATGTTTGTAAATCCCTTGTAAAAACCTAAAATTTAATATAAATGTAAGAGTGAGTGAGAATTATTAGACCACAAAGACCTCACTGAATGTTGTGCTATTGTGTTCATTTTTGGCCCACAGTGGAGGTCTTTGATTCAGAAAGTGAGGATTCTGGAGAAGAAAAGAATGATCAAGAGCTCCCACATTCTGTGACATGTCCGACCCCCTTGATCTGGTCCATGCAACATGTACAAGGTAAGAGAGGTGCCTTTTGCACTCAGTTCTTGTACCTTCATTTCCTTGGGCTACTGTGATCTTCCCAAGGCAGAACTGATTTTCCAGGGTGTGAAAATTTCTATTAGAGATCTTTGGGAGAGAAGAATGTTCTTTGATTTGTATTTGCTGATCAGTAGTCCTTACCTTAGGGCATGACCTATCTGAATGGTTACTTTAGCAGGAACCATTGATTCGAATCACAGATTGTACTATGTATGTACTTGGAAAAGCTAATGTCTCTAGTGCCAAGAGCAATGGCAGGATATTGATAGCAGGAGATTTTTATGTGAATATAACAGCATTTGCATAGGTCTTCTTGGTTATGGTACTTCACTTCTCTAGATAACAGTGGCTCTCTAGTGAGGATTGTCAGTTAAGTCATTTCACCATGATTGACTCCTAAGCCTCTAAGGGATGGCAGTAAGAACCTGAGACCCCAGGGGTTTAGCTATTTAGATTCTGCAAACCTAATTTCAATAACTCAGTCAATCAACAAGGATTTATTAAACACCTATTACCTACAGGCACTCTTATAGATATAAAACAGTCCCTGTGGTCAAGGAGCTTACATCCTATTTTAACTAGGATACTGCCTCTGAAAATTCTTGTTAACCATGAAAAAGATCATTTTGCTCCTTGTGATTTCTCAGACCATCTTATTTTCTCAGTTTTCTAGAGTGCCAGGAAAGCCATATGGGTTTTTTTGCTTGAATGCTTTTGAAAAGGTAAGAGAAACACTGAAACCACAGCACTGTATGATCAGTGATTACAGTGCCTTTCTTTTGACTAAGGTTTCTTAGGAGGTTCCCTCCTACCCCACCCCCTCTACCTAGCCCAGCCCTATTTGAACTAAGTATAAAGAGCAAGTTTTGGTCCCATTCTCTTAGGAACTCTGATGCTCAATTCTTTTTCTAGCCTCAAGACTTTTAACTCTAAGCAGCCTCTTCTAAAATCACTGTTGAAATACCAGAAGCTTGGCAGCCAGTTCCCCAGAGGGTCTTGGCAGGAGCCCTCCATTACAAATCTTGTCCCTTATTGCTTAAGAGATTTGTGTACTGAAAAGCAAAGGGAGTGCTTGGGAAGGATCCTGAACAACTCAGTTCAGTGTGTCAGCTTCCTCTGAGTAGCTCCGGAGCAACCCAGACTCTGATGTCAGGGATTCTCTGTTGACAAACAGCCTGAAACCAGACTCCTCAGAAATGTTAACAGGGAGTCTAGGTGGGTGTACTTCTGTATCCCGGGAAGTTGAGTGGCAGAGTGGGTGTCTCTTTTTCAGCAAAATGTGATGTCTTACTTTTGTAGACAGGAATCTTTTATAACTTTGGTTGACAGAAAGCAGAAACTGGGAGGAGGTTTTTTGAAACTTTTGAAGATGCCTTAGGTCACAATCTCAGGAAAAAAAAATTTTGAGAAAGCTCTACCTGTTGTGTGCATGTACACACACACGCACAGAGACATCAATAAGCAAAAATATCAGTAAAAAATGACATCCCAGAGGAATAATCCTTAATTAGAAGCAGTTTACCAGAATATGAAGTAGTTATATAATTTAACTATGCAAATGATACCCTTGATTTTAAAAAATTAGGTTTATTAATAAGAAGTTGGGAATATTCATAAATTTACCCTAAATATGCATTATGTAACTATTTAGAGGCTATTCCTATACCCATACCAACCCAACTTGATTTCTGTAATCTGAACAATGTTCCAGTCTGTTATTACTAATTTTTCAGAAATTGGAGATTTCTATTGAAGAAACAAATTATAAGCTTATTTTTTTCTCATACAAAGGAAGGAATTTAACTTCAGACCCTCAGAAAGACACTCAGAGAGACATGAGGAAAGGGGAAAGAGGTCAAGGAATCATGAAAACTTAGTTACCCAAGAGACAATAAGAACTCTAGTGGGGCAGGATTACATCTCTGGGGAGTCCACACCTTGGGTTCAATGGTCAAAAGTCTCTCACCTGTCCAAGCAAGCATCTCAGTTACTACTCCAGTTCTGTGTGGGATACTTGAGTATGTATCTGTTTGGTTTCCCTATGCCAGGTCAGGGAGGTTGCTTGTGAGATGAAACTTTTGCTTGTGAGATGAAAATTTCTAGAAGGGAAGGTACTAACAGAATCTAGGAGAAGGGAGCACTAGAGATTTTTAATGAAACATTTGTTAAAATGAGATCTAGGCCTGTGATTTTCTTAGAACTTAAAAAAAATTATCTTTTACTAATACAAAAAAAAGCAGAAATCATTATAGTTTTATTGGGAAATCCTAACTGCCTTTCTGAGTGTTACATTTGACTGACTTGGACTGTATTCAGCTTATACTGGTCACCATCTAGTAGAGGCAAGATAGGCAAGATGGTATTACTCTCAAAATCACAAATTCTGGTTTCTATTCTATTCTATTTGTAGGGCATTGGGGGGGATATGAGAAGAATTAATAATTGAGAATCCAGGAAATGTGATTTCCTCCCCCCCCTTCTTTATGAATGTCATCATTTATTTGCATGTTAACCAGTTCACCAGCAAGTTGTCCTAGTATGAGACCTAGTTCTAATACTTAGTATTAGCCAGTCAGCTCATTCCTCTGGATCTTTATTTTCTCATCTATAAAATAGATATAATAATACCTGTACCATCTTTGTCATAGGGTTATCATAAAGACAGCATTTTATAAAGAAATATTAGTAGCAGTGATATCTTCAGATAATCAATTACCAATAACCCCTTCTTTTTTTCACATTTTTCTTTTACCTTCCTAACCAAGGTCAGCTTGATTTCTCTTTCACCTGCTTGAAAAAAAATGCTGTCTATAGACCAAATCAACCAGCATTTATTCTCTCCTTTGGAAAAATGTCCAAGGATAAAAAGCCAGAAAGGAAATAGTGCTTCCCCTCAAAGAACTTACATGCTAATGTAAGTGATAATGAACCAAATGAATATGAATGTAGGTTGTTAAAGCATTTATATCCCTTAAACATTGTTCTGGGAAACTAGAATCAGTATGTAAAACATTTTCTTCCATTGTATATTCAATTTGGCAGAGCTGCTCTGAACCATTTAAAATATAACTAAATAGCTAGATCTTTCCAAAGTGAGTCCCACCCCACCCTTTGTTTCAGTGAGGGAGAAGGTCTCAAAATCAACTCTTCATTTATTCCTCTGTTGTAATTGGTTCCAGAGGGAATGACCAGGTTGCAAGTTATAGAATGAAATTTTTTCATCATTCATAGACAAAACTTTCCCAGTAAATTTCAGTGATCATCTGCTGTAGAACTCCACGTTTTTGGTACTGCTGAAAAAATGTGTCACTTTGTATGAAGAAAAATAAACAGCTGTGACTTTTTTGTGCATTAGTTTTATCAACAATACTAAAATGCCAAAGCAATTCATAATATGATTTACATTTATACTTATACTAGTCATTTAATTTGTCCATCAAGTGCAAAACAGACTTGTAAGGCATTGTCCTGAGTACCAGGCTTATTTAGAGATTGGATCCCAGACCTCGTGGACTTTACAATTTATGAGGAATGAGAATACATGCATATTAATAATTATAATAAATAATTGTGAAGTATGAAAAAAGAATTACAGACCAAGTATTGTGGGAAATCATACAGAGCTGGGGGAAGGGAAGAAAAGGAGAATTAAGTAAGGCTTAATGGAAAAGGTGGCATCTTAGTTAGAGTGTGGGTAGGATTTCAAACAGACAGAAAGAAATAGGAGGAGAGAGCATTCTAGGTGGAGGGAAGACCATAAACATTGTTCCCTGCACTCTGGTCATCATTCTTAGCTGGTTTTTTGCAGGGGAATGCTATGGCTACTTGAAGGAGATGTTGTTAATGCAATTGGTAAATTGTGTAGGGATTAGACTAGAAGACCTCTGAGGTCCCTTCTAACTTTGAGATTCTTTGGTAGCTTTGTGTCCAAGAAAGAATAGGGTGACAGTAACAATGGGTTCAATTGGACCAAATAAAGATTAGAGTTGGAAAATCTGCTTAGAAGGAGATTTCAATAGGCCAGGAAGAGGGAGGCTAGTGGCAATGGAAATGGGAAGGAGGGGTATCAGATAGAGAAAAGGTGCCTGATTTGAGACTATTTGAATTTGAGAGGAAAGGAAAAAGGAAAAATCAAAGATGACTTCAAGTTTCTGAACCCAGGAATAAAGAAAAATAGCATTTACCAAAATATGAAAGAAGAGAGCATTTTCAGGGACATGATATTTTTCTAGGGCATATTTAAAGTTTGAGATATTAATGGGATGAGCATCAGTATTTGGAAGCACGGGTGTGAAATCAGGATAGAGGATGGGGCTAGATATACAGTCTTGAATTATCTATCATCTATAGCAGAGGTGAGGAACCTCTGGTTGGGGAGCATATTGGTCTGGTATTGCCAAGGCAACCCCAAAGGTGGAACTTGAAATTCAATAAATCTAGGAACTTTTTAAGGGTGAATAAATGTTTGTCCAAATATAGCCAGCAAATGATATTATAAGTATCCAAATGACCCTTGGCAGAAAAAAAAAGACCTTGATCTATAGGAATGATGCATATTAATAGAATGTATATTTTATGAGTATTTGAGAAATGCTTAAACTTTCAACTTTTGAGAAATGTTGCTGCCTTTTAAGTTTATTCCCTTGAAATGAATCTGAATGAAAGCTTCATCCTATCATTTAGTAACATAAAAGCATTGTTTCCTCTTCCTTCTACTTTCCCGTTAATAAGTTCAGATGATATAAACAGACCATAGTATATTTTGCATTCATCGGTCTCTCTATTAACAGGGTCAGCATCTATATGCTGAAGGCCAATGGCCCTTAGCCATTATGATCTGCCACCATCAATTTATTCTTATTTCCTTTTTTTAAGGAATAACTGCCCTCATTCTGTTTTTAAAATTTTGGGTAGTTCTTCAGGCAAAAAAGAACTTGTGACTTTGAAAGATTATTATTGCCATGAGGCAGATGTAGCACCTAAATTTCATGTAAATTGAGTTATGTTGAGCATATGACATATGGAGAATGAGGAGTCAAAATTCAAGATGTGTCATGTGCTTCAAGTTATGAGAATTAGGAAAATTTTGCAGGGGGAAAAAAGACTTCCACTTTCCCAGCCAGGTTTAGGAACAAAAATTTAAAAAAAAAAACAGACTTAGCCATGTGACTGTTATGTGGGTGATAGTATTGAAAGGTAAGACTACTCATCAGGAGGAGGTAATTTTAAGAGATGTAATAGAAAACTTACACATATACACATGCTGTATATGCTTATATGTATTTATAAACTTGCTGAGAAGAATAAGGAAGAAATGTCTTTGTTTTATACATTCAATTCTATTACAATGAAGCCATATTAAAGATGAAATTTAAAATGTTAAATATAATAAAAAGGAGAAATCTTCTGTTTTAAAATGAAGGTACAACCTTCCTTTTCATCTCAAACAAGACCCACATGTTTCAATGGGTATCACCCTAGTGTTTGACACACTTCAGAATTTCACAGTAAGCGGTGTTGCAACAGATCTTGTTCCATGCTTTTTGAAAGGCAGGTTTCTCCAGCCTATTACTGAATGGAAAATAAAGGTTCATATATGGGACACTGACCAGAACCTTGTCTTGTTATTGTAGCTGTCTCATGGACTTAGTTGCAAGATTCCTCAATGAATTGAAAGAGATTATCTATGATTAAATACTCTAAATTAAAAAAATCAGATATAGAAAGACACACCAAAAGTGCCTGGAGTTGTTTTTGTTTGTTTTTAACAGTAGAAAGTAGACTATGAAAGGTTTTGTCTCAATCTTAAATTAATTTTGTATTTAAGATGCATGGATATAACCAACAGATAGGCCTTTAGAATAGTGGCTGACCACAGGTACGACTGGGTCTGTATAGAGAGTGGAAAGGGCTCTTATTTCCAAATTGGTCTTTTCAGCAACTATTTCACACTAAGATTACAGTAACTGTCAGTAAGGACCCCTTTGAAAAGTAGGCATAATCATACAATTCTGTGTAAGTTTCTGTTACCTGAAATTAAATTCTTGCCACTGTTTTTCTTCTTTCCTGTTTTGAGGGTTTTAGATAAGAATAGAACAAGGGTCTTTTTATCTCCTAGTTTTGTTCTGTGTATTCTTAAACTCTAAATGGATGTGGAACTTTTGAGCAGACTGAATAATAATCTTAACTGTTTTAAATAAACTAATAAATAACATGAAAGGCAGTGGGGAGAAGTGGAGAGAAGGTTTTAAGGTCAAAGGTTCTGGGTTCTAATCTAACTCTCCCTTTATACAGTCTTTATGGCACTGGGCAAATGTCTTGACCTCTCTAAAAGTCTTCTTCATTATTTGTAAACAAGGGGGTTGGACTAGGTTGACTCCAAAGTTCCTTCTGGCTCTGAATCTGGGAACCTAGAATTAGAGACACCCCTTAAATATTTTATGTCCTTTTGTATAGTATGAATTTTTTTTCTTTGCTGTAGGTGGTTGCTAAGGCACAGTAAAAAACTGTCATTGTCACCATTTCCCATCTTTTCTGTTCCTCATTTGAATTATCTGTGGTCTTGACTTTTTTTTAAGTGTCGCTTTCATTTGAGGATAGCCAATTAATAGACATTGTTAGATGCCATTCTGTCCTGACTGATCATAGGATCATAAAAATCTAGAGCTAGGAGAGGCCCCAGACATTATGTTGACCAGTAAGTATCCTTCCCCTCCTCCTTATCCCCACCCACCTCAACTTGTTTTTCATGTTAGAAAACTCAGAGAGGTTGCCAGACCACAGTGGTAGTAAATAACAGAGCTGGGATTTAAACCCAGGCCCTCTAACTCCAGATCCAGTGTTTCTTTAATCTGTGTAAACATTTGTAGATACAAAATAGGAAAGACTTCCTGTCTTGACTCATTAATCTATTATTTATTTATTTTTAGTTAAAAATTAAAGATTTTCCCCTGCCTGTCTACTCTCTGTAACTTTTCAGTCCAAACAGTAGAAAATCTGGGCATGTAGGGAATATGTGATTGACAGGTTTCATTTCCACCTAGCTTATTAATTTGAGTATCTACTTGAGGGCGTTGTAGGTTATTTTTTTTCCATTTTAAAATATACTAAAGTATCCCACAGTAGCCACAGGTGACTTTTGCTACCATGATTTCCAGCCTCATTCTAATTTCTAAAGGAAAAATCTCTTGTTGTTTTCTATGCATGATATCACGAATAGAAAGCTGTCCTCCAAATCAGGAAAACCTAAATCTGAAGCCTGCTGGGAACACTTGCTAGATATGTGACCCTTAGAAAGTTACTCAACCTCTTAGTGCCCCCAAACAACCCTCAGACTCTGTATTGTGGAATAGTTGTTTATCTGAATTAATAGAGGGAACTTCCTTAGCCAGAATAAGAGATAGCAAGATCAGACAATAAGATATCAGGTTTTTTTCCCCTTAAATTAAAGATAATAGTCCTTCGTCTTTGTTCAAACTCCATAGTTTTTTTCGGAATATAGATGATATTCTCCATTGCAGAGAGCCCCAAATTGTCCTTGATCATTGCACTAATGGAGTGAGCAAGTCCATCAAGGTTGATCATCGCCCCCATGTTGCTGTTAGGGTGTACAATGCTTTTCTGGTTCTCATCTCACTCAGCATCAATTCGTGCAAATCCCTCCAGGCTTCCCTGAATTCCCATCCCTCCTAGTTTCTAATAGAACAGTAGTGTTCCATGGCATACATATACCACAGTTTGCTAAGCCATTCCCCAATTGAAGGACATTACTAGATTCCCAATTCTTTGCCACCACAAACAGGGCTACTATGAATATTTTTGAACAAGTGATGTTTTTACTCTTTTTCATCATCTCTTCAGGGTGTAGACCCAGTAGTGGTATTACTAAGTACTTATAATGAATATTTTTTTTTAGATTTTTGCAAGGCAAATGGGGTTAAGTGGCTTGCCCAAGGCCACACAACTAGGTAATTATCAAGTGTCTGAGACAGAACTTGAACTCAGGTACTCCTGACTCCAGGGCCGGTGCTCTATCCACTGTGACACCTAGCCAACCCTGAAGAATATTTTTTAAAAGGAAAAATAAAAGTTTAGCAAAAGTAATACATCAGACAAATCCAACATTGTATGCTGTATCTCATTCCTCACCTACAAAAAAGGAATGTCCCTTCTCATATCTTCTCTTTGGTGTCCAGCTTGGTTATTAAAATTAGTTATCTAATCATGTCATACCATGGCACTATTGACCCTGACATTCACTTGTAGAGTTAGAGTCATTGTATATATTCATAGGATTGTAGATTTAGAGTTTATTTATTCCAACTTCATCATTTTTCAGATAGGATGGTTTCCAAGTTCTGCTTTCTTTGATTTGCATCTTTAATTCATGCAAGTCATATGCTTCTCTTTTTTCTTCATAGTCATAACTTTTACAATGCCATAATAGAATATTGCAAAAAGTGTTTTTATAAATATTACATAGGAGATTTTTCTTTTTATCTTTGACTTGCTTGAGACAAATGCTTTGCATTATCTCTATGTTAAAGAGTATGAATGTTTTAGTTATGTTTTTAGCATAATTCCAAATTGCTTTCTAGAAAGGTTATACCAATTCACACCTCCACCAGTAGTATATCAGTGTGCTTGTCTTTTCACAGTTTCTTCAACATTAACTATGTTCATCTTTTGTGATTTTTGCCAGTATGCTGCATGTGAGCAGAAATCTCACAGTTGTTTTGATATGCATTCCTCTTATTAGTAATTTTCCAAAAAAAAATAAAAGAAGCCAAACAATAATATTTTTAGATTTCTTAGAGAAAAATTGATAAAGCAAAGAGGTTTATTTTGGTTAGTTGGAAACAATTCACAAATAGCTAGAATTTATTTAGCACCTACCAGGTGCCAGACACTGTGTGAGGTAGGTACTATTACCCATTCCACAGTGGAGGAAATTGAGGCAAGTAGTAGTTAAGTGAATTAGCAAAGATCAAATAGCTAATAAGTATGTCTTAGACTAGATTTGAACTCAAGTCAATCCTGTCTCGTGGATAGACCTACCCAATGCCTCACACTATCTGAATACCCTAACCACCCTCAGATGCTTTTCCAAAGATGATTTTCCCCCTGAGAAAAAGCATGATTTATGTATGAATTATAAAATGTTTAGATTAATCAGTGACTAGTTCTTCTTGTTTTAAAATGTGTGACTAGATAGATGGATAGATAGATATAGGGAGAGAGAGAAAATTTTCTAACTTTTTACTGTCCTTCATGTTTAAGGAAGGTGGCAATATCTTGAAAGGCTAGTCTCAATTAGGTAAAAATATAAGCAGTTAATTGCACTATTGAAGTCTAGCCAGTGAGGTAGAGTGTCGTATCATGTCATAATGATCACAGAATGCTTGTTAATTAGAACAGTAGAAATCGGTGTGATGAGTTATGAAAAAAATTAGTCCAATAAATGAACAATATCTGCTTCCCTCTTTACTTTTTCCATTCCACCACCACAAATAGTTTGTTGTGACAGCCGTAGGATAGGATTATGCCATTCTGGAAGAGGTCTGATTACAGCTAAAAATAGACATGAGGATTGGAGATCAGGAAAGGAATATTAAACAATTGGAATTTTGTGAAAGACTGATGCTGCCTCATTGTAATAATTTCCCAAAAGGCACATTAGTAATGCTACTAAATACAGACTTTAATAGACTTTAATAATGTGTACTTTCGAGGCCTTATACACAAAGGAATAATGTATAAAACATTCATTATGGAAAATTGCTACCTTTTTTTATTTAATAAGAAATCTGTTGAAACAAAACCATTCCATTGCCTATGGCATTATGTTCCTGGGTGTGAGGAGGATGAAGAATGATTGTCACCTTTTTAAAGTTTTTTTTTTAATCTCTTCCAAATCAACCAGAAGCATGTTTGGTCTCTTCTATTAATGGAAACTGGTACATTTTTAAATGCCTGTTTACTATGACAGCTGATGTTGATTGATTTCTTCTCTAAGTTTTCAAGTGTAAAACTTAGGTTTTTTTTTTTCACTGACATGGTCTTCAGCCATATCCTTATCCATGTCTGTCCATCTGCACCTTCCTCTTGTCTAGTGGTGGTCATAGTTGCTGGCAGAGGAGGGGGTAGGGTGCAGAATAAACCAATTAAAAAGGAATCTTAGTAAGCAACTCTGAGCAAGTCTTGCATTGGATTTCAATTTGATTTTAATGTGCTGCTGCTGAGAGCCCTGCTGTTGAGCAAGAGAAAAGAGTCAGAAGCAGATGCTTTTGGTAGAACAGTAGGGCATTTATAAATCTCTTTTAATGAGATAACATCATTAGAGCTGACAAAGTGCTGCAAATCAATACTTGTAATGGACTGCTACTATCTTCCAAAAGTATACTAATTGTGGTCCTCCTGAACATTCAAATTTGCTGAATCATGGGTTAAAGAGTTATCAGTTATTGCTGTTGGGATCTTCATTCACAGAGGATGGAAATAAAGACAACTTTAAGGAAAGAAGTATACTACCTGGTTAAAAATAAATGGCATAATGGATGGAGAGCTAGCCCTCAGAGTAAGATAGGTACAGCAAGTTTCAATTCTTCCCACCCCACCCCACCTTCCATTGTGAGATCTGTACCTCTTAATGAAACTCTGGACAAGTCACTCATCTTCTTCTGGGTCTTTAGGCATCTCTCAAGACTATAGATGTTGAAGAGTGGATTCCACACTGCTCTGTAGTAAAGAGAATTTCTTCCTACTTTGGTTGTCCACTCATTTTAGTTGTGTCCAACTCTTCATGACCCCAATTGGGGTTTTCTTGACAAAGACAATGCCTTTTCCTTCTCTGGCTCATTTTACACACGAGGAAACTGAGGCAAACAGGGCTAAGTGATTTGCTCAGGGTCACACAGTAATTTGAACTTGGGAAGAGGCTCCAGGCCCAGCAATCTATCCACTGTACCACTAGCTGCCTTCTTCTCCAATAGTCTGCTCTATGTATATTAAATCACTGGTCTAGTCCCTATCCTTAGCTTTTGCAAATCACCTAGTTCCGTTTTGAGAGAGAATCTCCCAGATGTTCCCAAGGCCAATGCTCCCTCTCCTCCCTCTCCTCTCTCCCCTAACCCCCTCCCCATCTACTTCACTTGACTTCTTCAAATGGTCTAGTATCTGTTCGTCTCCCTCCCCCTGCCCCCCCTCCTCTCTGTTCTCTGAGCTGGTTTCTTCCTAACACTGGTGTAATGTCAGCAACGCTAATCATGTCATACCGTGGCACTGTTGACCCTGACATTCAGCAACAAAGGAGCTTGAAGAAAAGACTCAGAGACGGAACGAGAGAGAGAGAGAGAGAGAGAGAGAGAGAGAGAGAGAGAGAGAGAGAGAGAGAGAGAGAGAGAGAGAGAGAGGTGGTAGCTGAAGACAGACAGCAGGAGGAAAAATATGCAGATCAAAATTATATTTTATTATGAATAAAAACCTTGTAACCTCGAAGTCTCTAATATTCTAAATAAAAATGTGCAGGAAGATTAAGTTGGGAGCAGCAGGATGAATTCTGATTTCTATTAAGAGTAGAATGGGAAGAGCCCGGGTTGTTCTTTTATGCCTTGCTTTTTAAATTGCAAGGGGAAGCAAATATTGTGGTTATCACAACTGGAGTGTTTCTCCTTACCTAGAGAGAATTTGAAACCTCTTTTTACTTTCCTTCATCCTCTCACCCTTTTAAAATGATTATTAAGAATAAGTCAGTTTCGTGGGGATATAAGCAGTGTGTGTAGACACCCTTAAGTTTTAGAATTTTATTCCCTGCTTCTCATAATTTGTTCAGTGAAGAAGTGGCAACCTCAGGGTTGATCTGGTCCTAACAAAGCTGAGTCAAGCTTCTTTTCCTATTTTATTCTCAGGTCCTTCCCCCCCCCCCCCCCCCCCGCACTCTCCCCAGCATGTCTTTGTGGCAACAGGAAGAAGAAAATACTGTGAGAATCCCACTATTGTCTATTTCCTGTGACAGGTTGTTATGTGGCAGTTATGTGGCAGGTCAAACCCACTGTGACAGATTTCCCATCTGCATCATGAAGTATCTTGCTTGTAGGGCTACTTTCACCATGTGATAGAGATTCTGGTGAGCAGCCCGACACTTGGATAAGTCATGACCTGGAAGCTTGACACTTGCCACATTTCAAATGTGTTTTGAATTGAGATGCTCTGATCTAATTTGAGCTCTGAGCTCACTCTGAATCATCCAAACATTTCTATAAACACTCAGCTGCCAGTTCAGCTTTTGAGGTATTCTGAATTACAACTCTATTACTTAGTTAAGGGGAGCCTGCCACATCTTTTTAACTTCCTGCGAGAAAAAAGAAATAACATTTTAAAAAAGCCTATTGTTTCCTCTTAAAAGGAGAGTTAAGTTTTAATTTATTTTAGTTGCCAGATTGAATTATCTAGCAATCTGTATTGAGACTGATAAGAAATACAGTACTTGAGTTATTTAATGATGATGATTTTGTTCTTCTACAAAGAAGACCATGATATCAGAGAGGTGATGCCATGACAACTAAGTGAATTGGATTTAAGTGGGGGGATGCTGGACTGGCCCCAGCCTCACTTTCATCTTCAGAGCCATCTGGGTTCAGTGGTCATATTTGAATCAGGACTGGAGATGGCCCTGGATGTGAAGCTATCAGGGTTACGTGACTTGCCCAAGGTCAAGTGTCTGAGGCTAGATTTGAACTCAGGCCTTCTTGCCTCCAGGGTTAGTTCTCTCTCCTCCTGTACCACCTAGCTGTCCTCTAGGGCATTTATTTAATGACATTTCACCTTACAGTACAAAGAGGGATAGCCTCTTTCTACTCTGCTCCATAAAACAGAAAAATTGAGTGGAGGTTGGGGGGAGAAAAGCAAGCTTCAGTTATTGTTAAGGGAAAATTTATAACAATTAGAGCTATCTGGAATAGATACCTTTGGAGGCATACTAAATTCTCCCCTCTTCGGAGATCTTCAAGTTCAGACTATATAATGGAGAACATTCTTGTTCATCTATGGGCTGAGATGATGGCAGCTGAGCTCCTGTCTAGTTCTGAGATTCTAGGATTCAGTTCCTTCACTCTCTACTAAAACTTCCTAAATTTAGACTAATTTGGAGAAAGGCCCATGTGAATTCATATTGGTAGCATCTATTTAAAGAAATCTAGTTTCACTACTTTCAAATACGGATGGTGATTCAAACTAAGCTAACAAAAGTATTGCCTTGTACAAATTCATGGGAAGCTATCTTAATGAATAACTAAGAATGATTTGTAATTAGCATGTCGGTTTTTGTGCCTCAGAAGGACCTGGGGATTCTTAGTTTATCTTCCCAACAATATTAAACATTCTCCCTATGATTTTTGTTTACACTGTTAATAATTGATGTTCTGTGAAGAAAGGTTGAGTGGAACAAAGGAGGAACTTATCAAATCCAAGAAGTCCAAATTAATTGACATTTTACCATATGACAGTATTTAGCATAAAAAACAGTCTTCTCTGTTTTGGAGAGAAGAATTTTGATTCTATTTTCAATGTTTCCTTAAGAATAACATGGACACACCCTCCCCAAAATGAGTATAATTTAAGCAGAGAGGAGAATTCGCATGATTTTGTAAGGTTGGCTATATCCTTTTATTAATTATAAAAGTCCTAGTTGTCATTTCTAAACTTGAACTGTATATTTCATAAGTGGTTACTTTATTTGTTCCTTTGCAGTTAGTCAAAAGTCATGAATTTTTTGCATTTAGAATTGTTACAACCTTTTGGAATAACCAGGCGAATTATTTTATGCCTTAAACAAAGGAGAAAAAGTGTTGATGCTGCAGGTTTTATCGATCTCCAAATTCTGTAAAACATTTCTCCAAAAATAAAAGAAAATTTTAATTCCATTTAAAATAGATAAGTGGATCTAGACTAAAATCTTGATTAACCTCCAGCATGAACTTTTATATTTAACTTAGTTTTTTCTATAACATTGCCATTTCATACAATGATCTAAAATTCTAATGATGCTGTTTATGTAATTCTTATGCTTTGTGTGTGTGTGTGTGTGTGTGTGTGTGTGTGAGTGAGAGAGAGAGAGAGAGAGAGAGAGAGAGAGAGAGAGAGAGTGTGAGAATTTTGGGGGGAAGAGTGAGAAACTTGCCCTATGAATTTACTGGTGAAAGAAGCTCTGAATTGAGCAAATTCAATTCAGATGGAAAACTTAATAATCCCAGAGGATTGTCTAGAGCATTAAGAGCACAACCCAGCTCTCTACTATATTCCCCTTCATCTACTTTAATACATGTACATCCTTAATTTGATATTTATTTGAGTGACTTTTTTACAGTGGTGATGACTTTTGATTGTTAATATAAATATTGGCTAAAATAATTATTTTAATAGATATTTTAAAATAGCAAAAGACCATTTAATTGACATTATTTTGGAATTTAAAGTAATTTAGCCAGAGGATGATCTGTGATCAGAGGTATAGTGCTAAACTGAAGAGTGTAAATAAAGTTTCTAACCTTAACAAGCATTTATTTAGGATGTAATGTATATGCCAGTGACTACTAATTGCTAGAAATACAAAGAGAAAAATGAAACTATTCCTTACCTCAAGAAGCTCACATTCTAATAATAGAAACAACATAACCATGCACATATACAAATCTATACAAGATAAATACAAGGTAGTGGGAGCTGGTAAAGAGGAACTAGAAGCTGGAGAGTAGTGTCAGGAAAAGCTCATGTAGGAACTATCATCTGAATTGAGTTCTGAAGAAAGTTAGGGATTCTTAGAAGTGATAAAGGTAAGAAGGGTATGCATTCTAACACAGAGTAAGCCTTTAAAAATACTTATTGAATTGAATTAAAATTAATTGAATTGAATCCTTGCTAGCAAGTTACTCCTAGCTAAGCAATTTTCAATCAACAAGTATATCTGGTTGTTATGTGGCAGTTGCTATGCAAGATGCTATGGACACAAATACAGAGAATGAAACAATCTCCACTCACAAGAATTTTATATGAGAGAGACAAAAGCTGGGAGAGAAAATGAAGGAAAGAGAAGAGAAGAGTATCCATATAAGTATGCATAACATAAATATAAAGTTGATAAATACAAATGCATACAGGCTAATTTGATAGGGAGATCTAGCAGTTGGGAAATCAGGAAAGATTTCATATAAAAGATGGTGCTTGGCTAGATAGATGTAGTCTTTTGAAAACATTTCACCTTTTCTGGTAATGTAGTGTAGTTTGTGTTTTGACAACCAAGCTAATGTAGAAATTATTTTCCTTAATTTTTATGTTATTTTCCATTTAATCTGGTTTTGCTCTTGTTTGGCACAAAATACATAGTTATGTGCCTTTTGGGCAAGGCACTTACTGTATTTTCTTTTCTGGGCTTCACTTCCCAGTCTTATCAGTTGAGGAATTTGTCCTCAGTGGTCTCTAGAGTCTCTCTCTCTCTCTCTCCAGGTTTTTGTAAGGCAAACGGGCTTAAGTGGCTTGCCCAAGGCCACACAGCTAGATAATTATCAAGTGTCTGAGGCTGGATTTGAACCCAGGTACTTCTGACTCCAGGGCCGGTGCTTTATCCACTACGCCACCTAGCTGCCCTAGAGTCTCTTTCAAGTCTTAGATCCTGTGAGTCTATTTAGCAGCAGGTTAAAAGCATACATATGCAAATTGATATTTCCTCCCATGCTTTGACTGAGAGAAATCATAGTTTGGATCAATAGAAAACAATGAACTCTTTTTTTTATATTATTGGATTTAATTGAAATTTGGAATATATCTATGTACTTCTTTCCCATTACATGAGTGTCTTGACCTACAGCAGACACTGATAAGAGAGTAGGAGAGGAAATATCACTTACATCACATAAAGAGATGATGTACTCTTTTCCTTTCTATCTGCCTCTGTTAATGCTACTTTGGCATTTTTATTGATGTGTTGCATACTGAATTGGTCTTCCTAATATTGCTTGATTATATTCATTTTGACCTTGTGCTCCCTCTTACATAAACAACATGTGATGCCATTGGACTGCCATCTTCTATGATTTTTTTTGAAAATTAGCCAGACTGAAAAGATGTGGACCCTACCATTCAGCAAATAAATTAATGAGATTGTGAGAAAATTACATTAGCACAGCAGCTCTTCATTTGGCCCTAGTGGAAATAGTGTTAAACAAAGAGTCAAAAGACCTTGAATTTAATATTTCTAATACAATTCTAATAATTAGACCTATCCAACAATATTATATGTCATTCATGGGGAGGGGAGGGGTCGTTTTTGAAAGAGCATTGGAGCACATCCAGAGAAACCTTGTGAAAGATTAGTTGAGGGATACCCAAAGAATGGTCATTATTTAGAAGAAAGATTGAACTTAGCTTACTTGGCTCAAGAAAACAGAACTAGAACCACTGGTTAGAAGCTCCTTGTTGATTTTGGTTCTTTGATATTAAGAGCTGCCTATCAATTCTAATAAAATGAAATCTCCTTGAAAGGCATGGATTCTTTCATTTTTGTCTTTGTGTACACAGCACAATGACTTGACACAGTAGGTACTTAATAAATAAATTCTTGTTGAATTGCATTTTTTTTAGGTTTTTTTGCAAGGCAATGGGGTTAAGTGGCTTGCCCAAGGCTATACAGCTAGGTAATTATTAAGTATCTGGGGCTGGATTTGAACTCAGGTACTCCTGACTCCAGGGCTAGTGCTCTATCCACATCGCCACCTAGCCACCCTGAATTGCATTTTTTAAAAAAAGAAATGGAATGTTAGATGAAATAGTGATTCTTCTATCACTGGTGGTCTTCAAAAAAGAATGACTCTTTGTAGGGGGTGGAGGGACAAGAGAAGGAAATAAGCATTTATATAGCACTCTGCTAATTGCTTTACAAATATTGTCTCATTTGATCCCCTCAACAATTCAATGAGAAAGATACTGTTATTATCCTCACTTTAGAGCTAACTAAAACAAACAGGTTAAGTTACTTAGCCAAGATCTTTCGCTAGTGAACTTAGACTAGATTTGAATTCAGGTCTTCCTGACTCCAGGCCCAGCTCTCTCTCTACTACTGTATTGTACAGCAGCTTCAGGTAGGAACTTAGAGGCAGACATTTGACTTAAAAATATTCTTTCTGCACTGAGCTTCTGTAATTTTATGAAGGGGGGAGGGGATTAAAAGGGGCAGTTAGGTGGTGCAGTAGATAGTCCACTGATCCTGGAGTCAGGAGGACCTGAGTTCAAATTCAGCCTCAGACACTTAATAATTGCCTAGCTGTGTGACCTTGGGCAAGTCACTTAACCCTGGGATTGCCTTAAATAAAATATTTTTTTTTAAAAAGTATCTTGGGATGTGGAAGAATAAATGAAACATTTACTTTTTATATTTTTAAGCATCTCTCTTAGGAAGATCCTGGGTTGTTTAAAAAAAAACCCAACCCTTTCTCATTTTATGAGTAATTCAAAAATGCTCATTAAAAAGTCAAGTTACCAGATATGCACCTCTGAGATTAGATTTCCATAGAAATAGTTATATAGTAATAAACTAACATTTATATAATATCTACTATGTTCCAGGCATTTCATAAATAATATCTCATTTGATCTTCATAACAATTCTAGGAGTTGCTATTATTATCCTCATTTTACATATAAGGAAACTGAGGCAAATGGCAGTTAAGTGACTTGCCCAGGGTCCCACAATTTGTTTGCTAGTGAGTGTCTGAGGCTGATTTGGCGTCCATTTCCACTCTTCCTCCAAATCTGACATTCTAACAGCTGCACTAACTAGGTCCTATTAATCAAAGATTCTTTTTTTTAAAAAAAAACATTCTTTGTTTCAATTAATTTTTATCTGCTGTGCTGGTAGAACTGTATTTGGTTTATGTGTACTTCACCAAGTCATCTGTCCTAGATGCTAATGAAAAATTTAGCTCTGGTTCTTTTGTAAATCTTATTGGGGAGAATAGCCATAGTAGGTCATAGTAATGGAATTTATCTTCTGACCTGCCATGAGCAGTCAATTTTAAGATCTCTTCTGTAAGACCAAGTTACCAATTGAAAAATAAGCAGTGGGAGGAAATATGTAAGACCAACATTTGGAAATAACATTTTGGTTGTTTATGTTTGCCATATTTTTTAATAATACACAAACAATTAACTATCACTTAGTTGTATAGATTGAAAAATAAGACTCCTTGTTATCTTGAGGATGGAAAAAATAAGGATTAAAAGTTGCTCTTAAAATAGTTGGTTGATCTAAACTGAACTAAGCAATCTGGATAATTCTGTATGGTTGTATTTAAATTTTCCTATAGGAAACTAGCCTTAAAGAAAATGTGGTCTTCTGAGTGTTTATTCTGTATTCTAATTAGGAGAGGTAATAGACTCCTGATATCTTAATACAGAAACTAATTGGCTTCCATGGTGTGAGGAGTCATTACATAGGAAGTTAAAGAACAAAAGTATACCCATAGAATTCTAATTTAGATGTAATTTTTTAAAAAACCTCAACCCTCAAGAGCCACTATATTATAGAGGAGATATATATTCATCTATGGAAATCTTCCCAGAAAGCAACCAGAGCTGAGCTGATTTATAAGTGTTCTGCTAATAATGCCAAACAATGATATCTTTGAGAATCATGTCACCAGTATCAATGGAATTAGTGTATAATAAAACTATTACATACTAATGACAAATAGCAATATAGTATGGCTTCTGGAAGATGATGAGTGCTGGTAAAATTCAGAAGAAAAAAAGAAAATTTTTTCTTAAAAAAATGACAAGAAAGTAAGACATTACCAACATATATACCATCATTGCTAAGGAGGAAAATATTACTCTGAATAGCATTATAATATATATTCTATACATTTTGTGCAAATGGGGACTATTCTTCTTGATGACATATTTCCTGAAGATCATCCAGTAGATCTCTGGATCTTTGTACTAATTCTGTTACTCACCAAGCAACTTTAATCTCAATTTGGTTTTCCAAACTGACTTTCCTCCTGTGATGAGAACAAATTAAGCAGCTGATGACACAATTTTTCCAGTTCGCTTGGCAATTTTTAGTTCTTGCTATAAATTAATATATTGGCATTCATGTGGGTTGGAGTTAGTATGAAAAATTCTTAATACCTGATCCTTCTCTGACCTGGACCAATTGAATATTCAAAATTGGGAAGCAGCTATCCTGAACTTTGAATGACCCCTTTAAGATACAAACACTATAAGGATCTTCCTAAATAAGAAGCAAACAGCAGACTTTCCACATATGTTCATTAAAACAGCAAACAATAATGAGTATATATTGATTTCATGGTTTAACTTTTAAACATTTGTTCTGTGAGCTTAAAGTTTGGGTGATAATTTTACTGGTAGAAAACAAAAGTGTTTTCATATAACTTAGAAAAGGAAAAAGTATAAAACCGTGCAGTGTACTTTTTCTTAAATACTGTTAACCTGATTTATTTTTACTTTGACAGATACTTCCTTTCAAGGGGTGCTTTCCACAGACAGATTTTCATTGTGCAATAGGAGGAGGAGGGGGGAAAAAACTTGCTAAATTTTGCCTCTAGGTTTCTTCCAGAGCTTTAAGGTGACCACACCCAAGCTTCCACTGATGCCCTATTCTTGATGAGAGAGTTGGCTTATTACATTAGTAAATGATTTTGTATTCCCACAGGAGGTTTTTCATTGGTAGGATGTATTTTATAGCTCACACACTATTTAATGTAGAGGAATACAGGCTGTTTATCCACCAGGTACAAATTTGAAAATAACAAGTTGAGGTCCACATGTGTCCCATGCTTGTGACTTGAGATCTCAGTATCACAATGAGTCAGAGGGTCTGTAGTTGCTGGAAAAAAATTAAAATGTATGTTTCAACTTGACCCTCCCCTTCAACATTTAACATCTCTTGATCTCTTATCCCAGCTCTCAAAGGAATGATTGGTTTTGACCAGCCTTATTCTTTTACAGAAGGATCAAGGTATAGCATCAAAGTAACTAAATATTTACAGTTCTTAAAGTTTTTGAAACATTTTTGGTACAACTCCTTATGAAATCAATCATGCGAGTATCATTTTCACTCCTTAATTGATGAGAGCCTGTGATTCTCATATATTTAAGTGATTTTGCCCTGGTCACAAAGCTAATAAACACCTGAAGAAAGATTCAAATGTAGGACTTTTTAACTCTTAGGAAATCTTTTAACTTTGCATGTTGCCTCTTCCATCTTGAAACAAAGTGGCAACAGATACATGCTTTCAAATGAGCTTATCTTTAATGACTACATTCATTGAGGCCTACAGATGGATAATAGAATCAGAGCTCTAGAATTAGAGGGGATCTCAGTCTTACTCAATCTATTACCCCTACCTCTCATTTTCATGATAAGGAAACTGGTGCCCAGGGATGTTAAGTCAGCTACTCAAATTCACACAGGTCACTTACCAAAATGACTTTAAAATTTACAACCACTTTGGTAGTATTTGGGGAACTAAAAAAAAATGCTTCCATGCCAAAAAAAAAACCTCACTAAGCACAAAGTTGCCTCATTTATTGTGATACTTGTACTCTTTTAGAGACTTGGCTCTTAGAACTATTGATGTTTTGTTTCTCCAGTAGACCTTTCTTTTGTCTCTCTTTCCTTATCTTGGAATAGCTTTGAGATATCAATTAATGTGTAAGCTAAACTATGCTGTTTTTCTTAGAACTGAATCATGTCCGATATTTCCATTTTCCTTTTTACATATGTGGTAGATTACCATTTCTCCCTATATATAGTTATGCTGTCTGACAAGTAAAGTATTTCATAAAGGTACGTTTTAAAGTAGGGAACATATGCATAGGTGCATCACACCTTCTGAATCACTGCTGACTCTTAAGAAATTCAGGCATCATTATCCAGAAGGAAACAAAGCCAGATGTTTAATTTATCATTATCATCACAAAGGATTTATGAAATTCTTATATGTGCTTGTGGCCATGCTGGAAAACACCATACAAAACTGAACACAAATGTAAACCAACCTAAAACATGTAAATTCACTTAACACATAAAATATTTTAGAAATTCCAATTTTCCCCATGTGTGCTTGTGTTTAATGTCTTTCTGGGGCTATTTAGGAGATTACCTTGAAATCGTTCTCAGGTGCAGGTATCACGAAATGCTATTCTTTCTCTAAGGTGATTTAAAAGAGAAAAGTCAGATTGTCATTGAAGCAATCAATAAACATAGAAGAAACCGAAGGTAGCTGATATCCATTCACTTGTTCCCTCCCCACACACACAAACATACTTTTATTTTCTGAATAATAACTGTTGTTCACCTAAAAAGGAAACGTCACCAACTTTATAGGTTTCCTTAAGTTGGTTTGCTACTCCATGTATTCCATTTGTACTTAATCAGGGTCCATGCACACAAACACTTTTGTATATAGAATTCTTCCTGATAATCAAGCCACTGGGTGGGTTCTGGAGAACTGCCCAGCTGCATACCATGCATGCCCACTGACATTTAGTCTCTAATCGCTAATGGGGTGCATTTAACTCTTTCTAGTCTCTCAGTAGACTTTGTCAAACCACCTTGTGTTAGAGCCATCAACACACACATGCACACATTTTTCTTTATGTGTGCATTCATATGAAAGGTCAAGTTAGGAGGCTAGGCATTATGGAAGAATTGGAGGTCACATGTGGAAATTATTTAGTCTCTATACCCTGCCCCTCAGCCACATCAGAAACTGCCATATGATTCCACATAATTTTCTGATTACTGCAGTGTTTCTCAGACTTGGGGTGGGGATTATGGGGAGGAAGAAGGGGGTATTGAGGGGTGGACATGGTGGTAGAGGATATCACAAATGATTTCTAAAGGAATCCTTGCAAATGAAGTTCATTCTGCTAAGATGTGATTGTATTGTGCCTCCCCTTCTCTCCCTGCCCCATTTCTGCCCAGAAGAGCAAATTCTAATTCCCTGCCTTGAGTTTGGGCCCCCTCTCCCTTTCAAAGGGTACACAGTAGCCAAGCTCTCACTGTCACATCTGGCCTCTTCGACTTCCTTCCAGTTTCTGTTTCATGTGAAGTGTGGGTAGCAAACAGAAAACAACCCGAACAGCTGTGGTAGCCCCAGATGAGTGTTGAGAGAAAGGACAAGGAGAGGACTATAATAAGCTAGTAAGAGTATGTATTTGTGTGGGAATAAGATTTGGTTTGGATCAATCTTATCTCTAGAAACACCATTTCTTTTTAGTCCCAGAGAGATTTTTTTCATTCGCTTCTATTGTATATACTTTTTATTTGAATAAAACTAAATAGAAAATTTACTACTATCCTATAGCAGTAATTATATTCTGCAAGAAAGGGAGCTAGAAGAAGAGATGGTTTAAGTAACATTTGGTCTATTTACAAATATCTGCTCAGTCTCTGTTTCATTACTTAGAGCTTTCCTGCCTGGCACAGGCTGAAATTATATCATTATCTTGCTTACTATTTCAACAGTTCCAGGAACATTGCTCCTGTAGGTCAGAGTACTTGGTTTCACATAAACAACTCATAAGAGCTCCTTGTAATTTCAGAAAGATAGGCAAGAGGAGAAAACCACAAGTGGACAAAAGATGAACTAGTGACATCCTTCTTTTGCTCAACATAGATGGAAAGGGAATGTGCTGCCAGATTTTAGGATGGTGTATTATTTTTCTCTATTTGCCCCTAAATTGTGCTACATTTGTTCTTTCAGTAGACACCTTCCAGCTCCTCTGGGAGACCACGAGGTGCGTGTTTAATTGCTTCATGGATGATGTGAAGTCTTGGAATGCAATCCAACCATCACTCATTAACTAGCTCAACTTATTAAACCCTGACAGCCAGCAGAACTGACTCAGACACCCTTGATTGCCTGCAGCTAATAGAAGCTTGGGATTAAGCAATGACTACAGAGTGGAATGAGTGGTGGACTCATCCTCATCTATTTGAACTTGTCCTTCAGCAAGGCTACTGAAGTAGTAGAAAGATAGGAGATTAATTTGCTAATTGTTCTTCCCTGCTTTCGTGTGTGTGTGTGTGTGTGTGTGTGTGTGTGTGTGTGTAACAAATAATATGAATGTTTGGTAAGGGGGAGCAAGGAAACACTACAAATCCATTTATTAGAATCCTGCCTTATACACTTATTGTCATTAATAATCTATTACATATTAAGACATTTTGTCTTAGTTCAAGCCAGTCATGTCCACGATTAGATGAAGAAAAAGTATCTTTCATTTTGCTGCCTTAATAGGCATAAATATTAATGAATAATCTTATAGCAATGATACTCAGGATCCTGGGGCTCAGGAGCCTTACTTGTAATATCTTTTAACTAGAAAAACCACATGACAAACATAGTCCATAGAATAGCATGGGTATGGGTATAGTGCTGTTTTCTAATATGGAATATTATTATATTCTATATTCTAATCTAGTGATTAGAGATCTAGTAATTATAGAACAATATAGTATAGCTTGAGTATCACCACCACCACCACCAATTTGCATTTATATAGCATTTTTAAGTTTTCAAGATTCTTTGCCTGCATTTTCTCATTTAATCCTTACAAGAAGCCTTTGAGATAGATCTTCTTATATCTACTTTGCAGATAAGCACACTCTCATAAACTAGTAAGAATTTAAATAGTCTGGTCACTATTTCACAGCTACTAAGGTCAAAGACAAGGTTTCAGGTCTTTCTGACTCCAAGACTATACTTTTTTCTCTTATGCCACATTGCCCATCTGCCAAAGTCAATTCACTGGTGCCATTAACCTAAGGATTCCCAGGGAGTGGACGTACCCCAGATGTTAGAACTCCATGAGACGTATGTGATTAATCCTGGTTGTTACATACTAGATCAACTGAGTCATCCTGGGCTGCTACATAGAAGGAATTGACTGTCTTTGGGAAAGGGATTCAGTTAGGTGAAACAAAGTGTCAGGATTGAAAATCCAGCCCGGGACATTGAAGTTCAGAAGTAGTCTGTTTGAGAGTATGCAAGATTGGGTTTTGAATCCAAGCTTTGTCATTTAGTAACCATGGATATGAAGAGTTTATTGAGCCTGAGTCCTACTTTCCTCAACTGAAAAATTAGGATGATAAAATTTGTACTACCTTCTTTCAGGGTAGGTATTATATAAAGCCTATTATATAAACCTAAGGGGCTGTATTCTTTTTTTTTTTAGGTTTTTGCAAGGCAAATGGGGTTAAGTGGCTTGCCCAAGGCCACACAGCTAGGTAATTATTAAGTGTCTGAGGCTGGATTTGAACTCAGGGACTCCTGACTCCAGGGCCCGTGCTCTATCCACTGTACTACCTAGCCGCCCCAAGGTGCTATATTATTTAAGGACAAAGGGAGAAAAAAATATATAGGTACATACATATATATGTACATATATTTGCAAATAAATATATGCAAGTGGAGAGAGAAAGTATGAGTATGTGTTTGTGTGTATAAAAGGCTTATATTTCTTTCTGAAATACTTTTATTTTCCCTTACTCAATACCGTAGCACCATCAAATGGTTAATGGTTTGGAAGTTTTTAAGGGAAAATAAATTATGTAATCCACTACCTAATCATGTTCTTAATGAAGGAAGATAGGACTTCTTCCAAGTTGCAAATACCTGGAGCCAATCCATAGCATAAGCCCATTTTCTTTAACTCCCATGTGAAACTACTTTCTTCTCTCTTCTTGCCAGTTCTGTGCTGGACCAGTACCATAGCAAAATAAACTTCAGAACTAAAGGCTCTTCAATGGAGAGATAACATACATGCATACTGACTTGTATATATTGATGGAAAGATTGGCACCTTCACACTAAGAAGTTAAATGCCTTGCCCAGGATCATAAAATGGGAATGAGTCAGATTTGGGACACCTCTCCAGGTTATCCTGACAACATCAATACACTCTATATTAATAAAATTCCTTAGAGTTTTCAAAGTACATTCACACACACACACACACACACACACACACACACACAATCTCTTTCGGCAAGTGTTTCCAAATTATAAAGTCTTCTAAAGATTTTCCCTTAACATTTGCCTGAGTCAGGATTTGAATCCAAGTCTTGTAATTCTAAATCTGGTGCTAACTTTCTAAATGAGTTGGTACTAAATCATACAGAAGAGAAAGTTCATAGGATCATAGACCTAGAGAGAAAAGAAACCTTTTAGTACAAAGGTGACTAATTCATGGTTCTGGACCTCAAGTGGCTGCAAAACTGTCAAATGGGTCTGAACTAGATGAAAATATAATTGGAAAGTATTTAATAAAACAAATTTAAATACAAATATGAAAATAGATGTTAATTTGTGAGTTGTTATGTAGCTGGCAGTTTGATACTACTGATTTAGTACAATAGATCAGGAAACTGAAGCCTAGAGAAATGAAGGCCGTATATGAGGACTTAAATGGCATATCTGGGATCTGAACCCAGGACTTTTAGCTTCCAATCCAGCACAGTTTCTGTTGTTTGGTGTCAGTGTCTTTAGATTACTCAGAATTAATCAAGGAGAAAGTATACTTCAAATTTACTTCCTATGACTTGTGCAATATATATGCGTTAAGAAACGTTTTCTTTTCCTTTTTTTAAAGTATATGCTGCCATCAAAAAAGTAGAATCCCTTTTTCTTTTTTTCCTCCAGGGTTATTTTCCTATCAAACCATATTATTTCTCATCTTATAGAAATCATGTGGCCATTTTTTCACCTACTTTTTTAAAGTCAGATGACTGACTAGTAGATCAAGTAAAAGGGAATCTTAAGAGATTTAGTTAATGAGAATGAAAAAGAAGATAGACTTTATCTTCTTTGTTTATACTACCAGGAGAGGGCAGTAGTTGAAATAGATATTAATCAAATTCTACCCCTGCTCTATTTTTTACGTACTGCATCCATTTTACTAAGTGTACATTTGAAACTTTTTAAGATATTCTTTTCATTTATTAGTGTTGTTTTCTTGATCTTGACAGCTTTACTATGGGCAATATCAGCAATGAATTTCCTGAGATAAGACAAAAAAATTAAGCACATCATGGAAAAAGTCTATTGGATGAACTATGAGAAAACTATCTGATACTGTTTATTCTGATAATGGGAAGAATGAGCAGTGTTCTGTCTGGTTACCTCAAAGACCTTTCTCTGGATCACAGGATTTTTAATACTCTTTATCAATATTCCCTGATAGCCCTTTGCTAGTTCAGCTGACAGAAATAACATAGGGAATCTGAAAATGTCTACAACAAACCACAGAGTATTGCTCTCTTCCACAGTTTCTATCTGTACCCATGCCAAGAATGGCCTCAAGCTGCTCTATAGTTTTCTAGCCAAAAGCAAAAATTGAATGAGTTGAAGTGTAGCTTCTGAAGTAGGAGACAAATAACAGGTAGAATCATTAACCAGCACAAAATTTCCAGGTACATATTCTTCAGTAGAAATTGAAGTGGAAAAGTAGAATTGATTTTTGTTTCTCTTTCTCCAAAGGGATAACTTTTTTCTTTATTACTTTTTTTTTGTGGATTGGGGAAAAGCGGTTGCTTAAAATCATTAGCCTAAATCTGGGGATTCTTAACCTTTTTTATGTTGTATGCTCCTTTGACAGTCCAGTGAAGTCTTCTCTGAATAAAGACTTAGTTGAAATAGTTCAAAGCAATACCTAAGTTCTAGTTAGATGACATCTAAGTTCACAGGCCATCTGAAATTTGTCTGTGAACTCCTTCAGGGTCTGTGGACCATACCTCACCTCAGGTTGAGAACCAGTGGAAATGGTAGTAACCAATTTGAATTTGCTTTGTGTCCTCCATAGCTAATGGGAAAGTAAAACCAATAGACGTTGGATAGTACCAGTCAGTGGATGCAAGTTGAATACTATTCCATGAGAAATATTTAAATCTTTTTCTTTGTTAGAGGAACAGCTGTAAAACTCAACTGTTTGTATCAAGCTGTCTGTTGGAGGAGTGATCTGTATGTTTAGATATAGTATATTAATATACAAAACATTGTTTTAAATAATATTAAGGTAAGTGGCAAAAAGAATGGACCAAGGCCAAAAAATTCAGTTGGAGCTGACTTTTTATCCTCCAGTTAACTTTACATTTCCCCAGGAAGGAGGGTGGAAATTTTGTTGGTATCACACCCTTCACATTATTTAAACGAAGGCTTTTTTCATTATATTTTCTGTGTAGAATAGTTCTGGAAGCATGTCCTTTCTGTGCCTTTCTTTGGGGTGCTACCATGTTATTTGACAAAAATCTGGGAACAGGAAAGGACTAGTCTGCTTCTTTTCTGGAGAAAGTGTAAAAATGTCTTTTATTATCCCTGATGAATATATGTTTGTGTGTGTAAGTGTGTATGTATATGTATGTGTGTATGTAAATATACACATATAGGTATAATATCAGGGTAGTTTACCAAAAAAATGCTACTGCAGACCTGGATCAGATCATTTAAAAAATTGCCAGTTATCAAAAGTGTAGATCTTTAAAATTCATAACTCTTTTCCCCTTAGAATAAAACCAAAGTCATTATTTATTAGACCCTTTTGCATTGTAGATCCCTAACCTGGATACCTGGACCTTAGCCAATATAAAAGGATATGACCCTCCTCTTGATCCTGGGTTTAAGACCCGAGCAGTATATTTTTACCAGAAATATGAAAGATGTCCATTGGATGGAGTCTCATTTAGTCCATTTTGGATTGCTTTAGACCCTGTATATTTTTTTCCTTTTTTCTTGCATTGCACTTGCGTTGATGTCCCAACTTACTACCTTTGTGACCTTGGACAAGTGACGTAATCCCTCTGGACTACAGTTCCTCTTCTGTAAGATAAAGGAGTTGAACCTTTACAGTTTCTTCCAACTCTAGATCTCTGATCTTGTGAATCCTGAGGAACTTATAGGCTAGTTAAACTAGTTGGGGAAGGGCAGTATGGATAGGAGTCATATCAATTATTAGATAAAGGGCATCGTAATTCAAAGGTAACCAGCCTTTTGGATTGGGAGGGTGTATTTTGTATTTTTAATGTCAAAATTCACAGATCCTTGCACAGTTGTAATTGTATTATTAATATCCATTAATTAAGGAAATAGTGACAATCTGAATTCACTTAAATGAAATCACTTAAATGAATTTATCTTACGAATGATTACTGCTTTCTACATATATTTGAAATTAGCATTACATATATAGATATATTAGATATGAGACATTATTTATTCTCTGTCTACAGAAGATATATTTGCTTATTTAAAGGATATCTTACAGTAAATTTCACAAGGGTCTGTATTCATAGGTTGAGGAACCACTGTAATATATGAGGTGTATGAAGGAGAATGACCTCCATTCAGATCTATTATCCTTCTAATTCCTAATTGTCTCCTGAAGCTTTGACCACCTATCTTTATTTATCTACCTTGATATTTTTGTCATCCTGCTTCCTAGCAGTTTGTCTAAGGTCTGATATCCTGGTTGCCTTAAGTGCCAGAATTCCTGTAGGCCCTGCTTTTCCTGTGCCTGCACTTCTTAGGCTTACCCATTGACTCATGAGTGCCTCTTCTCTTAACCATTCCCAGGACTCATTCCGGTGTGCTCCAAGCTCCTACTTAACATCCTAGAGCTGTGCCCCAAAACCTCATAAAACTCCAGTCTAATCTTTATGATGTAATTAGGGGTTTGATTTTTAAAATCTTTTTAAAAGGTAGGTGACAAGATTAAAATGACAGTTCAGAAATCATGAATATAGGTTGGGTTGGGATAGCTGAGAGACTTGAGACACAGCAGCTAGTGAGAAGAGAACCAGTTAAAATATGATACATATATGGAACTGTGGGAATATGAAACCAGAATTACCAAAAATGAATAAACAAGCTTTAGAAACAGTTGAATGGGAATACAGGGAAAATAGAGGAAAGAGTCTAAGGTAAATCTCTTTTAAAAATAACTCAAATTTATATGGGACTTTATGGTTTATAAAGAATTTTTCTTTATGACAAATCTATTTAAATACAACTTTGATTTAAACTAGAATGTATCTCTTAACTCCTTTTAAAATTTTTTATGAAGGGATATTTACTGAAAAGATAGAGCAAGAATATCTCCCCCTAATCCCTGAGGATAAGCTTTCATCTATACCACCTATATTACCTCAACCCCTAAGGAGAGTGGAATCAAATTCAACGTATTTTCTTCAAAGCATTTGTCCCACCAAGTCCACATCCAAATGTGATAAAGCCTCTACGTGAGTGAAACATCTTAACTCCTGCTGGGATGGGTCAAACTAGGTTTTTTTTTTTTTTGAGGCTTTTTGTTGTTGCCTCACTATGCACTATGCAAATCCTAGCTCTTGAACTTTTGGTGCTTGCTATTCTGATCTTCCCTAAATTATAAGGTTGCAGCCATCTCTAATATTCCTTCACCCAAACATAAGAAAGAGGGGACACAAAAGAGGCAGAAGCAACAGTAGGGCCATGCTTTCTCAGGCTACGTGGTAGTATCCTGGGTGGGGAGAGAAAGGCCTGAATTCTCTTTCCTCACCTGAAGGTCCACTTGTCAAATGAAGTCAGGCCAGAAAAGAGAAAAGGTTTTGTTAGCTTTTTAATAGATGCTATTAATTTAACTGATACTCATTACTCTTGTCTCCAGAAATGAGGATCAGATTATAACATTTCAGGTACCTTATTTGAGAAATCAGACTTTCAAAGTAGACTCTTATGTGTATTCAAACTGCTAAACTATTATTTGTTGTTGAAATGTGGGAAGCCAAAAAACTTCTCTTTATAAGAAACTGATAATCATCATTTTTTTATTGCTTTTGGTGAGTTATATTCCAAACATCTGTTTTGGGGTCCTCATCTTTTTCTTTGTTTTCATCATCATCATTATTATTGTTGTTGTTGTTGTTGTTATTTTGGTTTTTTGGGGTTTTTTTGCAAGGCAGTGGGGTTAAGTGATTTGCCCAGGGTCACCCAGCTAGGTAACTTTTAGTGTCTGAGGCCAGATTTGAAGTCAGGTCCTTTTGATTCCAGGGCCAATGCTCTACCCACTGCTCCACCTAGCTGTCCCCTTCTCACCTTTTTGTAAACTGCATTAGACTTTCCCCCTTTCCCTCAAGGTTTCTTCTCCAATAAAGCTAATTGCTGTTTCCGTTCCTTAAAAATGGTATACAAAGAAAATGAGCTAGAAATTCTTTACTAGGCTCTCATCTACAACAGAGAGTGATTCAATTGTGTAACCTAGGGATACCCACATTGAAGTGGGAGGGGTAATAAGAGCCTGACTTCACCTAGGCTTTAGGACCAATGAATTCCCCACCACTTTTTTTAAGAGCATCAATCCGTTTTCTCTCTTTGGTATTACCCACTGAGCATTTCACCCAAAACCCAGATACCTCTTCACCAGATGATTTGCTGATGTTTCTCTGGAGACCTAGTTATTTCCTTTTCTTTCTGATGACTGTGTTAGTGGGAGAAGGGAATGGTTAGATGACAGTTTATTTAAAAAAACTGGAGGATTTGGGGAATGGCAAGTTTAATGTGAGTCTACATTGTGAAGCCAATGCTGTCTTGAGCTGCATTAAGAGTCAGAATTCTATAAGTGTGAAACATAACATGATAGTTAAGATTTTTTTCACAGCATTGATTTGTGTTTTTTTTTAATTATCCTCTTAGTCTCTTTAAAAAAAAGTCTACTTTAAAAATTTAGTCTATTTTAAAAAAGAAATATGAAAAAGAGGAAACCAAGCATGGCTTCCAGGACATTAAAGGAACATTAAAATCCCACTTTCCTTTGTCTTGGTTGGGTCATATCTAAAGTGTGGTCTTTAATTTTAAACAACATAGTTCAGGAACAGCAGTGATCAGCTGAAGAAAAAAGCAACCTGGATTCTACCTTGTAAAGGTGAGTTGGGGGGATCAGAAGTGTTTAGACGGGAGAACCAGAAGCAAGGGAAAAAAAGGAGAGCTATTTTAAAATATTTAAGGGGCTACCATTTGAGAGAAGGATTTGATTGTTCCATTTGACCATAGAGGGCAAAAAAGTAGGAGAAAATTCATTTGTATAGAAGAAAGAGCAAATCATACTTGAGGGTCTAAGGAAAAACCATCCCCTAATAATTAAAACTGTCCAAAAATGGAATGGGCTACCCTGGAAAGTTCTTCCTCATTGGAGATCTTCAAACGGAGGCTGGATGACCACTTGTCAGAAATATGGTAGTAAGGATTATTTTCAGATATGGGTTGATTTTTAAGGGGCAGTGCTGTCGGTGCAGTGGGTAGAACACCAGGTCTAGAAACAGAAGATCTGAGTTCAAATATAGTCTTGGACATTTAAAAGTTGTGTGATGTTCAGTTATGATCTATGTTTAGCATGTTACAAATGTAGAGCCTTTATCAGTTTGCTTTTTGTTGGGGAAGGGAGGGGAGGGAGGGAGAAAAATTGTAAAACTCAAAACTTTGCAAAAATTTAAAAGCTATATACGTGTGTGTGTGTGTGTGTGTGTGTGTGTGTGTGTATATATGGAAAAATATATAAATATATTAAAAAATTGTGTGACCCTGATTAAGTTACTTGACCCCTTTTTACTTCAGTTCCTTGTTTGTAAAATGGGAACACTGGAAATGGAAATGGCTGACTACTCCAGCATGTTTGCCATGGGGTAATGTAGAGTCAGAGATGACTGAATGACTCAAAAATGGGTTGAATTAGATGGATGCTGAAGACCCTGAAATTGTGTGATCAGAATGTATCCTTGCTCCTAATGTCTTTGGTTGTCTTAAATGAAGCCACAACTCTTCCTTTATTTGAGTAAAAATGTGTCAACTAAAGATCTACTGCTATCAGCTTCTCTGTTGGTTGATCTGTCTCTTTTTGTGGAAATCTCTTAAGTCCTCAAAAGGCAGATGCATCAGAGTGAGATATAAGCACAAATTTCTCTCAGTTTGAGACTATAATAAAGACTGTGTGACAGCAGGGCACTAACAGTAGCTGATAAAATTTATACAGTTGTTGCCTTTTTTTTTTGCTCTTTTTGTCATCTTAGAATAGGGAAGAATACCTTCATATTTCACCTTAAAGTTATTGCATATTTTCCATCATATGGAGACACTACAAAATCTGTGAATTTACCTGTTAACAATCTCATTTGTCCATTGGTCTAACTTTTCCTACAGAATGGTGTGCTTAATCTTTTTTTTTTTGCTGGTCGTTGTGAAAAGACGGTACTTCACTTTCTTCCCCACCTTTAGACCAGAGTAATTAATTCTTTTCAGCAGAGTGAAGCCTGTGGACCCCTTCTCAGAATGAAAACTTTAAATACATGAAATAAAATACATAAGGTTGCAAAGGAAACTGATTTATATTTAAATACAGTTATCAAAATATTAGAAAAATGAGCTTCTGGTCCTCAGGTTAGGAATCTTTGCTTTAGAAACTCTCAAAGGTAATATTCTGAAGTTCTAGTAGATGGAGGTGTAATTACATAAAATTGTAATCAGTATAAATATGTAATTTTCCAGAACAGGAGCAAGTAATGGATTTTTTCCCCTTGATAATTAAGGTAGATAGTCCTAGAGAACAATTGATAAAACACATTTCCTTCTTTTCAGTAAAGACATTGGGGGTGGGAACAGGTATAAATTTTGATATATACCGTTGATTTGTTGGTCATTTTTTGAATTTGAAGAGGAAAGGCTCATTTTTTATTAAAAATGAAAAGAAATCAATAACAAAAATCTCAGCAAAAATAGTAATGATAAAGAATATATCTTATATATTATACTTCAAATCTAACAAAGAATTTTATATACGTGTGTGTTGTCATTTGGTTTTTTAAAAAGCATCAGAAGAGAAAAGAGTTGTAGAATTTGTCATAAGAATTGGTAGTGATGATGTTTATTAGAAATAATTTCAGAGATATCAGGTACTGAATAGACAAGAGAAACATTAGTAAATTAACTGCAGTTTTGGAGGAAATAGCTATTGACTTCTCAGTAGTCTTTGGTAAAGGTACATCATCCATGGAACAATTCTTCTATTCCTCAGTAATTATAAAGTTTACCCTGAGGAATCAGTATTAGTGCTTGGTTTAAAAAAATTATCATCTTTTTACCTTCATGTGTTACTTCAGTGATTATAGTCATAATTAGGGTATTATTCAGAACATGAAATCTTATAAAAGAAGATTTCATGAGAAAGGCAATATAGTATTATAGGACCTATAAAGAATTTTTCAGTCTCATCATCAAATTAAATATATTTTTAGCATTCTTTATGCCTGAAATTATATTAGAAGTCAAATATTAAGGAATATTGATAGGAAATGTAATATTGGGGCAGCTAGGAGGTGCAGTGCATAGAGCACTAGCCCTGGAGTTAGGAGGACCTGAGTTCAAATCAAACCTCATACACTTAATAATTACCTAGCTGTGTGACCTTGGGCAGGTCACTTAACCCCATCACCTTGCAAAAAAAATAAAAGAAAATCGTGATATGTCTAAAGAAAAGTCAGCTTTTGATGTTGGTGAAGTGATTGTAGGTTTTATATTACAAGACTTCCCTAACTATTCTAACATGATACAAACCATAAATGAAAGTTACAGAGACAAATTTAGGCTTGATATCTGAAAAAAATGTCTTAAGAATTAGAGATATTCCTGAGTGAAATGGGCTACCTCTGGAGGTAGCAGAATCTATACCTCCTTGGAGGTCTTCAGACAGAGACTGGAAGATGATTTCTGATATGAGTTAAACTAAATAACTGCTGAGACCACTTCCAAGGTTAAAATTAGATGATTCTGTGAAATTTTTAAAGTGGAATATGACATATAATATGCTGAGTACAAATGAAGTAGAAGAGGTAATAGACAAACTAACAAGAAGGAGATAACCGTAGTCTATTATGTGGAAATCATTATAATGACCAATTTTATAGTACTCTCTAAAGTTTACAATTATTTTTTGATTCTTACAACAACTTTGTAGAGATTAACATCCGTGCTTTACAGATGAAGAAACTGAGGTGCATGGGTTAAATGATTTTCCCAGGGTTACACAGCTATTAAGTATCTGAAACTGGATTTTAATTCTGGGTCCTAGCTTCATTAGCTCACATTTTGAATGGTGCTGTCAAGTCAAAAAAACCAAACAATAATAGGGACCATGATGATTTTTCTGGGGGAGGAGCAAACTGCTTGGAATAAAGCTGCTTCAACCAGATTTGATTCACTAATTTTACAGAAAGTTGGCAATATTACAGTGACAAAAAATCATGTTAAATTCTACCTGGGGTATGGGGGTGGGAGAAAAAAATTGGGAGGGGGAAGGCAGTGTCGCATAGTATAGAAGCAGAGGCAAATTACCAAATATCAAGTTAATTTCAAGGATTTTTACTAAAGAAATCAAGTGTCAGGACTTAGGGTCAGTAACAATTCAACCTCTATTTTTATACTGATTACATCAGTATCTACATTTATCATCAGCACAGTATAAGAACAGTATAAGAACTTAATATGCTTTCTCAATCATCATAAAAAGTTAAATTAGGTTTGGTGTAATTACTTTGTTAAAACAGGGAAATCTTTCAAATGTTTACATTTTTAAAAAAACAGAACATTTAAATACAGGTTTGAATAAAGCTTGGGAAATCCTGCTGTCCAGAATTCAGACCCCAGAGGATTCTGGAAAGCTGAGGTCTTATAATTTCATATAAACATGCCTACAAGTCAGTTTTCTGAAAATATTAAAAAGAATGATGCTGTTTTTTCAAGAAGGCTTGATGATCTTCTGCTCTTGTTTGTTTCTTTCTTCTAAGAATGATATGACCTTTTCTAATTTTCAAGCAAATGAAACTATGAAATTATCTAGATTGCAAGGAATTAGAGGCTGTCAGGCAGTGGGGGGGTACTGAATTGGTACTGAATTTCCTTTATAGGGTTGCATTTAGTTAACAAATTCTGTAGAAGTCAGTGGATCATTCTAGAAATATTCTGACTAATGTATTTGGTTATTTTTAAAGAAAGCAAATTGATGGGGCAAAATGGGAGACTAGATATCATTATCCTTACAGCAAAGCATATTCTTAGAGGACCCCTAGAAATGATATTTCAATGTGCAGATAAATTAATTCTGTTGATGTTAAAGCAAATGCTGTAGTTTAAATACTATCCTTTTTTATTACTTTAACATCAAACCTTTTATTATTCAGATGTAGCCAAGATGCTGTTTTCAAATATCCCAGTATATTTAAAAAGAAGAGCAGTAAATGCCACCCTTGTTATTAAGACCAGTGTGTTTCCTTCATCAAACAATTGAAGCAGAGAGGGCTTTTCCCCCTTTGTGTAAATAGAGAATGTCAGAGCTGCTGGAAGTCTCCATGTGACACTCCCTTGATGCAGAGATATTTCCTTTTAAATCCCAGCTAGAGAATTGTAAGGAAGACTGCCACTCCACTGTGTGTGTGTCTGTGTGTGTGTGTGTGTGTGTGTGTGTGTGTGTGTGTGTGTGAGAGAGAGAGAGAGAGAGAGAGAGAGAGAGAGAAATTTTTTAAGAGATTGGTATGTGTATGGAGGGCTGTTCTTAGGACTAGTGTGCATAGAAAAAGAGAATTTTCAAGAATTTGATTGTTTTTAGCTCAATCTTTTTGGCCCTTGGAAATGCAGAGTTTTGTTTTGTTTTTGTTTTTAAGAGAAGATTATTGTCTAGTCATTCTTCACAGTAAGGGATGTCTTACAACTTTAAGAGATGGCAGCAGTAAGTAGAACATTGACCTTAAAGTCAATAGGACCTCAGACACTCATCAGCTGTATGACTATGGGCAAGTCACTTAACCCTGATTGACTCTCATCCAGGGCCATCTTCAGTCGTCCTAATCCATATCTAGCTATCTGGACCCAGATAGCTCTGAAGGAGAAAGTGAGGTTGATGACTTAGCACAGCACCCCCCCCCCTCACTGAAATGCAGTTCATGTGCGTGTCATGGCTCCACCTGATGACATGGTCTTCTTTGAGAAGTAAAGGAATAAACATCATTTAAAAAACCATATTATTTTAGTAAGAAACTGGAGCTTGGCACATAAATGTTTGCAGATAACTGACTGATTGATATGGAGCATTTAATTAGAGTATACATTCATAATCTAGTCCCAAGATTTCAGTGTTGAAAGTAAAAATTCTAGCCTGGGCTTTAACAATCCCTCCAATCTGTCTAAACTATACCCCAGCCCAGATGTTGCCAGATAACAATCTTTATTGGGCAAAGTATCTTTCATATCCTTAGAAAATTAAGAACTTTATCCATGAACAAAGAGTCTGCTGATCCTCATTCACCCTGTTATGAGTGAATCCTCTGAGATTGAGATAGTTGCCATCTCCCAAGAATGTTTACATCTGCTAACCTATGATATTTTCACCAGTCTTACAACAGTTTTTACATCCTTGTCATATTAATGATATTTCTACTGACAATGAGTATTAATTAGTAGCTGGAACAAAAATGGTATATAAAACTGAAATTTTAGTTTCAGTTTTAAAAAATAATTTCTTTTGACTTAAAACCTTTCCTGTACCTTTAGGCCAGTACAAATCAAGCATCCTTATTACCATAGGTGCTGTTTTTAATCAAAGTACACTTACGGTTTACAAAACAGTCTACCATTAGAGTAGCATATGTGCAGTGGGTAGCCCCTTAAACCATCAGGTTGTAATCATGATACAATTATTATTAGTGAATTTTCATCCTCTAAAAATAGCATCAAAGACAGGTGAGAGGTCAGTGCAGTAGTTTGCCTCCTGTCACTATGTTCCACTTCTGATCTTATATTTATATTTTGATTTTTTTTTTTAACTAGAGTTAGACCTGGAAGGATCCAGTGGGTCAGATCACATCTGAAGTATTGTGTTAAATTCTGGGCTCCACATTTTCAGACATTGATAAACTGTATAGTGTCCAGAGGAGAGCATCCATAATGGTGAAAGACCCTGAATTCTTGCGAAAAGAGAAACAAAAATAGTAGGGAACATTTTATTGGTATTGTTGAGGGCAGAGGTTAGGGATTGGGGAACCTGCATGTGAGAGGTGAAGGTCTATTTTGTGAAAGAGGGATTAAATTTATTAAATTGCTGGAGTCAGGAAGACAAAACTAGGAGCAATGGGTAGCGCTTGCGAAGAAGCAAATTGTGTTTTGTTGTAAGGGAATATTTCATGACAATTAGGCTCTCTAGAGGCAAAACCTAGTCTAGTATACTGCAGTTTTTTTTTTCCTCCTCGCAAAGGGTAGATAGACTGTGATCACTGAGGTCTCTCCCAACTCTGAAATTCTATTATTCTGTTATTTTAGATCCTAAAATTTAGAGCTGAAAGAAAACTCAAAGATCATCATCTCATTAGATTGTAAGCCCCCCTGAGTGCAGAAACTGTCTTCCTTTTTTTCCCATTTGTATTCTAAAGACTTAAAACAGTGAAAAAAATGTTCACTATTGACTCATCCTGCATAGGCTTACTCATTGTACAGATGGATCGACCCAGTAACCCTACAAATAAGTAATGCTACCAAAATGCATAGAGACCTCATAAACCCTATAATAGAAATCTTTCTCTAGGGACCAATATATAGATTCATTGAAAAGACAAATTCATTTAGATGTTTTCCCTATAGTCTTCTCTTGTCTCAAGAGAGAACGACTCCAAAAATATGTTGACTGAAAAGAATGGATATTTTGTTTGTAATTCTTTTTAGTTAGAAGTTTTGAAAGGGCAGCGTTTGCCCTAGGTTTATTTATACTGAGTTGTTGGATTTTTAAAAAAATACTATATAAAGGCAGCTAGGTGGCGCAGTGAATAGAGCCCAGGCCTTGGAGTCAGTAGTACCTGGGTTCAAATGCCACCTCAGACACTTAATAATTACCTAGCTGTGTGGCCTTGGGCAAGCCTCTTAACTCCATTGCCTTGAAAATCTAAATAAAAAAATACTATATAAAATACAAAGAATGTTTTAAATCTGACTCCATAATGGTATCAGAAAAATAAGTGTTGCTCTAATACTTAGTCTTTCACATCTGAGGCATCTGTATCTTTAAAATGCACTGAAAAAGTTCAAAATGAAAACAATGTGCAGTGTTCTAAGATTTACTCTATAATTCTATCTTGTAAATCCACTGGATTTCAGCTACATGTGATTCAATTCACAGTATGCTTCACATCCACCAAAAAAAATGCCTTTGCTTCTTTTGCCCATCTCTCAATAAGGCATTTATTTAGAACTTCGTTGTGCAAGGCTGTGCAAAGCATAGATGCAAAGAAAAGCAAAAGCATTGTCCTGCCCTCAAGGAACTCACAGTGTAATAGGGAAAAAAAAGTGCAAAAAACCAAACATGCAAGATATATATGGGGAGATTGGTAGGAGGGCTCCTACAGAAAGTAGGATTAAGTAGCTGTGTCTTGAAGGAAATCAGGGAATCTAATATGTAGAGGTGTAAGGAACGAAGAATACTCCAGACATGGGGGACAGTCAATGAAAAGTACTGAGACGACAGCCAGGAGTATATTGTACTAGGACTAAGAATACTAATGTCACTGGATAGAAAAGAATTAAGGCAGGAAGGAGTCAGGTTACTGAAGGGCAGTAAATTCTATGTAAGGAATTTTATATTTTATCCTGGAGGTAATAGGAAACCACTGGAGTTTGAACAGGGTGATGAAATGGTTAGACTTTTGCTTTAGGAAAATCAGTGAAAGTCCAGGTTAGATTAAGGGTGAATTGGAAGGTGCTGGGGAGGATAGAAATAAAGTGTGACAGTGGATTGGGTATTTGGGGTGAAACTGAGTAAAAAGTTGAGATTAATATGATTGTTGAATAACTAGGAAGATAGTGGTGCCCTTAATAAAGAAATTTGGAAAAGAGGTAGGTTTGAGAAGAAAGATAATGGATCATGTTTTTCTGAGTTTAAGAACAGTTCATTAGGAGGTTGGAGATACAAGACTGGAGATCCTCAGAGAAGTTAGGACTCTAAGAATCGTTACCATAGAGATGATCATTGAATGCATGGGAGCTGATTACATCACTAAGTGAAATAATATATAGAAAGAAGCACAGGATCCAGAAAAGAGCCTGGATGAACAGCACTCATGGTTAGTGAGCAAAATAACCTCAATAAAAATCCAGAATAAGATATTTGTAAAACAGCACTTAACAGAGTCTGTATAGGAGATACTATATAAATGTTTATTTAACCTTTTCTTTCCTTCCCCCCTTGCTATAGCAAGAGCTCAGATGAAATTATATAAAATAAAGGCATAAGAAAAGATGAAATAGTAAAAGATTAAGATGAGGTGAAGGAATTTCAGAGCTCCTGAACTTGAAAGTGGAACACTTAGGATGCTTGCAAGTTCAATTAGATCATGCTTTCTTAAATCATCCTTTTGTATAACTAATGAGGAATGGAGAAATGGGTCAGAAATTCATTATATTTAGGCACTGGGAAGTTGGAATGTTTGAAAGGATTATCAATATGTGTGATGAAGAACCCCTAGTATGGGAACAAAAGCTGGAGTGCTTACATACAGTGTAATTATTTTACTTAGTAGATTTATGCATATGTTTGATATTTCTCTTATGATTGTATGTCCCTTTTGTACTATCCATAGGACCATTCCAATGGATATTGAGCTTTAGCAGAGTATGACATTCCCCCCCCCCCCCCCCCCGGAAAGAGAGAAATGAGAATGTTCTTTAAAGACCAAGCTTATATTTCTGTGTCTGCTGCTTTTCTAAAATTTTACTTTTAATCCACATATATTTTACTAAGACTGAAAAGTAAGTTGTATTGAATTTTACTTAAGCTTTGAATTTTGAAGAAAAAGAAAAACTGTGGCAAGTCTTTTTAGCACATCACTAAATGTCAGGAGTGTGTCTGCTTTGTTTGACAACCCATTGGGGAAAGAAACCCACCAAACAAACGTAAGTCTTGTAGTGTGCTTGGCTTTTACTAAAGGCAAACATGTAGTTCAGATCTTCTTTTATTGTTGACTTTCATGCTTCCTTAAAACATGTAAACATACAGAACACCCAACAATTGTATATAGAATTTGATAAACTTCTAAAGAAACAAAGCATGTATTGTCTTTCCTTTCTTCTGTCTCACATTCATTCAGACTATCCCAAACCACCATACCATTATTACCATTATTCTCTCTGTCTGTCTGTCTGTCTGTCTATGTCTGTCTCTCTCTCTCTCTCTCTCTCTCTCTCTCACACACACACACACACACACACACACACACACACACACACACACACAAACGTATAGTGTCACTATCTCATTGACTCTAATTTTGCTTTGATCATCCATTTCCTTATTTGTAGGTTTCTTTTCTCAACTGAATTTGCTTTCTGGAAGATAGCCACCTCTGGGCTATATTAGAGAGAAAGAATATTATTGTGTATGCTGATTTAAAAGGTGGATTTTGATATACCAGTGTATCTATTAACAGTTAGTTTCTAAAGGATATACTGATGCTGTGATGCTGGCTAAGAGGATAAAAATATTTTGACCATCTTTAAATTGTGTAGGTGTAATTTAGATGCAGAGATTAGAAAAATTTTAGTTCATGTGCATAGGAGTTTTACTGTATTGCTTTTTCTTCCTTTCAGTGGAATTTCTCTTTCCATATATGTGCATATTTATATATATATATATATATATATACATATTCAGGTAGCTAAATCACATGTAACTTATCAATATATTATATACCAATACATTAACATATAAACACATTCATATTTAACATGTATGCATGTTAAATATGAATGTGTTTATATGTTAATATTTTCTGAAATTTTTGTTTATTTCACTTACATGTGTACATACTTATATGTATATGTATATAATATATACATACATATATATGTGTATATATTTAACTTACCTGCATTCCTTTTCCAAATACTTTAAATTATCTGGTTGACTGTATTTTTGTGTTATGAGATTAGCAAAGCTGATTGAAATAACCAGAACTAATGACAACCAATTGTTTGTCTGTGTTGATTACATTGAATGTCTTTGGACTTTTGATGGTCCAAGACTCACTTTTTTCTTTCTTGTCCATATATTGATTTGCTAGCTGAGTAGAAATCTAAATTCAGATATATTGACTTTGCTTAAGAGAAGTCAATTAAAAGAATTAACCATCCCCTTTTTTTGTTTTTGTGATAATTTTGCATTGCTAATTAAGGATCTTTTCAATTATTTGCACAATTATATGGCAATAGATAAAAGTAGTTGCACACATAGAAATTCTGAGTGTATTAAGAGGGCAAAAATATTTGTTTGGCTGCTTGAAGTGTTGAGAGGTAATAGAAATATTGGAGTATTGGGGCAAGCAAGGACAAGATGTCATATTTTACAACTCCTTGACAGGAGAAGTATTTTTGGTTGAAAAAGGAAACAACCAAAATTCACAGTGATTAAGTTCTTTATTCTCAGTGTTCCTTCCCAGACTTTTACATTGACTGGGAGGTCGGTGAGAAAATGTCTGTGTATATTGGCAAACTATGTGTCTCTCTCTCCATGTGTGTGTCTCTCTCTCTCTCCAATTAGGTTTATTCCACTAGTTATTTTATGTTTTCCATTTTGAACCCATAAGCAAGTCCACTTACTATCTTTCCTGACACACAACTTCTTTCTCTGTCTTGGTCATGACAAACCTTTAAAATATGTCCCTTCCAAACCAATAGCCATTCTAGTAATTTCTTTTTAACCTTGTTTATAGAAACTTTGCTTCGTAACCTTAAAAGATTCTGTTAATGCATCAAATTACCTATCCTCTTAGTTTGGGACTTTTTTAATTTCTTTTTTTTTTTTAATTTTAAGGCAATGAGGTTAAGCCAAGCTTACACAGCTAGGTAATTATTAAGTTTTGAACTCAGGTCTTCCTGACTCCAGGGCTGATGCTTTATCCATTGTGCCACTTAGCTGCCCCTAAGGGACATTTTTTAAAATGGTCCTTCTGAATAGGGAATTAGCATCTTTTATTGTGTTAGAAACTGTTCTTGGAAAACTTCATCTGAACACAGGTGATTAGATAACTTGGAAAATTCTTTATTTTCAATGTATATGATACATGTTATTGCCCCCAACCATTGTGATTGTATCTAATCATTCGTCTGATTCATTTTGACCTTTCATAAATTTTCAGTTCACTTAAGTGCTTGTTGTAATCCAATTTTATCATCACTTTTAGTTCATCACTCTTGGGGCCATCAGTGGAGATCTTGAACAATATTGAGTCAGTGTTGAAGTGCTTTCTAACTAACTATTTTATGTCTTGAGAATCATTTTCTTCCACTAATTGTTTTTTGCTTTTCCTACCTGTTTCTGAACTTGTACTCCGTGGCCTCCACAGTTTCTACATTGCTTTTCAGGGAGGATCTTCTCAAAGTGGGTTGAAAGTTGTACCCAGCAATTTCCTGTTTGTCTCTATGAGAGCGAGCATTCAGGTTTCAAAATGTTTGGCTATCTTTAGAGAAGCTGAGTTGATTCATTCATTTTAGTAGATAGTGCTCTTAGTCTATCACCTCCACCACCATCTTTCCCTAGTGATACTTGACCATTTTTATTTTTATGCAGTTGAAACTGCTATATAGCTATAAATCATACTTATACTTGCTTTTGTGATTGAGAAAAGCTCTGTGTTAAGTCTCTTTTCCCTGAAGGACATTTTGGAAAAGTTTGGGAACTTTAGGAGGAAGATGGCATGTTGCTCTATGGAGTTTTGTTCTTTCAGAGTCTGTAATAAAATGTGTATATTTTAAGTATACTTGAGTTTACTCTGGTTTGCAGTTGAGAAAATAGAAGTGAACTCATGAAGAAAAGATTTTCCTCAACTCACTTGGAAGGAGAGTTAGAAAAGATGCATATCTCTTGCCTTAGTGCCATATCTTATTGACAACTCTGAATACACAAATACACACACATATGTGTGTGTGTATTTGGGTATGTACTGACCAGCACGTGTATGTATTTACATGTGTATATGTGTGTATGTTATGTGTAAGTGTATGTGTTCACATGTGTACTGCCTGCTCCCAATAAATTTAAATCTCTAATAATATTAACTAATATTTCTGTAGCACTTTAAAGTTTGCAAAGCACTTTACAAATATTATGTGATTTTTATCCTCATAACCCTGGCAGATAGATACTATGATTATCCCCAATTTATAAATGATGAGGAAACCAAGGCAGACAGAAGTTGTGGCTTCTTCAAGGTTCTGTTGGGATTGACTTATATCTGAGACTGGGCTTGAATTCAGATTTTCCTGACTGAGTTCAACACTTAACCACTCTGCCACCAGGCTGCCTTTTTTTCCTAAACCTCCAATAATATTTCTTATCTTCTTCATACCCCCAGATCATTCTGGATATAATATATTGAACTGGATCAGAAACAAAAATTGAAGATTTATTTAGTTCATCTTATTACCTCTTTTTGTATTCTCAGCATTTAGCAAGAGTGTGACACATAGTATCCACTTAATAAATTTCTTAACCCATTCATTTCTTGCTTTCCTTGCCCTTTGCTTATAAAAACTTGCCTATAAACACTTTGCCTGTTTTCACTTATTCTCATGGGATATAGTTGTCAAAGAGCTTGTAGAGGTACATCATTTCTGATGAGTCTAATTCTGTCTAAAATCATGTAACCCTATGCCTGTAAGTAGACAGAGACCCAATTATCACTGAAGTCTCACTTGCATATACAAAGGAATATGTTCAGTTTAGACCAATGGACACAGTTGAACTCCCACTTATTAATAATGAAATCATCTAATATTGTATGAGCTTCCCTACTAACAGCATATATGTCTCTGTGCCTTCCCTCATCATATATTTCCTTCACCCCATTCATCTCAGCCCATGTTACTGACCCCTATGTCTGCCCACTTTATTCCTAGACTGAACCTCTTCTTTCTCTAAGTCCACACATTTCTGCTGTGTCCTAGTTCTACCGTAGGTAGATTTTCTATTGCCTCTAAAATTTCCCTTACTTGTATCTTTCACCTCCTTGCTTATTCTTAGAGATTTTTCTTTATAGCTGTAGATTAGGTAGTTATGGCTATAGTCTGATTTTGAATGTTGGAAAAGATATTTAGATTTCATAAACCCAAAGCTCAGACCATATAAGTTAGATTTTATCTTTTTTTCTAAATATGATGGTTTATGCTTTCTGGATCTTTTCCCCTTCACTTGTTAATATTTCATACCTCCAAATCTTTTTACTATATTATTTTTCATTATTAAAAATATTTTATTTCTAAGAAACATTTCCTTGCTATTCTATTTTGGTGATTGTGCATATGAACACCTGAATGCTTTTCCTTGAATTCTGAATTCTTTTAAACTCTTATAATTGAGTCTGTGATCATCGATTTTCATTGTTAATCTGAGAAAATTTTCATATAGTATGGGGAGAGACATAAGATTCCTACATGACCAAATGACATTACATTTTATGATATTAAACTAATTGTCCTTTCACAATTAAATGGTACACAAAACAAAATAATTAACTTCGGGCCTAAACTTCAGTCAAATAGAAGGAAGGATACTGTAATAGTTAGAATACTGAACCCGTATGAGAAGATTTTGGTTTGAGATGCCCTCTTCCATTTATAAGTAAATCACTCAGTTTCTTTCAGCCTGTTTCCTTAGTTATAAAAAATGAAAGAGTAGGACTAAATTGTCCCCAGGGATACTTCTATGACAAATGTTTGTAAATATAGGGCAAGATTAGCTTCTCACCTCAAAGTAATTTAATTTTAATCCATTTTCTTTAGATTCTACACTTCTGAAACTACTAATATATGTTAGGTACCTTGCTTGGTAAAGTGGATAGACAACTTGCCTTGGAGTCAAGAAGACAAAGATTCAGATCCCACCTCTAACTCTTAATAGCTGTGTGAGTGTTGGAAAGTCAATGAACTGCTGAGTTTTTTGCATATTATAAAGTACACTATAGAAGTGGAAGTTGTTGTTATCAGATCTCTTATAATTATTGTTCATTTATTTGAAGATATAGACATATAGTTGATTCTTCAAATACCACTCTAGGATATGACTAAATTATAAAACAAAAAACAAGCAAATATTTTAACATAGCTACATAGATGGCCTAGTTTTTAGGATTGGATGACAGAGTAATAATGCTTTTAATTAAAATGACAAACTATTTAAAAAATTTTCCTAATTTTTTCCTAATTTCCTAATAAAAATAGTAAAATAATATGAACTCACCTTTTATTTATTCAGCAAGTTTTCATACTATAGGCTCAAATCCAATGAATATACAGTTCTAAATGATGAAGGAAATGCATAAATGAGATAAGATGCAATAAGATACAAGCACAGATAATTATACTACAAAAATGTTACACAATGATGGTATGATAGTGAGCACTTACTGTTTGCCAGGTGTTATACAGTCCTTCATTTGATCCTCTCAAGAAGGATCTAGAGGGAACAGTTATTATCCCCATTTTATCTATCCAAGGCCAGATTTGAACCCAGCTCAGACTCCAGGCCCAGTGGACCACCAAGGTGCCATATTGAGCAGTTAATAAAACAAAGTTCATATGAATTCAAGAAGGAAATTCATTACCAACCATGGAGAAATCAGTGAAGGCTTCATGGAAAAGGTAGCATTTAAGTTTATCTTTTAAAAATGGTAAGTTCAGTGAGAATAGAAAGACAGTCTAAACATGTACCAGCAAAGCCATAGACATTGAACTACATTCCACAAGCTATGCACAGTCATTCTTATAAGGATCCTTGTATTCTCTACTTCACAGGATTTAATAGTTTGCATAGAATTCTCCTCACATCACTCAGAGGCATATAGTACAAAGTACTATATCTCCATTTCATAGATAAGGTTACGTGACTTGTCTACTTTCAAAGAATTTTTTTAGTTGGGACTTTTGCAACCTCTACTCCAGTCTGTACTCAAAAGGAATCCCCCCTGTGACATATTGGTCTTTTAGCATCCAGTCAGTGGCTAGGAATTGGGGATGTTGGGATGGGGGTTGGCACAGGAAGGGAAATTTGTTACCTCCTGTGACACACACCTAGTACATTTTGGAGTCATAAACCCATCCCAGGTCTTCTTTCAGATACTAGTATCAGCTGGTAGATGTCAAATGGTGATTGTTTCCCCAAATAATAATTTTCTATATCATATTATAGACCTTTCTGCCACTAATTGACATACTGTAAACCCCCACCCACATACAAAGAATTGTTTTGTGTAATTTTAATCAATTATATTGTGGATAGTTGTTGGGAATGGGGGGGTATGGAATATGATTACTGTAATGCTAAAGAGTAATGAAACTATCATATCCAGTAACTTTGTTATGCCTACTCATATTTGGAGGTATGGCAGAATAAAAACATGATTTAATTATTGGAAAGCCTCTGCTTATTTTTACAGCTGTACCATTTCTGAAATCTGTAGTAGGCATCAAAATTCTGCTATCCATGCTTCCTGAGGGCTGTACCTGTAAGTCCCTTGATTTCAACACTGAGAGTGGAGAAATGAGTGTGAGCATGGGTCTGTATCCATGTGGATGTTTGTGCGTGTGTGCATGCCTGCCTGGGTTTGTGAGCATGCATGCAAGCAATGTGGGAAGACTACAAGAGGTTTATCCCTTTAGAAATAAATTACAGTGTAGTGTGGCATGAATATGATGTGTCAGTGAATACAGAACACAGGATTACCTTCTGTCTCCTTTCTTTATCATAGATAACAGAGGCAGTAAGGAAGAAGAGATTTATTCTGTAACCATTTGAAGCTGACCAAGCAATTCATAACAGATGAAATGCTGATTTATTACTGGGAAGAAAAGATGTCTGTTCTCACTAAAATGCCACTAATTGCCTTATTGTTTAAAGTGCAAATTATATTCAGCAATTTGTCAGGCTCATTGCTTTTTTTTTTTAAATGCATAGTTGTAGTAATTCACCATTGGAGTTTTGAGAAGAGAAAAAAACGACAAACTCAAATTAAGTAGAAACACATTAAAATTGGCTGATCTCCTCCTTCTAAGTCTTGCTGTAAGTGTGTGAAGTAAATTGCATTTAAGGGGAAAAAATGTTATTGCAAAATGATCCCAGAGATAGACATTTCATCAGACTTTGGTTGATTTCAATGTGGATTCTCATTTTGAATTCAGGGATCTACCCCTCAGAAGAGTGCTGAGCTGACCCTGGTTCTGAAAAGAGCAGGATGTCCATTTAACTTGGCAGGTTCTGTTCTTTTTAGGAAGATGCCCTACTTCAGGGGGGTTCTCATTAGTTAGTTTGCATACTGAGTTTTTTTTTCTTTTAAGGGAACATATGTTTTGTTTTGTTTTTTATAAATTGGGTTCTTTGTTCAGGGAGTCTGTGGACATCTCTCTTTGGGGTTAAGAGGATGTATTCTGCAAATGCTGTATTCCCCAAATGAAAGGCTAGGCTGAGACTAACGGACCATCTCCCATTTTTTTTCTTGTCTAGGTTTGTCCATGTTAGTTTCCTTCTGAAGAAGCTTCAGGAATTTCCTACTACCTTTTCGATAAAATCCAGATTTATCTTTGGTCTAGCCAAATTGACCCACTGACTGTATCTCAACACAGTGTTCCATTTCCTACCTCTGCCTCTGCACATTTTCCCAGACTCTTTGTTCCCCATGCCTAATAAGTTTACACTCTTAGCAACTCTAGCTCCCATCAAGACTCAGCCCAAGTGCCACTTAACATGGGAAGCCTTTCCTGTTCAATCCAATTTGTATTTTTTTCTACTTTGCATTCAATTGCCTATATACATGATATTTCCCTCTGCAAAATGTAAAGATCTTAAGGGCTGGGATTTCATTTTTGCTTTTAATTCCTCAGGACCAAGCAAAGTAGCTTTTTTAATAAATGCTTACTGAGTTGAATCAAATTGAAATGAATTTATTTGAAGGTTCTATTGTTCTAAGAGCTCCTTCTAAGATAAAAAATACTATTGATTAATATGTGAGAGCTATCCATTCCCACTTATACTTAAGCTTCTCTAGAGTCTGGCCATTTATGGTTTCTTAATAGAATAATAATATTCTATAATATTCATATATCATAACTTGTTCAGCAACTCTTCAATTGATGGGCATCCTCTCAATTTCCATTTCTTTACCACTACAAAATATGCTGCTATGAATCTTATGGTAACTTTCAAAAACTAATAAGCCTGTTTGGACTTTCTTTGCATCTAGAAATCTGCCATGCTTGATTTCTGGGATAGGAGTAATCAGGAGCTGGCTGTTGAGATGGCCACGTTGGGCACTGAAGATATAAAGACAAAAGTGATAGCAGCACCTGCCCTCAAGAACTTACAATATAGCCAGGGGTACATATGTAAGACAATACAAAATAGTATTATTGATTCACTGTTTGAGAATCAATACCCTATTGAAACTTTAAATAAATATGACAATTAGAGGGCAGTGAGATTTTTAGAATCTCAGAATTTGAAGGGATCTAGGAGATGATTTTCTCCTGCCAAAATTCATAGCTCCCGTGGAACAATCCAGCAAATGCCCATCCAAACTTTCCTTGAGCATTTTCAGTGATGTGAAACTTACTTCCTTATAGAGCAATTTTTTCTTTTTTTAAACTATTCTAATTGTTCAAAAGTTCTTTATATTGAGTTAAAATCTGTCTCTATATTGCTTAGGATTGTAGGCCTCAGTGGAAAGAACTTGAGACATCTAATCCAGTCTCCTTATTTTACAAATGAGAAAACTGAAGCTGAAAGGGATGTAAGGTAACAAATTAAGAAATCCTTGAGCCAGAGTTCATCCTTTACAGAATTCTTAAGAACTCATCCTGGAAATAAATGTTATAAATATGGTGAATGTGAAGAAGATTTACAGTATAACATTTCTTATTAAATATCAGAAACCCTTTGAATAAAGGAAAGCTTCTAACTACTGCTTAAATCTCACAAAATATCATAAACTTCATGCTGGTAGGAAATGAATTTAATATAGGAATTCTTTGTGACAGTTTAGCCTTTATTAAACTTCCGAGACTATGAACTGCCAGGAGCATAATTCAATGTTCTCTCTATTGTACTATGACCTGACCTTGAAGAGTTTACTAAAGTCTAGTGTGGAAAAATAAAGTACATTCACAAATAAATTTAACACAGAATAGAGAATGAAAACACAGGAAGAATTAAAAAAAACCAAAGTGTTAAAAGAAGAGAAGAATCACTTTTAGAGATTAGGAAAAAGGTAACCTTTGTATAGGTCTTGAAGAATGAGTAGGATTTCAGCTAATGGAGATGTAGGAGAAAGGCATTCTAGATGGGGGCGGGGCTGGGGATAGCATGAATGGCAGCACACAGGAGAAGAAATATGGGACACATGTGGAGGATGCTGAATGGAGTGGTTTAGTTGGAGTATACTTAGTCCCATGGGAAAGGCAAGAGTGCTAGATAAGGCTAGACTCTGGCCTATAACTAGATCATGGATTTCTATCCTTTTTTCTTCCTGCCCCTAGAGAGATCTAGAAAAATCCTTTTAGTCTTTCTTACAAATACAACCTAACTTACAGCCTGATTTGACACTTATAAGTATGGTAACATCTATAAGGCTCTCTGCATCCTTGAAATACCTATTATATAAATGTCAGTTATTATCAGGCTGCCTTTTTACTCATCCTTAATTACAAGTTTCTTCTGCTGCCATTTTTTCTGAATGTCCTTTGATAGCAATGGAAAAGTCACTTAATAATGTTCCTGGGCTTAAAGTTTCCTTTTTCTATAAAATCAAGGAGTTGGAGGAGATGGTCTCTAAAGTCCCTTCTTGGGTATCTGCTTTTATTCTAATGAATATTTGTGTGGGGATATCATCCCTTTTCCCTCAGTAACCAGCCCCTTTCCCTAGGGTCAGGAAATACAAGTAAATGCAATTGAAATTATGGACAAAGAGGGCATAACTAGATCTTATGTCACAGCTTCATTATTGGGTATATCCCTATATTGGTGTAAGGGGCACTAGAACAGCCTAACCATGAGCTCATAATAACACAGACACTATAAGCTCCCAACCACAAACAACATGATGAGACCACAGTAGAAGGAAAACCATGGCAGAAAGCTGTGGGTACTGTCCTCTCACACTCCCAGCCTCTAGAACATTAGTGTCTAATTTATAAGGATCCTTATAAGATGCCTACTAAAAAAATCTGTAGAAAATTACATACTGGGGCGGCTAGGTGGCGTAGTGGATAGAGCACTGGCCTTGGAGTCAGAAGTACCTGAGTTCAAATCCAGTCTCAGACACTTAATAATTACCTAGCCATGTGGCCTTGGGCAAGCCACTTAACCCCATTGCCTTGAAAAATCTAAAAAAAAAAAAATTACATACTAGTAATATCTATATTCTATTGTATATTCATTTTGTTCAATATTTCCCAGTTCCATTTTACTTTGGATGCAACTGTTTAGTACCTGTGTTTTAGACCCCTGGAATCCCCCTGAAACTATCCTAATTCTATCATACACCTATTCATGCAAGTCTACCCATCTGTCCTTACCCCATTGACAGGAGCTCAGCCTCTCCATTCATCATTAGTTGCTACGTACTTGTAGATTTCTTAGTCTTTGTCACCGTGAAGTACTTCTGTGGCAGTGCCCAGTGAAATCACGTACAACTTATCACTTGTTCGCTCAACTACAGCAGACATTTTCCTGCTGCTATACCTGGTGGCACCTGTTTGCCATGTTGCCTCCCACCTTTGCAGTTTTTTAATCTCCCAGCAGTATTCTCAGTATCTATTGGCTTGGCTATCATGAATTTTAGGATGGTCTCTTTTCCCTAATGTTCCCATTGTTTCCACTTATGTAATGAAATCCTCCTCACTGACAGACTCATACCAGACTAGTAACATTTATCCCTTCCCCATTATGATTTTCTCCATCAAGATTTTGATGTATCAGGTCTGCGTAAGAAATTAAATGGGAATTTTGGGGGGGAGTTTTGTGGAAGCCACAGACAATATGCTTAGACCAGTATATGCCACAGAACCTTATATAACCCTTAACCCAAATTTTATAATACACCATAAAGAAAAAAAAATTCAAATATCTTCTCTGGTACAAAGGGAGGGTCAAAAACATTTTATGCAGATTTTTCTGAATAACAGGGGTGATCTCCGCCCCTAACCCCTTCATTGTTGTTATCTTCATGGCTTCCTCCAACCTCTGAGTGATGAAATTATCAAGGATATTTCAGATGTTCTGCTTTTAGCAAATGGGGACATAGAGTCCAGGTAAATAAGTTCAACATCACTGCCTCACATATTGCCGCTGTGCTACTTTTATGATCTATGTGAGAAATATATCATCCAGTTCCCCTCTTTTGCCAGGGAGGTGGTATATGCCTTCCTACCCTAATATCACTTTTTTTATTTTTTTCATTCAAATACCAGTTTGTGAAGTTTCATATAGGTATATATAGTTTTGCATAAAATACTATATTCTACCACCCTTCTGAATATGTGGACTTGCATTTATTTGCTTAGTCCCACATTAGTTATAATCTAATTGTGAGTTCCATAATGTCAGCACCAAGCTTCAGTTATTTCCATTAAGTCAAATGTATGTCTTACTGTCAAAAATTTCATGCACACCCAATTCCTACCATCACCACCCTCCTAGGTTCTATTAAAAACAAATAAACAACACCCCAAAGGTGACTTCATTGCTCACAATTATCTATCAAAAAAGGCTGACTAATTAATTTGATAATTCAGCCTTTGACATTTTTTCATTCTATAGGCGATAGCATATAGGGTTTGGGAACAACTGAGTGGTGTAGTGAATAGAGTACTAGGTCTAGAATCAAGACGACCCAAGTTCAAATCAAGCCTCAGACACTTACTAGCTGTATACCTTGGGCAAGTCCCTTAACACTATTTACCTCGTCTCCTCATCTGTAAAAAGAGCTGGAGAAGGAAGTGGCCAAGGAAACCCCCCAAAAGCCTTAAAACTGTGTATACCCAACTAATACTGCTCATAGGTCTGTATCCCAAAAGAGATCATAAAAAAATGGAAAAGGACTCTCATTCAAAAATATTTATAATAACCCTTTCATAGTGGCAAATTACTAGAAACCAAGGAGATGCCCATGGTTCAACAAGTTGTGGTATATGAATGTAACGGCATACTATTGAACAATAAAATGTTGAGTAGGCAATTTTCAAAAAAAAACCCTAGGAAAACTTGTGTGACTTTCAAACTTCTTTCACTTTATTATTTTTTGAGAATTTTTTCCTTTTCATCCATACCTTTCACAACTATTTCTAATATGGAAATACGTTTAATTATTTCACACATAGAACCTATATCAAATTGCTTGCTGTTTTAGAAAGGAGGGAAAGGGGTAGAAAAATCTGAAACCCAAATTCTTGTTAAAATGAATGCTAAAAATTATCCTGACTTACAATTGGTAAAAAATGAAATACAATTAAAAAAGAAAACCCCTAAAAGGGGTCATGAAGAGTCAGACATGACTGAAAATAAATAACAATAAAGAGCAACAGTATAGTTTACATTGGGGAGCATAAGCAACAAGGTCATAAGTACCAGTAAGGGGCAGCTGGGTGACACAGTGGATAGAGCACTGGCCTTGGAGTCAGGAGGATGGGAGTTCGAATGTGATCTCAGACACCTGACACTGACTAGTTGTATGACTTTGAGCAAGTCAAGTCACTTAACCTTGATTGCCTTGCATCCAGGGCCATCTCCAGTTGTTCTGATTCATATCTGGCCACTGAATCCAGATGACTCTGGAGGAGAAAGTGAGGCTGGTAACTTAACACAGCACTCCCCTCCCTCAAATCCAGTTCATGTGCTTATCATGGCATCTCCTCTCCGATGTCATGTTCTTCTTCGAAAATGAAGGACAAAGCATTATAAGTTCCAGTGGTATCTCAAATTTATATAATATTTTAGTGATTGGAATTGGTTCCTCACAAACTTCATCTAGAATATGTGTTGTAAGAACCTTGTGGGATATGTATTGTAAACATTATTTCTTACTTTATGGAAGGAAAAATGCAGACCTGTTAAATGACTTCCCTAAAGTCATTCAACTAACGTCATAACAAGGATCTGAATGAACACACAGGTCTCTCCTGAGCACAAACACCAGTGCAGTAATACAGCCTCAATTCCTCACTGTCCCTCTTCTTTTTTTTTTTTTTTTTGCAAGGCAAACGGGGTTAAGTGGCTTGCCCGAGGCCACACAACTAGGTAATTATTAAGTGCCTGAGACTGCATTTGAACCCAGGTACTCCTGCTTTATCCACTACGGCACCTAGCCACCCCTACTATCCCTCTTCTAACATTAATTTCTTCAGGTCACTCTGAAACATATATTATAGCTAAATTTACCAGAACTTTGAGTTATTTTACTACCCCAAAACAATCTATATAGAACTAAAATAAAGCATTCCCCTTCCCTCATATTCCCCTATCACAATTGCCCTAATTTTCTCTGGGGAATGAGAAATGGGCAGGAATTATCCAAATACAAGAATGCATCCCAGTACAGCTGTCTTCTCCTTTCAGTACCTTAGCATCACAAGCTCTTGACAGCTTTGTTTATTTCCCATCTCTTCACATTGGTATATATTCAAGTAACTCTGTGTGTGTGTGTGTGTGTGTGTGTGTGTGTGTGTGTGCGCGCGCACGCATGTATCTGGTATTTTCAATCCCTGTAAATGGAATTATTCTCAGCAATGTTTTTACTTTTTATAATTTTTTTCATCTTTCCATTCATCTTTAATTAGAAATCCAAATTTATCATTGATTCTGAAATCTACTAGGCTTAACATTTTCCACATCTAGATCCTCATTTGTTACTTCTACAGTATTTGCTTTGCCAACTAATCTTAGGTTACAGATGTGCTATATTTTCTCTTCTAGGTTGTGAATTCCCCCGGGTCAGGGACTGAGTTTTAACTATTTTTGTGTCTTTCCCCACACCTGCTTAGTATAGTACTTTGAATGTAGTAGACAATAAATAAATGATTATTGAATGAATGAATGAAAGTCAACTGTTGTGCAAGCTTTATCTTTCTCATTTTGATCTCTTCCACGACTATTTTAGACCCTTATCTTGATTATACCTGAAATCTAAATGTTCATTCTTACAAATATTTGTGGAGTGCTATCACCTTATTTTTTAATTTTTCCTAACTTTAAACCCTCCCAGTTCTGGCCACTTTCTTCCGTGGCTTGATACTTTATTCGTCCTCATTAACAGACTGACTTCCTCTGTTGCCTCTTGTGTTCCACCTTAAACAAATGAGCCAGGTCATTTAATTGTTTCTTCTCCCTGGAAGAACCTTTCTGTATATTTGTTGCATATGTAAGAGTCTCTTCTGTCATTTTGTAACAATATTTTCTCTTTTCCTCTGTTGTTGGTCTTTTGATTAAATGCTTTAATTTATTTGCAGTGAAGGTTCACTGTGCTACTATTCTGGATTATTCATGACATGTATGATCTTATACTTAATTCTATAATTTATTTTGAAATATTAATCTGTGAAAGATACATTATAAAATTGAAGATAGTTGGATATATATGCATTGTGAAGTATACATATATGATATACTTATAGATGATATGTGTATCTGAACTGTAGGGAATAAAATCTATAACTTTATAACAACTGCCCATCATCATTTTTGAAATGGCTTTAATTGCTAAGAAATTGGTGCTTCTCCTTTGATACAACAAAATAAAAGATGGGAGTAGAAGGAGGAACATTTCCTTTTTTTCAGTTAATATGTTTGCATTCTGTTTTCATTTTGTTTCCTTAAAAGCAGTAAATTATGAATAGATATAGTCATTAAAAGTTAACATTGTGAATTAGTCCTTCATATCATCTGTGTAAGGTTCAGGCCGTAAAATAATGTTAGCAGTGTAAAGGGCAGTGTAACAGGATGCTGCTTCTTGGCTGCAGAGAGAGAAAGATGTGTCTCTCTGAGTATACTGTTACAGCAGCATGTGGGAAGGCTTATGGTATAGTAATGTGACAAGCTGTGAACAGTAGATCAGTGAAAAATGTGAGATAATTTAATTGAGGAGCTTGGTGAGAGGACTGCTGAGAAGAGACAGAGGCTGTGGCAGAGAAAGGACATCTGAGGAGTGGATGAAGGAAAAAATGTCGTTCTGAAGGAAGTGTGAAGATGGTATGCTACCTCATCTGTCTTCTCGTTTGGGATGGTCTCTTTCCCTCACACACTTTGCAAAAGGGAAATCATTCCTTTGACTGCCTCCTTCTGACATATCATCCATTTTCATGGGGGGGGGTGACTTCCCTTTTCTACATAAATTACAACATATTCACTCCTTTTGGCATGCCACACCTTTGGAGAAAGAAATACGGATTTTTTTTTCCTTTGGATGAGTTTCCTTTCTGTTGTTATAGGCTTACGTGGTGAACTATTTAGTAAGGCTGTTTTTGATCAATGATTCCTAAATGTATTTTGAATTTGTTTTGAACCATCTATTTTTCTTTATTAATGGCTTATTTCTGAATTGAGAAAGTGTCAAGTTCAGGTGATTTTTCAAATTCATTCTGTACGTGTGTGTGTGTGTGTGTGTGTGTGTGTGTGTGTGTGTGTGTGTGTATGAGGAGGGAGAGGGAGGGGGAGAGAGAGAGAGAGAGAGAGAGAGAGAGAGAGAGAGAGAGAGAGAGAGAGAGAGAAGGCCCACCATACAAACCAGACTAATATCACATATCAACCTTTGCGTTGTTGTACTCAACAATACTTGAAACTACTCCTGAGGGAAATACTTTTTTTTACTTGTGATAGATTCAAAGGTAATCCTAAGGGAATTCAGTTTGCAGAGTATTATTTCTATACTTCCTTTTGTGTTTGTGTATTTGTATATGTTGTTGCTAACACTTTTTTGTGATTATTATCTGATACAGAACAAAATTTTTAGGAAGTGGCATCCATTTATATAAAATTATGTAGATCATTGCTAGCATTATGTGATGCCAAAATACTTAGACATTTTAAATCCTGCATGTAATCTTTTTTAAGTAAGAGGCAAAGGGGGGGGGGCACCTAGGTAGTGTAGTGGATAGAGCTCTGCCCTGGAGTCAGGAGTACCTGAGTTCAAATTTGGCCTCAAACACTTACTTATTACCTAGCTGTGTGGCCTTGGGCAAGCCACTTAACCCCATTTGCCTTGCAAAAAACCTTTAAAAAAAGGCAAAGGAGAAAACAAAGGCACCTTTCTCAGGCACAGATTACAGCCTCCATTTATATCAGTTCAGTATATTATGACTTACAGCAAAATATGGCATTAAAGCATAATAATTTATGTTGCTCTCTCCACCTTCTCCCTTGCTCTGAATTTGCACCAGTTTAATCATCAACCTAGTGAATGTTTTACAATTTTACCAATCACAAACTTCTTTATTAGTGTTAATAATATCATCATGGGATAGTGCCTTGGAATCACTTCCAGTCCTTACTTGAATACATACTAGCTACATGACTTTATTTTTTTGTGTTTTTTTGTGTTTTTTTTTTTTTTTGTTTTTACATGACTTTAGGTAGGTCACTTTAACTACCAGTGTCTTACTCTGTGTTGATGGGGTCAAGTTGCTGATCTACATTAGTGGAAGAAGAATCTAACATCAGAACCACAGTATCAGAACTCCCCCCCCCCAAAAAAAAATAATAAAGCAAAATAAAAGGAAAAACTTTGTATTTTGGGGGAAAGGTGAGAAGGATTTTAGTTAGGTTTTTTTTTAAGCAGGTTGATGAATCTCAGAAGAAATAAAAAATGAGAAAAATATAAAATATTCATCACCAAAATATATTTGATATCATTTTAAAAATAGAAAATCAGAAAGAATAAGCAAAAAAACTATGTCAGATCCTGTGCAAATAGAAAAATGAAATTCCTCTGCTTTCAAGGAACTTATATATTCTATCCAATGAGACAACACATCACTATAAAAATATATAGAAAATAAATATGTGCAAAACAATTAGTAGTAACCCAGTGAGTGATCATTCAAGAATATAAATGACTTGAGAAAGAATTCTATATTTGAAAAGTGATGGAAAAATTGGAAAGCAATTTGCCAATCAATTAGGTTACCAATATCTTTTTACAGTATACTATAATTCAAACTAAATATTCAACCTTAATATTAAAGGTCAATTCATTAAAAAAAATTATAAGAGAATAAGATCAGTTATCTTTCCTAGTTGGGGCTAGGAAGAATGGTCTTAACCAAACACAAGGTAAGAGAAATCATTCACAAAAGATAAAATAGATCATTTTGATTATGTAAGATTGACAAGTTTTTTCAGACAAAATTAATAGATAGGATGAGAAAGGAAGTTAACACCTAAGAATTGCCTTTTTACCAAATGTGTAATAAGAGTCTAATATCCAACATCTAAAGGAACTTATTATAGTTGTGAAGAGAGTTCTCAAAGAAATTGTAAACTATTAAATATTTTTAATAATGCTTCAATGGGGGCAGCTAGATAGTGCAGTAGCTAGAGCACCGGCCCTGGAGTCAGGAGGACCTGAGTTCAAATCCAGTCTTAGACACATAATAATTACCTAGCTTGGGCAAGTCATTTAACCCCATTGCCTTGTAAAAATAAAACAACTAAAAAAATGCTTCAATCGCTGATAATAGTGATGCAAATCAAAACTCACATCACATTTTGTAAAGTAGCAAAAATAATGGAAAATGGAAATTGATCTATGCTGCATTGTACCCAGAAAGACAGGCACATATTGGTGGAGCTGTGAATGGTCTGGAAAGCATTTTGGAATTTTACTAAGAAGTATCTAAAATGACTGCTAAGTAATCTGAAGGGAACAAAGATAGAAAGTCCTTTATACACCAAAATAATCATAGCAGCATTTTTTTTGTAGTAGCATAGAGCTGAAAACAAAGTAAATGCCCTTCTATTGAGGAATGGATAAATTATAATTTAGGAATGTCATGGAATATTACTGTAGTTATAAGAGATAGATGAAGTAATGAATATAATCAATTCACAGCAGCAAGGGAAGACATATTAACTGATGCAGAGCCAAATAAGTAGAACCAGGAAAAGAGTAAATTTGATGACTACAACTATGTTAGTGAAAAGAACAAAAAAGGAAAAGAAATGAAACTGAACATTGTTCAAGTATTATTATCAAACTTGATTCCTGAGAAAAACTAGAAAAAAAGTTCTTGCCTTCCTTACTGGCAGAGATGGAGAAAGAACTATGGGTGTGGAATATTATATAGACTATCAAGTATGGGTAATGTTTTAGATAGTTTGGATGAACTACTGTCACCCACACATCTCATTTTATTCCTTATTACAAGAAGATAACTTCAAGGAAGAGAGGAGGAATATATTCAGAAATTAGGTCAGTGCAAATATAAAATCTATCAATAATTTTAAAAAAATAAAGCAGTTGTAACATATTTCTTAGACCTTTCCAAAATAAATATGAATGGGGCAGCTAGGCAGTGCAATGGATAGAGCTTCGGCTCTGGAGACAGGAGGACCTGAGTTCAAATCCAGCTCAGACACTTAACAATTACCTAGCTGTGTGACCTTTGGCAGATCACTTAACCCCCATTGCCTTGCAAAAGCTTAAAAAAAAAAGAATAAAATAAATATGAATAAATGGCATCCATAGTGAAGGATATTGTGAATTAGTCCTTTATTCCAGTAATTACTTACATTTATACAATTTTCACAATTATAAAATTCTCATGTGTTGCTCATACCAGCTTTTGAGATTGATAGAAAAAAATATCATGTCTAATTTTTAAAATGAAGCATCTAAGTTGAAAGGGAAAGTTATTTTTATCCAAAAGTATCTGTTAACCTGTTAAACCAAAGATATCCTGTGACTCTGAGCATAATGGATATGAAAGAATTCTGTTTATAGATTCAGAAGATCTGGTTTTGAATCTGAAGTCCACATTGCTATAACCTGAAATACCTAAGGTAACTTCTCTGAGTCTCAGTTTTCTCCTCACTTGTATAATTGGCATGGAGTAAAGTAGATGACATCTCAGGCCCTTTACAGACCTATATCTCTGATCTTTTAGGAAGCTCTCCATCTAGCTAGATAATTAAAAAAAATAAAGTAAGCATTTAGTTCCTGACTCCTTTGTTCAGGCTGATTTTTGCTAAGAAAAATCTAATATCAGTGGCTTGGGTAGTAATAATAATTAGGAGCTGGCATTTTTATAACAATTGAATGTTTGCAAAGTATTTTCTATATATTATCTCATTTGTTCCTCACAACAACCCTGACAGGCAAGTTCTGATTCCATTGCTACAAATATTTGAATTTTTGTGGACCCACAAGGGAGGAAAAAAGTAGGAGAGTAATTTGGCTAGCTTCTTCAGTCAGCTCTTTTTCTAGTTTCTTCTTCCAGATGTCTTTTTCTTTCAGTTTAAAATTTTAACTTGTTATCTTCTCCCTAATATTTTTGCAACTTGAGTGTAATATGCCCTGAACAATAAGTTAAAAACGTGAACTAGCTTTGTAGAAACATAAATCTAGATTTGGAAGTGGTTATAGAGGCCATCTTATCCAACTCCTTCATTTTATACATGTGAAAACTGAAGCTTAGAGAGATTGAGTCTCTTTTTAAGGTCAGATTTAGTGACTTTTTCCACTGTAGCACACTGCCTTCAAGACATTTGACAAGTTAAAATTGTCTTAATATAAATTAGTTCAAGTCTATTAAGTTAATTCTTGCCCAGCCCAACAGTTATAGTTCATGTTGACTCTTCCGTAGAAGATACTTGGTGGAGGAAAGGGACACAGAGACCCCTCTAGTGGCCTTCAGGGAATTGTGTTTTCTCTATTTTATATTATTAGAGGTTTGCTTTCTGACCATTCTTTGATCTTCCAAAGCACTTCAATACTTTTAACTAGTACAGAGAGCCAGGATTACCAACTTTGTAAGTAGCCTTCCACTACCCCACCATATTCTAAGCTATGTTCTATTTCCAAAGCTTTTTTAAATTATATGAACACTTTAAAAAATAATAGATTGCACACTTTTTGTACATCCAAGACAGTAAAAGCTAATTGTCTGTCTTTGTATTTCAGTTCTCAGTAATGTTTTGACATGGGTTGCACAACCTCTGTCTTCCTGGAATTTGTAAGTGCTCTTATATGTGATTTGAGAAATCCAAGTGCTGTTATATAGATTAGCTAGGACCTTGAGGATACTTCTGCCGGCTCTTTCCACTTCTCTTTGCTCTTGTATAAATTTCTATTATCACTTTCAGTTTAGATATCTGGCTAAAGACCCTAAACTGGATAGAATGTAATCTTATAATAGGAAGAACTAAATCCAAATTTTTTCGAATTGGTAGAGGTTGTATTCTCCACTTCTCATTTTAGAAATAAGGAAACAGAGGTTCATAGAGGTGAAGTTATCTATAAGTCTTTGCCACACAGGTGGCAAATTGGTGGCAAAACTAGAACTAAAAGCCTTTTGTGGAGGGATTGGGATTTTTTGGTTTTACTTCTAGCTACATCATATTACTGAAGCTTTGTGGTAAAGTAAGTGAACTTCTCTGATGCTCAGTTATCTGGTATATAAAAATGCAAGGTAATTATTGGCAAAAATACTTTAAAATACACCAATAAAACCTGTGAAGCATGGGAAAGGTCATTACATTTTATTCCTTCTTTCTAAAATTCTATGTTTGTTCACCTGCTTTTTTAGATGAATAGAAACTTCAGTCCATAAAAGAGAAAATATATTTCAGCTATGCACTTGCAGGGTTTCTGACTATAAAGAATTGGTTTGCTTATTCTCATCACACAGACAACATTAAAATATAGCAAGGTCACTCAAGAACAATTGTACCTCAAGGGGGCTTTTCTAACATATAAAGTGAAATATTCCTCTTTGAGCAAATCAAGCTTGGATCTTTCTTTCCCTGACTCTTTGTCTCTTTCCTTCCTCTCTCCTTCTCCCTCCCAATTTGATGTGCCACCACCTCTCTTTCAGTTCTTGCCAGTTTTCTCCTGCCAACCCCTAAATGCCTAGGCAGTTCTCTCTGCTCCCAAATCTTATCTTCCTATTCCTTTATAATATTAGCATCCAAGAAGCACATTTCTTTGTTTTAAAAAATAGATCCACTTAGTGATAAATGGGATTCTTATAAAAAGTATATTTAGAAGGGAGATAAAAACTATGCCCTGTTCTATGAGGTTGGAAGATTGGATCCCCAATTAATCCATTATCTCTCCCTTGATATGTTAAGTTACAGGGAGATAAGTGTTTTAGAATGTAATCATTTCCTAAGGAAATATTCTAGACATTAAGCATTCCATTGTTTTTAAAAACCTGAAGAAGTCCAGTGAACCTCAATTTGTCCTAAGGGTTCCAATTGTAAGAGAATTTCAGCTTCCAATAAAAATAGAAAACAAAGACTAGTAGTTCCTAGGGAGACTTTTTTTCTCCTTTGCATCATTAAGCAAGTAAGAACACAATCACTGTATTAGAATATAGATTTAAGAATAAATTAGATAGGGATAGAACTATGGAAGAGCAGGAAGTCAATTAAAATATCTTGAGGAATGGTACTACAAAAATTTTTACTTAAGGTAAGAGGTCGGAATGGAGGTAAAAGTTTGAAACAAATGCTTATCTGGGTGGGGGTAAGGATGGAGGTTGAAGGGAGAGATAAATAAATGAGAAGCAATAGGTAATGGCTAGAGGAAAGGCCTCAAAGAAATGAAAGAAGGAAAGGAAGACAGAAGAAAGGAAGAAAAGTGAATGAATGAATTAATGTAAATTGTAGTTTGTGTCTATCCAAGGAAAATGGAATAATGACAATAAATGAATACTAGGAGAAAAACTATTGGAATATTGAGATTAATATCAAAATAGTGTAAGCAAAACTAATCCCTGAAATACTGTGCTGCCTCAAAGAAGGATTTAAAGGAAAATCATTGTAAAAGAAATAAGTGGAGCAAAATACAAACCAGACAATCATAACCTTAAATGTAAATGAATTAAACAGTTTAATAGAATGAAAGAGAATAGCAAAATGGAAAATAATTTATTGCATATAAGAAACACTTCTAAAAACTAAAGATACATAAAAGAATGAAAAAGAGAGAACAAAATTTATTAAAAACTAAAATGATTCCAAACAAGCAGGACATAAAATTGTGATTATATGGCAGAAAAAATTTAAAAATTTTATCAACAAATAAAAGATTAAAAAGCAGTGCTGTGAGGGAGCAGCTAGGTGGCATAGTGGATAAAGCACTGGCCCTGGAGTCAGGAGTACCTGGGTTCAAATCCGACCTCAGATACTTAATAATTACCTAGCTGTGTGGCCTTGGGCAAGCCACTTAACCCAATTTGCCTTGCAAAAACCTAAAAAAAAAAAAGCAGTGGTGTCAAACTCAAGTAGAAATGGGGGCCACTAAGAAAACCACATATTAATATTATCTATGTCTTATTTTATTTTTATGTATTTTGTTAAATATTGCTTAATTTCATTTTAATCTGGTTCAGACAGCATTGGGAGTGTTTGATACCTCTGCTTTATGTTAACAGAGAAGAAGAAACTGTCATTATTGGAAATATATATATACACCTAGTGCTTCATCATAATGAAAAATTACCTGAAATGCAAAAAAGATACAGATTTAACTCAATGATTTTTAGGAGACTTTGTCAAAGATAGAAAATTCTAACAGATAAATAAATAAATAGATAGATAAATAGATTATGTGATACAATAGAGTGAGGTCTTTTTCTGGAATCAAAGAAGTTGGATTCAAGTCTAGCCTCTGTACCTGTGTGACCCTGGACAAAGAACTTAATCTCCTTAGTCCTGAGTGTTTTCATCTGTAAAATGAGGAGATGGTCTCTGAAGGTCCTCTGTAAGTGAAGATAACAAAAGATGCTTTTGATATATGTTTTATCTTTAATGTTCCTATTCAAAATATACCACATTTTGGGCAGCTAGGTGGTGCAATGCATGGAGAACCGACCCTGGATTCAGGAGGTCCTGAGTTCAAATGCAGCCTCAGACACTTAATAATTACCTAGCTTTGTGACCTTGGGCAAGCCACTTAATCTAATCCCATTGCCTTGCAATAAGCCTTAAAAATATAGTGAAAATATACTACATTTTACAATTTTAACCTCTAACAATTTCTTCAATTCTATATTTTTCTAGAATCATAGGTTTACACCAATTCTAAATTTTCATAGAATCATAAACAAAGAGATCATTAGAGAAGTTTAAATGTTTAAGATATGATCTCTTTTGAATAAAAACATTCAAGAATGTGTGTGTGTGTGTGTCTGTACACACACACACGTCTCATTTGGTATCTTTACAAAGACAGACCATTTTCTAAAGCACAGAAGAATCAGAAATGAGTACATCCTTGACAGAGCATAATGTAATTTTTTAAAAGTATCTAATACTTAGAATGCAAACCAAAGATAGATGTTAAAAGGAGACTTAATAAGGATATATTAAATAATGAAAGTGCCAAACAACTAATCATAGAAACAAGACATATGTGAGAGAGAACAATAATTGAAACAGAGTTCTCAACATTTTGGAAATGCATCTAAAATAGTGCTGGGTGGCATTTATATTTGAAAAAACAAGAATTAACAAAGTATAAAAAGCATGAATTGAATATGAATAAGCAAGTAATAAACCCAAAATAAGCACAAAGAGGAAATATTTAAAATTAGAACAGAAATAGATAAAAATTGACAACAAAATGATATTTTAAAATTAACTTCCAGTTCTTTGAATAAGAAAAATAAAGCTAATTTTATTTAAACCAAGAGAAAGAGAAAAATAAAAAATCATCAAAGCAAATGCCCATTAAAAGGGAAATTAAAAGGAATTTTTATCAGATTTGTGATTTCACCAGTTCCTCACCAATTAAATGACACAGTGGAGATAACCTATTGTGTCTGAGTGAAAGAAGACTTGAGAAGGTTCACATAGCTTCCAGCTATATGATTCTCAACAAGTCATTTTACATATCTTTGCCACAGTTTCCTCAACTCTAAAATGAGAATAATAATAGCCCCAGTCTCCTAGACTTGTTATGAAGATCAAATGAGATAATAAATGTAAAATGCTTAGCATAGTGTCTGGCACATGGTAGATACTCTATCAATATCTTATTCCCTTCTTCCTCTATCAATCTAAATTATTTTCTCCTTGGTTACTTAATAGTCTTAGAAAATTGCCTGGGGGCACTAAAAGATTAAGTCACTCATTCTTAAAAACCATGACATCAGGGAGGTGATACCATGACATTCTCATGAATTGGTTTTGAGTGAAGAGGGTACTGTGCCCAGTCACTTGCCTCACTTTCTTCTCCAGAGCCAGATGTGGACCAGGACATGTCTAGAGAGGGCCCAGGGTGTGAGATAATCAGGGTTAGTGACTTGCCCAAGGTCACACAGCTATTAAGTGTTTGAGGCTGAATTTGAACTCGGGTCCTTCTGACTTAAAGGTCAATACTCTACCCACTGTGCTACTTAGCTGCCTTAACTCAGGGCCAAATAGTCATTCTGTGTCTGAGGCAAAATTTGAACCCTGGTTGTCCTGACTCCAAGAATAACTCTTGCCTCCACTATACCATGCTGCCTCTCACAATAGGGGAAGTCTCAGAAGTGGTGTTATATATGCTAACAAAACTGAGAGTTTTAGAAAGTGAATAATTATCTAGAAAAATAAAAATCAAAAATACTTAGATTAAGGAAATAATAGAAGTCTTAATTAAATCTTAAAAAAAATTACATTGGGAGGTCATTAAACAACTCACATAGAAATTACCAAAGAGAAAAGTATGCTGGTCCAGATGAATTCTATGACATATTTTTGAAGTAATTAATACTTGTGCTACCCAAATTCCTTTTATGATATCAACATAGAACTAATATCCTAAATTTGGAAAAAATAAAGCAGAGAAAGTAAACTAGAGAAAGAATGAATAGAAGCAGGAATTTTAAAATAAAATATTAAGAAAAAAGATGACAGCAATACTATCCAAAAATTATAGACTATGATCAAATTATTGTCCCAACATTAGAACAGTTAACATAATCATAAAGATAAAAAAAATTACATTATCATATCTCAATAGATGCATTAAAAAACCCTGACAAAATTCAACTCCCATTTCTGCCTAAAAAGAGCTAGGGGATGGCTGGATAGAGCACTGGTCCTGGAGTTAGGAGGACCTGAGTTCAAATGTGACCTCAGACTCTTAATAATTACCTGGTTGTGTGACCTTGGGTAAATCACTTAACCCTATTGTCTTGCAAAAACAAATAAACAAAGCTAAAAACATATAGAAGTGCCCTTTTTATTTTGAAAGAAAAACCAAACTCTAGCATTATTTTCATTTGGAAAATACTAGAAACTTTTGCAGTAAATACAGGGATAAAACAAGGAGGCCTTCTCTTTTCACAGTCATTTGATAGAGTTCAAGAAATGCTAGCAATAGCAATAAAATCAAAGTAATAAAGCAATAAATATCAGCAAAGGAAGGAAAACAGTATTTCTAGTAAGTATAAGTTGGAAAATAAATTCCCCTAAATTATCAGTATTTCTGTGAGCAGTAACAGCACTAATGAAAACCAGAGGGGCAGATAGGTGGTGCAATGGGTACAGCACCAGACCTGGAGTCAGGAGCCCTGAGTTCAAATTTTACTTCAGACCCTTGATACTTATTAACTGTATGTTCCCATTGCCCTACTAAGAAAAAAAAGGGGGGGGGAGAAGGACCTGTCAGTGAAATACTATTCTAATAACTTAAAAACTTCAAAATCCTATTCATAATAACTTCAAAATATCAGGGAGTTAATTTCCTAAGATATTTAAGACCTATAAATATAATTTCAAACAGTTGTTTCCAGATATGAAGGAAGACAGTAATGATTGGAGAACAATATTCATTCCTCATAGTTGTCACATAATGATGATAATAAAAAGGATGATACTACCTAAAATAATGAATATTGAACTGTAAGATAATCATGAGGTAATTTTATAGAACTTGAAAAAATTATAATGAAAATCACTCTTAAGGAATAAGTTTTTTTTTCAAACAATAAAGGAATAAAATGAGAATCACATTTCCAAACATTGTACTATATTTTAAAGTAGTAACCATTCAAACTATTTGGTACTGCTTTTAAAAGAGAAAGGAAAAGAAATCAGAAGAATTATCTAGACAAGGAAGAATTAGAAACAATAAATACATAACTTACCAAAAATATTCTGCGCAACCAAGCACTTGGCTAGTTCAGGGGCTACAAATAAGAAAAATGAAATAGTTCCTAGCCAGGGTATTTAAAGAATAGGATGTGGAAAATAAATACTGAGCAGTTAGGATGGGAGACAATTATTAGGCTTCCTGTAGAGGTGGTACTTGAGCCACATCTTGAAGGAAGAGAGGAATTCTGTGAGATAGAATTGAGGAGGGCACAGTGCATTCATTCCAGGTATAAGAGATGGACCAGTGCCAAGATACACAGAATCAAAGATCTAAAGCTAAGAGAGTTCTCAGAGGCCATCTAGGCCAATCTCTTCATTATACAGAAAAGGAAATTGAAACCCCACAGAAGCAGAGATGGAGAAGATGGAACATCATTGGTGAGGAAGAGAAAGAAGGCCAATTTTGTCTAGATAATAGAGTGTAGAAAGTAGAATAATGTATAATGAGGCAAGAAAGCTAGGTTGGGGTCATATTGTATTGTGAAAGACTTTAAAAGCCATCATGCTAGAGGCAGAAGGGAAGCCCTAGAATTTATTTTAAAAAGGAGTGACTTGCAGATCTGCACTTAAGATCTATTCAGCTACTTTGGAAACTGGAGAAGATGAATTGGAATAGAAGGAAAGTTGAAGCAGGAAAGTAGAAGACCAGTCACAGTCAAAAAGAGAGGCAGGAAAGTAGGAGACCAGTTACGGTCCAGACAAAAGATGGTGAAAGCCTGAGGCGGGAGTGGGGGGGTCAGATTGAAGAGATTTTGGGGAGGTAGGAACAGCATGATTTGGCAACTGGTTGATTGAATATGTTGGATTATGAGAATAATGATGAATTTACAAACCTGGGGTGCTAGAAGAATTATAGTGCAGTCAGTCGCCCAAGTATTTATTAAGCTCTTACTAGATACCCTGCTTTTGTTTTGCATCTGAAGATGCAAAGAAAATAAAGACCTTGCCTTCAAGGTGTTCTCGTTCTAAAGGGGGAAAAACAAGAGTAGTATAGTAAACAAAAAGTATACATATAATACATTTATTATATACTGAGACACTCTCAAAAGAAAGGAAGCAACAAAAAAGACAGTAGTAACTGGGACAGAGCAGAGACCAGGAAAGATCTCTTGTGTAGGACAGGATTTGAATTGAGTCTTGAAGAAAGCCATTAAAAGGAAGGCAGATATTAGGAAGGGGAACCTTTCAGATGGGGAAGGCAACCAGGAGTCAAGGAGTAGAGTATTGTTTCCAGAGAGCACCAGGCAATCTTGAATCATCAGGTGGGTGGAGGTAGTACTGTGTAAGGATACTGGTAAAGCACAAGGAACCAAAGTCAAAGGGCTCTTTGATCCTTTGGAAAACAGGAAGATGGAGACATGACTTGGTCAAACCTCTGAAGGGTCATGATTTAAAATCATTATGGTAGCTAACTAGAGGATGGATTGGAATGAGGAGACAACTGAGGCAGGGAAACCAATTAGATGATGAGAGATGATGAAGGCCTGGACCACAGTAGGAGTTGTATGAGGAGAGGAAGAAAGATATGTTGTGAAGGTAGAAATGATAAGATGTGACTATGGATTGGATATGTGGGGTGAGTTCAGATGAGCAGTTAAAAATGACAAGCCTTTTGAGAACCTAAGTAATTGGGAGGATATTGGCGCTCTGGCTGATAATAGGTAGAGTTTAGGGTAGAAAAAGAGAGAACTCTCTTCTGAATATTTTGGAGTTGAGTAATAATTCAGAGAACATAACTATTTAGAGAAGGACTTTACAATTCAATGAGAACTTGTGATAAAATTGGAAAACATTTGATGAAAAAAAGTTTAGACTAATATTTTAAACCGAATGCCAAAATAAGTTCCAAACTGATACCCTACCTAAATATAAAAATGTCTAATTTTTAAAATACTTTATTTTTTAAAAAATAGAGAAAAATAAAAAGAGGTGCCTTTTACATTATAGCTAGGAGATTAGAAGACTTTTTAACCTAACAAGGAATAGAAAAAAAATCATTGCTTTTCTTGTTCAGTTATTTCAGTTGTGTCTGACTCCTTGTGACCTCATTTGGAGTTTTTCTTGGCAAAGGTATTGGAGTGGTTTATTGTTTCCTTCTTCAGCTCATTTTACAGAGGAGGAGGCAAACTGGTTACATGACTTGCCCAGGATCACACAACTAGTAAGCATTTGAGGTCAGATTTGAACCCAGATCTTCCTGACTCCATCCTATCCACTGTACCACCTAGCTGTCCTATAGAGAAGATCACATAAGAGATGATTTCCATTTTCATTTGAAACAGAAAAGTTTTTTGCTAGGAACAAAACAGATGCAGCCCAGATAAGAGAGCTGGGGGGGGGGGTGCATCTCTTATAATGACCTGAATTCCATAATATATGGGAAATTAGCACAAACACCAAAAGCTATTTCCTAATGTATAAGTATGGAAAGAATATGAAGTTTTCAAATTAAGTAAATAGTTATATGAAAGAGAACTGCAAATTATAAAACACCTTTGAAATTTCAGCTTACATTCAGCAGATTGCTAAAGATGATAGAATATTGAAAGTAAAGTTATACACCAAAGTTGATGGAATTGTAAACTAGACTAACCATTCTAGAAAGCAATACAAAGTAATGCTAAGTGATGAAAATGCCCATACCATTTTATTTAGGCATCCTGTTTCTAAGCCTATGCTCCAAGGAGGCCAAAGACAAAAATCTATCTATCTATCTATCTGTCTGTCTGTCTGTCTAGTTTGCTATGTGTATCTGTATATTCTTAGAAGCAATATTTTGGAACAAAGAATTAGTAATAAAATTGGGTGCCCATTGATTGGGAAATGACTTATGGAATATTATTGTGCTGTAAAAAATTACGAAGATGATGAATGCAGATAAATAAGGAAAGACTTACAAGAACTGATACAAAGAAAAGTAAACAGAACCATAAAAATATACACAATGACTACAACAATGTAAACAAAAAATAATAAAATGAAATGGAATATAATTATAGTGTCCAAGCTTATCCCTGGGGGAAAGATAAGAAAATGAAACTCTGCTTTCTTTGGAGAAGGGGAAATATGTCTGAAATGTTGTAGTCTTAATTTTTTAGTGTTCTTTTGTTTATTACAAGTGAACACTCCCTGAATAGGAGAAAAGGAAGAGTACATTTGTAAATAACTATGAGTGTAAAATTAAAATAAATTAATAAAGTATACATAAAAGAAAATACTTACTTAAACTAAACTCAGATTAGGTTCCTGGGTAATAAGATGAAAGCAGTGTTCTCCTTTGTCCCCTTAGTGATATTTAATGAGGTATTTTAAAGGACACCACTTTTATAAGGTCTGTATAGGACTAGTCCCTGCTTCTCTCTCCCCTCTCCCCCCCCACCATCTCTTCTTCTTTATTGATTCTTTCCCCTCTGCCAAGAAACATGCTTGAGTCTTAGAAAATAATCCAGAGCTACTTTTGCAAGTCCATGTTAAAAAAAAAAAAGAATGTTTAAACAGTTTGTCTTTTCCTTCATTTATGGTCACCACCATCCCAAGGATCCTAACCATCCCCCCACTAGTCTTTCTCCTTCACCCTTTATTTCTCAGTTTATCTATAAAGATAAAAAAAACTATCCAAATGTTTATTTTTCCTCTTGCCTGTACCTCTAGTTAGTGGACTTATTACAGGGATGTACACTAGGAATGCAAATAAGACTAAAGATAACAACCTTGCCTCTTTTCCACAGGGTCAAAGGGTTATGTTTCCCAAGTTTCTTATACATCTTTTTGAGATTTAATTAGGGTTTGTTGAATATCTTCCTCCCTCCCACCCACCCCCATCCTTCACTTGCCTTCTTTTTTAACAAGGTATGTGTGCAAAGCTAGCAAAAGAATTCCCTGCTTTTGGAAAGTAGGTCAGACATTGAACTCCTGTTAGGATGAGGCAGCAGTTTGTTGAGATAACTCAGCAACAAAGTGGAAACTTTGATAGTGGATATAAGCAAGTTCCTTCCTGTACTCCAGTAATTTTTTCCTCTTATTTTAAAAACCATCCTTGGATTTTGTCATTTGCAAGATATATTTAACATTGTCCTCAAGAACTTTAAGGAATTAAAATGACAACTTTGAATAGAGGGCATTAAGCAAGAGAAGTAGAAAAAAAGGAGGGAAGGAGAAAAGAGGAAGACCTGGTCATATAAAATTTCAACCATAGGCTACTAGATGTTGCTCCCTTTTAATCTCTCAGACACCATTGCTGATCCAAGAAATGAGTTTGATGGGATGAAGTTTCCGTATAAGAAATATGCAGTGGTGAAACACATGATGGTGTAAATTGACTATAGACAAGCTGTGTAATCATTTTGTTTGTCATGTTCTACCTCTGAAATTTAATGGAATAGATCATAACCTGGCATTCTTCAACTTTTAAAAGAAACATGTTTGATAACAATTTCAATATCATTCATTTCCTTTGTAACTTTGTATTTATTTTACAATGTATTTTATATTATACATTGAAGAATGCCAATCTGAGGAGTTCATAGGCCTCACTAGGCTATCAGTAGAGGCTGTAAAAGAAAAAAAGATGAGGAATTTCTCCCCTAGAGAATCACAAGATTTTGAGCTAGAAGGAAAATTAGAGTTCTGTGCTCTCATTTTAAATATGAGGAAGTTGAGATCCAAGGAGGATAAGTAACTTGTTTAAAGTAAAAAAAAAAAAAAAGTAAGTATGTAGCAAAGCTGAGATTTGAGCTCATAGTCTCTGACTTCAAATTAAGGGTTCTTTCCAGTCTACCTTCCTAATGCACTCTGCTGAGCCAGGCATTGTATTGTTATTTAATAGCTAGGATGGGATGGGTGAGGCTGGAGGAATGAGCCTAGACAATGACTTCATTGTACATATGATATGGTCCAGCATCTAGGGAGGAAGGGGTTAGATAGATAGATAGAGATATTGCCTACTATGTGCTAGAGATTTTTCTCTTCTTCCCTCTTACCTGCAATCTTTCTTCCCTTCACATTATCCCCTCCTCTTTTCTTTCTCCTTCTCTTTCTTCCTCTCCTCCCATCCCCTTAGCTTCACTTCTCTGACATTATCTCCATTTTGCCCATATCTTTCCCATCCTTAAATTTAAATAGGTCATTGAGTGGAATAAGGTGTGACCCAAGGCCTACTAGTGTAACATGGGCAGAAGAAGGAACCTTAAGGCAGAAACACTATTGATCTTTTCTCCTTGGTTTAGAATTGACTCAAAAATACATTATGTTTAACATGCTTTTACATGAATAGTTAATTTCAGATTACTTGCTGTTATGGGGAAGGGGAGGAAAAGGAGGGAGCTTGAAAAATATGGCACTCAAAATCTTAAGAAAATGAATTCTGAAAACTATCTTTACATGTAGTTGGAAAAAACAAAATTTTAAAAATATCAGTAAATAAATGCATTATTATCAATTGGTAGAAATCCTTGCAAATGTTCAATAAATTACAAAAAAAGAGCATTTGAGGTATTACTAACTCTCAAAGTCTACTAAAGTCTGTTTGGCCAGTGACAGCATGGAAGGACTTTTTAAAAAAATGTTTACATAAATTGAGAGACTTTAGACCATGGTTTATCCACACACACTGTGTGTGTAAATATACACATATATATGTAAGCATACATATTTTATATACATATACACATATTTCTATATATACATATATATTTTGGAAAAGATTAAATATTCTGTTCTTTTCACCCTACCCTAGTTTATAGTTTCCTCAGAATCTGTCTTTTCCTTTTATGTTTAAGAAGCAAATAGATTTGTAGCATCTTTAAGCAATTAAATACAGGCACACTTCTCTCATAAACACACATACTTATGAAGCCCAATAGGAACATCTGAATATTGGCCATGGGTATTTACAGATTCCTGGAATCACAGAATTTTAGACCTGAAAGGGACCTTAGAGATCTTCAATTTCAGTCCCGGCCATTTACAGATTTATGGAGAAATTAAATGCCTCTCAGTTATGCTAACAGTAATAGTCATGTGGGTAAAATATACAGTGTAGACAGGGAATTGTCCATTTTCTAACAGATTTCATTTGCCACAGGAGTGACAGGGTAGGGGGAGGTTAATAAAATGGCAGCTATAGTATTCAGTATGTTACATTTGTTGAAGGAAATGACAGCTAGAGAACAATGCCAGTCTGTCTGTCACTTTTTCAGTCCATGAGGTAATTGTTTTCCACTGTAAGCCTCCATTCTACTCGAGATTTCATACATACATACATGCATACATACATACATACATACATAATACTGGGGTCACCAGATGGCTTGCCATACAGAAATCATCTCCACTTTCAGAGACAGGTCCAGCTACCATTCCTGCAAGATCTTTTTTTAGAAAAATTGGAATTTGGTCCCTAATTTGATATATTCAACCACCTAGATACTGGGCAGTTTGCTTTTCCAACACTAATTTTCCCTGGTGTACCTCATTAGGTTTCCTAGCGCTTCACCCCCACCCCTATTCCATCACTCTCCAGCACTACTCTTCAGAAACAGGAGCCTGGAAGCAAGGTCATCATCAGTGGCCTCAGTCAAGATAAGCTAAACTAGACAGAATCTGATCTTATACCTCTCATCACTGCTCTCTTTCTGATGGTGCATGCTGTACAGGAGGTATTGACAACCTTGCCACAAGTCTCCCTAAGACAGGCTCAGATATGTACTCACAGCACCATAGAGCAAGCCAACCTTCCTCTCTGCAGGGACTATAGGGTCTCATGCTACAACCACTGGTGATTCTTTTACATTCTAGTTCTCTCTCCACACCCAAATCAGATTTTACATACATATCACTGGGTCATCCATACCCCAACAGTTTACCTACTTCCTGTCTCCCCTCCATGTTCTAATAGGGTTACAGAACTTTTATTTCTTCCAGACACAACTTCTCAATTCCCTGAAGTTCCCAATAGGTTTCATAGGATTAGGAGCTGCAGTCCAGAGAGATGAAGTTACTTGCCCTAAGTCCCAAAGGTTCTGTGGTCCCTGGAGGGGCTTCCTTTTTAATGTGCTATTAATAAATAATGTATAATATGGCTAACTATATGGAATTAATTCAAAAAGGACACTGAATCAAAAATACTGAAGATCTTGATTTTAGTTCAGGCTTTGCCACTAAATTTCTGTTTGACTTTGAGTCCCTTCATCCCTTTGGTCTCAGTTTCCCAGCTGGAAAATGTGGACCTGAGACCCAGACTAGATGAGCTTCAGGTCTCTTCCATCTCTTCCCTATTCTTTCCCAATAAGATAGAAATCAATGAAAACAAAATGAATCCCTAAGTTATTCCTTCAGCCCAGGCATCCTGTACATCTAGTGTACAAGTCAACAGTCATTTATTAAAATACTTTCTTTGCACTAGGGACTATGCTGAGTGAGTGAGTCAGTCTTAAACAGACTATACTGACCCTTTCCTAATCTTAATCAGGAAACTGTTTCCTAATCGTTCATATCCCCACCTAAACTATAGCAGAGTTTAGCATAGAGATTTCCAGTCTTTTTATAAGGAGAAGGTTCCTTTTTATCTTCCCAAAACATTGATTTACCTAGGAAAAAGAAAAAAGATACTACAAATAGTAAAGCCATTCATTAAGTGGGGGGGGAGGATTGGCAAGATTGTCAGCTATTGTGGAACACAAATAGAGAGAAGTAGTGATTATAATTAACCTAAAGATCTTCTGGGTAAAGCTCCATCTTCTGACTGAGAACCCATAGTTCACAGTGTGGTTTAAACCACCCAACTGGTATGTTGAAGATTAACCTGCTAACATTTACATTAGCCACATATTGACTTTGTGACAAATAAACCTCTCCTTATATATTATAGTTGTTAGTTTTATTTTTTTAAAGAAGAACCAAAATATGCTGGAACTCTCTAATTAAACTTTGTAACTCCTACCTACATGTTTGTGCTTAAAGATTGTTCACACTGTACCTGGGTATGTGATGATCTGAATGACTAACTATGGATGGGTAACTGGGAGATCTTTAGAGAAACCTAGGTAGGATAAAGATAGGCCAGGCTAAAGATAATTAATGATTATGATGACATTATAATAACAATATTATATGACAATATAATATATGATATAACATTATAATAACAACAAAACTGATAAAGTTCTGCTTCCCAAATTATCTAATATCTTCTTGCCATTGACACTTCTGCTGTCTTCATCATCAGCAATATAATAATTATTTATCATTATTATTATTCATGGCCTGTATCTGCAAATGCCCTACAGTACTTAAACAATTTACTCACAGAACCCTTTTGAGAATGATAGCATCAGTAAGGATGATTAGAATAATTTTCTGAAAAGTGATTAAAAAAGCATTTGGGAAAAGACTGCTTTAGCATTCTTGTTAATTTTGCAAAAAAAAAGTTTCATTTCTTGTGAGATTGCTCTTGATCACTTTTATGCAAAAGAGACAGATGACTAAAAAGCAAGCTGACATAAGAGATTTTTAAAGGAAGGATATTTTAGGGCTTACCACTGGAGTCAAAAACCATTCAACTCTGCCCCATATCATCTATATTTGCTTCCACATCTATATCTGTAACACAGCTTTATTACTGATAGTTCTGGGCTCTTGGCTGCAGAACTTAAAACCTGCCGACTGAGTGAATCTCAGAAACTTGAAGTTGAGGGCAGCCTCACTGCATGCTATTTAATGGAAATGGTTCCGTCTTGTGGTAGTTCATATATATATATATATATATATATATATATATATATGATAGGAGAAAGTGAAAACTTCAAAACTTCGAGGCAGGGAGAACAATTAGAAGGCTCTCTGGGCATGGAAAGATGAGTGCCTAAACTAATTAATTAGGGTGATGACAGTGGATATGAAAGGGAAGGGCCTAATGAAGGAAATAGTGCAAAGGAAGAATCAGTTGAGCATCACCCTCATCTTTGCTGACAGTGTTTCATCTTCTATTTGCAAGACTCTAGGATATGGGCAGTTGGGTGGCACATTGGTTAAAGTGCCAGGTGTGGAGTTAGGAAAACTCATCTTCCTGAGTTGATTTCTGGACTCAGATATTTATTAACCATGTGGTCCTGGACAACTTAACCCTGTTTGCCTCAATTTCTTCATCTGTAAAATAAGCTAGCGAAGGAAATGGCAAACTACTTAAGTATCTTTGCAAGAAAACCTCAAATGCACACACACAATTTAAATGTCTGAACAACAACAAATATCATCCTGTATACGGAATGTAAGTGAACTAAATGAACCTGTGTGCTATCATCCCATCCTTCTAAGGGTCATCAAGACACCAGGGTAATACATGAAGAAAGCTAGAGAGAAACCACCCTAGCATCTTCAATTGCATTTAAGTTTAGGAAATGAATCCTTTCCATTTGATGGCATAAAACAATGGTCTTCATTCTCTGTAGGTGAGCCAGTGCAATGTGTTTGTTTGGAAGAAAGGTCTTGGTTAGAAAATACTATGTACTTCAACTGTGGCACCACTAATGTCACCATTTGTGCTCCCCATCATTGTGGCAGAAGCAACACCACCAAAAAAAATCCTAAAACCCCAAATTCTATTTTTCCAGGGATTTGCTCCACAGAGACATTGGTATAATATTCTATCTAAACTTTATTTCACCTTTCCCAAAGATATAAGTATAATGTGGATTTTTAAGGGAGTGGTTTCCAATACAAAGAGACATTAATAAGATTTTCCTAGTACAAGCAGTTCAATTTAAGACTAAGATGATTTTTCTGAAATAGTTCATTTAATGCTAAGCCTCTGGAAGCTGAAAACTTGTGACCCTGGAGAAAAGCTGGCTCATAGATGCCTGTCAATTTCCCTTTGAACTACTTTAGGAAATTGTTAGACATATAAAAATTACAATATTAATAGGTAGTAGTAGTAGTAGTAGTAGTAGTAGTAGTAGTAGTTGTTAATAGTAAGTAGTATTGATGGTAGTAGTATTGGTAGTAGTGATGGTAGCATTTATATAGAGAGATATAAAATTTGCAGAGCCTTTTATATAAATTATTTCATTTAATCCTCACAACAACTCTATGAAAGTGGCACTATTATTACTCCCATTTTATAGATGAGGAAACTGAGACACAGAGCATTTAAAATTTACCCAACTATTTAAGTGTCTGAGACGGGATTCAATCTTAGTCCTGAGCTCTATCTACAGTACAAAAACACTAACAGTCTCTTACTAAAAGTGTGGTTCTTTTTAAACATATTGGGAAACTTAAAAACAATGACCACCGCAGTAACTAATCATGACTCCAAATGACTGAGGATAAATCATATTTCCCAATTCTTGATAGAGGGGTAATCATCTCAAAGTAGAGAAAAAGACAACATTTAAAGACAAATTATGTGAATTTTTGCATTTTTTTTAACCAGAGTGGACTTTTGTGGAAGAAATAGGGAGAATAATAAAAGGAAGAAAAGAACATCAATGAATCATTAAAAAATAAAAAGATAATAGCAGGATCTCAGAAGAGGACCTCAACTACTAAAGCAATGTTGGAACTATCATGTTGAATTATACTCCAAAAAAATCCCAAGTTGTAATTTTGGGAAATTTTAGGTTTTCTAGGCAGTTTCCTTTTTAAAATGTTCTCTTTGTGTTTGTGTGTATATACATATACATATATATGTATATGTATATGTATATGTGTGTATATATATGTGTACACATATATATGGGAGTAATTGTCAAAATCATAATAATAAAAAAGGAGAGCTTTTTAAAAAAGAAATTGCCTGCCTTTGTGATAGAAAGTAAGTGACTTTGAATCACACTAATCAGTAGATTATTGAGAAGGTACTCTCCAGGTTGTCAGTTTGGGATCTGCATGGGCATTGATAATACAGTTATGATTTCATTCTTGTGCATCCTCTTTGCCAATAAGAGCAATGACAGTCCTTCTTTGAAAGAAATTAGTATATTGTCCTTTTGAATAACTTGAGTGGTTGTGACCAAAACAATTAATCAAATCATGCCCAGACTTCTAGTGATGAGCACTTATTTTGATCATCAAGTGAAAATAATATATGTGAAGTACTTTGCAAATCTTGAGGCACTATATAAATGTGAGCTGTTATTACAGCACCAAAGGTTTGATTCTTTTTCATCACATTTTACCTAACAGAGATATTTTCAAGCATTAATATTCTTATAGTGCTTTGCATGGTCAAATTCTCATATTCACTGACTTTGGGGGAGTGAGGAGGAAGGGAATATATTTAGTACATGGGAAAAGGTAGAGAAAGGAGTGGACCCCTGTCCTAAAATTTTTCTTTCCAAAGCTTCCTAACATTCTAACTATATGGATAATATTTTGGTTTAACAAGTATTTTAAAATATGAATCATGCTCCTCACCTCCTGAGAGAAAGGAGATGAACTTAATGTGCAGAATGAGACTAAATTTTCAGCCCCAGCCAACATGGAGATTTGTTTTGCTAAAAGGGATTTGTTTTTCTTTATTTAAATTTTTTAAAGAAAAAATGATTGGAGCATTTTTCAAATTTCACAGAAGAAAATAGTCAGAAGGTCAATAATATGTATAGACAAGCAGGTCAGCTTTGAAAAAGATGTTGTAATTATTATGTATACACATATTTTTAATCAAGTTGGACATAAAAGAATTTCCTGATTTCACCTATGATCCACTTGTTCTGTTCTTTTAGTTTATTGTTTAAGTTCAGAATTTTAAAAAGTAATCCAAAAATTCAAGTATCTTTGGGGGAAATGTCATTGTTAGTTACATCCTACTGTGAAATTATTGAATGTGAATGAGTATTTCCTCCTTATGGGAGTTCTAATGGGCTAAAGAGAGAGAATAAATATCACTGTTCTATACTGACTGGAGTAAGGTAACTCTAGGCAAGTTTGAAGGTAAGCCCAAAGGTGTCAACTGGCAGGGGAGAGAGGCTGGGCATAGGAGATAGTGAGAAAATACACTAGGAGGTAGGATTTGAAGAGTGTGATTTGAAAATTGTGAAAGCAATGAAACAAATTTTACCTACTTTTACAATTTTGCCTAGGGCCAGCTCTGCTTGTACAAGTCATTTTCAACAGTTACTTAATTATAGCTTCCTAAAGGGAGCTCTTACACTGTCTGATTTTTAGGTAAATTGCAACTTTTGATTACTGGAATCACAGGCTTTAGGGTTAAAGCACCAGCCTTATTTTCTAAGACACGTGGCCTCCTCGTGTAAAAGATTCATTTCTCAACAGGAAGTCTTCCCTTATACCACATCCACCATAAAACAAAGAACCCAACTGTGAAAAGGCTCAGGAGGAGATATTGTAAGAGAACCCTGTAGGTTAGTCCAATTACTTACCTGTACTTCCCTACTTATCCAACTTTATTAACCAAACCCAATCTTCTCTCAGGCAATGAGGATGTAAAATAATGAAATGTAATTCCTTAGTTAACAAGCAACTTTTGTAGCTTCCCTAAGATTGTGGTAAACGAAGTATTTTTTAGAGCAGTAGGAAAAGGAATTATATCTATCCCATACTCCCATATACAAGGAACATTTTAAAAAGGGAACTGTTTAGGAAACCTAAAATTCTATCCTACAAAGGGAAGGGAATAGAAGAGAAGAGAAAGAGTTTGACAGCTGCTTTTTTTTCCCTTGTGAAAAGGTACAACCAGGAACTGTGGGCAAATTGTGAATTTTCCTCACTTCCCCACCCAGGGGAAGGGATCTTAGCAATTCATTCTGCAACAAGTCAGCAAGCATCTATTAAGTACCTACTGTAGACTAAGCATTGTACTAAGATGCTGAGTACTTACCCAGTTAGTCATCTATCCTTTTCATAAATGTTTTTCAGTGAGAAGGAGCCTAAAGGCTCCTTTCCACAGGCATCCACTTTTGGACAACTCTGAGGAAGTATATCAGCCTAAATCTGCCTCTACAATTTTCACGCACTTCTCCCAGTTCTTTTAAGAATAATCCTACTCACTTTACTTATGACAGTCTCTCAAATACTTGAAGATAGGCATTATTTCTCTCATAAGTCTGCTCAGTCTCCAGATTAATCCTTACTTCCTTCAACTAGTTCTGGGTTATGCCCTTCAAATCCTTTTTCTTTCTGGTCTCTCCTCTGAACTCTTCAACTTATCAATGTTTGTCCTAAAAGTATGACACCTGCAATTCAATATATGCCTTCCCTGGAAGATGAAGCAACTGAGTTGGCTCATTGGAAACCAGGATTGTGACAAGATCTCCACCTTACTTCCCTTAGGTAGTACATATTCTTTCTAAGTCTAAAGATGAAACCCAGAAACCAGTATCCTCACCTGCAAAGCAGCAGCATTTACAATTTCAGACACATTTTTTGTTTGTGCTTTGGAGTATCTTTAGTGTATATTGGCTGAAAAAGAGGAAAAGTGTGTTACTTTTTTTAACTAACAACTTATAACTGTGTCAACACATAAGACAGTCTGTCAAAGCTTACTGCTGGTGTTGCTGCTGTGAATTAATTTTGAACATCAGTTGTAAGCAGTAAACACTTTTGCAGTGTGAACAACTCTTTGTATAGTATAAGTTGTCAGCAGCTTGCTGGCTACCCTTTAAGGGGGAAAAAGAAAGAAAAAAAAAACAGAAAGAAGGTTCCTTGACTGGCATTCAATTAGTTGGAATATAAGTTGGAATGTAATTCTTCATGTCCCTCTCATATTTATTTTTTCTCTGTCTTTTTACTTTGAACCTTTTAATGTTTTCCATTCTCAAGTAGTTAAGCTTCTTTACTTACATTGAAAGATTTCCTTACTATGTTTAGGAATTTGCTGAACTCACTACAGCTAGTAGTATCTGGGGTAGAAAGGGGCAAGGGGAGGGGGGGAGCTAAATCCTATAGAACAAGACCCAATGCATTTTATGTTCTTTGACCTCTGTATCTTGTGCAATTTCCAGATATTTGACTTTACCCACACCTCGTGTCAGTTGATGATTCTCTTCAAGGAAGTAGTCCTAGAAAAGACTCTCTATTTCCAGTCTCGTTTCTTGTTCTGCTTGTAATTTTTAGCTCTTGTCTCAAGAAACTACCATACACCCCCCAACTTATTAATTTAATTATTTAGGGGTCGTCTTGGAGCAAAGTTTCTTAATCTTTCGTCCTTTTCCCCATTGAATTCACTTAATCGTTGAATTTCAGAGTTGTTAGAACCATCAAAGGACTACCAAGGCCAGTCATTCTCGAACAAGAATTCCCTTTACATCATACCTAATATTAATATCCAACCTTAAAGAATTCCAGTGTGTCTAACCCCTCCCCAGACCCCTAAGGCAATTTATTCCATTTCTGCAATATTGTTAGGATGACTTTCCTTAGATCAAACTTCGATTTGTTTTTGTTCATCTACCTTCTGTGACCATCAGTTCTGCCTTTTAGGACCAAGCAAACAATCCATCACTCATCTACACAATAATTCTACAGATATCTGAAGATAGCTAAATCTTTCTTATAGGTTAAACATCCTGATTTCTTTTGCTGAGTCTCATCTTGACCCTGAAGCAGCTTTCATGTAAATCATTCACAACTAAATTGATATTAAAAAATTTTAATGCATTCACTCAGATTGTCTTCCTTCTAGATTAACTGACTTTTTGTTTGCTTTTTTTCTATCCTGGGTCTATGGTCTGAATAAAACATTATTGGACAGTTATAACAATCTCAACTTCATGTGTTTGATAGGTTGAATTTCATTAATTCTTCATCGACATATTTATTATAGGGAAGCTACACTGAACTGGGACTCAATTCCATAATTCTAATCCTATTACTATCAGTAACTTGGGAGTTACCATGTCTACATTTTGTGAAACCTTGAACAAGTCACTTAATCTAACTCGGTCTTCAGTTTCCTCATCAGCAAAGTGAGGAAACTAGATTAAATGATCCTATGGGATTTCCAAATCCAAGAACTATTTTTTACTTTTCCCAATTGGAAGTATTGAGAGCTTGTGACACTTGGGACACTCTGGGGGTTTGCTTTCTAAGGTTTGTTTACAGACATTTATGAGTTATGTGTATAAGGATTTAACTCTTCTATTTTAAGAATTTCCCCCCAATACACACAAGTTGCTCAACCATTCAGTTTACTGAATAAAATTTCTTGAAGCTTTTTAATTCAGTTGTGCTAATAGAAAAGCAGCTTGGTATGGGGGAAAGAGTGCTATATTTATATAGCAAGAGAACCTTATTAGCATCCTAACACTGCTATTTGCTATTTGTGTGGCACTTAACCTCTGGGATTTCAATTTTCTCGTCTACAGAGTGAGGAATTAGATTAAATTAGATGACCCCCTTTGGAACCTTCTTAATTTAAATATATGATATTGTTCATTATGCCACCTAGTTCAGGGATTAATAATTTTTAAACTTAGATATTTTAGACTTTTCTTCATGGCATCCCTTTAAAGAATGGAGTAGAAGGATCAAATACTTCAGTTCTCTAGCTCTCCAAAGTGATGACTAATCCTACCATCACAAAAAGTAATTCATTCTTAACACCTACTGTTTTCTGGTCATCTAAGGGAAAACTTGCTAAAAACATATGCTACATTACAAAAGAGTTTGCTGGTATTCTGAATTCCTAGTTCAGAACAGAAGAAAATAATATGAGAGTGACGGAGTCGGTCAGAGGACCTGAAGAAGCTTGAAACCAATATGAATGATTTGTAGCTTCCAAAATAACAGATTACTTTGTTTTGCCAAACTGCAATACTATTAATGTGTACACATGTGTACATATATACGTGTGTGTGTGTGTGTGTGTGTGTGTGTGTGTGTGTATAACTGAATCCTCGAGTGCTCTGCTTGAAGGGATGAGTAGGAGCCATCCCAGATGTCTGTCCCCACTGAACTCTTTTACGTAATTTGCCTCTGTCCAGGCAGGACCTTATGAATTTTGAATTTCAATGAAAATAGCATAAAGAACAAAGTGACTTTGCCTTATGATTGAATACTGGTCCAGCTTCCTGGGATGATGTAAAGACTGACTAAACTCCCAGACATTCGGTCACTGCCTCCCTGAATAGATCCGGCAGTGGAATTGACTATCAAAATGATTCATCCTCATCCTCCTCCTCTTCCCCACTGCCCCCCATCCCAACAAATTCTCTCTAAAAATTGAAAGAGGATATCACCAGTAGAAAGGGAAAGGGAAAAACATACAACATACAAAGCACATTGATAATTGATTGTTAATCATGCCACCTAGTTCAGGGGTTAATAAATTTTATTCAAACAATTTTTAAGCTTGAATATTTTAGACTTTTCTTCATGGCATCCCTTTAAAGAATGAAGTAGAAGGATCAAATACTTCTGTTCCCTAGCTCTCCAAAGTGATGACTAATCCTACCATCACAAAAGTAATTCATTTTTAACGCCTAATGTTTGACTCAAGTTTATTATTATCAGTGTGTTACATGAGGTTAGTTATCAGATTGGACTCCACTGAAAGTCATTGATAATTCAGTGCTCGTGTACAGCTGTTTGAGCTTGCACTCCTCCGTGTTCTTTTAATTTCTCCCAGTGTAAAGTCTGGAATTTAAGTGTGCCTCGAAGGACCAAGAAACATTTGACACAGGGCATTTGCACTAGAGATAGTAAGATGAAAATTTTCATTTCATATTTGCATTTGTACAAGTAGGAAAAATTACAGTAAATTTTTTAAAATTATTTTAAAATTCTTGGTTCATTTAACACACCTGGGCCTTTAGGGTCTATAAAAACTGGAGGGGGTGGTATTGAGGTTGCCCTGTATGTCCCCTAAGACTGGTTAACTAGCTAGCGCCATTCTTCTGAATTAAAAGGAATTTGGAAATGAATGAGTATTATGCCAAGCCCTAAAGAGTTAAGTAATAACATTTCTTTGTAATGGGAATATAAAATGTAATGCTTAAGTGACAGGTGGCATCATTTGAAAGAGATGGGAGCGGTTGTTCTTGGAGTGGTACTCATACACAGCTGCATTAATTTGCCTAATCACTGGATTGCCATAACCAGTGTCTATAAATAAACACACAAACTAATCTTTTGATTATCCTTTTTTAATGGTACATGTTCTCCTTCCTTTCTTCTTTTCTTTCTGTTGTGGTTGAGTCAGATCTCAAAAATCATGTGCTTCTCCAGAACCTTTTATTGGAAATAAATTCAAATAATCCAAAATGATCAACTAGAATATATCTTATTTTAGAAAAGGAAATAGGCTCCAAGATCAGTTCACCAAAATAAATGAGAGGTGGATCCCCTACTTTTCAGATTTTCCATATGCCAAGTTGTAGGTGATTTGGGGGGGGCTTGGGGGGGGTTGGAAGGCAATGGGGTCAAGTGGCTTGCCCAAGGCCACACAGATAGGTAATTATCAAGTGTCTGAGACTGGATTTGAACTCAGGGACTCCTGACTCCAGGGTTGGTGCTCTATCCACTGTGCCACCTAGCCACCCCAAGTTGTAGGTTTAAAAGACACTCAATTTTGAATGGACCTCCTTTGCTGGCTTTTAGCCTTCAACACATCTAAGTGCAACATGTTGGGATTCCTGCCTTAGTATCAGTAGGCCTTATAAGAAATAAATAAACAAATATTTGGAAAGCAGGAAAAGCTTCTAGATGTGCTCTGAAAGTTGGTTTTGATATTGTTTTCTTTTGTTGCTGTTGTTCTTTTAAATTTAACACTAATGTGTCTTTAAAAAAAATAGAGTTCAATTTGAAATAGCTAGTTAACTGGAGAGTAACTTGTCCATTAAAATGATGTAGTTTCCTGCAAAGAGCTACCAAAGGTTATGACTCAGGTAGATGCTTTCTCAGCACCAATTTAAGCTTGGTAAGTGGGTAGTGGTTGTTGAGGGAAAAGCTTTCTAACTTGCTTATCTGGTGGATAAGACCAAACTAGGAAAATTAATTATATTCCATAGCTTGATTACTTAGGTGTAATGTCAACATCCATTTGCAGTTTATTTCAGTACCTACCTTGAGTCTCAAAAAAATTTATTGTGGGGAAGGAACTGCTGTAAGTTCATTGACCAAATCCAACATGGGCATTGTACATGCTCCGGAGATTGCAGACTTTCTTTATCCCCTAAACTGCAAGAAAAAAATATATAAAGTCAAAAACTAAAAAGAATTTTGCCATATGTTCATTTTTCTCTCCTGCTTTCAAGAATTCCTTTCCTGTAAACCTTTCTTTGTTCCCACAAGAGATGGAGAGCTGTGTTTGATACTGATATTGATGTGGAATACCTTCTTTGTGCCTGCCTCTCTCCCTTTGTACTTGTTTGGCAGAGGCTAGCAATGGCTTTCTTACTAGAGGTATTTTTAGTTGAGGACTAAATGCCTTTGCAGGTGTTTGGTCATGCAGAGCCAGGTTCATGTCTCTCTGTGCATCCCCACTGAAGAGCTTTGAGTCACAGTCCCATGAAGACATCGACACAGATATGAATTTGGTCCATGGTGTGTTTCATCTGGACAGATAAAACTCTCAAAATAAAAAGGAGGAGAACAAGATTACTAAGTGGAAATATTTTCTCATACATTGTAGACTTCAGCTGCCCACCTAATTAACATTAAGCTTGAAAGTACAAGATGTCTTCTTTATGCAATTAAATAAATAAATTTACTCTAAGTCAATCTTATAATTTAATAGGTAACCACACCCTGGGAAGCTGCCCAAAAATTGACAAGGCTACTAAATAAATATTTAAACCAAAAGAAGGTGAAAGCAATTATATTTGATTTATTTATACACACAACACATATTTATAGTGTAACACCTTATATTTATATATGTAAAGAAATACATTGTTCACATCTTATCATTATATTCATCCTTATTACTTTTGTCTACCAAGGACATAAGGTGGTTTACAGTAAGCTGAGTGTGTCTAGGAGAGAAATCATCATTTTGGGTGGATGCAGAGCTGTACCTACAATTTTGTGTACTTATAGATTGAAAATATATAAATGTGCCTATGTAATTCCCAGAAAGTGCATACTACAAGTGTTCCTAAGGTACCTTTTATGGGGACAAACTACAGCAGTAGTAGTACAGTTAATGGAACTAACTACATATAGACTTCATGTGATCCCATTTGTCTGAATTGTAATCTCAAAAATATGTTAAGTACCTTATAAGGTTTGACTATTGACCTAATTTCAAAGAACCACTAGAGTCTTTCAGAATTGATGGAAGCTTTAACAATTTCAGAAGAGGGTTTATAGTCATGCTGTCTAGAGCAGTGCAAAAATCAAGACAATGATGAGCACCCTTGGAAGGTACTTGTGAGATATTCAGCTTTGAAAACTGCATCGATGAATTATGGAACTAATTGTGTTTCTTTTTCTCTTAATTCTCACTTTGTCAAGGGTTCATTCTGGTAGCTTCTCCTAGTAGTGACTAAGTGGAACAGTAGGAGTCAGAATGCTTGGATGCAGTCAGAGACGAGTTAGGGCCAAGATCGGATAAATTTTCACTGTCAGCATTTGCACCTCAGAAATCAGCAAACAAATCAGGACTTGATTTATTGTTTCCTTGATTGTCTCAACTTAAAGTGATGGGGAAAATGTTAATCACGCACATTGAACTTAAAATGGTCACATGAGTATGTTTTTTGTCCCAAGGATAACTGAAGTGTTTGGTCTGAGTCTACTTTGTGACTTGGTCAAGTCCCTCTATTTCTGAACCTTAGTATGTGCAAGTGTAAAATGGGTATAATAATACTGACTGTCTTAAACAGGGTTGTTGTGAAGAAAGTGTTTTGAGGAGATATGAATCTGAGCCTGTTTTTCTCCTCTTATCACAAGGCAGAGTTAAGACCATTGTGGTTTTGAATGGCCCCAGTGGTTTTTCCAGACTTGAGCAAAACTCATTTGGCCAGAGATAGGAAGTGACACATAACAAATCAAATTGATACTACCATGATAGGTAAGAACAGGTGCTCACTCACTCTCTCTCTCTCTCTCTTTCTCTCTCTCTCTCATACACACACACACACACACACACACACACAATAAACATATATATATATATAAAAGACAGGCCCTAAAATTATCCTAGTTTTAAATTTAGTCATTTTCCTTTTGAGGATACATATTTCCCATTATTCAATATGTATTATAATATTCCTTTTCTAATCACAGAGAGGTCCTAAATATTTGTTTCATTGAAAAAAATTTAAGAAGCTCAAGTAAATTTTAATTATATTTTGCCAGTTGCATTTCCAATTATTGAGTAATACCATATCCTGGATATTTTCAATAAGCTATTACTTTTTCCAGATGCTAGTATTACCTATTTTTAGAAAGCTGTTAGTGCAGCTGCTTAGATGTTCTATCCATTTTCAATTTCAAGTTAGAAATTTTAAATTCTATCCATTTACTTCATAACTTGAAATATACTCATGTCACAAAATCAAGTGAATGATTTGTCCATCTCTAAGACATTTTTTTTTATCTTAAAAAGACCTTCTAATAATGGCATATAACTTTTACTGTACTAATAAATTTGCTATAATCAAAGTTATCTTGATAAAATTTATAAACTGTAATTGGGTTATATTAAGCCTTGGATAGCTTAATTCATCATCCTGAATAAATTAAATACTTCTATTCACTGCTCAAATTTTATCATTGGTCCTCTCCTTTAGGAGTTTACTTTATAAATAAAGCTATATTAAGGCATAGACAATACACAGCTATGTTGTTTTTCAGTCACGTCCATCTGATTCTTGGTAACCCCATTTGGGGTTTTCTCAGCAAAGACATTAGAATGGTTTGCCTTCCTTCTCCAGCTCATTTTACAGATGAAGAAACTGAGACAAAAGGATGAAGTGACTTGACCAGGATCACACAACTATTAAGTGTCTGGAGCTTAATTTGAACTCAGGTCTTCCTGACTTCAGATTTAGTGCTCTATCCATAGCTGCCCACATCTACACATAAAAATACACACACACACACACACACACACAGAAGGGGCAAGCAGTTCAGGAATGGCTTCACATAGGAGCTGTCTTTTGAGCTGAGCTTGAAGGAAATGAAAACTAATACTTGAGTTCACCCGAAAGTACCAGGCTAAGGCTTACAGGAGTTGTTGACCTTTGCCAATCTCTGTCTTTACTACATCCACAGTTTGCCCTGGGTTCATTGTTCAGAAAACTATACTCCCAGTGCCCAATTCCACCCCCACTGCAGCTTCCTAAAGAACAGTTCTATTTTTGACCCCAGTCTAAGATGTTCTAGTTGGCAAGGGGCAGAAAGCGGAGGAAGTTAAAAAGGTACCCTCTGGTGCAAATGAGAATTCAGGAATGTAACTGGTGATTTTATCCCCACACAGAAAGGGAATGCTAAGCAATAAAAAATCATAAAGTGATTACATTCCATTGAGAGACTAATATACAAGCCTCATTAGGACCTTTGTAACAGAGCTATTCATTAACTATTATACATTTCATTGTCACTGAGTACAGCCCAATCACCACAATGTTGCTATTTTTTCTTTCTGATGGTTCCTCTCTCTCTATGACCAATTATTTCCCTCCTGGCCAGGCTGCAACTGCCTCCACTGCTGTTGCCACCATAGTTGCTCCAGTAGAGGATTCCCCGTTGCATGGAACAGCGGAAGATGCCAACTGGTTTTGACAATCCTAAACCAAAGGAAAAAAGAAATAAATGGCAGGCAGCCCCTAGGATTGCATAGGAGACCATATACCCACCAGACAGCCTTAGTGACACACACACATCCCATATTAACTCCTAGAGCTCAATAAGTTGGTCTGTTCACTTTGAGGCAGGTAGGAAGGAGTGTAGGTGAAGGGGTAAAGATTGGACCTTTAATAGCTATGAAATTCGAGTCCAGTGGCCAATTAGAAGTGCCTTCATTGCAGATAAGAAGCAGAGGATAGCTGCACCTGCCCTGAAGTCAGGGAAAAGATCTTCATCACAGCCCTGAGGGGGTGATACATAAGATCTTGAGTGAAGTCATTTGTTTGTATTCCTGAAAGAATAAATTATTCCCACCAGAACTGGATCTATCCATTTATTATAATTCTACTAAGACTTAAGGGATACAAAGATAGAAACAATAGCAAATTCTACCTCAGGAAATTCAAAGTCCAATAAGAGGGAAAACCATGTACAACATAACTATTACATGTAACAGAGTACTTTCAGAAATGTGGAGGGAGGAACAGACAGAGAAAGACAGACACAGGAGGGGAAGAAGGAAGAGAGATCCCTTTCAGACAGATGGCTTGAGAAAGGCTTCATGGAGGAGATGGCATCATAATTGAGCCCTGAAAGAAGGCTTTCTCAGACAGATATCAGGTATGGGGAAGAGTTAGATTTCGGTAACCATATGAGTAAGACATGGACATAGAAAAGGGTGCCATGAGAACAGAATAAAGATACTAATTTACTTTGGTTAGTACATAGGGATCAGGTTAATAGTTTATAACTTTTTTTAGTTTTTTTTTTTTTTTTTTGCAAGGCAATGGGGGTTAAGTGGCTTGCCCAAGGCCACACAGCTAGGTAATTAAGTGTCTGAGGCTGGATTTGAACTCAGGTACTCCTGACTCCAGGACCAGTGCTCTATCGACTGTGCCACCTAGCCACCCCATATTTTTATAACTCTTAAAGGTGGCAAAATGCTTTCTCTCTCTGTTATCTCATTTGAGTTTCATAGCAACCCTGTGAGCTTGGTGCTAAGAGTTGCACCCTGTCTCCACTGTCATAAATTATTCTCCCTTCTTTGAATCATTCTTCCCTCTAAGAATCAAATCAAAAATAAAATTTATTTGTTTTGTTGTCTTTACCACCCTTCACTAACCCCAGTTCATTTAGAATTTTTTTAGGTTTTTTTTTGCAAGGCAAATGGGGTCAAGTGGCTTGCCCAAGGCCACACAGCTAGGTAATTATTAAGTGTCTGAGACCAGATTTGAACACAGCGACCCCTGACTCCAGGGCTGGTGCTCTATCCACTGCACCACCTAGCTGCCCCTCATTTAGAATTTTAGGTCTTACTCCATATTAATTATTTTTATCTTCATCTTCTACATTCTTTTTAAAATCCTTGCTTGTTGATGAATTCACTGTACATTCATTGGTCACTTCAGACAATACCTTCTTTTCTTCCTCATCAAAATTGTTTCTCTTTATTTTATGTCTTTAGAATTTTATACCTGAAAGCTTTCCATTTCTTCTGGAATGGTTTCCTCTGTTAATTTTTAGGCCATTCTGTCATACTTATTCTTTTCCTGAATGTTTAAAAATGTACTCTCTCACTTTGTAAAGATACATGTAATAACTATTCTTGATGTTCTTTCCTTAATCACAAATTCTGTGATGGATTGGTTGATTCTTCCCCAAGTTTCTATTGTTTCTACTTCAGTTGGTAATTTATTCTTGTTGGTAAGAATAAGACCTAGAATAGAATTTCTCATGTTGATTCCTCTGACTTTTGAAGCAAGAAATTACCATTAAGGCTAGTCAAGAAATTATGAGTTGATCTCCTTTTGGCAGAGAAGGGAGTTCCAGCAGATGTCTGTATAAATCATGTTACCCATACCACACTTTATTCTTTTTGCTCAGGTAGTCATGGTGTGTGTTTGTGTGTGTGTGTGTGTGTGTGTCTGTGTGTGTGTATGTATATATATATATATATATATATATATATATATATATATATATATATCACTTCTGTTTTTGCCTCTATTGATTGCAATTGAAATATTCTGTTATGCTGCTTCTCTTTGGTTGATTTTCTCACATTAGTATATCTTCTTAAATAAAAAACTCATCTGCTCCACTTATGTACCCTAACAGAATCTTATTTGAGTCCTGGATCCTGGAATCAGGAAAACCTAAGTTCAAATCTGACTCATACATTTATTGGTTATGTGACTCTAGGCTAGTCACATAACCTCTATCTCTCTCAGTTTCTTCATCTATCCCTCCCAATATTATTGTGAAGATCCAATATGGTATTTATGAACCTTTCTTCAAACCTTAAAGTGCTATAAAATGTCACAGTGATACTATGAGGTCTAATATGCTTTCTTATCATTATTTAGATCTTTAAATCAGTAACCTGTTTTGTGCATTTGTTTATAGGCATCTAAGGCCATGGTTGTATTACCAACTCCCTTTTAAAATTTTATCTCTTCTGAAATTAGAGGTATTAGTACTACTTCTACTAAATTGTAGTATGGTATTTAGTTTGGTAAACATATGTATAGGCATTTTTGTCACTAAATTTAATACCTTTTGGCTCAATCTGAATGTTAGATTCCATCCCTGACCAGGAGAAGCCTGTTGGTCTCATGTTTAAGTCATGACTCAGATATCCAAGTTCCATTCTCAGAGACCATCTTCCTAACTAGCCATTCACTTCCTAAATCTGCCTTTCTTTTCTGAAGCTGTTACCTTCAAATGGCAGCAGGTGTGAAAACACCACCTGTACCCTCAAAGTCTTGAATTTCTTGCCCAGTACCTCATAGTCTCTAGTAAATGTTTTCTAGATAACTTCTGGCAGTATCATTTCTGCACGAATCATCAGAAGTGGTTAGTAGTCACCTGGTTTGGCCAGTTTAGGGAGTTTCCTTCATCCCATCCCTCCTACCTGAGGAAACAAGCAGACCTCTTTTTTATTGCTATCAGGTTGATAGATTGCCACCTCAGCCTCTGGCCCAAAGAAATCGCCAATCTTTACTACTCATCTCTTCTTCCTTTAACCATTACTGAAGAATCTCATCCTAAAAGAGTCTATAAATCTATGTCATCATTCTTTGGACAATAAACAGTGACTTCCTCTTCAGAACATCCTCATCACCTGTAAAGGTAGTCTTAAAGGTAGTCAAGATGAGACATATAAACATAATTAATATTAATATCATTCCTTTTATCATGAAACTTTTATCATGAGAATAAAAAATCTTTGGGAAGTAAATTTGTTTTATATGAATAATTGTAGCCTATGCTTTTTTACAACCCCTTATCCATAGAGCATCCTTGCAAAGCATGTTGGAGGAAGGAGTTGTTGTCCTACTTTTCCACCCCAAAGAAGAGAAGGGGTATTTTCATCACTATGCATGGAGGGGGAAATCCCCTTGGGGCACACTTAGCAACATTTATTCTTTTTCCAGATGCATAGAAAAGCTTTCAACTATTTTCTGTATCGTTGTGAAAGGGCTCAGGGAAATTGTATTTTTGGGGGTCTTTGGAAGCTGCCAGTTTTAGATAAAGGAAAGTTTGCTTGAATTTGGCAGAAGTCTGGTTGGAGTACAAGAGTAGGAAGTCATAAGACTCCTGGGACTCAGTATATTAGCTTTGGGAAAGAGTTTTAGGGATCATTTTATCTGAAACAATCCTTTTAGCAAATGCAAAAATAGAAGTTCAGCTTAGAAGGATGAGATACCAGCTACTAAAACCAATGCTCTTTTTCTATTACATTTCTATTTCATTACATTACATTATATTACATTTCTGAATGGGCAGAAAAATTGTGTTCTAAACTCTGCCTCTTGAAAAGTCACATCTTGGGTAACATCCCATCACAGAAGAGGAGAACTGGGCAAATGATCAATCACTGTGGCACAGACAAAAAGGATGGCAGCTGGTATGGCAGAGACTATTGGAAGGATTTTTTTTTAATGTGTTTTGTTTTAAAGACTGAAAATCCCTAAGCTAAACTCCACCTTTTTTATGACCATTTCTCTACCACATATTTGAGTTACGAGGGCTTCAAGGCATTTTTTTCATGGTATGTATGAGTCAGTTAGCCCTCTTCTCAGACTGTGGGAAAGGATGAAAGTCCACTTAATAACCAATGTGTGTGTTGGCTGCCTCTTCTGTTGTATCTCTCTGGGATCTCAGCCTAGTAAAACTCTGTTTCCCAGAAGCATGAGGATGAATTGACAGAATGCACCATCATTGGTTTGGTGGTTCTTTTTCAGTAAAGAGTGATGTAAATGTTAACCAGCATCCATTCATCTTCAATGAGACAACCTCCTGACCTTTCCTTATGCTGCAAATTGAAACAGGAAATACCTCAGATCTTGAAATGTCACCTATTGCCATGTGGCAATAGAAGCCAGGAACTTAAACAGATGGCTTCAGTCAGGTCTTTATCCTTCTAAAAAAAAAATTCTATCTTTTATAAAAGCTCTCCTATTTTTTGATTATTTTGTAATTTAGTGATTCAAGGATCCATAGTTTCCATAAAATGTGGGTTCTTTGTCCCTGGTTGGGGCAGGGGGGGGTGTCCCAACTTACAACTTCCCTAGAGCACCGTAGTGGATTGTCTTCCTGAGTTGTGGTGACTACAGACCGATGGCAAGTCTGTTACTAGACTGTACTATTTCTCAAAGCTTTTATATCCTGAAACAACCATGCAGAGCCTGTTCTGAACTCACAGAGAATGTTCTGGACTCACATAGCCTAGTAACAACCACGAAGTCATTTCTTCCCCCCCCCCCCCTCCCCTCCCCACTCACCTCCAAGGCAACCAAGTATGACTTTAATGTAAAATTTTTTAGATGAGAGGTAGCATTGCTTAGTTGATAGGGAATTGGTCTTTTAATCATGAAAGCTTGAGTTTAGTCCTTTCTTTTAGTGGCTATGTGGCCTTGGTTAAGTCACTATATTAATAATGTAATAATGCTTCTAGATGACTCTCACTGAAAGTTATAGAGATGCCAACAGAAGAAAGAGATTCCTCATTGGACAATTCTCTCTGCCACTAAAATCAGAGGTCTAGGCTCTTTCCCTGTTACTAGATTTAGAGAGGAAGGCATGGTATAGTGAATTGAGATCTCCATTTGGGGAATCAAAAAGAAAGACCTGACTGTGACTGAGCAAATCCCTGAACCTCTTAGCACACCCTAGGCCACTCACTAAGATTATGTTGTTGTTCTTTGCCCCAAGAAGACCATGACATCAGAGAGGTGATGACATGACATGCAAGTAAATTGGATTTAAGTGAGGGGGTGCTGTGCAAAGTCACCAGCCTCATTTTCTCCTCCAGAGCCACCTGGCTCCAGTGCATACTTGTACCTATTCAAAAAAAAAAAATCAGTCTGGGAGAGGAAGACCAACCCTCAGGGTTTCAGGCCAGAACAGAAATACTTGCTATTTCCATTTGCTCTAAACTCCAGAACAGCACATTAGTAGAGGTAGCTAAATGGTGCAATAGTTAGAGTCCAGGACCTAAAGTCAGAAAGACTCAAGTTCAAATACAGCCTCCAATAATTATTAGTTTTGTAACCCTTACCTGCTGCTTGCCTCAGTTTCTTCAACTGTAAAATGAAGATAATATTGGTTTCCAGGGCTATATCAAATGAGGTATTTATAAAGCATTTAACAGAATATTGCTTAATCATGCTTATTCCCTTCCTTTTGCCAAGAGTTCCCTAAAGTGATGAAATTGCTAGTCCAGACCAAAAGAATTAGTTGTTATCATGATAGGGGTGTTAATATGAGCAAAGTCCCACACATACATCCCATAAGTTTTGTTAAATTAGTGATACATGACTAATTCTATGTCATCTCAAGATATCACCCAGGTGAGGGGGTGGGTTAAAAAAAAAGGAAGTGAACTGTGTCTGGTTTCATTATGATCAGCTCTCCATCAATCCTCGACTCATGGACAGGACTGCGCAGCAGGCCAAAGCTCTGGAATCTGCTTCATGATTAAACATCCTCTTGACTTAGTTCCATGTAGAAGAAATAAATATGAATGCAAATATTTATTCAGAATTTCCTCCCGCAGTTTACCAAAAAGGATTATACACACGTGTGCAACTGAGCTGGTTCCTAAAGGGAGTTGTTTGTTGGATGATTTATCCCTATCCTCTTTTGAAAACACAATACAATTTCCTGGCAGAATCCCTTTGGCATACTTTTCTTTCATGTTTTTCTTTGAAATAGGTAACAAGAAAAAGCATTCTTGGAAGGATCCTTTCAAGTTCTGCATCTAAGCACAGAGTTCTTATTCTGTAAATTTCAGTGCTTTGGTTTGGTATATAGTAGGTGCTTAATGAAGGCTATTGACTGATTCATTCATTTGCCACAAGTTTGTTGGCACAGAAATTTTGAAAGGCCATCTACTAAGGTATAAAGAAGGGTTTTGTAATCTGTCCCAATAAAGATATTGGGGACCCACACTGATGAAATTATAGTTCATTAACCTTTTGAACAGTGTTTAGTATAGTGAAATTGAGAGGGTTTGTTTTTCAAGTTTTTCCTTAGTTGATTAAGATAATGAGGCATGAAAATCAAATGAGAGAAATCCAGTTGCTTTAGGAAATTTAGTAGCATGAACATCCATTTTGAAATTTTCAGGTATTTCAAAATTATCAGGTATTTTCAGGTATTTCAAAATAATCTATTTGATCTTTTCACAAGGGAGGGGGAAGTTAGTTAAAAAAGAATTTCACTTTGAAATAGTAATGACCAACCTTGAATGGACAGTGTCCACTTGGGTGGACATGAGTGACCACTACTACATTAGGAAACTTAACCTAACTTCTTTGTTGTTGGTCAAAGCATGGCCTAATCAATTTACTCTTTTTGTCCATAAAAATCAGTCATTTTGTTTGGGAGAAAGACTTTTGAGTAATTTTATTTGATAACCAGAGTTATATTTCCTTCACTCTATCAATATTAAGAAAACACTAGCTATCTGCTTGGCATTATAAATAGATGTAGTTTAAATGAATATTTTGATGTTTAGAACTCGGGATTTGAAATTCAGAGCTCAGGAAAATATTCCTTCAAAATCAAATTTGATGAATTGAATGAAAAACATACCTATTCCTTACTTTTCTTGCTTGGTTGGCAATAGAAAAATTGTTAGTCTCATAATTTTTTTTAAAAGACAGTCAAAAACAAGGATGCAAAATGAAAGAGTTCAAAATTATTTTGAGTAACTCCTAAAGAGAGCGTAACATGTATTTTTTTTAAAAGAGAAAAAAAATAACTATACATTTATTTTATTTATTTATTTTTTTAGGTTTTCTTTGCAGGGCAAATGGGGTTAAGTGTCTTGCCCAAGGCCACACAGCTAGGTAATTATTAAGTGTCTGAGGCCGAATTTGAACTTAGGTACTCCTGACTCCAAGGGTCAGTGCTCTATCCACTGCACCACCTAGCGCCCCTAACTATACATTTATGTAATACATTTGCCTGTTTATAAAAGTAATTTTAATCTAACTTTTTTCTTTTCTTGGTCACAGTTCAGTCTTTGTATCTGTCATACTTCTGCTGATCTGATTCCTATTGGCACCATTAGGCTGTTAATTTTACTCTTCATAAATGTACTGCAAAGTGTATGTTTAAAAAAATAGAAAAGAAACCACAAGAGATCAAAATCTTTTTTTATATTGTCTTTTTCTAAATTTATTTTTTATTCTCATTTTGTACAAATGTTTTTTTCATTAATAAAATATTCTTGTTTACAAGTAAACAAAATACCCCTCCTCCCCTATGAATATAGATAGACTTGTTTGGGCGAAAAAAGTAAAGGGGAGAGAAAAAAATTAAAATAAAAAATAATAATAGTAACAATTGTAGGTATGTCCAGGTGGCGCAATGGACGAAGCACCAGCCCTGGAGCCACGAGCACCCAAGTCCACATCCAGCCTCGTAAACCCAACAATCACCCAGCCATGTGACATGCAAGCCACCCGATCCCCACTGCCCTGCAAAAACCAAAAAAAAAAAGAAAGGAAAAAAACCCCAAAATAAAATAAAATAGTAATAATAGTAGGGGTGGCTGGGTGGCAGACAGAACATTGGCCCTTGAGCCAAGAGCATCTGGGTCCAAATCTGGCCCCAGACACCCAAAGATAACCCCACTATGTGGCCCCAGGCAGGCCATCCAGCCCTACTTGCCCTGCACCAAGCAATCAAAATCTTTAGGAATTTTTTTTAAGTTGTTTAGTTAACCCTGAGACTTTGGATGGCAAGAAGCTTAAATTGTGTAAAATCATTGAAGTCAGTGTCTCTGCTTTACTTCATCTTTTTGACTCTGTCAGTTGTCCTCTCTTCCTGTATACTCTCTACCATTTGTCCTTCTAGGTGGATGACCATTTTCAGTAACTCTGGCCTGGATTCTTTTCCCTCTATGCTATCTTTTCTGGTGATAGCAACATCTCCCATGGGTTCAACTATTGGCTTCTCAGGCCGGTATATCTTTCTCTCTTTATTACCAGCTGCCTTTTGGACATCTGGAATTGACTCCTCCATCATCTCACTCAACATGTCCGATACAGAGCTTACCATTATTCCCTCTTCCAAATGTTTTCAGTACTGTCCAGAGTACTAGTCTCTCAAGCTTGGTGTCATCCTTATCTCATTTATACTGATCCCACATATTCAATCCATTACCAAATCTTGTAATTTCTCCTTCTACATAATCTTTCCTAAACAGTCCCTTCTTTCCATTCACCCTCATCATTGCTCCCTGGCTTACAGTAATTATCTTCTAATTGGTTTCCCTTTCCCAGATCTCTTCTTGATCTAATCTGATCTCCACCCAGCTGCCAAAGTAATTTTCCTCAACTGCAGATCTGACCAATATCCCCCTCCTACTCAATGAACCCCAACAACTCCATGTTGCAGGATCAAATATAAAGTTGTCTGGATTGCATTTAAAGTCCATTACATTTTGGACCCTTCCAGCCTATCCTCCTAACCTTGGTGATCTAGTTACATCTTCTGTCTGCCCTGGCTTCCTTCAAAGTCCTGCCTTCCCCAAGAGGTTTCTCACAGTACTCACCCTCCCTGCTGTCAAAGGGTCTTTCCTCTGAGATCACCTTTCATTCAAATCATATGTATGTTGTGTGTGTGTGTGTGTGTGTGAAGTTATTTGCATGACATCTCCTCCATTAAAAGATGAGGACCTTGAGAGGAAGGCTTGTTCAAGAATCCTCAGGACATTTCACAAGACCTAGCCCATAGATAAGGGCTTAATAAAGGCTCATTAATTAACTTACTGTGATCATGGACTTGGGCTCTCTGAATGCTAGTTTGCTCATTTGTAGGATGGATGTAATGACATCTATAGCATTACCTTCCCTGAGATGAAAATAATGACTGTCAAATGTTATTAATTGAATTAGCATGATGTAGTGAATAAAGTATTGGTCTGAGAGTCTAGAGGGTCAGGGTTCCAAGTCCTACCACTGAAGCACATTGACTCTGTGACTCCAGAAACCACTCCATTGCCCCCAGTTGACTGTTTCTAAGATTTTGAATTGAAAAATAGATGTCATTTAGATTGGTAAAGGGAATTTCCATATTGGGAATTGCCTATATCAGTAAAAGCACAGGCAGGTCCATTTCAGAAACAATCTAACAAAAAGCACTTCTGATTTTCTGTGTAGAGATAATCACAATTATTTGGACATAAAAGGTAACTCAGACTGTAACAGCCCTAACTTAAGATTTGTATGTTGTTGTTTAGTCATGTCCTACTCTTTGGGACCCCGTTTGGGGTTTTCTTGTCAAAGATACTAGGAGTGGTTTGTTATTTTTCTTTTCCAGCTCCTTTTTTGCAGATGAGGAAATTGAGGCAAACAGGGTCAAGTGACTTTTCCAAGATCCCACAGCTAGTAAGTATGAGACCAGATTTGGGGTTAGGAAGCCAAGTCTTCTCGACTTCAGGCCCAACACACTATCTTCTTTACCACCTAAGCATGACTTGACTGAAAAAAATATTACTCTACATTTCAGTTTTCATTAGAAATATGAGAAATATGGTATAGTGCATAGAGTGTTTGGTTTAGAGTCAGAAGACCTAAGCTTGAATCATAGTTATTACCTAATCATGTGGTCCCACCACTGCCTGTATATTAGTGATTATTAGTGGCCTGAAAAAAATTAATAGAATTTTGAAAGTAAGCAGGCATCCAGTAGCATAGACTTAAAATTTGTTTTTATTTGCAACTTTTGCCTGAATTTTATCAGTTTTTAGCTGTACCTTCTCCCCACTTGCCCAAACAAAACCACACAGATATCTGCCCTTAGCTTTTGATAGAGAAATCACTAGGGCCAAAGAAATCTGTTAATAAATTATTCTCTCTGTATATTAAGTAAAAGTTCCTTAACTGTATCTTAGTACAAATGTAATGATTTAGCCAATAATAACCTTTTCAGAACAAGTACTAAATATCTTCAAAGTGACTTTCTGAAGAATTTGAGAAATTCTTTATTACCTTGATGTGCCAAATAATGGGGGGGGAAACACTGGATTTGTCATCAGGGAACTTCACATTCAAATTCTGGTTCTTTTACTTACTACTCTGTGACACTGAGCAAGTCATTTATTAAATCCCTTGAGACAAGTTAACTTCTCTGGGTCTCAATTTCTTCATCTGTAAAATGGAGCTGAACTCAGCCTCCTCTTAGACCCTAATCAGTGAGAACTAGCTTGGTGGCACACCAGTTCTGAAAGGCCATCTACTTGTGGACACCTAACCCTAGTATCCATAGATTGCCATAGAATCCATAAATAGATATCTGTGCATTTCAATGATCAAAGTAGTTGATCTCCTTTATAATTCTGTGTATTTTATTTCATATAGTTAAAACATTGTTCTGGGGCAGCTAGGTGGCACAGTGGATGATAGAGCATCAGCCCTGGAGTCAGGAGAACCTGATGCTTAATAATTACCTAGCTATGTGACCTTGGGCAAATCACTTAACCCCATTGCCTTGCCGAAAATACCCCAACATTATTCCAAGAGGATCATCCATAGGCTGCCAGAGAAGGTGCCTGACACACAAAAAGGTTAAGAACCCCTAAAGTAAGACTTTATGGGCTTTGTGCCCATAAAAGAAGCACCAAATACCCACATGACTGAAATTACAGTTCAATTAACCAAAGAACAGTAAAAAGATGCATTTAAAATTTGAGGATTAATGAACTTTGTATTAGGTAACTAAAAGAGGTTGTGGAATTTCTAAAAAGAGAACTTGAGATAGTTTCATAGAGGGATTGTGGTGATTTTATTTCCCGTAAATACTAGCACCTCTGCCCCCAGAGTATTCTTTTTGATGTTACCAAGGACACTGTATGATCTCGTCTGCTTGTCAGAACACTAGACCGTAAATCAAGACATCTGGTTTTGTAGCATCATCTTTGCCACTAACTCTAGGCTTCTTGCAAGCTACTGTCTGTATCTTCTACTCTCCCATTTAACCTTAATAGAGAACTTTATGTTTAAAGAAACATTTATATATTTTATCTCATTTTATACATCAAATGTGGATAGTTTTGCCCATCCTTATAGTTGTTTCACTGCATTGTTCTGAGTGGACAAATGAGAAAACATTTGGGATAAAACATTCAGAGTATCAAATATAGACTTTCTTCCCTTGAAAACTTAATTTAATTTTTCAAAACCTCCTTTTAAAAAAATTAATAGTACCAAGAAAATGTAATTCAAAATTTCTTAAGTTGCCGGAAAAGTGTGAAACTGTTTCTAACAGATGTTCTCCATGATCCCTAAAATGTAAACATGTTTGCAAGATGGTAGTGAGACAACCTATTTACAAGAGGAAGTCCTTTAAAAAGCAAACAAAAAAAGTCTCACCCAGATCAGTCATTGTGATCAAAGCTGACTTGATTATTAGGGTGTAAAGAGAACTGATGAGTCAATTTTGCACCACCGCAGCGGTCTCCAGATTTCAGTTTCATAACAGAGTTTCTTTTCAGGAATATTCTTCACTGACATACAAATCCGATTTTCTTTCTGAAATGTTTTCTCGATTTTTGTCAAATCGAAATACTAGGGTCCCTTCAAAAGATCATGGTGAAACCGTAGAACTGATAAGCTTTATATACAGCCAACTTTTTTTCCCCCACAAAGAGCCAGGGGTTTTCACTGGTCTCTTTGGATAAATTGGGATAAAATCTAATTAACTAGGGTGTTTTTTTAAATCTTTCTCCTAGTTACTCAGACAAGATAGAAACTTTCATTCTGTATGATAATTGAAAATAACTTTCTGAATCAAAGTGTGATATTCTGATCATTTCTCATGCCTGGGCAATATGCATGTTCAAGTGAATGACTCATGGATCAAGATGCAAAGTATTTCTCTGAACAGTGGCTAAAGTGAGTTTTTAAACACAGAGCAAAACCCAGGCCATGATTTTTATGAACACTTGAGTGTTTGTTACAATGCTTATGTTTCCCAAAAGTGATGGTAGGTATCCTAGGTATTACCCCCAGCTGGGAGGCAGGATAGAGGTAAAGATGACAGTGCTGAAATGTAAATTTTGTGTTTTACATTTTTCTAAGTTTTACAAGCACAAAGATGTCTCTGATTTGGATGAATTATGAATGAGTGAATTGATTGATTAATTAAAAAGTAATTTATTAAGCACTTACTATATGACAAGCATTATGTTAGGTAGTAGAATAGAAACATAAACCCTCAAAGACCTTCAAACCTAATTCAGTAGGGAAGTTTAACCAGGAAAGGAGTCTTGTTCAGAGGAGGACAATCATTTTACATGTCCTTTCTGGAAGCAATGGAAGTATTGATTTTATTACTGGAGGTCAAAAGTTAGGGGTGAGGAGAAGAATGATAGAACCTAAGACCGAATGACCCTAAGACCGAATGACCCAGGTAGGGAAAGCTTGGTCTGCTCTGTCTGGCTAAGCCAAGTGAGGAGCATGAATTTGTACCATTCGTCAGTTAAGTCACCTCAACACCAGAGTGCAATTTCAAAAGCAAAGTGAAATGACCTCCTCAGAAACTAGGGGCATGATTCCTGAAGCTCTTATTTGGAGAATGCAGTTCCAAATAGGGAGAAGTGGGACAGTGGTCAAATTGATGACAAGTGGTCTAGGTATTGTTTTGTGTCCCCAAAGTTGATTGCTTGGGAGTCAAAATATATTTCCAACATGAATAAGAGAATAGAGTGAATCATATCCTCACCAATGTAGAGATAGGGAATGAGCAACTTTATCTCTACCTCCTCCTCTCAGTTACTGAACTGGCACCAATCAGGATAAGTGAGAAACAGAGTGACATCCTACATCAGAGCCAATGGCTATCTCTCTTGAGATTTATAGAATCTCAGAGTTGAAAAGGACTTCAAAGGTCACTCATCTAGCACAGTCTCCACATGAACAGGAGCATCCCCAGTAAATGGTCCTGAAGATTCCCAGAGTATCCCATTCCACTTTGGGACAATTCTAACTGGGAAGAAGTTTTTCATGATTCCGTTATCTGCTTTTCTACAATTTTTACTCTTAATACTAGTTCTTCCCTCCCTCCAGAACTAAGCAAGTAAGTGATCTACTTGAAACCCTTCAGAAGATACTTAGAATTATCAGGTACTTTATGTCTTTGTTCTGGCTAAATATTTCCAGTTCCTTCACCCTATCTCTGTCTTCTCACCCTGCTGGTCATCTTATCCTAGACCAGCCCCCATTGACCAATATCCTTCCTAAATTGTGGCATTCTGAACTGAAGACAGTTATTTCAGATGAACCCTGACCCAGCAGCACTATTCTCATACTAGGCCCCTCTTAATGCAAGTGATGATCAAGGTATGTTTTTTTTTTCTGCTACGTCATACTGTGGAGTTATATTGAGTCCACAATTAACTAATCCCCAAGTCTCTTTAATTCACCCCAAATGTTTTTCACACAGCTTTCCACCAAACACTTGCTACTTAGTCATTAGATTCTCAGGCTATCCCACAAAACTCTATTTAATCAATGATGTAGCTTAAATGATTAAAATTAATATAATTGCTATGCCATTAATTAAATTTTTTGGACCTGCCTGGAAAGCAAATCATCATTTATACTAATATTTCTTTGAGAAAATATGCTCTAGGTTCCTATTCAGACTACCAAGAAAACATTACCCCACAACAGGACTTAACTTTGTTACCACTCCCATGACACCCCCCAGGCCAGGACTGTTCCTGTGTATAGGCCATTCTTCAGATATTTATATCTTAGGAATTGTCTATATGGTCTAGTCATGTCCCCCCACATGTAGATACTCTAGTCAATATTACAGTATTGCCATTGAGGATACATTTTTTAAAAGGAAACTCTTACTTTAGCATTGAAGAGTTCTGTTTTAAGATCAATCCCTCATGATTAACCAGCACTCTTGGCAGGACTTTTGTTTAACCTTCCCCTTCCTCTCCTAGATTGCCCCTGCCTTCTACTTACTTCCTCTCACGCATAAACTCTGGTCCTGTTTCTGCTCTGCCTCACCTTGAGGCAAAAGAAGTTCTATGATCTTCAACAAGCTCACTTCTCCCCATAACTAGGGCTTTCCCAGCTATTTCTCCTAGGTGACTATCCAATGCAATACTTCCTTTGAAATTCTGAACCCCCTATAATATTGTTTTGCCTGAAATTGTAACCTGTTTTGTGGTATTAGTCTGAGTATGCTTGTTTTCAAATATCATAAATACCTTATTTAATGGAAGATGCCTTTAATATACTTAGAAATTGTAAATCTCCAACTATAAATATTTTAGAGAAGATATGATAATCTGTGTTAGGAAAATAATGCCTTCAGGAGGACCTTTGATTCCTAAAGAGCAGGAAAGTAAAGCTTATTTCTTTTTTTTAAAGGCTATAGATAAAAGAACTAAAAAGTGGAGGGGAGATATATATATATATATATATATATATATATATATATATGTATATATGTATACATATATACATATATATATATGCATATGCCTAAAAATTTTCCCTACTCTCCTGGAGTAAGGAAAGAGGACTACAATTGGAGATTGTAGGATAATAGATTTAGAATTGGAAGGAATTATAGAGGTCATTAAATTCAACCTCCCCATTGAACAGGACCAGCCCAAGGTCTCATAGCTATAAAATGTCTTAAGGTCAGATTCAAATCTAGAGCTTCCTAACTTCAATTTGAAATCCAAACCCAGTACATCATCCCACCCCTCTAAAAAATGAAAAAATCTATGAACACTCAAGGATCAGGCTGACTGGAGAGAGGGATGATAAAGAAAAAAATGATCATTTCTGGGCAGAATACCCTAGATAATAAGCAATTGATTTGATAGGGTAGACTATGTTAATGGCAGTTTCACCACAGATCACATGAGGTGGAACCCAAAGTGGAGGGAGTTAGCTCAACCCCAGTAGAAATTAGACCAAAGTAACCTGGGGTCTAGTTGGAGGGGTTTGAGAGCAACAAGTGCCTAAAGAGGATTATATAATACTTTAAACTGATACAATGGGAATTTTTTTAAAAAATCATGACACAGGGAAGCTAGGTGGCGTAGTGGATAAAGCACCGGCCCTGGGGTCAGGAGTACGTGGGTTCAAATCCGGTCTCAGACACTTAATAATTACCTAGCTGTATGTCCTTGGGCAAGCTACTTAACCCCATTTGCCTTGCAAAAAAAAAAAAAAACTAAAAAAAATGACACATTTTAGCCCAGAAATATTTGTATTATTAAATTCTCTCATGCTTTAGTAAAATTTAGCTGAGCTCTTGAACCCCCTGTAGCTAAATTGTGGAAGAGATCATAGCATCATAGATTTAGAGTTCAAAGTTAGAGCTAGAGAACTTAGAATTCATCTTATCCTACCCCTTAAATTATGATAAGAAAAGAACCCAACAAGTTAAGCAATTTGTCCAAGATCACACAAGAAGTACCATCAGAAAAGCTGGAAAGAGTGGCAAAGTTCATGATCCAGGTCTTTCACAGAAGAACTGTCTCTCCATTTTCCCTTCAGGATACACTAAAGGATCTTTCTAGCAGAATAGGCAAGTTATTATGCCCTATTTCTCCAAAACCCGTTTAGAAAATTTTTTAAAGCATTATGTTTCTCCAGCTGAATGATAGACCATGTTGAATGGTCTGGCACTTCTTGTTTTTTTGGATTAAAAAATGAATACTTAGTGAATGACTTCATTGCCTGCAGTGCTGTCATGGCACTTGATAGAACTTGTTAAGAGGATTAGGTAAGACAGGATGTTGGTACATTTGAGGTCATTAAACCAAGAAGAAAAGAAAAGCCTTGATAATAGCATGTAGAATAGCTTACAGACTTATTTTTATGTGATCTGTCCAACAACTTTTATCTCTATTCTTTAAGATTATAACAACAGACACTATCTATGGCAGAAAAACCCTTGTATTAAAGAAACCCATTTGTAAGTGTCTAACATTGAAAGAGAGCAATATTGTTCATGTTTTCTTTTTTACTGAAGAAGAATGAAAAACTATCATTCTATGGTTGCTCTTGATTAGAGGAAATAATAAATTAGCATTTTAGGGAAAGGAAACATACAAAGATACAGTACTTAAAGAAATAACAAAAGCAATCTTTTTATCTAGCATCTAGAGCTCTTGCCATTTTCATTTCAAGGCTAGGGAAACAATGACAAATCTGTTGGAGAGAAACTTAACATGTATTGAGTGTTTTGTTAAATTAACTATTTTCCCCCAAAAGAGTTTATCTTTTTCTTCATATCTCAGGCTTCCTCGAATCTTAATAGATGGGTTACTATTCAAAAAATTATCCATGCAGAGAATAGAAAAGAGGTATTTTTTAAATAAGGAAAAATAATTCTTACTTCCTTTCATTGAATCTGTTCTCATTAAACTTTTTACACTTTATGAGTAAAGACTATCAAACAAACATGTATAATTTTTTAATATAGACTCTGCAATACTAACACTGCACACATTTCTTAAGTCTCCATTAAGTTCTATGACTACTGACATTGGCCTGTCGGTTTTCTCAGTCTCTCTAATGCCACCAAGCATTTTGGATCAGTGGACCGAGACTGAGGTCTGGAAAGAGGATAAGCACTATAAAACCAGAGTACAGTGGCATAAGACAAGCCATGAGGGACCAAATGAGCAGAATGAGTTTAGCATACATTCAAGTGGTCACAACCAAGAGATCCTTTTACAAAAAAAAGAAGACATTGAATATCCTAAATTTTCAGAGAAAAGCAGAAACCAAAGTTCAGATTGTCAGGCTATGAAAAAGGGAACTGGCTTAACAGAGTCTAAGTCCCAATTCGAAATCCCTGACCAGAGATCTAGATTTAACAGGAAGGTGCAGGCCAGAAAGGGAGATCACATTTACAATTAAAAGTCAAAGGAATGAGTGAGCAGAGCCAATGGACAAGGAAACTAAGAACTAAGCCTTGAAATCTAGTGCAAGCAAGTGACTTCACAGTCCCTCAGTTGTTAATACTCTCTCTACTCCCAGCCCTTGAAATTACTTAGTATTTATTTTATATATCTTTAATAAATGTTTATTGGTGTACATGTTGTTTTCTGCCACCACCACCCCACAACAGAATGTCATCTTGTGGGGGGATGGAATTGTTACAGTTTTGTCTTTGAATCTCCAGCCCTTGGCTCAAATTCGGAACTTTAGGATTTTGGTTTTTGTTTTGTTTTTTTGCAAGGTAATGGGGAGTTTAAGTGACTTGCCGAAGGTCGCACAGCTAGGTGAGTATTAAGTGTCTGAGTTTGGATTTGAACTCAGGTCCTACTGACTCCAGGGCCAGTGCTCTATTCACTGCACCACTTAGCTACCCCCTTAATATAGTTAATATTGGGGCAACTGGGTGGCATAGTGGATAGAGTACTGGCCCTGGAGTCAGGAGTTCCTGAGTTCAAATCCGACCTCAGACACTTAATACTCACCTAGGTGTGCGACCTTCGGCAAGTCACTTAATCCCATTGCATTTCAAAAAAAAAGCTTAAAAAATTTTTTAATGACAACTGTTGAACCTAGGATAAGAAGTTTTTGCTCTGTGGCCCAGGGCTAAGCACAGCTCATATTGTGACTTAATTATTGATTTAAAAGAGAGACTTGCTTCAAGAAGGAAATAGGGGTCTTGAAGTATATAGGGAGCAATAATGTAAGGAGAAGATTGTATTCTTGGAGAGGTCCTCATAGTTCTAAAGGATAAGGGGGAAATGTTCAATGGTCCTATCAAAGTATTGAACCTGAGCAGGCATTGACATTATTGCTCCCCCCCCCCCCCATTAATTGACATCCATCTTAGTTCTCTAGAAGATGTTGTACAGGTACATTCTAGGTGTGAGAAAAGCAGCCCCAGGTGTCGATCTCCTACCATACTCCTACTAACCCAAAGGTAATAACTTCTCCTTCCTCTTGAAATTGAAAGGTGCCCCCTTTCCATTATTTCCCTGCCTAGGATGAATTGTAAGGGCTCAAGTGGCTTATACCTATTACTGTTCTTCTTTACTTCTCTGAAAACCAATTCAACAAACATTTTTGAGTATTTATTATTTGCAGGGTTTTTATATTTTACAACTCGATTCATAAGACAAAAAACAAAAAACATTTCCTGCTTTCGGGATGCTTACATTCTTATGTTAGTTAAATTATGTTCACAGTATAATATAGTATTCAGTTCCATTCAAGAAATTCAAAACACTTGTGTACAGAGTATTGTGATAAGAACTGAGGTAGATACAAAGGAAGAAACAAAGAAAAAATATTGTATGTAAGCTTTATATATATATATGTATAAATATATATTCAAATGAAAAGATAAGAACAAATACAAGATAAATTCATTAGAAAGATGCAAAGTGCTTATTTAGACATCTTAACTTTTACCAAAGAATGTTAATGTGAAAATTCATAGAAGGACCTAATTTTCCCACATATCTTTCAGAATAGACCTATTCTAAAAGGTAGCAAAACAAATATTTATCAAGAAACGCAAAGAAAAAAATAATAGTAAACTCATTAATCCAGCCTAGGACTGCCCAAAAGGACAGTCAGAAGCAGTGGACAGTGGGAGAAGTGTGCCAATGTTACACCAGTACAAGTCAAGGGAACAGGATAGAAAGTGCAGTACCTAGAGCAGAAGCTGAACCAGAGGCTCCAAGTGGACCAGAAGAACCCTAGAACTCTGATTACAGACACTGAAGCCTATGAGGTTGCAGTTAGGGACAATACCAGGTATGTCCTGACTGCACTATTGAAGAAAACATTGTAGCAAATCTTTTAACACTTGGGTGATGTAGCAACCAGTATTCAATCTTATCTACTTCCTTCCTCCTGCTGAATATGGGGCAGAGCTGACTCTTTGGGTCTTTCCTATCTTCCCTAAGGTATGGTTTATGATCTTTTCAGTAGTCATTACTCTCTCCTCCCTGCCCAGTCTCTCAGGAGAGTTTACTGTCAGTGAAATCTTATTACAAGAGTTTGCTTCTAATGAGATACACATGGTCCCTTCCTCTATTTTATGAAGTTTGTAACAGATAAAAAATCAATACTATAATCATAATAGCTCAGAGCCATTTGGGAAAATGGCTGACTTTCAGGTAGCAATTTGGATCTCTACCCCAATTACAAGAAATAAATAAAATAAAAATGTTATTGGTCAAGACACACACACACACACACACACACACACACACACACACACGACAAGAGAAGACAAACCCAACTCTCCCTCATATATAACAAAGATCTAAAAGTAGCAGATTAAATAGTGATCAAGAGCTACAAGAGGAAATTACAGTAATTTACAGTAAATTAAGTAATGACAGTAGCACAAGCAGAGTCTCAGGGGGGGAAAGAAGCTTGATCACAAGGAATCCAAACATTGCTAGAAGAAATGGAAACAAGATCAAAAATGAAATTACAAATTAAATAATCTGGCAAGATACATTGGAAGGCCAATAAATAGATTAGAATAAAAAGTAAAAACCTTATCTTATTTTTAGACTCTGAAAATTTAGAATGGAACAGACCCCTAAAGACTTCATGAGACAAGTATTAAAAATCAAAAGATTAAAAAATTAAATATAAGGTATATTCTATTAAACAAGCTGACCTGGAAAATAGATTGAGGAGAGAAAAGGACATCATATTAAAGAAATAAAATTTCATACATCTATTAGAAATGAGAGACAAATTAAAAATAGAAAGAATCCTGTAAAGAAGTAAAACTGAAAATAACCAGAAATGTATAGTTATGTCCCAATCGAGACCCTTCTAAGTCAAAGGAAAAAAAAATATGACAAGCGTCAGAAAAGGGAGTTCAGAAAGAAAGAAAAGAAAGAAAGAAAGAAAGAAAGAAAGAAAGAAAGAAAGAAAGAAAGAAAGAAAAGGAGTTTAGTTATTAGGAAACCCCAGTCAGGATCACATAAGACTATAATGGACCTTCTTTAAAGAAGAGACAATTTTGGATTATACAGTATTATAAATGGCTAAAGATAAGGATATATGCTAAAAATAACTACCCTATGAAACTTAATATAATGTAACAAAGCAAGTTAGATCTTTAATAGGATAGAGAAGTTTCAAGCATTTCTGATGAAAAAGGCCAGAAGTCAGTAGAAATTTTTAAAGGCAAACAAAATTAAGAGAGACCTAAAAAAAAAAATGTATTTGACTAATTGTAAGTATCTTAATGGTGGTGTACTTACATTCTAATAGAAGGGGAAAAAATAAGTGTCTTTTTAAAATCATAATGTCTTCAAGGTTACAGAGGGTGTTAAATAAGATAAGCATAAAGTCTAAATGTCATTTTGTCCTAGTCTGTTTGTTTTAAAATATGGGGGGAGGATGGATGAGGAAGGAAAAGACAGTACAAGGAAGTATTTATTTTGTATCAGTAGGTACTGAAGAAAAAAGTTACAAAGGAAGGCATAAAGGTTTTTTTTAATACCCTCCTCCTCTCTCCTCTCCCTCTTCCCCCCCCCCCACAGAAACCCTTTAAATTCAACCAGGGTAATAGTTGGGGACAAGAAAAGGAAAAGGGAACATAAGAAGGAGAATAGATTTGAGATGATAAAGAAGTAGCTGCAAAGGCTAATCAAAAAGTAATTTAAAAAAAGAGAAAGAAATAGTAAAACACAATTGCTGTCTAGGTTTGTTGAAGAGAGGAGAAGGAACAAACTATTTCATTTTTTAGATTACTATGTTGAGCAAATTCCTTCTCATTCTTCACTGCCTTCTCTTCTTTGTAAAAAAAAAAGTGGGGCCAGCAAAGAGTAAAAGAGCAAAAACTGTAAGGGGGGTTATGATGGAGAGAAATATACAATTAACAGTTATTAACCATGAACATGATTGGGATGAACTCATCCATAAAATAGAGTAGGATTGCAGAATGTATTTTGTTTGTAAGAAACAGACCTGAAACATAAAAATTCATATATAGTTAATAAAAAAAAAAACTAGGAGCAGAATTTATTATGCTTCAGGTGAACTTTAAAAAAAAAATGAAGGTAGCAAGCATGATCTCCGGCAAGGCAATAATAAAAATAGACATGGTTAAAACAGATAAGGAGAGAAACTGCATTGCACTTAAGGGCACCATAGATAGATATGAAATTATATCAATCACATGTGTGCTCTGAATAACATCTAAGTACTTGAAGGAAAAGTTGGGCAGATCATAAGAAATAGAAAAGCAAAAATATGGCAATAATAGTTAGCATTTATATTGTAGTTTGGGGTTTGCAGCACACTTTATAGCTATCTCATTTTATCTCTACACAGCCATTATGTGACAAAGTAAGGACTTGAACCCAGATCTTTCTTACTTTAAGATGAATGGGCTCTCTATTGATTGCGATGCCAATAGAAATATCTAAAATTCTTAATATGATAAATAATATCTGTCTAAAACAAGTGTTGGTCTTACCTATAATGGTTAGAAAACAGAAGAGGCAACATTCATTAGCACCATTAATTATTTGATGTAGTTCTATAAATGCATCTCTTCACAATAAGACAAAGAAAAGAAAAATGAGGGAATAAGCATAGGAAAAGAGAAAACAAACTTTTTTCTTTTATTACAGATGATGTGATCATTTATTTAGAAGATGACCAAAAAGTATTAACAATTATTAACAATGATTTTTATAAATTCATAATATAAAAATAAATGAAAAAAGTCAACCTTTTGTTTATCTTCTAACAGGAAGATATGGAAGAACCAATTCTATTCAGATTAACTACTGAATATATAAGATATCTTGGAATACTGACACCTAGACACATATGAGAATTATAGGAATGCAATTATGAACCATTCTTACTACTGGAGTAAAGGCAAAAGTAAATAACTGCAGAGCTGTACCAGTATAACAAAAATGACAATACTCTTTAAGATAATTTAAAGGCTTACTTTATAGAATTTTAAAATATAGCAGAATTCTTTGAAAGATGCAAGAAGTTAAAGTCCTGAGAGAAATAATGAAAAACAAATGGGAAAGAAAAGATTCTGGCAAGATCTTAACACATACACAAAGTAGTGCATCATTCAAAACTATTTGGTATTGATTAAAAATTATAAAAAATTATATTAGATTCTCATGACCTAGAAGCAAATGAACATAGTAGCCAATTGTTGACTAGAACTCAAGGCCTCCAAATACTGAGATAACAATTTATAATTCAACAGAAGTTGCTGGGAAAACCAGAAATAAGACTTAGAACAACATCTCATACCACACAATCTTGTGTTCCACTGGGCACAAGATCTAGCAGTAAGTGATCTCAACGTAAACAAAACAACATAAACAAAAAATGAGGAGAGTTCTTGACAAACAAGGGATAACAGGGAATCAAAAAAACATAAAATAGATACTTTATTGACCCCAGCAATACCACTACTGGGTCTATATCCTGAAGAGACGAAGAAAAAGGGTAAAAACATTACTTGTACAATAATATTTATAGCAGCCCTGTTTGTGGTGGCAAAGAATTGGAAATCAAGTAAATGTCCTTCAGTTAGGGAATGGCTTAGCAAACTGTGGTATATGTACGTCATGGAATACTATTGTTCTATTAGAAACCAGGAGGGATGGGATTTCAGGGAAGCCTGGAGGGATTTGCTTGAACTGATGCTGAGTGAGATGAGCAGAACCAGAAAAACACTGTATACTCTAACAGCAACATGGGAGTGATGATCAACCTTGAAGGACTTGCTCATTCCACCAGTGCAACGGTTGGGAACAGTATTGGGCTGTCTGCAAAGGAGAGTGCCATCTGTATCCAGTTAAGGAGCTGTAGAGTTTGAACCAAGTTCAAAGACTATTCCTTTTAATTTAGGAAAAAAACAGATATCTTATTGTCTAATCCTATTACCTCTTAGAATTCTTGTCTCTTCTCTAAGGATATGATTTCTCTCTCATAACACCCAATTTGGATCAAGGCACAACATGGAAACAAAGTGAAGGACTGACAGATTGCTTTCTGGGGGGGAGGGGGAGGGAAGTAAGATGGGGGGGATTGTAAAACTCAAATATCTTTAATAAAAATTAATTAAAAATAGATACTTTATTGCATAGAATTTGTACAAATAAAATCAATGCAGTTTGAAGAAAAATAGTTAACTTGGGGCCAGGAGTTGTGTTTAGAATTTTTTGTAGTATAAAAGTCTAGTATGAAAGATATTTAGGAAGTTCATTTAAATATACATGAAAAAGAGCAATTCTTGATTTATAGAAAATTGGTCAAGGTATTTGAGCAAGTTTTCAAAACAAGAAAAGCATATTCAAGAATAAGCATATTTTTAAATGCTTTGAATCTTCAAGAAAAAGAAAAATACATATGACTTTAACTGGCCCCATACCCAATTATGATTGTCAGTAATGACCAAAAAAGATATTGGAAGCTGTTGGAAGGGTTATAAGAGGACCACCACACCAGTGAAGCATCATCAGAACAGTGAAGGAGATCCAAATATTCCAGTTGCAAGGGCAATATGTTGTACTGAACTTAAAGTTGCCAAATCTGAGTTTAACCTTTGGTAAATCACTTCAGTAACTTCATCTTTAAAAAGATAAGGGTGGTCTAAAATACTTGTTAGAATTCCTTAATTCCAATCTGACCTTTAAATCTGTGATCCTGTGGAAATAATTTGGTCCTGATCCTTAGATTCCACTAAATTGTGCCTATCCTTGACCCAGTTATACCACTGCTAAGCTTAGATCTGAAAAGAGCAAAGAAAAAAGGAAAAGGCCCACATGTAAAAAAATGTCTATAGTCATATGTTTTTGTTTTACAAAGAATAGGAAACAACCTGGTGCTTGTCACCAAGTTGTAGAATCGGGGGAATGGCAAACAGATGACAGTATGTAAATGTAATGGAATAATATTACATTGGAATTGTGGAGAGAAGAGATCTAGAGAAGCCTACAGAGATCTGTATGCACTGATTCAGAGTGAGTGAATTGAGTAGGGCCAGAAAAACAAGTTATATGATAGCTACAATTTTGTAAAGAAAAGCAACTATGAAAAGCTTTAACAACTATATGATCTTGGGGGTAGCTAGATGGTACAGTAGATAGAGCATCGGGCTTAGAGTCATGAGGACCTGAGTTCAAAGGTGACTGCAGACACTTAATAATTACCTAGCTGTGTGAACTTGGGCAAGTCACTTAACCCCATTGCCTAAATAAATAAAATTTTAAAAAACAACTATATGATCTGAAATGTCCAGTACTCCTGAGTACTACTGATGAATCTTACACTTTATTGGCAGAAATATAATAGCTTGGAAGTATCAAATGAGATGCATATTTTCATTTGCAGCCAATGTGTTGATTTATTTGGGAAGTGCATTTCTTTTGAGGGGAGGAGGGAAGCTAAATGGGGAAATGAAGAGATTTTTAAAAATAAAAAAGTTAATTAATAATTTTTTAAAAACAGAAAAGAACAAAAAGAAAGGCCAGAGAGAGAGAGACAAAGACAAGCAGCACAGGGTTGGAACTTCCCTGTTAAATTTGTATTATACAAAGAAACCCAAGCTCTACATAATGGAAAAAAATTATATATAACCTGTACATAATGCACCAATATGACATCTGGCAAGGCAAAAGGATGGGTCTTTTGGCGAGAGAATAGTATGGTTCTGAATCATCAAAACCACCAGTAAATTAGGCATTGGGATGCACCGTGTCTATTTCTCAAGAAAGATATTTTACTAGCAGTCTTTTTCTTTTCTACTTTTTAAAATGTACCATGATATTTTATAAACTGTGTTGTTTGGTTTTGCTCCCTATCTGCTTGAGGGAAAGCCTTACGTTTAATGTGCTTGCTCAGAGTGTAACCTATTCCAAATGTCTACTTAATCCAGATACTGGGAGAAAGTATGGTTAAATAGCCAGGACCACTGAGTGTTTAGAGAGGACCACATATATAGCCTAAACTGGTGTGAGGGAAGGACAGATGACATAATGTCCTTCTAATAACTGAACATGTCATCCTGAGCCCACTTAGGACTTACCAGATCCCATGATTGAGAACTGATGTTATTAATTCATATATGGTTTATCCTTTAGAAAATCTTGGTATTACCTAATTTGATGTCCTGGAGTACATTTAGAATATTTTTTGGTTCAGGGTTCTAGTATCCTCCATCCTTGGTACGTAGCCAGTCCTATGAATCTGCACAATGCCTCATAGTGAAAAGAATCCAGGATCTGCAATTGGAGATGTTAGATTCACATCCTACCTCTGCTACTTATGACTTGCATAACTTTGTGCCATTCACTTTATCTTACTGAACTTCTGGAAACTGAGGGACTCACCCCAGATGACCTCTGAATCCCCTTTTTGTTCAAAAACTGGGTTTGTAGCAGATCTTCTTTGGTATAAGAATATATTGCCTAAAATGAGAAAATGGTTCCATAGAAGTATGGCTTTAAGAGAAATAACATTATAAGGGACAGATTTTCTGTGATACAGTAGAATATGGTAATGATCTTTGAAGTATCAATCAGGTAATGTATAGATAATAACTTGGAGACAATCAAGAGCAGGAAGGCTCTTAATCAAGAAGGGTTTCTTGCAGAAGGTTGTACTTTAGCTGAGGCTTGAAGAAAGTCAGGAAATGGAGACAAAGCGAATTTTGGGAAAGGGAATAACTAGTGAAAATGATGGAGCCTAAGAATAGAATGTCTTATTTGAGAAATAGCAAGAAGGTGGCCAATCAATGTCACTTAAGTACATGTAAGAAAATGTAAGGAGACTAGAAAAGTAGGAAGGGGCCAGGTTATATAGAGCTTAGATTCTGAAGGTGAGAAGATGCCACCAGAGTTTGTAGAATGGAAGGTGGGGGGGGAGGAAAAGGGGTAAACATTGTCAGACCTGCAGTTTGGGAGATTAATTTGACAGATGAATGGAGAATGAATTGATATTTACGATCGTAAATGGAGATGAACCAACCAGAAAGCTATATTGCAGTAGTTTAGGCAGGAGTTGATAAAAATGTGCAAAGGATGGTAGCAGTGTCAGAGAAATGAAGGAAATATATACAATTGATGTTCCTAAGATAGTATCAATAGAACTTGGCAGCTTATTCGATAAGGAAGGTTAAAAAGAGTAAGGATTTGAGGATGAGATCTAAGTTTTGAGCTTGGGTAACTGGGGAGATGGTAGTCCTCTTGACAATAATAGGGAAGTTAAGAGGAGGGGGTTTGTCAGAGAAAGATACTGAGTTCAGTTTTATTCTGTTGAGTGTGAGTTGTTTATGGGTCCCATCCAGTTTGTTGTTGCTGTTCAGTTGTTCAGTCATGTCTGACTCTTTGTGACCCCATAGACCATAGCATGCCAGTCCCTTCTATTCTCCACTGTCTCTCAAAAATCTGACCAAATTCATGTTCGTTGTTTCCATGACACTTTCTATCCATCTCATTTTCCTTTTGCCTTCAATCTTTCCCAACATCGGGGTCTTTTCCAATGAATCCCATCTTCTCATTATGTGGCCAAAATAATTTCAGCTTCAGTATTTGACCTTCTAGTGAATAGCCTAAATTAATTTCTTTAAATTTGTCTGAACTCTCCATTATGACCAGTCTGTCTTGAGTAGGCCTGCCTGACTCAAAGTTTTATTGAGCTACATAAGTCAGCTCAATCATGACAAGGGAGCGTTCTGGGGATGGGGTAGGAGGGAAAGGTACTATCTAGTTAGATAAGTCCAATAGGATGTTGAAGATGCAAGACTGAAGGTCAAGAGAGAGAGATTTGGACTAGATAAATAAATCTGAGAATTAACTGCATGGAGATGATAATCAAGTTCATAGAAGCTAACAAGAACATCAATTAAAATAGTATAGAGGGCAAAGAGAAGAGAACACAAGACAAAGCCTTGGGGTATATCCACAATTAGTAAGCATAACTTGAATGAAGATCCAGAAAGAGAGCCTGAGAGAGAACAGTCAGACAGGTAGAGGGAGAACCAGGAAAGACCTGTGTCACAATAAACCCTGGAGAAAAGAAAAATATTATGGAAAAGAGGGTGAGCAATAATGAAAAAGGTCAAGATATATGATGATTGAGAAAAGACCATTAGATTTGGCAATTAAGAAATAATTGGTAACTTTTGGGATCATGATTTTTAACTGACAGAAAGAAATTTAATCTTTTTTGGTCTTATTTTTGTTGCCATGCCTTCTCTCCTATATGATTTGTATTTCCTAACACCTATTTTCTAAGCCATAGAGACAAAAAAGAAAAGATTCTCCAGGGTCTGAGATTTTGTGTACCTTTACTCTCTACTGTAGATAGAATAATCCCTTGGTTTATTCTTTAATCTCAATTTTCAGTGAAACCATTGATTCTTTTCAGTTTGGTTCATTAAAAGTAGTATTTGACATCAATTGTTTCTGCTCATTTTAAAACTTGACTATAAATATTACAATTCATGAAGTTCATGACTATAACCTTTAGCACACATAGATATTAACAAGGGCTTCTCTTTTATTCACAACCTATTGCACATTTAGGTCTAAGCTGTCACTAAACTTTTAGCCATCTGTACCTTCAGAAATGAGTAAAATATTTGGAGTTTGATTTTACCCTATGTAGTCAACTTATGGTCCAAGTTTTGAACCATTGCTTAATCTTTGGGTATATAATTCATTTTTCTAATCAGTTTGGTGGAAGTCAGTGATGGTGGTGCATATGATGATGTGTGTATTAGGTAGGCAGATTAGATCCTGCAAATGAGTAGTCTCAATAATAAGAAAAACCAGGTGTGGAGTCTGAAACCTAGGTCAAGATGATTCAACAGCATCACCAGTATTCACTCAGATTGATATCCAGAAAAAATTTAAATGTGGTCAGCCTCTAATCTAGCAATCCAATCTATCATGCTAGACACTGTATAAAGACAAAAAAAAAAAGTCCCTGCCTTCAAGGAGCATGAATTCTACTAAGAGGATTATTGTTGTTATTCAGTTATTATCAGTCGTGTCTAACTTTACATAACCCTGTTTGGGATTTTCTTGGCAAAGATACTAAAGTAGTTTGCCATTCCTTTTCCAGCTCACTTTACAGATAAGGAAACTGAGGTAAACAAGTTTAAAGTGACTTGCCCGGGATAACACAACTATAAGTGTTGGAAGTCAAATTTGAACTCAGGTCCTCCTGAATTCAGACCAAGCAGTCTTTCCACTGCCTCACCTAGCTTCCCACTAGGGGGATATAACATGTAAAGAGATAAGAATATATATTATGTAAAGAGATAAGAATGCATATTATAATCAGAGGATTAGGAAAAGAGCAATAATAATTATGAGTATTATGCATAGCTTCCCAGAGGAGATGGCATAGGAGCTGAGTGTGATATGGAAGGAAATAGCATAACTTTGACCCTTCTATTTGGTGTGCCTTTTCCTTTTAAAATTGGGAAAGTCCTACTCAGTTTCAAATTCAGACAAAAAAATGAACTCTATCTCACCTCCCCCAATCCCTCCCCACTCGCTCACCCACTACCATGTTTTATTTCCCTTGACAATGAAAGAAGGTGGTTTTTTGTTGTTTTTTTTTTAAGTGCATATGTGGAGTGGAACAGTGAGAGGAGTAGAGATAGGAAAATGTTGATAACAAATAGGACATGGGGGAACACTACATGTCTGAAAATTTTTTTTAACTTGACTTTGAAATTATGTTTTTGGAATTAGATTTAAGAAATAGATAAAAATACCTCTACTTGTAGTTTTCTGGAGGAGGACAATTAGAATTTGCTAGTCAAATTCCATTGGCACTACCAAGAAAATCTCAGCTGAACTGAGTTTAGGGTGAACGCATACAATCAGCATTACACACATGGCAAGAAGTACCTTCTGGAAAACCTGATCATCTCATATTTGATTGTATGCAAAAGTTTCCCTGACCTCTGTTTGCAGTTGGAGACCCACTTTTTAAGATGTATAACTGTTGCTGTAATTAAATATTGTTTCCTTTTTCTCAGCTTAAGAGTGCTAGCCCTATTGACTTTTTTCCTAAGTAAACTTAAGTTTGTACAAAAGGGAATTATATGCAAGCCATTACCTAACATCTGGGAAGTGAGGATTGCCTTGTTAGTGAATTAAAACTAGTTCTTCAAATATCTTTTTAAGCTTTCCCCCAGTTTCTCTAACAGTAAATGTGAAGAAATGAAAATGCAGAGCTTTCAGACTTAGTGTAGCATCACATATCTCTCTACCCACACTCTCCAGGGAGAATTCTAGTGAATATGTTGAAAGTTTTACTGGAAAAAAAAAAGTTATTTGATAGCCTGAGTTTCATTCTTTTTGCTGTTTTAATGTGATCCTAAAAGAGAAAACCTGAAATGGGATGAAGAGATTAAGAAAATATGGATAAGAGGTAGTATCCTGAAGCCTAAACATTCAAAGATATTAACCTGTTTAGAAATGCCTGAATTAGTGACCTCTGGCCTCTGTTTTATTGGGCTACATTAAAGCTTTGCAACCTGAATGCATAAATACCATTTAAATAGAATGGCCTTAATTTTTTTTATATGTTCAAAATGATATATCCAAATTGTCACAGCTCCAAAGTATCCTGTTAACTTGATTTTTAAAATAATTATTAAAAATATATATAGAAGGGGCGGCTAGGTGGTGCAGTGGATAGAGCACCAGCCCTGGAGTCAGGAGTACCTGAGTTCAAATCCAGCCTCAGACACTTAATAATTACCTAGCTTTGTGGCCTTGGGCAAGCCACTTAATCCCATTTGCCTAGCAAAAACCTATAAATATATATATATATATATATATATATAGAGAGAGAGAGAGAGAGAGAGAGAGAGAGAGAGAGAGAGAGAGAGAGAGAGAGAAACTGAGCATGCCCAAATTGGCAACCCTAGGAAGAACTGTCTACTCTGCAGGTTGTAAGGATTTCATAGAGAGAGAGTTTCTTTAAGACCTGAGTTCAAATTCTGGCCTAGACTTCAGTTGTGTGACACTGGACCAGTCAATTAATCTCACTCAGCCTTAGTATCCTTAACTGTAAAGTTAAGGTCCTCTGTAAAGTTGTGAGGATCAAATGAAATAATGTTTGTAGTATAGTCTCTGGCACATAGTACACATTTAATAAATCCTTCTTTCCTTCCTTCCCTCTATCCTTTCTTCCTTCCTTCTTTTCTTTTGTCCTTTCTTTCCTTCTTTTTCTCCTTTCTTCCTTCATCCTTTCTGTCCCTTCTTCATTCTTTCCCTTCCTCATTCCCTCCCTTCCTTCCTTCCTTCCTTCCTTCCTTCCTTCCTTCCTTCCATATGTGTTTGCTTAACTTATGTTAAACCTATGTCAGTGCTATATCTCAAACCACTGGATCTCCCATTGGGGTATCAGTGGAAACCACTCAGATGACTGAATTTGTAATTGGTTGGTCCATCTCTGAGACACTAGAGCTAACAGAAGGTCTCATTGTCATTCTTGTTGTAGATATAGATGAATCAGGGGCAAGTCCTGGAAATATTTCCCTCCTTTTGGCAGTTGGCTCTTTCTACCCCCAACTCGGTTTTCTTTCTTTGGTGGAAAAGTCATGTTCTAAAGATGATGATCCTTGGCCTTAGATATGAACTGCTTCAAAAGGAAATGAAATAGAATTTAGAGGAATCAACCAATAAGACTTTATTAAAGTGCCTACAGTGTGCCAGACAGTATTCATGGAAAGGCAAAAATTATATAGTCCCTGACTTTATGGAGCTTGCATTCTGTCAGGGAGCCAATATGTGCAAAAATGTGCTGTGAATGCAAACATGTACACACACAGACACACACATGCACGCACACAGACATACACATACACACACACAGTATCCTTAGCAGAGAAAAAATTAGCATTTTGGTGAAGGCTTGAAAAAAATCATGAATTTCAGCAATTGGAGATAAGAATGGAGGACATTCTGGTCATGAAGGGGAGTCTAGAAGAGGGAACCTTTTCAAAGTCATGTAGGGTCATGTATGAGGTCAGTTTGGCTGGCTGCTGAATGCATGTAGGGACAATACTGGAAGACTGGGGGCAGATTGTGTCTTTAAAAGCTATATGGAAGACTTTATATTTGATCCTAAAGATAATAGGAGGCCCGCTGAAGGGTGGGTATGATATAGTTTGGAGAAAATTACTTTGACAACTGAGTAGTAGAGAGTGAACTAGAGAGAAAAACTAAGTCATTGCAATAGTCCATGAATAAGGTGGTAAACTTTGGTATTCATCTAGCCTAGCCTAGCCTAGCCTAGCCTTAAGAGGTAGCACAGAATAGAAGATAAAGCAGTGTATGCTCTGGAGTCAAAAGACCAGCATTTGATTCTTGGCTGTGCTACTTACTATCTTATTGCTTTGGACAGATTACTTGGCCTTTCCTGGCCTCGATTATCATATCTATAAATGAGGGAGGTGAGGTAGTTCTCCAAGACCCCCTCAAGTAATAACTCCCATGAGAACATAGCACTGCCTCTGAAATGACTCCCCCAACCCTTACTCCTACTGCAGATTAGATCCCCAAGGGGCAATGTCTTCCACTCCCCTCCTACTTCTAGGGGCGTAACCCTGAGAAATTGAGAGTTTTAGCGCAGTCATTCATAAGCCGCTATCTAGCATATTCCCTATTGATTATCAGCCAGTCATATGTAAGGAGCTTTTAGAAAGGGGCATTTACTAATTGCTATAACTATCCACAGTTAGAACAAAAACATTCCCTCAAGAATCTATGACTCTTTTTCCTATTATATAACCAAGGTCTCTGGGACCTGTGGGCTTAAGTTGAGAGGGCACAATTCACAGGAGTGATTCATAACTCCTTGTAATTGAAATCTCTTTTCTCCCTTCATGGAGTCCTCATGAAACTCCCTGAAGTGTGAAGCTATTTTCTGGACTCTCCAAGTGCCAGTACCCTTGAAAAGTCCTGAAACTTCTTTTCCTTCTGAGTCTAGTTTGTCCTCAGCTTTTAATGCAGATACTGCCATTAGCCTCTGCTATTCTAAGGATACTCCTACCTACTCCGAAAAGAGTCCCATCTTTACAACCTTTGAAGTTCACAAGGTTGTCATCAGAAGGAGACAGAAACTCTCTTCTCGCCCTCTGTTCCTAAACTATTCCTTCTCAAGATCTTGGTGGGAACTATTAGACTTGCTGGTTTCCAGCCCCTGAAGCACATGACTGATTTTCTTTAAGACATTTCCTGCATGGTGTCATCTTCTTTCGTTCAATATGAACCTAATTTACACTTCTAGTTGATTGATTCAATAGAGATGTCCAGGCTTTCTTCACACCCAGTGGTTGATTGACTCCATGATTCAATCAAAAAAGCAATCTCACAGGTATCAGAGTGTAGAGCATATTGTCAGTTATATTAATGAGAGCGGAGAGGTATGGGACACCCTGCCCCTTATGATCCTATGAATTCTCATTTTCTAAATGTGGAAATTAGGGCATAAAGGGTGAAGAAACTTCCCTCAATTTCCCACTGCTTATTAGGGACTGGTCTGAAATAAAACTCTTGATCTCCTTTTCAGTGTTCCTTCCACTATAATTATTGCAGAATGAAGGTGTATATTCTAATATATATCAATTCAACAAAAATTTTAAGTCCCTCCTATGGGCTAGCACAGCATTATTAAACACTAGGGACACAGAACGGAACACAAGACAATCTCTGCCCTCAAGGAGTTTACAACTTAATATACATTCATAATATATTTATATTCACATTTATAAGCAGCCAGAAGCACTGTGGAGAGGGCCTTTAATCACTAAGAGTGTTTGTTTTTGTTCATTTGTGTCCAACTCTACATGACTCAATTTGGGATTTTCTTGGCAAAGAAAGATACTGAAGTGGTTTGCCATTTCCTTCTGCAGTTCATTTTACAGATAAGGAAACTGAGGCAAATAGGGTAAAGTGATTTGCCTGGGGTCACACAGCAAGGAAGTGTCTTAAGCCAGATTTTAACTCAGAAAGATGAGTCTTCCTGACTCCACATCTAGAATTTTATCTGTTGTGCCGCCTGCTACCCTCTAGATCTGAGATCAGATCTGGCCTAAGATATTTTTACTAGCTTTGTGATCCCAGGTAAGTATCTTAATCTCTAGTGACTTCAGTTTCTTCAACTCTAAAATGGAAATCATAACACCAACATCCTAGGGTTCTTGTGAAGATCAAATGAGATATTAATGAAGAACTTATTTATAAGCAGAATTCCTGGCTCACACTAAGCACTTACTTTTTTTTTTTTTTTTAAATTTGTTTGCTCCCTTCCTTGCTTCCCTAGAGCTTGTGAACCTTCGGGGTTATCTTTTTACAGATAAGGAAACAATGAATCCTAGAGAGATTAAAAAAGGTTAAATGGATAGTGTCAGATGGGTCATTCAAACTTGAATCCTTCTCTATAGCAGTTCTGCTTATGTATAATATACCCACAGGAAGTAAGTTACAGTTATCAAAATAAGCTGTGAGTTATTTCTCTTTGAATCCAACTTTAAATAAGACTTGTTACTTGTAATTAAAATTAGTGATCTGATATTGGTCAGGAGATAATACAGAGCTGTTTACATTAATTTGGCAGTGTATAACATGCATCCTGACACACACACACACACACCACCACCCCCCCCCCGACCAAGTACATCTTTAGAAAAGCTATACATACAGGACATAGAAACAAATTCAAAAAAGGGGAAAGGAAACAATCACAGATTTTCCTTAAAAATTAGGAGACTTGGGTGGCTAGGTGGCGTAGTGGATAAAGCACTGGCCTTGGAGTCAGGAGTACCTGGGTTCAAATCCAGTCTCAGACACTTAATAATTACCTAGCTGTGTGGCCTTGGGCAAGCCACTTAACTCCATTTGCCTTGCAAAAACCTAAAAAAAAAATTAGACTCAGAGAGAGGAAAGATAAGGTTATCTCTCCTACAGAAAATTAAGATCAGTTTTAAAAGGTGGATGTCCCATTTCTTGCATCCACTCATCACATACATTTTTAGTGACCCAGTTCTAGATACTAAGTTAGAATAGTATCAACTCCTGCTACAATTCAGACTGAATGAACAGCACTTCTAACTTAATCTCAAGTTTCTATACAAATTAAGGTAATGTATTGATGTCCACAACCTTTTTGTTAGTTTATCCAGTCCTTCTCCATAGTGTAGTATTAATCAAAAAAGTCATCCCTTGGTGGCTGTTATATTCTGGTCATTAAGGAGAAGTGAAGGACATTAGTGAAGAATTAGTAGAACTCACACCATCAAAGTCACCTGTCCTGGGGCAGTTAGGTGGCACAGTGGATGGAGCACCAGGGTCAGGAGGACCTGAGTTCAAATTTGGCCTCAGACTCTTAATAACTACCTAGCTGTTTGACCTTGGGCGAGTCACTTAACCTCTTTGACTTACCAAAAATTAAAGTCCTTTGAAGTAAAGGAAAAAGGAAAAAGTGAGAATCCATATACCAAATTCTTATCAAAGGATCATTATGATCTAGTTTCATGACCTCATTTAAGTTCTATGTAGAAAGAATTGAAAAGAAACCCTGTATTTCACTAGGATTTGTTTGTATTTGATAAGAAAATCAGTGCCTTGGGGTTGCTAGGTGGTGCAGTAGATAGAGTACTCTTACTGGAGTCAGGAGTACCTGGGTTCAAATCTGGCCTCAGACCACTTAATAATTACCTAGCTGTGTGGCCTTGGATGAGCCACTTAACCCCATTGCTTTGCAAAAAACCTTAAAAAAAAATCAGTGGCTAGAGAAGGGGCCAGTTTGCTCAAGGTATCAGTCACTGAGAGAGAATGCTATACTACAGTGAACTAAGGCAGCACATTATGAAGGAGAACAGACTTGGAGATGGGAAACTGAGTCTAATTTCCTCTGCTAGCACAAACTGACTATATGACCATGAGTTGACTCACTTCACTTCTCTGAGAGCTTCAGTCTCCTCATCTGTAAAATGAGCTGGAAGAAGAAATGGCAAACCACTCCATTATCTTTACCAAGAAAACTCCAAATAGAGTCACTCAACCATGACTCAAAGGATCTCTGAGGTAGAATGGTACTTAAGGAATCAATTAGTCCAGCCTGTACTAGAACAGATATCCTCTTAGTCCCAGGAAGTCCAGTCTTTTATCCCTAGAAAAAGGGTACTTGGCAAACAAGCACAGGGATGGAATGAGCACAAGTCCAGATTGCTGCTTAAAGGGCAGAAGCCAGGTCTCCCAGTTCCCAATGTAGTATATACTCTATGCTACCTCTCTAGTCATTTAATAGCTCTATGTTTTGGTTTTCTTATCTGTTCTACCTATCTCACAGGGTTGTTAGGAGACAGATGAGAAGATATGAATGCAAAATGTAAATGGAATGGTTTTATTGCTATGTATGGTTTATACTTTTTAGCATAAGTGATATTTTTCTTCTTTGGTATTTAGTGACTTTGAAGGGAAGGAGTTTTTCTCGAGTGACACATTTTTTTTTATTTTGGTAGCATGCCTCGTTCACAGATTGTAGTTCAGCAATGAAACTGAGTGGGTTTATTCCAAGCATATTTTTTTAAATGAGAGAATCCAGGATTCTGGTTATGCTGGTTGTGCAGTGTGGCTATCCAAAGGGTATCTGGTGTGAGATGTGTTTTTCATTTTTGGAAATTGCTTAAGTCCTTATGGAGAATCAAAGAAATCATTTTGAGAGAGAGAGAGAGAGAGAGAGAGAGAGAGAGAGAGAGAAGAGGAGAAAGTGAGTCTTCTCTAGTTTTTTCATGTTTCTTGCCTGTTAATACCATCATCAATATAGCATTTAATGGACTTTTAAAATTTAGAGTATCCTTATACATATCTTATCATTTGATCTTACAATAAGACCTTTTAGAAAAGTACAGAAAATTTCACTATCAATATCATTATAATGTGTGTCATGATCAAACAAAAACAGGAAAATCTATTCTATATGAGAGGAATTTGGTAGCAAATTATAGGAAAATGCAAAATTAATTCCCCAGAAAAACTAAAGGGAACAGTCCAGTTCCTTCATGCATTTTTGGCCTTAACTTCCTTTTCATTGTAAACAGCTCTTCCTTCAAAGCATAATTGTTAGGTACAGTTTATTTTACTCATTTCCTATTTTCTTAAACCCTCTTCCTTCTCTGTCTCTTCAGAAATTAAACCACATAGGTCATGTAAAGTGAGAAAGGGATGAGAGAGTCAGAGACAGATGCTCTTATTTTCTATCCAGTGATCTAGATCTATAGAAATAATAGAAAAAGATAAGAATTTGATAACTGTGGATAGAAATTTAACATATAAGCCATGGTCCACACTTTCTTAGTGATAGTTATCAATTACCTCTTCCAAGAAGAATATGGTATTTACAGGAATAAAAGAAGTTTAAGGTAGAAGGAAGTTAGGAAACGAGCATTCATTAAAATCTTACTTACAATGTACCAGACAGTATGCTAAGCTTGTAAGGTAATGTTGTAAGGAGTAAATGAAATTATGTAAAAGCTCTCTGTAAGCAATAGAACTCTATAGCTGTGTATAAGTATATTTATATTTATGAGCTATTATTATTTCTCTGTCACATGTTCTTTTCAAAAAATTCCCTTAAACAGCAATAATTTCAGCTTTCGTCCTTTTCTTCAAAGACAGGCAAGGACTTCTTGTGTCAGCACATAATCTTTTCAATTAGTTTTACCATCAACTGGAATGGCTTTAAAAAAAAGAATTATATTTGCTTCCCCTTGTAGACTCCCTGAATTATGATGACAGAACAATGTAAAGATTGAGTCGAAGGCCTTATAACCAAGCTCACAGTTATCTTGGTAACAACCATGGGATGACTAGAAGAGATCATTGAAATTCACAGACAATTCTCAAACCTCATTAAGGTGTGAAGGGAACTGATGAGTCAATATGCTAACATTCTCCCCACCAGACCTTTTTTTTACAAGAGCTGCTGGTTTGTAGAAAGGTTGTCTGATTAGATTCTTCTTCAAGTTTTCCCCTTTTTCTGCCCTACTGCTGGACAGGCTAATGAGGAGGGAAATGCCCGCGAAATAAGAGCATTTTTTAGAAAAGGGGGGAAATAAGTTGTTTGCCAGGTCAAAGTAGCCTATGAATAAGCAAAAGGTGGGGATATTTCTTTTGATAATGATGTTAGATCTTTTTGGTCTTGTCATGCCCAACCCTTCCTCATCTCTTGTCCCCATTTTTTTTCTGTTATTTTACAAGCACCCCTAGACTTGCAGTAGTCCCATAATTAGTCTTCCTGCTTTCCCAATCAAATCTATCCTTCACACAGATGCCAAAGTAACATCTTTAACTTGAACATTTCAATATGTCTCTTCCCCCATTCAAGATGCATTGGAGACTCCATGCAGTCTTCCGTTTAACATTAGAAGAACCCTTAATGTTCTTAATGACTCCCACTTTTCATTATAGACTGAGGACACATTTCTGCCATGCATGCATGCATTCTTCACTTCAGGCAGATCTCTTAACTTGCTATTCCTAATGTCCAATATTCCATCTCCTACCTCCATTCTTTTGTAAAGGTAGTGCCCATGCCTAGTATGATCTCAGATCCTGTGAAGAGATAGCCCCCTCACCACTTCCCAGGAAAATGTAAACTCCTTGAGAGCAGGAATTGTCTCACTTTTGTATTTGCATCCTTATTACCTAGCACATAATAAATGCTTTTAAAGTGCTTGTTTATTGGCTGTTTGATTTGTATCTTCCCCAGCAGTTCTACAAATTTGTTATTATTGCTTAGTCATTTCAGTTGTGTGTCTGACTCTTTGTGACCCCATTTGGAGTTTTCTTGGCAAAGATATAGAAGTAGTTCACCATTTCCTTCTCCAGCTAATTTTATAGATGAGGAAACTGAGACAAACAGGATTAAATGATTTGTCCAGAGTCACACAGTTGGTTAATATCTGAGACAAGATTTGAATTCAGATATTCCTAACTCTAGGCCCAACCCTCCTTCCACTGTACTACCCAGATGCCCCATTCTGCAAATAGGTGCCTAACTACATTAGATTTTTTTGCTGTCTTGGGGTGGGGAAATACAATCAAGAGACAGAGAAATGTTTACAAAAATGAATGTTGAAATAAATACTGTGGAAAAAATAAAGAACAGAAAAAAGCAGAAAATCATAGGTGCTTAAAACTTATGTGAGAATGAATTCAAGATCTCTTTCATGGACAAAATTTACACGCAAATAGTGTCAACAATATACTCCTTCAGTAGGGTATATCTATTCTGATTTAGGAGGTAATGATGTATACATTTTGTTTAAAAAAAATCATGACTTGATAGGAAAGTTATTTTCATCCCAATTCTCCTCAACCCATTCTCAGTTGCTATAGAGCTGGTCACCATCTTCTCTGTGAAATCCTTCATATACAGTAAAATCTCATTAATAAAATTTCTCAAGTTAGGATATTCAGTTGATTTGAGGGCCTAAGTTGAAACTACCTTAGCTGTATTTGTTTGTTAAACAACTGATTGGCACAAATGAAGCTTTGTAGAACTTAATATCTTATCTTGAGAACAGACTTGTGTAGTACTTTAGAAATCACTATTTTACGTGTAGACTTTTAATTACCAGGTAAGCAAAAGCAGTCAGCCTCTGTTTTTAGAAAGACTTCTATTTAATAAGAAGCAGTTTAATTTAATTCCATTTAATAAGAACCATTTAATAAGAAACAATAATGTTATTTTTATGAATAAGTAGATCTTGATCAACTATGCCATCATATATACAGAGATACATCCTTTTGGGGAAAACAGTTGCTGAGGAATAATTATTCCAATCAGATGACTGCAGTCATTCGCCTTCCTGCCTCACCTCAATCCATAGCATTTCCTTTGCTGGTTCTAGGACAAAACACCCAGAAGAACCAGATTAATCTTAGATCTTCCTTCAGGCAGAGATAAATCTTTTTTGAGCTTTTTGAAATACCTAGAGACTCACATGATCATCTTTGTGTCTTTTGTCTTTCCCTAGGAATGCCAAGTAAAAAGGGACAGGGGATAACTTTTTCAGGTAGATATAGTTTTTTTTTTTTTAAAGTTATTAACTACTGCCACTAAACTTTTGTTTAGTGGTTCTCTATTTCTTAATTGTTAACAAATTTGAAAAATCTTAGAAAACCCCAGGGAACTTGTGTGGTTGTTTCAGTTATAGGGGAAAAACTATAAGACTTTTTTTTTTAGTCTCTAGGGGTCTCAGAGAAGAAAAGTGAACTTAAGGGAATAGTAAAGAGGGAAGTAGGTGAGTCCAATGACAGTGACTAGCTAAAGGAAAGAAAGGTGCCAATCAGGGAGCTAAACTAGAGTTAAGAAGCCCTAGCCCTTGTTTGTGAAATCTCCATCTCGACCCCTGGAAAGCATTCACTCACTCCTACTCTACTCTCTTGCACCCCATCTTGCTGGAACCGCCCTGGACCACTTGCAGTGGGACCCTGTTCCTGTGCCAGAGTTGCTGTGTAGATTTGTATCCGACATCCCAAAACAGAATTCTAGATATATTTTTCCCAAGAAATATTGTTGTTAATACAATACTGTGTTTATTATTATTTCTACTAATAGTACTAGTTAATGATGATTTTGTAAGTTTTATGACTTACAATACTGTAGTCCCAAGTAGAAACTAAGAGAGGATAAGATAATGAGTTCCCCAAATCTAACCCTCACATTTAAAGATGAAGAAACTGAGGTTTCAAAGAGTTTAGGAAATAGCTTGGCCAAAGGTCATAAGGTTAATTAACTTAAAATAGGGAGTCTCGAGTCTAAGGCTTTTGAACCCAAGTCCAATCATCCTCATAAAATTATTTCCCAAACTCTAGCCTACAGATTGGCAGTAGTTAATAGCAACTTTTTAAATGAAATCTACCAAATGTTCCCTAAATATATGTTCCTGATTTCCAACCTATGTTGCCTTTGTTCATTCTTTTTCAACACCAAATGACTTTCCTGCAGCACCTCTTCCTGTTGAAATCCAAATGCCTCTTCCTTGAATTATTACTTGAGAAGTAATCCCCCCCCCCCCCAAACACTTTGTTACTTATGACATAACATCTCTCCCTCTCTTTCTCCCGGTTTCCAGGTCCATAAACTTTCCAACTGAGCCCATAAGAACCACTACCCTCAGGGTATGAAGTGGTCCAAAGTAAAGATATTTAGACATTCTCAGTTCCACAGAATGATTGAGGACTATCTTGCTCATCTTTTGATCCCTATAGCACTTAGCTCTATCTCTAAGAACATAAGAGCCCCTCATATTTGTTGGATTTAATTAATTAGTCTTATTTTAATCTTATTAATCCTTTTTTCACTCTTTTCTGAAGAGCAACATGGCATGGTAGATAGTGAGCTGAACTTGGAATCAGAAAGGCCTGAGTTCATGTGCAGACTATGACCACTCCTTGATTCTGTGACCCTGGGCAACTTTCTCAACTTCTCAAGACTTTCAAGTCAACTCTTTCAGACTATAAATTGCAGAGTAGTTGCTTGTCTGCTGCAGTGAAGAGAGTTTCTTCACTAGGAATTCCCTATACCAATGAAATCACAAATTAAGTACAATTATCATCTTTAGCTTGCCTTGCTAGACAAATTTACTATCCATCTGTAATTTGCTTTTTGCATAAAGAATTTAACATAGAAGTTTAACTTGACCTTTTCTTTCTTATCAAATATATTTTTAAGAAAAGATCAACAACCAAAAAATATTATTCTAGAGTAAATCTCAGGCTGGGCTCAAATTTTATTGGTAAAGAAACTGAGCCCCAAAAAGATTTAGTCAAAGTCACATAAATAGAAAGTTATAGAGTTGGCATTTGAACCCAGGTCCTCTGATTCTAAGTCCATTACTCAATATTTTACTCAATGTAGTTATATGTGCTACTTAAATATAACTAATTGAATTTTAATAATTTAATTTTAATTATCTTGATTTCCATTACCATTAAATGACTAAGTTGAAGGAAGTAAAAATAGTCATTCTAGCTTTCACTTGACTCTGTCCTGGAACTCTTCAAGACTGCACAGCAGAGATCAAATTCAAGGGCAGTCAAACTCTTTAAAGAAATTTAAGATAAACTTGACAATATTAGAATAGAATGAAATGACTGTAATTAAAAAAAATGAAAGGGCTGTCATTTTAGACTATTATTTGTAGGTTACCTGTTCATAATTGGGTCTAAGGGTATTTTGTAGTGGTGCTCCTTAAAATGAGAGCCATGGAAAGAAAGATATCAGTTCTGAGTTTTAAACCAGAATCAGAGAAGAGACAATCCTTTGAGTTATGTCCTTTGACTTTTTTCTTGTTACAGCATCACATACCTATTTCACACAGGAATTATTTGTTGCCCTTGGTCATATAGCTAGTAAGTCTGAAGCAGGGTTTGAACCAAGAGCATTCTAACTCCAAGTTCAGTTTTTCTATCTACTATATTATTCTGCCTCCATAAAGGACTATAAAAATAGAAATTATTACTAATGTTATTAATTGAGGCTCTAGTCTGATCGATTTTAAGCTGTTTAAAAGACTACAGAACTGGGGAAACAAGGAACTAATTTCACCTGAAAATTAGGTTGTTTCATTCTGTTAATCAGTGATTTTTTTTCCCTTTCCCAATTAGGTGGAGATTCATTGATTCATCATCATTTGTACCACAAAGCTTTGGGGGTCCATGTCTGAATGGATTGCTGTAGCCTTCTCATTTCTCCATTCATCCAGTTCCCTGCATCATAAGACTTTAAGCCAGCACAGGACCTAGAAAAATTACATGTAAGTTTTTTTTCCAGTTTCTTTTATGAAAACTAAAAAAAAGATAACACAAGAATGCAATGAGGAAAAAATAATAAAAGCCCACAAAGCATTTTAACAAATGTATCCTAAGAGCTTTAATTTAGGAGCAAAAGAAAAAAGTCTGTGTAGTTAATAGTTCCTTTAACTTCAATATGATTGGAAATATGGATCATGAAAGGAGAAATCACTTCTATTTTTGTGCTTTGCATTCCTTTGAAGAGATTTGTAGTGCTATCTAATGGCACAGCAGCCCACATCTCAATCCCACTTCCCACCTCTAGGGAAAAAAAATTAACTCTGGAAGCACCTTCAAGATTTGGTTAAACAATAACAATGTGCATGTATATTGAGTCCACTCCATCATTGCTATTATTTTCATATGGAAAATGCCACTTAATTCTAAACTGGCTAGACCCTAGAGAGAAAAACCAGGTTTATCCAAAGTAGTCAATGCTGATGTACTTATTTGCTTTACAAAAGATATATCATTAGATCAATTCATCTTTCCCATTGCATTTGAAATAGGATTTGTTTTATAGCTTGAATGTATATGTAACTTTTTTCTGGAGCACATGCAAAGTGAGCTCCATATTTTTGATTCTATCAGGAAGGTGCAGCTCTTTATGTTTTCTTTGTGCTTTTAGCATTTACCTAGTTTAGTGATTTAAATGGTGTTATATAAAGTTTGGAATTAGACATTTACAAGTAAAAGTCCCTACTAGACTGCTGAAAGTTTAGAATGGATCAGATAAAATATTTTAACATCAACAGTTATGTATATTGTCTTTGTCCTTTGTCCACACACAAAAAGATTCTAAACTATTTTACAAAATAGATGTTAAAACCACTTGGAATGGTTATCCTGCTTCTATAGGATAGAGGCTTCCTACTTCTCTACTTTATTCTACTGTAGCACAGAAGACAAATACCACCTCTCTGTTTCAAAGTTTTGGTGAAATACTAAATGTACTAAGGGATTGACTCTTTGCTAAAAGACAGATGATCTCTGCCTATCTTTAGTTCACTGAATTATGTTGGGTATTAATATAGTAAGATAGAATGGTATGGCAGACAACCAAACGGGAAGATCAGGATTCAAGTCTGACCATTGCCATATGTTGGTTGTGTTACTGTGGGCAAGGAATTGCTTTGGCAGAGGGAGTTTGTTCACCTGGGAATTCATTGTCTTTAGTAACATGATGTAATAATATTAATTAGCTGAAGTTTGGGAAATGACTAGTTATCTTTGCCTAAAAAAGGATACTGTGATCTTTATTAGCAGCTGAGAGTACAGTAGATGGAGTCAAAAAGACCTATCTAGTCTTAGATATTTATTATATGATCCTGGCTGCCTCGGTTTCCTCAATTGTAAAATAAGTATCATAATAATACCTACCACGCAGTTTCCGTGAGGATCAAATGAGAATAATTGTAATGCTTTTAACATAGTGCCTGCCACACTCTATAAATGCTTATTCTCTTCCCTTTTTCCTTTTATTACTTGACTATGATCAAGCCTATCATTTTAAAGTCAAGTGGATACGTGGAGATTCCTGAAGCTGTCAAGTTCAAAATAAATCTCTTGTCCAAACAGCATTCACCAAAAAAAAAATGTACTGAAAGCTTTGCATCCTCCCCACCCCACCCCCATAAAGAGAAACTTGTTCCCCTAGGTAAATTCTGAGCAGCCATACATTACTCAGTTCACAAAGATTAGAAATAAATTTGAATACTTATGCTAAAACAGAAGTCATGAAATCAGAGAAATGAGACAAAAGCTGATGACTGCCCCAGAGAATCAAAAGACTTTCTTTTCAAGATATCGATGCAGGTGCCATATTAGCCCTTTTAGCAGGGGTGAGGAAACATTTTTTCTACCAAGGGCCAAAATTTAAAAATTAGCCTGCTATTTTTTTTTTAACATTAGGGGTCAACCACCCCCAAAAAAGTTCCTGGTTTATTGAATTTTGAGTCCTACCCATGCTTGCCTTGGTAGTACCAGACCAAATGATTCCTCAGGCTGGACGTTCCCCACTTTTTAGGATCACAGAGGACATTCCAAGCATCATAGATGGGACTCAAAATTCAATAAATAAGGAACATTTTAGGGAGAGGTTGACCCCAATGTTAGAACAAATATAGCAGGCTAATTTTTAAATTTTGGCCCTTGTAGAAAAAAGTTTACCTGCCCCTTCAAACTGAAGGACCTCCGGTCCCACCACCTCATGTTACAAATGAGTCAGACAATAAGCAGTTATTAAATGCCTATTTTTTGGCAGGCTCTGTGTTGAGCAAACTGAGAACCTTGGAGATTGAGTTATTTGCCCAAAGTTCTCCAGGGAGCAATAAGTTTTGGAGGTGGATCCAGGTCCTCCAACTCCCCAGTCAATGAAATCTGTGATATCAGTCTGTTCGGTTTCTGCTGTACACAAGGAAAGAAAGCTAGAAGGTAACTGAATCAGTCAGAACTTCCGAAAAATATGGCAAAGAGCCTGATACTGTTACTACCTTGCTGAGTGTCCCTGGTGAGGGTGTCTTGAGTGCCTCAGAGGAAAATTAAAATAAGAGGATGGATATTGTGTTGAATCTCAAGCTCTCAGCCACAACCTGATAGAACTTATAAACCCAGAATATGTTAACTGCATTTTCTCAGTCGTACTTGATACTAATTGTGCATCCTGTGGTTTGGTGGATAGAGCCAGTGACCTTGGAGTCAGAAAGAAGGAAATTCAAATCCAGCCTAGACACTTGACTCTTATTAGTTGTAGGACTTCGGGCAAGTCTCGCATCCAGGGCCATTGCCAGTTGTTCTGATCCATATATGACCAGATTCATATCTTCATCCTCTGGAGAAGAAAGTGAGTGAGTGAGGCTGGTGACTTAGCACACAGCTCCCCCTACACACACACATACTCTCAAATCCAATTCATGTGCTTGTCATGGCATCACCTCCCTGATGTTGTGGTCTGCTTTGAAAATGAAGGAAAAACCAAGTCCAAGTCAGACTGAACATCCATGGGGTGGATTCCTCTGTGCCAGCCTTGAGGTAGATTTAATGGAGCAACAAAGGAAGGCTTGATCACCACACAAGATAGCAGTCTTTAGTCCTTGTCCAGTCAAATGTAGTCCATGCCTAGGGAAAATGTGGTAGATAGTTCAGTGACATGAAAAGTAACACAGGCAAAGTGTGCTCTCTCAATACAGTGCTATAAGGGAAGCTGGGGAAGAAATAAGAATTCGTATTGTATCAGCTCTATGCTTTGTGCCTTTTTTAAAAATATATTTTAATTCATTTCATTAGTTCAATGAACGCTTCCCTATGGATTCCACCAAATGAGGAGATAAAAAATTTTAAGACAAGACATGATGTCATGGAGTTTATACTCTAGTCGGGATAATTGTAATGTACAGTGTTGTGAATATTATATAATAAATGGATTAGAGAATGCAAAATCCAGTGCTATATGAGGTCTGAGAGAGGGGAAGAATTGTCAGGTGAATCAGGAAAGGCTTCCCAAAAGAGGGGGCATTAAAGTGGCTCTTTAAAGGATGAGAGGGCATTCCAAGCATAGAGAATTGAATGAAGAAGAGAATGGAAGAGAGAGAATGCAGGGTGTGCTTTGGGGATAGAGAGTGGTCAAGTTTGGCTGTAGAATAGACTACAAAGAAGGGGGCAGGAAGATGGAACGGGACCCAGAATGTTGAGGGCCTTGAATATCTGATAAAGGAGTCTGAACTTTTGGGGACTATTTTTCAGATATGTCCAACTTTTCACAACCCTATTGGGGATTTTCTTGGCACAGATACTATGGTGATTTGCCATTTCTTTCTCCAGTTCATTTAACAGATGAGGAACTGAGGTCAACAGAGTTAACTTGCCCAGGGTCACACAGCTAGTAAGAATCTAAAAGTAAATTTGAACTCAGAAAGAGGAGTCTTCCTGACTAACCACCAGGGCCCCATGGCAACAGGCAGCATTTGAGTTGTGTATTCAACAATCAGTTTTATGTAAAGTTCAACCAATTGGCATACTGAAGCTATAGTTTACTTAGATTATAGAAAAGCATTTGACAATGTTTCTCATTTGACTGCCTCTCTAGAAGCTGTTAGGTGGCACAGTGAAAAGAATACTGGACCGTAATACCTGAGTTCAAATCTAGCCTAAAATTTACTTAGCTGTATGACCCTGGGTAAGTCATTTAACCTCAATTTGCCTCAATTTCCTCTGTAAAAAAATGTGGATAGTATTAGCACCTACTTCTCAGGGTTGTTATAAGGATCAAATGAAGTAAATTAGCACAGGGCCTGGACAGTAGTACATGCTTGCTTAATCAATACTTAGCACTAAAGAATGATTAGGTGAATATGGAACTGATCAAATGTCCAGATCAAAAAAAATTGCCATTAATAGTTTGAGTTCAGAGGGTAATTTCCAGTCAAGTAGTTTGAAGGATCTGTGCTTTAAACTTGTGCCAATTAGCATTTGTATTTGGGACTTGGATAAATCTGTAGATCTCATGCTTATCAAATTTGACATGAAACCAAGAGGGATATCCAGCTAACACACTAGATAACAGAATTAGGATACAAAAAAGATCTCAACAGTCACAATCTAACAAAATGGAATTTAATACCAACAAATATAAAGTCTCATACTTGGGTTTAAAAATCAACAAGATAAGAAATTTGTAGATAGATGGTCTTTGGTTGAAAAACATCAGGTGATTTTTCAGTAGACTGCATCCAAGAAGGCTTCAATTTCATTCCACCTGAGTATCCATTGAAGGACTGTTTAGCCTGAAGAAGACAAGAATTAGCAGGGACATGATAACTTTTTTCAAATGTTAGAGAATGCCATTATATGGGAAAGGAATTGGATTCTGATTGATACCAGAGGCATCACTAGAAATAAAAGGTAAAGTTTCAAAGAGACAAATTTAGGTAGGTTTGCTATTTTTTTTTAAAATTGATTTATTTTGAATTTTATAATTTTTCCCCTAATATTGCTTCCTTTCCCCCCACCTCCCACAGAAGGCAGTCTGTTAATCTTTACATTTTTCCATGGTATAAAGTGATTTAAGTTGAATGTGATGAGAGAGAAATCATATCCTTAAGGGAAAAAAAATAGTATAAGAGATAGCAAAATTACATATGATAATTTTTTAAAATTAAAGGTAATAGTCTTTGGTCTTTGTTTAAACTCCACAGTTCTTTCTCTGGATACAGATGGTATTCTCCATCACCGATATTAGGTTTGCTATTAAAAAAAAGAAAACCTTCCTAATAAGTAGAGCAAAAAGTTTAATAGGCTGCCTCAGGAGATGATGGATTCTTCCTCAGTGGAAACCTTCAAGCAAAGGCTGGATAGCCACTTGTAAAGAATGCTATAAAGAGGATTCTCTTTCAAGTTGGACTGGGAATCCAGCAGTAACTAAGTCCAACAGTTGGACCAAGTGATCTGAAAGTTCGTTCTAATTTTGAAATTTCACTGATTCAAAAACAAGTCAATAAGCACCTACTCTGTGCCAGAACCGGGCTAAGTACTGGAGATACCAAAAACGAACACCCCCTGCTCTCAAGGAATTCTAATGAGACAACTATATACAGACAAAATAAATTCTGGATAAATTGGAGAGAATTGATTGACAGAAGGCACTAGCATTAAGGGAGATCAGGAAAAGCTTCTTGCAGAAGATTGGATCTTAGCTGAAACTTGAAGGAAACCAAGGAAGCCAGGAGGCAAGGATGAAAAAGGAGAGTATCCCTAGTATAGGAAGTCTGAAAATTCCTCGAGTCAGGAAATGAAATGTCTTATCCAGTTTCACTGGATCTCAGAGGACATGGAAGGGAAGAAGGTGGGAGAAGGGAGGGAGGAAGGGTGAAACCAAAGTAAAGTCCTTTACAAGCCAGAGAATATTTTTTTTGAATTATGAAGATTTCATTTATTTTGAGTTTTAAATTTTTCCCCTAATCTTACCTAATCTTCCCCCCACCCCCACCCCTACAGAAGGCAATTTGTCAATCTTTACATTGTTTACATGGTATACATTGATCCATGGTATAAATTGATCCAAATTGAATGTGATGAGAGAGAAATCATATCCTTAAGGAAGAAATATAAAATATAAGAGATAGCAAGATCAGACAATAAGATAGCAGTTTTTTTTCTAAATTAAAGATAACAGTCCTTGGTCTTTGTTCAAACTCCACAGTTTTTTCTCTGGATACAGCTGGTATTCTCCATTGCAGAGAACCCCAAATTGTCCCTGATTGTTGCACTGATGGAATGAGTGAGTCCATCAAGGTTGATCATCACCCCCATGTTGCTGTTAGGGTATATAGTGTTTTTTTCTGGTTCTGCTCATCTCACTCAGCATCAGTTCATGCAAATTCCTCCAGGCTTCCCTGAATTCCCATCCCTTCTGGTTTCTAATAGAACAGTAGTGTTCCATGACATACATATACCACAGTTTGCTGTGCTATTCCCCAATTGAAGGACATTTATTTGATTTCCAATTCTTTGCTACTACAAACAGAGCTGCTATAAATATTTTTATGCAAGTGATGTTTTTACCCTTTTTCATCATCTCTTCAGGGTATAGACCCAGTAGTAGGGTGTTGCTGGATCAAGGGGTATACACATTTTTGTTGCCCTTTGGGCGTAGTTCCAAATTCAAGCCAGAGAACATTATATTTGATCCTAAAGGTAATTGGCACTCCTGGGAGTTTATTGAGTTAGGGGGATAGAGGGAAGTGACATAGTCAGACCTTCACTTCTGGAAGATCAATTTGACAATGAAGTAAAGGAAGTACTAGAGTAGGAAGTGACTTGATACAGAGATCTACACCCAGAAAAATTCAAAAAACCAGGACCCTGATAGAGGTACAGAGAGAGATAGTGTGGAGATAGTAATGAAGTGTGGGGAAGAGGTTGGGGGGAGGGAGGGAGGGGGAAAGACCAAAAGGATCCCACATATAGCCTTGGATTAAATTTTGGAGCATGGTCTCTTAGGAGATAAAAGACTGCTCAAGGAACAAGAATTGGGGGGTAGAAACAGATTCTTATCCATGCCACCTAGGAGTTAAAGAACATATCTCAAAGATGTGGACAAAACTTAAGCATTCTCAGAGATAGCAAAATACCATTTGGTATTCTGCTGGCCTTGCTGCAGATGTCTGAAACGTAGCTGAGATTTACATATCATAGGACCAAAAGACCCTAACAGGAAAACCTAGATGGCTTCCCCTGGTTAGGCAGACATTAACAGAATGTGATTTTTGGTTAATATATGAAACAATTTGTTAATTATGCTCCTTTGATCTTTGGAACAGATGGTACAGGACTTCTAGGTTCCCCTTCTCAATCTTACTTCCTGCTATTGCTACTTTAAACTGGCTACTTATAAACTTACTCTAATGACTAGAAGGGGAAGAGAAGTTACCAGAAGGATACAAACACAATAAATAAGCTACTTCAAGAACTCCAAAGTAACCTCATTGATCACTTTCCTGGTTTCAAGTTTTTCGTGTCAAGAAAGATGTTAAACATAAAGAAAAAAGCTATCAAGGATTTTGTTGCCTTTTTTTTGAAGAGACTATGAAAGAGGGGCAGCTAGGTGGTGCTGTGGATAGAGCACCAGCCCTGGATTCTGAAGGACCTGAGTTCAAATCCAGCCTCAGACTGTGTCTCCTTGGGCAAATCACTTTACCCTATTTGCCTTGCAGAAAACCAAACAAAAAAAGAAACTATGAAAGAGAAACTTCAGAGTGTGTTCAAACTAATCACAACTGATATTAAAATAATGACCTTAGACCACCAAAAACAATTAAACATTTTCCCATATTAAACATTTTCCCATATTGTCCTAAGGCACTGACTTAACAAGGATTTTAGAATTATTTTCAGCAAAAAAAAAAAAAAAAAAGAATTTTCCTAACACTCTTCAACCTGAAAAAGCATCCAGTTTTTCAGATATTCTAATCAAATGAGATTTTGCTGTATTTAATGCTCTATCCTAGAAATATTCTCAAAATGGTACTTTTCATATAGAAAGATACATAATTTATTTTTTATGTTCTGTGGGAAACTTTTACCACCATTCATGAAATCTTGGCTCTGCTCTTTATCCTGAGGTACCTGGTGCCTCACTCCATATGTTAAGTTTTAGATATTGCTTGTAGGTTTTGGAAGAACTCCAAAAGGTATCTTATTTCAAATTTAGCATGTAGGATAGTCAAATATAGGATTGAGTCTCAATTATTTACTGGAAAGGAGAACAACATGGATAATCCAGAATAAATTGTTTGACTTTGGAATTCACCTGTGGGTATATTAATTGGATTGTTTTTATAATTATATTTTGGACACAAAATTAGTTTGCATTCCCTGAGTACACAGTAATACCTCAGGTGGCTTAGAACCAAAGTGTCACACACATGATCCACAACATTTCCAAGTGCAGCTGAAACCAGATTAAAATGCAGTTGGGAAATATTTAATAAAATAAATAAAAATGCAATAAAGCAGAGATAACATTTTATTTAAAAAATAAGCCAAGATGTGCAATTATAGTTTAGTGTTCCCCCTGTTTCCATCCAAACATGACATACTGTTCTACAAGAGAGCTAACAAGAAAAGGAAGACTTGAGATGATATAAGTATGGAAGAATGGAAAGAAGTCTGGGTTTGAAATTAGAGGACCTCAGTTTGAATCCAGGCTCCACCACATAGTACTTGTATCATCCCATAAATTATCTTATGTCTCTGAGGCTCATGAAAAATGAGAGGAGTCCCTCCCATCTCTAAATCTTTTGATCTATGATCATAGATCTAAAACCTGTGCATCAGATAATCTACTCTCAAATGGACCATCAAAAGTCGACCGAATAATTGACACAAATGAGCAGGAATGATAACTCTTTCCTAAGTGAACGACTTTGTTTGAGAAAGTTGCCAAGAGTGAATTGACATTCTGAATGGAATATCAAGATACATCTGAGCAGAATGAGAGGTTGGGTGAAGAAACCTCCTTCCCATCAGCTCAGGGGTATTCTTTACAGAGGTTTGTAAGGTAGTAAGATTCTCCCCATCCCAGCAACATTTGTAGGAATATAGACACTTTTTGCTTCCAGCATAGATGTTGCCAGTTGTCTTTCCTTTCCATACTATTCTCTTAATATGCACCACTTTAATGGAAGTCCACATGGATATGTTGTAAAATTATCACCAATAATAATGTCAGTCTATCCAAATCTCTACATAAGTCTATTGGCTAATAATATCTCAGAGTCAGCTGCATTATTTTACACAAAACTAGATTGTGTTACATTACCAACAGTAAACAAACATCCTTATGGAGCAAAAGCAGCCACGTGACCAATGTTAGAACATATGCAGAACCAAAATTTATTCTATCTGTTCTAACTTTTTAAAAAAATTATTTATTTTCACATTACTACAATAATCTTGTTATAAAAGTAAACATAATCCCTCCTCTCCCCGCAAAGATAGAAGAACCTCAAGAAAAAGAAAAAAGTGTACTTCAGTCTGTATTTAGATACCATCAGCTCTGTCTCTAGGAGGGATCACATTCTTCATCATAAGTACATCAAATGTGATTTCTCTCTCATCACACTCAATTTGGATCAATGTACAACATGGAAGCAAAATAAAGAATGACAGATTGCTTTCTGTGGGGGGGGGTAAGATTGGGAGAAAAATTGTAAAACTCAAATAAAATATTTTAAAAAATAAGTACATCAGAGAAGTTGCTTCAATATTTTTCCCCATAGTTGCTGTTGCTAACTGTATTTTCCTCCATTCTAGTCCTCCCTATTTCTATTTATTCTATTCTCTCTTTTCTCCCTGTCCCTTCTCAAAAGTGTGTTATAATCTGTCTACCTTCTCCCACAATCTTCCCTCTCTTCTATCACCCACACCACCCCTCCCTTCCCCCATCCCCTTTCTCTCATCCCTTTCCTCTCCTTTTTCTCCAGGATAAGATAGATTTCTATACCCTGTTGGGTATGTTTATTTTCTCTCTCAGTCACTTATGATGAAAATAAAGGTTCACTCATTCCCCCTCACCTTCCCCCCTTCCACTCCATAGAAAAAGCTTTTTTCTTGACTTTTACATGAAATATCTTAGCCCATTCTACCTCTGGTTTATGTTTCTCCAAGTACATTCCTTCTTCACCCATTGACTCCATCTTTATATTATAACTTTATATTCAGTTCCCTCCTGTGCCTTATCTACATATGCTCCTTCTAACTGCTCTAATAAATGAGAAGGTTCATATGAGTTATCAGTATCATCTTCCCATGCAGGAATAGAAGTAGTTCAGATCCATCATACTTTGTCCTTCCTGTTCACGCTCTCTTTGCTTTATCCTGAGTCCTGTACTTGAAGATCAAACTTTCTGTTCAGCTCTGGTCGTTTCGACAGGAAAGTTTGAAAGTCCCCTGTTATCTTTTCTCCTGAAAAAAAAACATATTCAGTTTTGCTGGGTAATTGATTCTTGATTATAATTCAAGCTCCTCTGCCTACTGAAATATCATATTCCAAACTCTCTGAGCTGCCCTTAATGTAGATGGTCAACTGCATTTTTTTAAAATGACACCGAGATTTCATCTTATAGCACTTTAGTCTCTTTATTCTCTTCAGACAATCTTAAAAAGCATTTATTAAATTTAAATGCTTTAAAATTATGGCACTGTTTGCTAAGCATGGAGGATACAAAGAAAGGCAGAGTATAGTGCCTGCTCTCAAGAAGTTCACAGTCTAATGGAGAGAGATTCTGTGTAAACAACTATGCACAAACCAAAAAATAAACTACACATAATCAATAGAAGGAAGACATGAGCATGAAGGGGAATCAGAAAAACCTTGCATAATACATGATTTTGGCTAAGATTTGAAAGAAGCCAGGAGGCCAAGATGAGGAGTAAAAGATTTTAGGCATAGTGAAAATACCTGAAGTTCAGAGATGTAATGTCTTGTGCAAGGAACAGCAAAGCTGTCTAAGGAGAGAAGTGAGTTTATACAACAAATGTTAAAAAGATAAAATCAACAGGCCTTCACCACAGATTCTAATTGGGAGGTGAGAGTGAAGAAATGAGGACAAATTAGATTGTAAGACTGGGGCACTGGGAAGATGATCAGATAAAATTATGCAAAAATGATGTCTAAGTAAAATCTATTTTTCCTAGCCATTTTATCCACTGGAAATCTCTACTGTTTCCTCCATATAATGTTGCTAGTGTTTTTAGTGATGATAAGGGATCTAATTGATTAAAGATATATTGAATTATGTTTCATATGATTTCAGAGTTCATATTTTTGTTGTATAGTCCTAGATTTAGAGTCAAAGATCAAATTCAATCTAGCTCTGCCATTTGCTCCCTGTAACATCAGACAAGTAAATTTATCCCTCTGAACCTCACTTTCTTTATCCATAAAATAACAGGGTTGTACTAGAAAACTTCTAGGATCTCTTCCAGGTCTAAATATATAATCCCTTGATTCATTTATTGGTGATCTTTATGGAGCAGGAATTTTCATTGATGGATCCAGAGGTTGCCCCACCAAGGAATCTGTTGTTAGATTTCTGAGGATCTATGATTGTAAGTGGTTTAAAAAAAATCTTGTTTTCTATCTTTTTTATTTACTAAACAAAAACACTGAAATATATATATATATATATATATATATATATATATATACACACATATATATGTATGTATGTATGTATATATCATCATCATCAAAAGTGAAGAACCCCAGTACAGAATGACAGATAAAATTATTGAGAAACCTGTCAAACCAATTAACAGTCTGCAATTTAAAAAAAAATTGTCATATGAACAAAAGATTTTCAAGCCATACCAGATGACTTGTTTATTTCAAGCTAGATAACTTTTCTAAAGTCCCTAGCAGAGTGCCTGACACACCTAATAGACTCCTTATAAATACTATTCTATTCCTTCCCACATTACAACAGTTTCCAGAGCATTAGGAGGCCCTTTTACACTTTTGGATGTCATTAACAAGTTTAGACTGGGACTTCTCCCTTTCAGCACTATGATATGGACAGCTTTTTTTCCTCCTTATCTTTTTCTACTCTCCAAAGAAGTTTTTCCATTTGCTTTTCCTCTTGAGACTCCTAATACTCAAGGCTTGGCTTTTCTGGAATGACGCATCTGCTTTTCATACAGAAGTATCTATGTCTTCCCCCAGCCCCTTTCCTCTCTCTCCTCCTTCCCTCTGTCATGATATCCTCTCTTCTCTTCCTTTCCCCTTTCTTTATCTCTTCTCTCTTCCCTTTCCCTCTCTGATCCTCTCTCTCCCCTCTTCTCCTCTCTCCTTCCCTTTCTCTCCCTCTTCCTCTGTCTCTCATTAAGAGGATAAGGAAATCTCTATACACTGCTGGGTTCTACTTTTTATTTTGAACTCAGTATTTGCCTAAAGCTTTTATGAAACATATTGAAAAAGAGAATGTGGAAGAACCATCCAACCCCTCCCCCAAAATAGGGAGATGTATCAGAAAGATGTGTGTGTATTGTAGGTTATGATGCCACAGAAGTTCTTCTACTATTGAGTATGATGCTGGTAAAAAAATTCTTTGTTGATATGGAATTGGTACCATTTGGAAGAATTTACAGCTCTGTTTTCTGTCTTATTTCACTGTCCACATGATCAATCAGATCAGTTTGCTTTCTTCCTTTAAGCAGTTGTTGAGTGTATTGATGTAGTCCATCAAAATTATTAACCTGTTGGTTCCAGTAATAAAGAAATGTTGAGGACACTATACTAATATGAATAGTGGCCATTTCGTGTTTTTTTTTTTACTTAGCATCTTTAGTCATCTTCTATCAGTTCAATAGGACTGAGTTGTACATTCAACTCAGTAGCACAATGTGTCATTCGAATCCCCAAGACTGTTCTCTGGGATGTTTATTACATTGTACCCAAATTTCCCATTACATTAACGGCTAATACTTTTCATATAATTGCAAGAAGACACTGAAAGATTGTTGGCTTTGTAGTTGGCATTGAAATTAACTTTCTCTAACCTAAACTAGTAAAAACTAAAAACACTTCTCACCACATTAAAGTTTTGCTTTCGCTACTGTTTAAATCCCTCCCTCCTTTGTCATAGCATAGTCATTCTGAGTCTGATTTGGGGGTGGTGTGGTTGTATCTTAGCCATGTATGACTGACCCATTTTTTCATAATACTTAACAACCTATGTTTTTACAACACATAATCAGAAGTTCTGACGATACTGAACTATCACCTAAAAAAGTTTTTTTTTTCCCTTGTTCATTTCATCAATGCTTCATAAGCCACAAGGCACTGGGAGAAGCTTGTAGTCCTATGAGGCTTTGTATTAATTACCAGTGGATGACAAGATATTTCCTCTAGTTTGCGGATAATGAGCCAGCACAGGTAAAGATGAGATATGTTGCCTTTTGGGTCTTAATTATTTTTGCAGAAATGACTTTTAAGCATTAACCATTAGCTGTCCATGTTTGTTGTTGTGATTTGCAGAATGTTCTAAGGCACAAGAATTATAATTGGTGTTTAACAAGCCTAATAACTTTTTTGAAAAAATGATAGGCTGTCGTCATCTCTAAACCGCACTACAAGGGGGGAAAAAATCTCAGAAAAATTCATTTTTAAACTGATGTGTTCTCATGGTAAACTTTTCTAAAAATAGTCAATTCACTTAGTTGTATGCTTGTTAAACTAATGATTGTATTATTGGAAGAAAGTGTGTAGAAGGCAAATGGATAGGTCAAGTATGAAAGGAGTTGGAAAAAGAATTTTATTCCTTATTAAATTCTGAGCACTATTGTACAAAAGAACTCAAGTTCAAAGGAGATTCAAATCAGTGGTACTGATTTAAGTATTGGGTTTGAAGGGAAACTTCTCAATAGAATTCTTTCTTTGGGGAAAAATTTAGCTGTTTCTGATTCAACTTCATGAAGGGGAAGGATTTTTTTTATCATACCTATCTAGACTGACTTGGATGTATTTTTTTTACTAAATGTATGAAAAGGTATTCTTGGGCAAAGTTCATTGTCTTCCTTTGCCATCTAAGGTTGTTAAATGAATTGTTTTTCTGTGATCAGAGAACATAGAAGTTGTTCTGTTCAAGATCATACATGACAACTGGAACCCACTTATCTATATATGAAAAGCCAATTGTTTTCCTTGTGTCTCCTGCTGTCTACAGTTGAGAATGAGAGCACACACACACACATACCACACACACAAACTGGAAAAATGTCACACATTTCAGTGCCTCTTTGCTATTCCTCTTTTGGATACACCATGGGTTGGGGTTTTTTTTACATTTGTGAACTTGTGCAGTAGGTGGAGAAAAGTGTGGGTGGCCCAGAAAAGTAGTGGTTAGAATAAGATTTTCCATTTATTGCCCTTTGTGCATAGCTAAAAATAAGATTCATACAACTCAGAATATGTGGCGCAAGCACAACCATTCTCTTAGTTTTGATGACGGACTTGCCCACATCTTTGCATCTGTCTGGTAAGTAGCACTTTGGGAAAGAAATGTGTCTTTGTTTAAATCACGAAAGCCAGCCAGATTTTTGCGCTGTTTGTCTGCATGTGATAGTTTATCATCATTTTCCTCTTCTTGGGTGGGATTAGGGGAGGAGCGATGGATAGCTCCTGAACAAACAAATTGCGTTGATAAAAAATTGAAGGAAAGTAAGATTATTTGGTTTTCAGTAAGGGGTAAAAAGCACAGAATGGGGAGTTTAAAAAAAAAGTAATTATATGGTTTGAAATACTGCACCAGAATGCCTTTTGTTTGAAATCTGTTCCTTATAAACTCATGAAACAGCAGTAATAGATTTCTGTAGTGGCATTGCCCACTAAAATGAAAAACTACACTGCTTACATGAGGCTGCAAGGATGAGTGAGTTGTTGAATGCTGGCTCAGGCGTCATTTCTAGGTGTCCACAGATGCTTGTGGGCCAGGTAACCAAGTTAAAGCTTACCTTCATCAAACTGCTAAACCTACTGTAACCACATTAAGTGAGAGCTTGTCAGTTTGTGGCCAGAAGAAACACTCAAGAGAGACTGTGTCTGTGCTCCCAGGGAAATTTGTCATTTTCTGCTTCCAGCACCGGTGCTGTCCCTCCTTCCACAAGCTGAGTAGCTGTGGCATTTCCAAAGAATGAGAGAATCTGCGTGTGTTGCAAGTCTTTCAGTTTGATGTAATTTGTGAAATGGATGAGTCAAGCTGCAGTCATTCAGGAGTGTGTTGATGAAGTCTCTGGAACTAACCTCACAGAGACTGCAAAACTCATTTCTCTTTTAAGTGTGTGAACCATGTCAAGTTTGGGCTTTGTACTTCATACAGCATTGGAGACTTTGAGGGATTTTCCCCTCCTTGCTTTGGGGAGTAAACATCGGTCATTTTGAAAATTAAGAATTGGCCTAGCAGAGAGGCCAGATGGGCAAAGTTTAAAAAAAATAAGTCTTAGAGTCAGCACAAGGAAGAGAATAGGGGGCACCATGTAGGCATTTACAAAGCATTTGTTCCACAGTCTATCAATGCTGTCTGTGGGATATTTTTATTATGCTATATGAAGTGCCATTAAATTAGCACAATGTGAACCCACCTTTCTTTTTAAGATTAGCACTGTGTTGAATGTATTCGGTTATTTTTACCTTCTCACTTGTACTTCTTTTTATTTAAACATGGATATTTCAATTCTAACATCTGTGTATGTTAATTGTAGTACCTGCTGGTATACATTATGAAAGAGAGAGCTAATGTTGTAATCAAGTAAGGTTTTAAATGTTTCAGGTGGGAATGGGCAAAACTTCAGGAGCAATTAGCTTCCATAGAGGTACAATTCCCTACAGAAAATATTACATCTGTTATAATTATAGATATTACTCAATACTATAGTTGACCAGATGTTGACAAGTAGGAAACATTTACTCTTACTTTTTTGCAGATTATCTTTGTGTACCATTCATTAAGTACCTACTATGTGCAAAATACTGTCCTCTGTATACTGTGGGAGATACATAGAATTAAGACACTGGATCTATACTCAGTTTAAGCAGGGATATAATGTACATAAATATGCAGCTATTCTATACAAAACAAAATATGTTAAAATCCCACATAAAGTATCATGTGAAGATTGAAGAAGAAATAGACATTTGAGAAGAAATACAGTGTAGTAGAAAGAACAGTAGATCAGAAGTCTGAGAATCTGGGTTCAGATCCTCAAATCTGCTTCTTATCTATGTGATCTTGAACAAGTCACTTAATCTATCAGGCGTTTGTGTTTCTTATATGTTAAATGAGAGGATTGGTCTAAATCACAGCCTTTTCATATTTCTTGTGTCATAGTCCCCTTAGACAGTCTGGTGAAGTCTGTGAACTCCTTGTCAGAATATTTTTAAATAATAGGATTACAAAGGAAACCAATTTAAATATAGCAATAATTTTTTTAAAAGATCAAGGACAAGGGGCGGCTAGGTGGCACAGTGGATAAAGCACCAGCCCTGGAGTCAGGAGTACCTGGGTTCAAATCCGGTCTCAAACACTTAATAGTTACCTAGCTGTGTGGCCTTGGGCAAGCCACGTAACCCCATTTGCCTTGCAAAAAAACAACAAAAAAAAAGATCAAGGACCCCAGTTTAAGAACTCTTGGTCCAGATGATCTCAAAAAAACCTTCAGATTCTTTATCTGTGATATGTTTTCCAATTTGGCAGAATCAGGGAAAATTTTCTAGATGAGGTAAGACTTAAGCTGAGTCTTAAAGGATATATGAGGTTTCAACAGACAAAGATAGGGAGATGGCATCCCAAGCAGAGATCCATTCCTCCCTCCAGGCCAGGCAACAAGTGAAGGGTAGGTACAGTAGGTACTTTCTCTGTATCTGTTGGGTTGAATGGAATTGAATGATAGAGTCTACACTGAGCTTTGAGGACAGTATTTTGCACTGAACTATGTTTATACACAGTTTATACATCCGATTCTCGGACTTCTAATCTACTGTTCTTTCTACTACACTGTATTTCTTCTCAGATGTCTATTTTTTCTTCAGTCTTCACATGATACTTTATGTGGGATTTTAACATATTTTGTTTTGTATAGAATAGCTGCATAATTATGCACATTATATCCCTGCTTAAACTGAGTATAGATCCAGTGTCTTAATTCTATGTATCTCCCACAGTATACAGAGGACAGTATTTTGCACATAGTAGGTACTTAATGATTCTCTCTTTCAATTGTAATAAATAGGTTGAACATTCAGTTATGCACCAGGATTGGAAGAGTTGACTGTTTTTTGCAAAACATAAACATTGTATTAAACATAGTTCAGTGCAAAATACTGTCCTCAAAGCTCAGTGTAGACTCTATCATTCAATTCCATTCAACCCAACAGATATAGAGAGAAAGTACCTACTGTACCTACCCTTCACTTCTTGCCTGGCCTGGAGAATGTCCCTCAACTCTCCTGGGATGTTCTTTTTTTTTTTGGTCAATAAAAAAGCTCCTGTATCTTATCTGAGCCTCAAAAGGGAATTGGTGAGAATTAATAGACAACAAATGACAGGTTTCTAAAAAGATTCAAATGAAATGCAAATATTAGATGTTTATGATGAGTACCTTTCAATGCAATATAATTTATTATGATGAGAAAAGAAGACTTTTTTGGAAACACATTTATAAAATCTGGGTTTAATATTTCTCTCCACTTGTCCTTTTTATGAATTGTCTTTCTTTCTCAGTCTCAGACACAGCTCATGGCATGAAGTTTTTGATGATAGCACTATTGCTATTTCTTCTGATTTCTTTATCAGTCAGTCAGACATTTGGCTGTTTTCCAGGTCATTCACGTTCACAAAGTCTTAATGTTAAAATCAATCCAAATCTCCACTCATTCACTTTGCCTGTTTATAAACACTTAAAGAGTTAAATGGTTATCCTGGTTACCTAGTGTGCAGACATCCATTCCAGTTACTTGCAGAGTTCCTGGCAATACATGCAGCTCTAAAATCCCACAAGAATTGTCTTCTAGTATAGAAAAACTGACTCATTGTACTTTGCCACAGACTGGAGTTCACTGTGAAAAATCATAGGCTGGAGAAGGTGATAAATTGGACTGTGACTGTAATTCCCTCCCACCCCTTCATAAGGAATGATTGAGGTTTTGCAGCACATCCCCTTGATATGGTATGTGCTGATTCCAGCATTATGGCTGATTTTAACCTATGTCTTTCATGTGCCAGAGAGGCTACTGGCCAGTCTTGGCTCATTATTACTTTAGTTGAATAATGCAAAGCATTACCAATGGAGATTTACTCTAATGATGTATTTTAAGTGCATGTCCGCACCGCTGGTTTAATGTACTCGGTCACGAAATGCCTTTAGAGTTTATTGCTAATGGATGAATCTTCAAGAAAATCAGAATTTTCAATAAGATTGACATTTGGAGTGAGAAATATAAATCTAATGAGAGCATTTCAGCCGAGGTTTGTAATTAGGGATGAATGAAGTAAATTTGTACACGCACTCAACAGAAGGGCACAATAGAAGGTGAAATTGCACACTCTGCAGTGAATGAGGGATGAAAGCCGATGTATCAGTGTCATGGCATGACAGTGTAGAGTATAAATGATACTGTCACTGAGTGCTGCAGAAAGTATCAAGGGAATTCCACTCCAGTAAATTACATTACTTAGACAGACCTGAAGGCATTGTGTCTGAATGAGTGGAGGAAAGAAAAGGTTGTCAGCACAAAGCAGAAGATATTACAGTACAACTGGCTGCAGGGTTAGGAATCAGTGGTTTCCATCATGCTTTGCTTTCTTTTTTTCTTTTTTGGTTCTGTTCATCTTTCCTAATTAGTTTATAGAAGTTAACAAATCTGGACATGGAAAAGCAAAAAAAAAGATAGCTCTCTTTTTTTGGACATTAGAACCTAAGGAGGCTTAATGTTGATTTAAAGGAAAAAAACAGGTTAGTTGGGTTTTCCTCCCTCTAGTTATTTGTTGTGGGGTGATGCCAGGCATTAAACTACAAGCTTCCTTTTATTCTTGATTCCTAAATGAAGGACCATCATCACCAACTAAGAAGTTATCAACACCATTCTTTCTGAGAGGTTTTGGTTGATGAAACCTTGGATTGACAAGAACATCAGCCACTTCTATCCTCCTCCCATTACTCCTTCCCTCCCATAACTCTCCTTCCCCTAGGGAAAGTGAATTGAACCAGCACTTAGCATTTAATTTTGTGCTTGGAGGACTGCAAGTTCCCTGTTTTGCCCCTTGCTCAGCATTTGACTCATGTGGGTGGTTTATTGTTGGAAGGGAGGGCATCACCCAAGAATCATTTTTCCCTTTTTTTCCCCCAGCAGTGAAAATGAGGGAAAATCTTGTTATATTTTAATGTATGTGATTTAAGGGGAAAAAATACTACTGCTTGAATCTGGAACAAGATATACCCATGAGCTTCTTTGTTCTAGCTTTATCTCCTGTTTGCTGAAAAAGATGTGAGAAGGCTTTAAAAGATGCTCAAAGGTCAGCCCTTCATCTTAGTGCAAGCAGACACCTTCTTCCTGGCAGCATAGGTATTCTGTGGTCCTGAAGGCACTTCTGAAATCTTATCACTTTGGGCTTTCTTAAATAGGATTTACATCATAAAATCAACATTCCTCAAAACCCCAGTAAAGAGGCAATAGGGAATATAATTGACTTTCCCTCCTTTGTGTTCCAAGACAAACATGATGCATTTATGTGAAATCCTAAATGGCAAGGTTTTTAAGCAGCCTGTCTGGGATAGGAGACTCAGATGGATAACAACAATAAATAGTATCTTGCTCTTTGTGGGGTTTTTCCACTTTTATTATTGGAATCATAGGATCATCTCATACTTGCTGATAGTTGAATAAAGTAACTAGCATAACAAAATTAAATGACACACTTAACTTGGAAATCAGGAGAATAGACAATAGAAACCATTATTAGCCACAAAGTTAGTAGGCATTGCTTCCTCCTGTATGTGCCCACCCCCCCTCTCAAAAATTGCTGACTGTATAAGGTGTTTAGCATCTATAGACAAAATGCATTGTTAAATAGATTTATTTTAATAGTATTGTTGGAAAATAATGAAGCTGTGCCTATGGGCAGCAGAAATTGAAATAGAATAATCCCCCTCTTAAAAGGAAAAATAGGTACTTTTTGTTATGGAGGAAATAAGAACTTTGTATAAACTATAGAATTCCACTTTTTTTCCATCTTGCTCTAGTATGCTGCATGAATGAAACAGCATTCTCCCACTAAGTTCAATTGCATATATGTGCATACAATGTATAGGAAGTCTCCCTTCTTTCTATTCTAACTTGTTTATTGTCCCTCAACTATAGAAAGCTACCTGTGTTTTTCATTTCTTTTGTTTGTTTGATCAGATGGGGGGGGGGGGGTTCCCTGAGCTTTTTGGTATTGCCATTCCCTCAAACCATGTTCTTGACTTCCTCTGTATTCAGGCCTCTAGTACAGAATTTGGCAATATCTAAAAACGGAGGTGGTACACTTTCTGCAGTTGTACAATGCAGTCATCTTCCTCCATTCTTTAGAGAGGCCTTTGTTCCTGCCTATCTACTAAATTGTCTGACTGCATTCTTTTTCTTCTCTTGTACCATCTCTAAAGGGAGGAGGAGGAGGGAGAGAGCCCTTTTGGAGGAAAAAATGTCCACAAAGAATTGTGATTATTTGCTTAGAAAATTATTCATCTTCCTAAGAAATAGAATAAATTTAAGCTTTGAGACCTGCCTGAATCTCCCAAGATTGAGTCTTCCTCCCTTCCCCTATCATGTAACTGGTTCTAGGATCACTAAAGACTGTTTATATTTTAATTTCAGATCTGGAGGAGAGTATTTCCTAAGCAAAACTATCTCAAGAAAAACACTTTCTCTTTTGCTTCCAATGAATTCTCCTCTTTAATGAATTGTCACATTAATCCCTTTAAGTTTCTCATGGTGGAAACTTTTCCTATATACCTTGATTTACTTATTAGATCATCCCGGTAATTTGTGTGCTTCATTTGCATTTATCTTTTTAGTTTTACTTAACTGACAAACTGCTGCCCCAAATGACCACTTGCATGGAATTTTCAATGATAGAGTAAAAGAGATTTTTTTGTTCTAATTTGATAAGAAAAAAATTCAAACCAACAGTATGAGCTTCAGAACCAGAATTCCTATAAAGACATGTTCAGATGAACAATAAGGCCATTTATTCACATATGACATAAGGATATAAGAATTTAAACAATAAGATCTCTTATGAAATTCAAGAAAATACACACCACAAGCATTGTGAAGTTCTCTCTTATAAAGCCCAGTCTCATGGAAGGAAGATTTATATGGGCTTCAGAAATCCATTAACTTCTAAGGCACCCTTTAAAAAAAAAGAAAGAAAGCAAAACACTTGTCTCACTATATAACATTAAAGTAATTTCCATTCTAGGGAGAGCTAAAATGCATTCATTTGGGTAAAATACATAAAATACATGCACTATAATTTACCAAAATACTGTACTTTAAGAAATGCATTCTTTTTTCTCCCCATCCCCCAACACTTGAAACATGAAATCATTTCTGTCGAGATCCTTCTCTTGCAAATTAATATTTCTTTCTCCAGTATTGGAAAAAGAAAGTTCTCCCAAACCATTTAGTTTTACTTTTTGCTTCTTTTCAGGTTCAAGTTTTATAGATTGATACATCTCTGTAATATGTTGCAATATTTCAGGGGAAATCATCTTGTAAGGAGATTTTTAACTTTGTTTTTAAGTCAAGATCTTGCCTGTTCCTCTTGACTCCTATAAGGCAGGCCTGGTGTGCCAAGAGAGAAAAATTCAAAGATTTTTTTGCCATATTGCACCAGGGTCTGAGGAGACACCTTGGTTTTTCTGCTGTGTTAAATATTGAAATGTGACCCTTTAGGAAAAGAAGAAAAGTGTGGCTGTCAGGTGACAAATATGTACCTTTTAAAGTGATTTAGAGTTTATCTATCAAATATCAATTATTTTGAAAGCTTGTATTATGAAACTCTTGCCCAAATCCTAGTACTAATGCCAATGCTATCGCTATCTCTCTCTCTCTCTCTCTCCCCCTCCCTCCCTCCCTCCCTCCTTCCCTCTCTCTCTCTCTCCCTCCCTCCCCTCCCCTCCTCCCTCCCCTCCCTTCCCCTCCCTTCCCCTCCCTCCCTCCTCTCTCTCTCCCCAGAAAAGATTGCCTACTGATAATTGCTTTGCTTAAGTGTCTGATAATATGCCAGGAATGAGAGCATTCTGTGTTAGGTCATCTTTAATTATGCATGTACCACCTGTCAGCTCTAAATCAGTGCAAGATTAGCTTCTTGTGAAGTCAGTTTGGGGAGGGTCAGAGGGGAACTGAGGTGATCTCTTTTAGAAACAGCAGAAATAGACAGTGGTAAACAGTGCTCCAAAGTGTGTGAGTTGTTTTTGTTTTTAATTTTCTAAAGAGCCTCATTTCCATTGTTCTTGGGCAGCAATAAGCTATTGGCATATCTGCAAAATAGTTGAAATGTTGCCCATCCAGCAAAGATGAATTACTGTAAGAGAGGATGGTCGTCCATCTGTTGCATTTCCTTTCCTCTCTCTTCCTCCTCCCTCCGCCCCCTTCCCATCATTGTAGATGAGCCAGGGAAAGCCTCAGAAACATTTTTATGAGCTGTACAAGAACAGGAAATATGTGAAATGATGGTTAGATTTCATGTATCTGAGGGTTTTTTTTAGTTAGCTTTTTTTAGAAGAACAAACGTGGGCTGGAAATAATGCCTGTTACTCTCTGTTGACTTTTGGTAGTTTTATTCTCAGTTTTTGGGGTTATTTGGGACTTTCTGGTGGGATGTTTAGGTTCTTTACCAAAGATGCCTCTTCCCTTTTATCCTTTGATAGCAAGGATTTGTGAAATAGCGTGACTGACTTTCGGTACACCTGTCAAGGGTGAAAAGTTGTTTTTCATTAGTGACTGTGATGCTGTAGTAACTTCCACGTTATCTTCTAGAGTATTCAGTGTTCATTGTGAAGTCAGAAAGAACCAGGGCTCCAGTCCCTCCTCAGACCCCTTCTAGATTAGTGATTCTAGGTAAGTCACATAAGTTTTCTAAGTCTCAATTTCCTAATCATTAAAATGAATATTGTTGGGGTAAAATGAGATGATAAATATAATTCACTTAGAAGCATTTAGTAAATACCTAATATGGGTTAGATACTGTTTCTAAGTGGAGATACAAAGACAAACACAATAATAGTGACTTACCTCAAGAAGCACTTTGATGACCTTAAAACGACACAGCAGGCAGCTCTCATCACTATCATTTTGTTATCGTTATTCTTATCAGCATCAGATTACAGGACTGAGTTGAGTAAAAGGGCAGGAAGAAAATGGGATGAAAGTAATCAGACAGGAGACTATATTAAACTTGTGCTGTCAGACATGAGTCAGAGGACTTGAGTTCAAATCTCCAACTTGACCACTCATGACCCATGTCAGACAAATAATCCCTTGGCTTCTCAGTGGATCTCAGATACCTCACCTGTAAAAAAAAAAAAAAACCTCACCAGGGTTGGATCTGATGATTTTTGCCAGTCCCTCAGCTCTGTTGCTGACCCACGGTGGCGGTGTCTCTTACTAAGATCTCTTACTAGCAACCGTGGAACTCAAAATGAGTCAGTTCGCTCACGCAAATTTCTAGCTCTCTAGGATTTTTGAGAATAAAGTTTCCATCGAGGATATGAGTTGGAATTGCTAGAAAGTCTTCTCTCAAACGCTATTATCAAGAAACACTGAATAGAAGAAGTATTTTGGTGTGACAGGTTTGCTGATAAAGGGTTGAAAACCTGCTGACCACTGTTACCCATGTTCCACCGCAGCAACTCAAGCCAGATTGTATCTCTGGATGACTCATTTTATCCATATCGGTGCACTGGATGCTGTTCTGTTTTTGTTCGACATGAATCGACTCCAGAGTAGAGGTCAAATCTCTGCAAAAGAACCGTGGTTTAGAGAGATAGTTTTAGAGATGTTGCCAGTTAGAATAAAACATGCCATAGTGATTTGGCTATTTAATATTAATATTGCACAAAATGTTATGAAGTGCTATATCATCACATTATATTAATAGCTAGTATTTATATAGTAGAGCACTTTACAAATATTACCTCATTTTTATCCTCATAACCACCAAGGGAGATTAGTTGGCTGTGTGTGTGTGTGTGTGTGTGTGTGTGTGTGTGTGTATCCCAAGTAATTGCCCAGGGTCACACAGCTATTGAGTATCTGAAGCTGGATTTGAACTGAGTTCTTCCTTACTCCAGGTCCAGTGCTCATAGCTTGGTGACTGTAGTGCTAGACATGGTTTCAGATCCCCAAACACTTGCCAATTTTGTCAGCTAATACTCTCAGAATTTCAGTTCCCTCCTCTATAAAGTGAGGATAATCATATTTACTTTACCTCCTATATAAAATTGTCATGAAGAAAATGCTTTATAAAAAGTATAACATGTGATTTATTATCAGCACTTATACCAATTCCTTGCACATCGTTGTTACTGTTCAGTCTTATCTGACTTTTTGTGACACCTTGGACCAACTATCCATGGGATCTTCTTGACAAAGATACTATAGTGGTTTGCCATTTCCTTCTACAATGCCTTAAACATGGTAACTGCTTAATACATATTTATTGAATTAAAATAGAGGCCAAAAACAATTTCAAGTAATATTTTCAACTCTCTAAAACTATAAATTGCCAAGAGACCTCCAATCTTCATTGGTAGTGGGAGTTCCTCATGCCAATGAAATCACAGATCCAAATTTAAACACACTCACACACAATATGTAATGGGGTCAAAGACAGAGAAAGCAGAAGCGAGGGAGATTTTTAAAAAAGAGAGGAATGGTAGAGAATAAACTGGTATTACACCAAATTGCTACCCATGTATGTAAAGGAACCATCTAACTTCGCAATCAGATCATTAAACAAATGGTTTATGAGAATAGGTAGTAAATAATTCCTTTCTGTCCTAGCTCTGCACCAAGGACCTATAATGCCAAAGATGAACAGGATCACACATTTCTATATGTAGTTGATAAGAGTGGTAGACTTTGGAGTCAGAAAGACTACAGTTAAATCCTGCTGAAGACACTTCATAGCCACATGACCCATGTGCCTCTGAATGCCTCAGTTTCCTCAACTCTAAAATGGGGATAATTTAGCATCTAACTATTGTGAGGATTGAGATAATATATGCAAAATGCTTTGCAAATCTTAAGGCACATTATAAGTGTGAGCTATTATTTGTATTCAATTGGATTTGCTGTAATGTCTCAATGTGCTGCTGACCACAAATGGAATAGTATTGAAGGGTTAATAACTCAGCATAAACCCACATCACATATCACTTCACCTTTGTGGGCCTCAGTAAAATGAGGAGGTGGGACCTGATGATCTCTGGTCTCTTCCAGTCCTCATGATCTGTGACTTTGAAAAGCATGTGATGATGAAGCCGACTTCCCACCTCCTGATAGATAGGGGATGAACTGAGGACACAGAATGACACTGTTTTTTTAGTCATGGTCAATGCAGGAACTTATTTTTCTTGACTGTGTATATTTGTTAAGAGGAGTTTTTGTTTATCAGTATTTTTTCTCAGTGTGTGAAGATGAAGTGAGAGAGAGAAAATAGATTTTTGTTACTTAAAAATTTAATTTTAAAGAAAAGGGAAAAGAAAAATAATGAGGCAGTGCAGTGAGTGGATGCTAACATGGTTTCTCAGAATACAACTGCATTAATAATTCTTCCTCCTCTGGAGTCACAGAGTAGAGTTACCATTTGTCCCAAAATATCTGTTTTAGAGATTTGGGATCTACCTACCTATGTCAGGCCATATTCTCTCACCTGTTCTACAGTCTTGGACTCTTTCACTCCATCAAAAAATCTAATTACTTACTGACTTTGGATGTTTAACTCCTAAGAAATCACTTAGCTACCTTTTTATCTACCATGAAGAACAAAAGGAGCCAGCTCATAAAATTAAAACATCCCCCCATCTCAAAAATATAATACTCTATTCCTCTGAATATCTAAAAACAAGCCTACTGCCCAAGTTTCATCATGGAAGTGAATGGTGGATAAAGTGCCAACAAGACCTGGGTTCTCACTTGTATAAGCCACTTTCCTTTTCTGGGCCTCAGTTCACTAAGCTATAAACTGAAAGGTTTGGATTTGATGACCTCTAATGTCCCTTCCAGCTCTCAAACTATGATCCTATTGTTGATGAGACAGAAAGACTTTTTTCACCTCCCTGAGGCAGTAAAATGCTACCTGCCTTATTTACCTCTAGTGGCCCCATTGTCAGAAGCTTCTATGTCTGCATTTTATGATATGATTCTTCCCTTATAACTTTCTGACTGATACATGTCATTTAAAATCATTTAAGATCTTCTCTTACCCACAGAACAGATCAATTAATTGCAGTGACTCCATTCCTCCTCATTCCTGTAACTTCCCAGGCCAACACCCCCTTCTTCTTAGTAACCATTCTCCTGTATAACCTAATAACCTAAGCTTCTTAACAGCAAAGACTGTCTTTGTGTTTGTATGGTGTCTGAAACATAGTAAACACTTAAATATTTTCTCATTAATTCATCAGGTACTGCTACGTGCTAAGCACTAGGGGACTAAGACAAAAGAAATGTGCCTCCTGCCTGCTAGAAGCTGATAGGAGGCAACTTGTACCTCTATAGACACATGTGAGTTATATAGAGAAGGAAATATATTAATTTCCTTCTCTACATAGCTCACATGTATATGTGAGTATATGTATGTGTATATACAGAAAGGAAGGAAGGAAGGAAGGAAGGAAGGAAGGAAGGAAGGAAGGAAGGAAGGAAGGAAGGAAGGAAGGAAAGGAAGGAAGAAATCAGATGAAAGGTAACCTCTAGAAACTATAGGAGAGGAGAGCAAGGATAGGGGGATCAGGAATGTCTTCCTCTGGAAGGAGGTGCTTGAGCTGAGTCTGGAAGTCCAGCCAGGCATTCTAAAAGTGAGGAGTTGAAGGAGTATTCTCTGAAAATGGTTTTTGGTCTTCTGATTATGTAACTGATGATATTTGTCCTTCGTTTTTGAAGAAGACCATGACATCAGGGAGGGGGTGCTGTGCAAAGTCACCAGCCTCACTTTCTCCTCCAGAGCCATCTGGATCCAGTAGCTAGATATGAATCAGAATGACTAGAGATGGCCCTAGATGTGAGGCGATCAGGGTTAAGTGACTTGCCCAAGGTCACACAGCTGGAAAGGGTCAAGTGTCTAAGGCTGGATTTGAACTCAGGTCCTCCTGATTCCAGGGTTGGTGTTCTAGTCACTGCACCATCTAACTACCCCCAATCATGTTGTAATTGTCCTAGGAAAATATAGTTGGGAAAAAAATCAACCTTGCTGGACTCACTGAACTTGAACAACACAATAAAGTAACTTAATATAACTTACTTGTTTTAGTAGAAATTAATTGTTACAATGAAAATCCTCTGTTAGTTTCTCAAAATCATCTTTATGAGCATCACATCTGTTGTTTGTATCAGCAATGAAATATAAGTTTACTGGTTATATGGTAGTATAAATAAATTATAATATGTAAATTCACATTTATATAGCATCTTAAGGTTTACAAAGTACTTTTCACATAATGTTAACTAGCCTTTATAAACTGCTTTATATAGGTTGATGTTAGTATTATCCCTATTTTACAACAAAGGAAATAGAGACTCAGATTGCAAGCTGCTGGCTACTTGAGTTCGGTTCTGCCTATAAGGAATCATTATTCAGACTTGGGAAAGCAAGGGTGGAAATAAAAACAAAAATTTATTTAAAAGGGTACAAGACATAGGAAGGCTTAGGGATAGGGAGAAGGAGAGATAGAGTGATAAAAGAACAGCCAAGCAGTGTTGACTGGACTACAGGTCAGAGAACTCAGTGCCCAGAACTGGAATCCAATCCAGGTTTTTTGTCTTGTCTCTTATCCAGATGGCAGAAGGTGAACTCCCTTTCTCTTACTAGACCAGGAATTAGGTAGAGGGTGAAGCCAAATTTTACATTAAACGATCTATGGTATATCAAGAATGGGGGTCTCCACCCAAGCAGCCTTTAAGATTACAAATTGCTTCTGTTACAATCATAATTCTAGTCAATTTACATCTCACGAGTAGGTGGTGGTCAGTTTACATCTCTACCCAATTTCTACAATCACAATTCTCATCTTTCCCCTTCATCAAGATCAAGCAGTTTGCCATAAGGACATGGTTAATGTTAAGTCTTTGATGCACTCTGCCACAAATGCTTCACAAAGGTTCAGTGAGAAATGTGGAAGCAACATTCCCATCTCTACTCTACAAATGAAAAAAGAGGTTAGGACTAGTCTATGTTCAAGCCAAAGTTCAAAAACAAGTTTTCTGATTCCAAGTCTAGGCTCTCTCTCTACAAAATCATACTACTACCCACACAAATTATAATTGCAACAAATATAGCAAAATGCATTATCATACAACTGTTCTAGGAAGTAGTGCCATGGAGACTTGAATTCAGTTCTCTTAATTCTTAACACAGTTGTCTTTCCAATATATCTAACAAACAAAGGTTTTAATATATGAAAGTAAACTTTTCCAAACAACTCTCTTTTGGAAAAATCTATTTCTTTATTATCATTTGGGGTCCATAAAATCATAAAATTTAACAGAAAGATCAAGTCCCTCACGATTTTGTACATAAGGAAACTGAGGCCCAGAGAGATCTTCCTTCTCCCCATTAGATTCTAACCTCCTTTAAGACAAGAACTCTTTTGCCTTTTTTGTATCTCCAGTGTTTAACATGGTTTTAGCTGATTGATCCCCCATCAGATTCTAAACTCTTGAAGATAGAGACTATAACTGTACCCACTAATTATAATTTAGCATAGTATCTCATACTTAGTAGGCTCTCAATAATAAATATTTAAGTTCCTCTTTTTTAAGACTCAAAATTAGCAGTATGGTAAAAATTGAGAATTTAATCATTGTACGAAGATGGTGTTTTGTGTCTCTTCTCAGAGTACTTTTTCCAAGCTTATAGTGAAATCAATGCTAAAACAAATATGCCTTCTGGAAGAGATCCAATGTGCAGTTAGAATAGGTAATGTGGCTTCTTTTATAGTTTAGGTGCAACAAGAAAGAGGAGAGATTTCAAGGAAATCTCTCCTCTTTCTTGTTGCACCTAAACTATAAAGGAAATCTCCCTTCAATAGGAAACTGCCACTACAGTAAGCATTTGGTGAGCATGACATAGATTTAACCTTGTTCTTAGTTCACAGTAGAATTTAGTTAATATGTAAATAAGTTCATATTCAGGTATATTTAATTCGTTATCCTTTGTTTTTTCTTCCCCCTTTGGTCCAGTTTCAGTGAGATGATATTTGTTTTGCATTCAGTATTTTGGAAAGAACACTGAATTTGTAATTAGAAACCTTGAGTGTGAATCCTGACTCTGCCTCACCTAATAGCTGTTTATTCTTAGGTAAGTCATTTCACAACTCTGAATGTCAGTTGCCTAATAAAATGGAGAATTTGGATTTGATGATCCCCAGGATTCCTTTCATTTCTGAAATTCCTGAAATTAGTTCACAAAAGAACCATTATCCCCAATTGTAATTATATTTTATACCATTATAAGCTATTGATTTTGCTGGTAGTAAATCACATTTAGTGAAACTGCCATAAAAATATATCATTTTACTGCCACTAGGCCATCTCTATCCAACTGTTACATACCAGATTTTTTTTTTAATTTTGTTTCACCTTTGTGGTTTTGTTTTGTTTTTTAGGTTTTTGCAGGGCAAATGGGGTTAATTGGCTTGCCCAAGACCATACAGCTAGGTAATTATTAAGTATCTGAGGATGGATTTGAACCCAGGTACTCCTGACTCCAAGGCCTGTGCTCTATCCACTGCACCACCTAGCCGCCCCTCACCTTTGTTTTTTTTAAAGTCACCTTTTTAACAATCTACTGAGTCTCATTTGGTAGTGACATAGTCATTATTAGCTTTAGATTTATCTTAAGTTCATTACATATTATTATTATTATTATTTATTTTAAAGAGGTAACATGTTTGTTGCAGATATTGTTCAACCATTTTGAATATGAAGACTATTTTAAAACCGAGACACTCTCCAAATTAACTTTCCTCCTGCTTCATTCCAACAATTAACCATTTAAACTATGTTGCCCTCAGCTCTTAAATCCCTTGTCCCTTTCTCCCATCATTGTTCTTCTCTTGTCAAAGCTTAGCCCCAAGTTACAGTGTTTTTCAGAACTTCTGAATGAAGCTGGAACAAATCTCATCACCAACACAACAGGCTACATTACAAATTCCTGTTATCCAACTGTAACAGAACACATCACTGCATCCAACAGACTTTTTATTCTTCCATAATTGATTCTCTAGCTCATTGTTCACAGGGGCTATTCTAATATCCATGAGCTCCCTCTTCTCTCATTCATCTCCGTTCATCTCAAAATTATTTGACATCATCTTTTCCCTCAGTCTCTGACAAAGAGGTGGCCCTTCTCCTTGCCAAGGTCTCCTCTTCTACAAAGGCTAATGATCCCATCTTCACCCATCTGTAGCTGATTACATTCTAAATTACCCCCCTATCTCAAGTGTGACTTTTCAGCCTCTCCCAATCTACTATGAACGTACCTCATATCCAAGACCCTTAAAAGATCTTCACTAGACCCTACCATATAGGAGTTTGCTAGAGCAAACTTCCACTGCCTTGAGAGAACCAGTTATTAAATTTTCAATGAACCTTTACATCTCTGAAGTTGATAAATACTATAAATATATAAATTACGTATATAAATATACCATGGCACAATTTTTGTTTGTATAAAAAAGTGATGGGAAACAATGTTAATAATGCAAATTAAATTTAAATGTGTGTCATAAGCACATTTTGAGGAAAGCTACTTGTTAAACATTTACAAACACTCCATTGCTACCATCCCTTCAAGTTCTCATCCAATATCTCTCCTCCCTTTCTCAGTGAAACCTCTTTTAAAAGTTATCCACATTCTTTGTCACCACCTATCCTCATCTCACTTCTCAGCCTTTTGCAGTATGGTTTCTAATCTAAGGAACTGCTATCTCCTAAGTTATTAATGAATCTTTTTATAATTGCCCAAATCTGATGGCCTTTTCACAATCTTAATCCTTCTTGACTTAACTGTTGAATTTGGCATTGTTGACTACTTTATCTCCTGTATGCTCTCTCTGCTGGTTTTCATGATAGTAGCTCTCAGTCTCTTTTCCCAGCTCACTGTCTCATTCCTACTCCTCTGCATTGGCCTTTCCACATGCCTCCAGGGCTCTTCTTACTCACTTAATGGGAGTCCTTTAAATTAAAACTCAGAGACCATCTTCTACCACTTCTAACTCTTCTAACAAAACTACCTAGTGATAGCTACTGCATATATGTTTGGGGTTTATTACATTTATTTTTGTTCATATTTATTGTCTCCCCATTAGAATTCCTTTTGAGGAGGGATTGTTTCCTCATTTGTAATCATTTTCCCAGTTCTTCCGTCAAAGTCATATAGTAGGTACTTAATAGATACTTGTTAATTGAATGACTCCCCCCACAAGAGTATTTCTACTAAATCTAAAAATGTAATGATTCTATAATCTTCTAAATTAATTTGTTTTATATTAATGATAACAGCATACACACACACACACACATATTTGAAAAAGTGTAATGGAATAATATATACGTGTGAGACATTCAGTCTGCAGAAGGTGCTTTTGCTTATTTATTACTCTGAGTCACACTGCATAATTTGTTAAAGCTAAATAAAAATCAAAATGATAATGCTTGCTGGCACATATGGACTTGTAGAACCTTTATAACTCCTTGATCCAATTAATAAGAATTTATTAGACCCTACCAATTAGAAAGTGATCTCGTTAAGAATAGGAACTGTGGGGTAGCTAGGTGGCACAGTGGATAGAGCACTGGCCTTGGAGTCAGGGGTACCTGAGTTCAAATGTGGCCTCAGACGTTTAATAATTACCTAGCTGTGTGACCTTGGACAAGTCACTTTAAACCCCATTGCCTTGCAAGAAAAAAAATAGGAACTGTATTTGCCTTTTTTTATCTCTCTAGAACCTAGCACTGTGCCCTAACTATGTCAGCAAGCATTTATTAAGTACTCATGTGCTTAATAAAGCTGACTGACCAAGTCATACAAAAACTGAAATAGTCCTTGCCTTCAAGGATCCCACATTCCATCAAAGGAGAACCACAGAACAACTTAAAATGAAAACAGAAAAAAAACATGGACTTTGGAAAGAGAAGACTTCATTTCATTTAACTGAACCTCTGATCACCAATCACAACCATGGGAATAATACTTGCAGTTTCTAATTCTCTGGGTTGCTTTGAGAATCAAAATGGAATGAGAATGAAAACGTGTGTATACTTATGAAAATACACATGTAGATGTACATATAAGATGTCTTATTATGTTTACTTATTTGATCCTCACAACAGCTCTAGGAAATAGGTGCTGATTATTATTGCCATTTTACAGTTGAGGAAACTGAGTCAGAACTAGAGGTTAAGTGGCTTACCCAGTGTCATGCAACTAGTATCTGAGGCGAAATTTGAATTCAGGTTTTCCTGACTTAAGGTTGGAGCTCTGTGCACTGTGCCACCTAGCCAACTACCTAAGCATTTTGTACCTGTGTGTCAGTTATGAAATTTAAAGAATTGCTCTGCAATAATAAAATCACAATTGATAGCATGAATTTATAATTGACAGAACATAACAACTGCATGAATTCCTCCACTTGAGTTTAATCATTTGGGGATTGGAGTAAAGAAGACAAAGTGGTGAGCCTGTTAGGATCTGTCTGGGATTAAACAGTGAGAGGTCCAGGGAACAAGGGGGTGCAGTGGCAATAAACAGAACATAGCTTAATCTCAGTGACTACAGGATCAAGGCTGAAAGGAGGCAAGGAAGGTCAAATCAAAATTGATATACTAGGAGAGCAGATATGGATTGAGGAACTGAATATATTAAAAAATAAAGATGAAAAATGCTTGAGAAATTTGTGGCAGGGGAGGAGGGGGTCACAAAAAGAAATTGCAGTGCATAAGTAGAGAAATAAATAATCATCACATGGCAGATTTTTTTTAGAATGACCTCAATTCAGTGAAGTAGAAAATGCCAAGCTAATGAAGTAAAATAGATGGGGAGGAGAGGACCAAAGAAGAAAATGCAAAAGTAGAGATCTGGATAGTATGCCACGGACGTATAGGATTGGCTAGCAGATGTAATTAGGTAGACCACGAGGTTGGCCATTGAACCTTTAGGCCTATTCATTTCTTATCCTAAGCTTTTGGAATATCACTTAGGAGTCTACATTAGCCCAAGTGCACATTAACGTTCATAATGTAAAGTGGCCTTTAAGAACCACTAATGGAACAGAGGCATTAGATCTATTTTGGGCCAAGCCAGAAAGGCAGAAGCTTTTTACCTTGCATGTCTTCTGCAGAAGGCCAAATACTTTGTAGTCATTTCTTAAGTGATCCTTTGCTGACTCTTCTTTCTCCTTGTCTAAATGTGTTCCCCTCCAAGGTCTTATTCTGGACCCTCTTTTCTTCCTTGTTTATGCACTTACTCTTATTCACCCAACATTTGAACTGTTAACTCCATTTAGATGACTCCCAAAACATATATACAAATATATTCAGCACTGATCTTTCTCCTCAATAATAGCCTTTTTGTTTTCAGCTGCCTCTGTTTGACACATTTACCTGCAATACTTTAATATTTCAAATATTTCAAAATCCACATGTCTGAAATCAAAGTCTTCATTTTCTTTTATCTCTCTTTTCCTTAAACCCACTTTTTCATATAATTTTACTGTTTCTATTGTCCTAGTCATCTCAGGTCCAAAACCTCAAAATGTCTATTGAAACTTGATTTTTCCCTCACCCTCCTATGAATTTTTTCTTTAAAATATCTTTCTCTGGGTATCTAGGTGGTACAATGGATAGAGCACTGGCTCTGGAGTCAGGAGGACCTGAATTCAAATCCAGCCTCAGACATTTAATAATTGCCTAGCTATGTGACCTTGGGCAAGTGACTTAACCCCATTTCCTTAAATAAATCAAAATTTTTTAAAATGTATTTTTCTCATCTATTCTTCACTTTCCGAGCCTACTGCCCTTATTAAAGACCTCACACCTTGACATAATATCTTGCCAACCAGTCTCCTTCCCTCCAGTGTTTCTTCTCTAAGATCATGCTGCTCACAACTATCACACAGCTTTCTAAGAGAACCCATTATGTACTTAGAATAAGGAATACCTGAGTTCAGATCCTCCTATCTCTTACCTTTGTGGCCTTGGGCAAATTACATAACTTCTTTGGATCTCAATTTCCCCATCTATAAAATGAGGAGACTGAGTTTAGATTGTCTTCAGATTTGTTACAGCATTAAAGATATAATCCAATGTCCCCCCAATGATCAGAAATCTAAGATAAGTCATTATTACCTCCTAACCTCTTAATACTTGCCTTAATCTCCCTGTCAGACCTTATCTCCCACTTGCATATGTTACCCCTGGTCTCCTATCAAACTGAGCTTCCCAAATATTGTTTTTAGATAAAGACCTCAGAAGTTATCTAGCCCAATGCCCTAATTTTTTACATATAGGAAAATTGGGGCTCAGAGGGGTTAAGTTACTGAACCAACTGCATCATCACTAGTGCAGACAGAGCAAAGAGTAGAACTAAAGTCTCAAGATACCCAATTCAATGGTCTTTTCCCTGAACGCTATTTCTGATGTCTTGTCCTTTCTTGCCTTCATGTTTGTGCTCGTATTTGTCTTCTACTTCAAATGCCAGTTTTTTTGAAACTCTCCCTGCCCTTCCAAGTCCCAGCCCAAATCCTACCTTCTTCAGGAATCCCTTCCTACTCATCCCAACCAGAAGATACTTTCTTCATCTTTGAAATCATGGGACAGTTTATTAATACCCATTTTGCAGTATTTTTCACAAATCACTTTGTGTTGACATTATTGAAACTACCTGTCTAATCTCCTCTACTACATTGGCCCATCTCTCTTTCTCAGCCACAGTTACTGAAAAAGTTGTCTACACCTGATGCCTTTGACACATTTTCCTGCACTACACCCTCAATCTACTCAAGTCTATTGTAACCTAGTTTCTCTTCCTACCTTTCTAGTAAACTTCCTCTTATAGAGGTGACAAATCATATTCCAATTGCTAAAACCAATAGCCTTTTTCCACTAATTAAAGATTAAGATTTACTTTATCTTTCTTGACTTCTGAAATATGACACCATTTACTTCTTTCTCTGTCTGATAGTCTCTTCTTTCTTGACTTCCATAGTAGCATACTTTTCAGATTTTCCTCCTACTTTTGTAAATGGGCCTTCTCTGTCTCCTCCAATGGACCCCTTGCCTCTTTCCAACACTTCAAAATGAGAATGGAAAAGCTTCGTCCTCATCTTCTCCACTTGTTTGAGTTTTTCTTCCTTACCAATCTTAAGATTCAGGCTTGTCATTTTATTTGTATCTTCTGTGTATGATCTTCAGATCTGTATCTCTAGCATCTCTGACCCAACTTTTCTTCAGAGTACCAGACCTACATCTCAAGGTACTTATAGTTTAGATCTATTTGGACACCCTACCAGTATCTTAAACTTAATGTTTTGAAAACTGAGTTTATTTTTAAAAAAAACTATCCTTTCTGATTCCTTTCCCTCACATATTTATTACCCAGTCTCCAGTAATAATGTCACATTTATATATACTTTAAAGTTATAAATTTGCTAATCTACAACCTTCCTTAACAAGAATAGTTGATATTTATATGACTCTTTAAAATTTACAGAGCACTTTACATGCATTATCTTATTTGATCCTAACAATAATCTTGTGAGTTAAGTGGCTATTATTAACTCTTTTTTGGTGATGAGGAAGCCAAGGTTCAAAAAGGTTATTTTGTTTCAAGTGTCACAAGAAAGAGATTCAAATGCAGAGTTTCCTGACAAATCCAGTGACCTTTTCAGTAATTACTTCTTGTCTCTTTTCCTTGTGAAGTTGGTAATTTAAGCATTGCTGTTGGTGGTGTTCAGTTGTTTGAATTGTGTCCCAACTCTTGGGGACCCCATTTGAGGTTTTCTTGACAGAAATACTGGAGTGGTTTGCCATTACATTCTCCTGCTCATTTTACAGATGTAGAAACTGAGGCAAACAGGGTTAAGTAACTTGCCCCGAATCATATAGCTAGTAAGTGTCTGAGGCCAGAATTGAATTCAGGAAGATGTGTCTTCCTTAACTCTAGAGGTAACATCACCTAGCTGCCCCAAAGCATTATTCCCTTCATTTTATAGCTGGATATCCTGCAGCCTAGAGAGCGATGCACAAATATTTATTAAAGGTCTCTTTTTGTGGCAGACATGAGCCTAGGCATTGGGGCTATAGTGACCAAAAAAATGCCTTTTCTCAGGGAGTTTAGTTTATGTTCTACCGGGGAAAATAATGTGAAAACACACACACACACACACACACACACACACACACACACACACACACACTGCTTACATTTATTCTGTCAGTATATATGTACTGACAGAATAAATGTAAGCAGAATAAACCCCAAAATAACTAAAACCCAGTAAAGATCAAGGTAGTTGGGAAGAGAAGTAGGACATAGACGCTGGGGATGGGGGGAGGGGTGGAGATCAGGAAATGCTTCCTGGACTTGTGTCTTCCAAGAGAGGGGACGAGCAAGGAGGAGGTGAATTCCAGACCTGAGCCACAGCTACTGCAAAGATAGGAATTTAAGAGGGGAAGAACCTATCGTGTATGAGAAATTGAGAGGCCAGTTTGGCTGGACCATGAAGTGTAGAAAAGGGGAATGATATCCAAGAAGATGGGAAAGATAGATTGGGGACAGTGTGAAATTCTGACAGAGGAATTTTTTATCCTAGAGACAATAGGGATTATTTTGCCAGTCAGTCACTTTGGCAGATATGTGTAGGATGGTGGGAGTGGAGAGGAAAACTTTAGATAGAGAAACCGATTCGGAGGTCACCTGCCCTGATAACTCAGGCATGAGATGATGGGGCCTGAATTAAGATAATGGCTGTGCAAATATTGAAAGAAAGGGTCCATTCCAAGAAATTTTGTCAAGTTAGAAATGGTAAGATTCAGCGCATGATGAGATCTGGGGGATGAAGGGAGAGTAAAGAGTCAAGGATGGCACGTGAATATGAGAGACTAGGGATTCATAGAGGTAAGAGTAAAAAAGTGAGGCTAAAAAAGAGGTTAAGGCTTTTGTTGCTGATCTCATGGCCAGTAACTTCCAGCCTTGAGCCTTGAACTCCAAGCCTCTGTAAATTAAGTACCCCTTTCCCAATGACACGTCTGTCAACAGTTCTCCATGCACAGTATTTCTTTAACAGAGAGCAATCTATTCCCATGCCACTGCCCTCATACAAGCTCTCATTATCAGCTGGCTAAAGGACAGCAGTAACTTCTTCTAACAGGTTATCCTACCAGCAGTCTTTCCCTCCTCTAACCTATGGTTCTCTCTGCAACTAGTCTCATCTTCATTATACCTATCAGGCCTTTTCTTAAAGCCCTTAAAAGAGTTGGTTCCCTTTTATCTACAAAGACCCTACCTTTCAAGGTCCTCCAAAATCTGACTTTTCTCTTACTGTTCTTCATATAACCCTCTGCTCCAGAAAACTGAAAACATATACCGTTCCTCCTTACATATCCCAGTGTTTCTTGTCTCTGTGTCATGACTAATGATGCTTCCCCTATTCCAACACCATTTAGGTTTTTAGCCATCCCTTAAAACCAATTCTAATGTTATCTTCTCTATTGTGAAAATGAAATGAGATAATTTTATAAGCACTTGGCTTAATAAATTAATAAATGCTTGATCCCAATGAAGAGGAAGAAAACCTGTGTGGAATGTTTGAGAATGAATTGATGAGCCAGTGGCCTATCTCCTAGTCAAAGAAGGCTTATATTCACTGTGTATCACAGTGGGCTAGATTATTGAGCCCCCTCCCCAATACCTTGCTCACTAGTCATCTCTAGGTTGTAAAAATCTTTCTTCCCTATTCCCTAATCTCACTTATCACTTTATATGCTTTTTTCACTTGTGTTCTTATCAAAATACTATTTTGTATTAGATGATGTGTCTGCCTCTCTGAAAGATGATCTCAATGATGTGTCATAATATGGAACTGGTCAGGGTTCTTGAAGACTAAGATGGGGTGAAATACTTTTTCTAGCAGAACTTTCCTAAAATTTAAGCCTGAGCTTAGCAATAGACCTTTTATGCAAACACCAACCAACCTAAGTTAAAGAGACTCCCAGCACCACTATTAGTGGATTATTTTTTTGGCTGCAAAAATTCATCAAATCCATCTTCTAAGACATAGGTTAGTTGCAATCTTTATGCATAAGATTGTTCACATTGCTAAAATCAGATCTTTGAAATATTAAAATATGTGTGGTTATTTAGGCATGTATCATATTCCCATTCTGAACTTTTAGCTCAGTGAAAAAAAGTACGTAATCATATTTGTTGAATTTTCAGTGGACTTAGGGACAGAGACTATGCTATTCCCTTATAGGAGTCCTAACAGAATGACTTGCAGGTATTTAATACTTGTTTATTGTTTTGAACTGAATTTAGCATTTTGAACAAATGGAGGTAAAAAGAGGGAAAGCTATTTTTAAAATAATTCATTCTTTGTAGAGAACCTACTTTATCAATCAGGGTTTAGAATACACCCCTGAAGTCCTTTAAAAGTCTTTATTTTGTCTTTGTTTCCTTTCATGCCTAATCCTATCATGCTAGGTCAACTTGTTTTCCCTTATGCCTAGATCAACAATTTCATAAACTGCTTTGTCACAAACACTGAACTAGACACTGGTGACACAGACAGAAATGAAGCAGTCTCGCTCAAGAAGCTTACATTCTATGTGCGGAAACAATATGTTCTACAAAATAGAGGTGCAGTGAATAGAGCACTAGCCCTGGAGCCCAGGAGGACCTGAATTCAAATATGGCCCCAGACACTCACTATTGAGTTGTGTGATCTTGGGCAAGTCATTTAACCCTGATTGCCTCGTCAGGCATCCTAATCTATATGTGGTCGGAGATGAAAGTGAAGCTGGTGACTTAGCATAGCTGAGAGAGAGAGAGAGAGAGAGAGAGAGAGAGAGAGAATATGCACAAAATATATACAAATATATACAAAGAAAATAAAAGATCATTTTATCCAGGAAGAATTAACAACTTGTGAAAGGAGAAAGTGGAGGCTGAATGAGGAAAAGCCTCAGGCAAGAGGAGGGCCTGGAGCTGAGCTTTGAAGGGAGCCAGACCTTCTAAGAAGCAGAAGTGAGGAAGGTGAGGTTCATTCTGAGTCCAGTCCAGCGGCATGGAGACAATGCATGGAATGTAGTATGTGAGCAAACAATGGACAATAAAACTAGGCAGGTAGAACCTGGTGAGGAAAGACTTTCAGTGCCAAATAAAAGCATTCTTGTTTGATCTTACAAACTATAGACCATGGTCAGACTTGTGCTCTAGGAATATCACTTGACAGCTCTTTGAAGAATGAGATGGGGACACTTGAGGCAAAGAGACTAATTAGGAGGCTATTGCAATTGTCCAGGTGAAAGATGAAGCCCATTACTGTGGTAACCTCCCATTCAGGATCCCCACCTCCAAGATTCTACCCCCCGCCCCATTCATCTCAGACATTTTCACCAGACTAATCTTTCTGATTTACTCTCATCATGTTCATATCATTGTTTTCTTTGCCTACCAAATAAAAACAAACTCCTTAGCTTTCAAGGTCTAAAATAGTCTGGCCCCAGCCTCTCTACGTCTGCTTAGTATTTTAGCCATTTATTTTTATGTCTCTATCTTCCCTTCTGTATTCTTAATTCCATGAGAGTAGAACCGATGCTTTTTATAACATTGTATCTTCCTCCCCTCCCCCCCCCCCGCATATAGCATGATAGCTTGTACCTTGTAGGAGTATGTAAAATATATGTTGAATGAATGAGTGGCTATATCCCTAAGACAATCTATAAACATTAAAACCTTTAAATGGTTTATACTATATGTGATCCCCATCTCTTCTTTTTCTTGTTGTAGCATTACCCAAAATTATATGCGTATCACTTAGCTTTTTAATTTGTTTTTTCCAGCTACATTGTTTTGTCATGTTACCCCAGGAACATCCTGTTATTTGACATAACATAATATAATGTGATGTGATATTTCATGCTGCTTAGCAAAAATTAGAATGGTTGTTGGCTGCTTAGATTTTTCGCGGGTGGTAATTAGCAAGCAGATTCTCTCTCACACATACCCCAACAGGAAATTTTCAATGATCCATTAGCCTGAACATAGTAAAAGGTTTTTCCGAATCTAGCTTCTCATTTAATTAATTACTTCCCCTGAATGCTTGCCTTTGGGAGAAGAAGTTGAGGGAAGAAGGAATCCTCAGAATCCTCAGATTCTCAATTCACTGTTAAAGGAATCAGAGCAAGCAGCTTTTGTTTTAGATCAGTGTCAAACTATGATCCAAGAACAAATTCACTGATAATTCTTGCTCCCTATGTATTGTTCAGCTTTCATTTCACTAGAATTGCTAAGTAAAAGGAAAAAAAATACATGAAATAGCTTTCATTGAATCAGTGGGAGCTGGAATTAATTCAGATTTCATTAAAAATCATCTCAACTTTTTGTCCTTCCAAGGGAGATAAGTGTTGAAATTCCCTTGTCCTCTTTGCTGTGTGGATCTTTTTGTGAGTAATTTTCTTGTTTTGGACATTGCAAATAGAGACTATCCAAAGTCGAATGAGCAAAATAAGATCTATAGAATAAAGTCTAGAGGAGAGAAGAAAGGGCTAAGAATTAACTTAGTTGTCTTAAAGTACATAAGGTATTTTGGAAGGTTGAGTGGGAATCATTAAGAAGAAAATGTTAATTAGGTCTGTTTCATAAATAAAAACCAAGTAAAAGAAATAAACTTGCCTTTGATTGAGATTGGACATGTTATAATAAAGAAAGTGGCAAAATCCTGAGCATGACAACCAAGGAACTCTTAAGATATCTTCTCCTAAAAATGGAAAACAGCCATTTTTTTCTGGATTACTTAGTCATCCTCCTAAATAAACGGAAGAGCTGGATCAGATGGCCTCTTGATAGACCCCTTTGACCCTATGACTCTTTAAATTGACCATTCATTTTCATAACCATCATAACCATCCCAGACTACTTTTGAATCTAACTTAATCAGTCACTTGTGGGTATTATTCCTCTTTGCTCTTGATAGTATTTGAAAGCCACTGTATATTATATTTCCTTGAATGCATTAACTTGGTAGAAGATTCATGAAGATTTTATGTAATCTAGACTTCTAAGACAATGGTCTGTCTGCCTTGTTTTTTTTTCCCACAAATGGATCACACATACCTTAAATATTCCCAGCATCAAATTGTGGTTTTGTAGCCAAGCAGTTTATGGCTGCATTGGTTATTCTCTTTTCATTCTGATTTCTCAATGATGAGGGGATGCACTCTAAAACCTGCAGAGAGCTATCCGTCCTCCAGGCAAGCAAAGGTTTCTGAGACTTTTTATTCATCTGAAGATGAGGCAATAGTCATTCAGAAAGTATGTCTGCTAGGGGGAATTTTTTAAATAATTAAAATTGAAACACTGAAGAGAAGTAATGAATGAACAGCAAATTTTCAGAATTATCTTTTTTGCACATTTCAATTATGTTTATCTCAGCCTGAAAATCCCAGCCATTTTTGTGTCCATTTAATCTTTTACCCAAATGATAAGTCTTAAAGTGATCCCAAATGATTATGAACTCTTCTCATTTTATAATTAAACCAGAGTGTGCTCTTTTGTCCCTGTTTGCTATTTGAATAAGTATACGATAGCATACCATGTCAACATGCAGTCTTAGTTCCTAATGTAATTTGTGTGATCATATCACTACTTTATAAATAAAGCCACACCGAAGTTAAGTGATTTGATTTTTTAGAGGTCATAGAAAGTTAGCATTTTCTTAATGGCTAGACAAATGCTTTATACTTTTTATTTAGGGTAAGAATATCTTTAATATAAGCAAAGATTTACAAAAAAAGAATTATTACTCCTCAAGGGAGTGCATAGATTAGCTTACCTTATGCACTGAGAAACACAAAATCACTATTAACTCAACTTTTTGCAGTTGCGTTATATATAAAATTACTGCTCCAAGTCATCACCTAGGAGATTGGAAAAATGATTGCCAAGGGTTAGGGGAGGAGTAGAGAAAAGGAGATGGAAAAGGCATCAAAAAATTGTTGTCTTTGCAATTTTTTTCAGAATAGATTTGCTTATGATCAAGAATGGAATGGGATGTCAGTTGAGTGAGGTAGGATATCCAGTAGCAGTAACTATCACTGCCTCTTGTTATTTACAGGGAATGGGAAAGGAAATAGAGGCATAGAAACTACCTTCATATCCTTAATTATGTTTGTAGAAACTCAGCATGTCCTAATGGTTCAGAGTCTAAGAAACAAGCCTCAGCCCTAACTTATGCTCTACTAATGACTACTATGTCCTTACATACTATTTTAACTATATTCAGTTCTCCTTGAAATTAGAGGAACTCTGTTTCATTTGCAGTTCTGCTTGCTACTTAGGTAAATCACTTCACTTCTCTAGGCCTCAGTTTTCCCACTTGTAAAATTTGAGTGAATTGGAGAGTGACTCCCAAGGTTCTAAATCCATAATCCTGTGACCTCCACATAAAATGTACTGATTAACTCCAATTTGTAAAAATGCTGATAATGCCTTCTAGTTTGATGGTGCAGGAGATAGAGCACCAGACCTGAAATCAGGAAAATCTGAGTTCAGAAATTTCCTCTGACCCTAGATACATGCTTCTGGGCATGCCCCTATCAACCTCAATATCCTCATCTATAAAATCAAGGTAATAATAGAACCAACCTCCCCTAGTAGTGAGGATCAAATAAGATCAAATTTGAAAGGTGCTTAGCCCAATTTCTACCAAAATATAAAGCCCTCGTGCCTACTTTGAGTCTTTGATCTTCACTTGAGTTTTTCAGTGTCACAAAGCCTACGGAAGGCACTTCATAGAAACAGTGGGGCTCTTGTGAGTGGGAATGTAAGGTAAATTGCTCCACCTAGCTGCTTCTAGAACACAAATTAAAAGAGAACAACAACTAAAAAAACCCAAGACTTTACTTTTTTTTTTAGGTTTTTACAAGGCAAATGGAGTTAAGTGGCTTGCCCAAGGCCACACAGCTATGTAATTATTAAGTGTCTGAGGTTGGATTTGAACTCAGGTCCTCCTGACTCCAGGGCCAGTGCTCTATCCACTGTGCCACCTAGATGCCCCCCAAGACTTTTTTTTAACTTTTAACCCAACATTTAGATAGAAGTTGAGAGTCACAATTACTCCTGAATTCCTTAGTTTCTCTTCTTTAATCATTTCTTAGCCTAGCCAGTCTTTGCCATTTCCTTCTGAGAAAAGGATCATACCTTGCTCAACTATAGACATAGATTTGGATTTTTTTTTTTTAAGAATAAATTTCTACAAACTCATTGAAGTGTTGTCACAGCTAAACTAGATCTTAAACAAAATGTTAGTGGACTTTCAAAAAGGAAAGAATTGATTAGCTCCTTTCTAAAATGTCACAGTATTGTTTCATTCTTGTCTTCTAGCCCACTGATCTCCAGATAGTTTTATTTGCTCACATTTATTAATAAAAAAATTTAAATAGTATTTGCTTATTTAGAAATTAGACATACAGCTGCAGTACTAATAACACATCCCTTTAAATATATAAATAAAAATTAGACATTTTTAAAATATGAGATCAAAATGAAGTAAGATTTATTCCTTATGGTCATTGGAAAATCACTGAAGTTTACTGAGTTGTAGAATGAGATCAGACTCATGCCTTAAGAAAAGCACTTTGGTAGTTGTGTGGAAGTTGTGTTGAAGAGGGGAGAGACATATAACAATGAGTTCCATTAAAAAACTATTGCTTTTAGTCTAGGTGAAGGGTGAGGAAGGCCTGAAGTAGGGTGGTAGTCAGGTGAATTGAGAGATGAATGTAAGAGATATATTGAGGTGGTAGAATTTTTTAGATGAAATAACTGAATAGATACATAGAATGGGGAGAGTAAAGAATTGAGGATTGCTCTAAGGCTGAGTATACCTGGGTGATTAGGAGGATGGTGATATCACTGACAAAAGAGAAATTCAGAAGAGGAGCTGGTTTGGGGAGGGGGTAATTGAGTTCTCTTTTGGACATGTAAATTTGAGGTATCTCCAGGATATTCCATTCAGAGTTCCTAATATATGATACAGCTCAGGAGTGAGACAAGGAAAATTAGATAAATGGATGGGTGGATGGATGGGTGGATGGACAAATAGATGTGTATAATACATATAGAGTAATATATTACATGTAGGTAGTAAAATATTATATATATATATTTCCCTGGGAATCATCTATGTAGAAATGATAAAACCATGATTCACCAGCTGCTGAAGTCAAGAGAATGTAGAGAGAAGAGAAGAGAAGAAAGCCCAAGAAAGAGCCTCGGGACATACAGTTAAGGGATGATGTGGATGATTGTCTAATGAAGGAGATGGAGTGGTCAAAGCAGTGGTCAGATAAGAAGAGAACCATCCCCCAAAAAAGAGTTACAAAGATCCAGAGAGGAAAGAGCATCTGGGAGGAGAGAGTAGTCAACAGGGTCAAATACTGCAGAAGGAGAATAAGACATAAAAGGTCCTAGATTTTGGGCAGTTAGTAAATCATTAGAAAACTTAGAGCAGCTTCCAATTGAATTTTCCCATTGGCTCTTGCATAGCTGCCACTGAGGGTAACTGGATATGACTAAGGTCTTAATTCCTCGAGTAAAACCGAGACTTGCTCAAGAGGAATGAGATACAGAGCTCAGACTGTGAGGGAAGGGGAAAGGTAGGATAGTGTTTGGAGGACAGGCTATAGATGTGTAAAGTCCCATGGTTATTGTCTTACCAGGGGAAGGTGAAATGTGTCCCATCTCCCCACCCTCTTAAGTAATTGATCATGAACTCCTTCAGGTTAGGTCATGCTGCCTTTCCCCCCACCCTTTTAGAAACCACTGCTCTAGTCAATCACTTTCTCTCCTTCCCTTTCACCACCATTCCAATAGCTGCCAAACATAAACCTCAGCGTTTGTCTTAAGACTTGGTATGTAAAAATCTCCACAGTTTAGAATTCTTAGCATATACAAATCACCCCATCCATCCTAGTTCTAAAATTGCATTAGGTATGCATGAAGGCAAATTTTAAGTTGTTAGGGTCTGAAATTTCACTGCCCAGGAATTTAGCTTACATTTATAACATTGTTGCTATGGCAATAACTGCCCCTGCAACACTGTTTCCACTAAAGTCAAGTCTTTGGAGAATTAATTAATATAGGTGAGATGTGTGTATAGTTTATTGAGTAAGAATGTAGATAAGAGGTAAAGAAAAAAAGTACTGTCAACTTTCAGCATAGTAAAGTTTAAGCTTTAAAGTGAGCCAGCATAGTAGTTGATGCCAGCAGGCTATATGTGCTGGAGATACAAAGTCAAAGACAAAGGAATCTCTCTAATGGGAGAATCAGGACACAGTACTTCGGTTTGCAGTTACTAGGATGGTTAGGTGAGTGGGGTCAATAAGGAAGAGAAAAGTCTTCCCTACCAGCACATGGCACAGTGTTTGGTATATAGATAATGCTTAGTAAATGCTTTTTTCGTTCATTTTATTCACTTATGATTGTATCTTTCTATTTAAATATCTTGATCTATGCATCAGCCTTCTTAACTGAGGAATCCTTGGAAAGCCTCATTTTTTTCTACCGGTTGAACTTTTTTTTTTCACATTTGAGAAGTCCAGTGATATCTTGCCCTGTGTAACTGAAAAGGAACAATCTTCTCTAGAATATATTTTGCAAAGTCTGCCTACCCCCTTCCTGCCTTATCAAGGATACTCTCCATACAAATATTATCCTCATAAAGGTTTAAGTTGGAAGGGTTACTGATACAATATATGATTGCATGCAAGCCATTATATGTAAATCACACATAAATCAATTATAAATGTCTGTGATCTTTTTGACTTTTATATAACAAAGTAAGTGTGTTGCTCAAGAAAATCTTAGGGGAAACTATTTCTATGTGTTTTGTATTACATTAAGTTTAAAAAAAAGTGAATGGGCTAAAATTTTTCACTAAGCTGTTGTGATAATTGTGTTAGGAGAAGAGCTCTGAATTTTGAATCAGGAGAAAGGTGTTTGAATTTCACCTCTGACATCATCTGTGTGATCGTGGGGATTCATTTAATTGCTCTGATCTTCCAGAACTTCTTTTTTTATGTCTTTTGATTTGTTTTGTTTTGGTTTAATTTGTGAAATGGGGATTAATAATAACCTGCATGTAGTCTTTACGTCAGAAAAATTGTTGTGATACACAAATGCAACAATGGATGTAAAGTACCCTCTAGTTATTTTTAATGATAAATATTAAGAAATAATCTTTGAAAGGCCATTTATTATATGGATGAAAATCTTTTAAAAATGGAAATTTTAGGTTCAAAGCCTTTTTTTGACAAAAATGCTGAGACACAACCTAATTATTTCATTTATTTAAGTTCGTAGTTAAACTGGATCATTCTGTGACCACCAACCTCAGGGTCTCTAATCTTCAGAATAAGATCTGTGATGACATAATATTTTCTTTAGCCCCCCATCCCAAGCTATCATGGTACATCTAATGCCAGAGGGCATCTCTTAGTTTAAGATGCAGTTTTGTCTGGTCATATTTTCTGCTTCTGGTCATACTTTCAGATTCAGTGAAAGTTTTAAGGTACCTATTAATTGATTTCTTTGGGATTTAGTTAATACCTCAAAGGCACTATGCCAGACTAAGAGAAGGGTAGAGTACCCTTACCCATAAAATATTTTATATTTGTTATAATTCAACTTGCAAAAAAGTATTCACAACCACCCACAAAACTGTATATGTGTGTGTGTGTGTGTGTATATAAAAGTCTACATATATACATACACAAATATGCACATGTGTTTATATACTATAGGTGTTCAATTCATATATTTTAGATATATACATACATAAATTGTGTTTATAGATGTGTGTATATGTAAGTATACCATGTGTGCTAGTATATCTGAATCTTTGAATGTTTTCTGAAGCAGCTGGATCTTAGTGTATTCAGTGTCCAAATATAAGATTATAGTTAAGAGGTAAGCCAAGTAAAAAAAGTATATTCTCAGCAGTTCTCTATGCTCAAGCATAGTATATTCAGTAACAATTCTATCCCTAATGCAATCTTCTATAAATATTCCCTGATTTATACTTTAGTATATTTGTAATCTAGATTTGACATATCCTCAATGATTGCAAAAGTATATATAAAGTTTCTATTTATTAAGTTTTCTTCTTTAGGCTAGTGTGCCCTATTCTGTAGATGAAAAAGCACTGGGGAATCCTATAAAAATATGAAGGAAGTCTAGTTTAAGTAATGGAATTTAGAAAGGGTAATAAAATTTGGAAGTTATTATGAAAGAATATTTAAAATAGTAAAAGTTAAATTTAAAAATAGAACCATTTTAAATATTTTAAAATTAAAGACCAGAATAAAAATCTAAAAAAGCAAGGGCCTATTCTATAATTATAATGACTGTCCTTGACCCTGGAAGATAAATGAGGAATACATTCTCTCCCCTTCTTTGAAGAGAGATGGGGTCTGTGGGCATAGAATATTACACTCCCAGATGAGTTTTGCTTAAGTAGTTTCTTTGTTAGAAGAGAAGGCTGTTGGTATCAGGGGCAAGGTTATAAATGAAAATGATAGTGATACAAAAACAAAAGACAAAAATAAAACTTGTTAAAACTTTAAAAACTGGTGTTCTGTTTTTAAGTCCACTGATATTAAAAATAAAAAAAAACAGGTAAAGATTCAGTTACTTGGAAGAAGATAATCTTAGAATGTGTCAATGCAGTGGGGAAAAAGGATATTTATGTTTATTATTTGACCCTTATTTCTGTCATCATTACCATTTAGAGTTTTGCATGCAGTTTTTCCCCCCTGTGGGTTGTTGAAACTGTTTTTGTTAGTCATTAGAATATTTTAAAATAAGTATAACAATTTGTTGGACATAGTGACCTGATTTTGACTTCTTAGAAACTCAAGTTAATGACCCCAAATCCTATATAGTCTGTGAACAGACTAGGCTTATGGCAAGATTATTTGATTTTACCTATGGATAGCTGCCTGCTTGTTTCTTCAACAGAGATGACATCCTGCACACAAAATACATCTACAGATGTTGGATTTGTAATCTTTTTTCTTTCTTAACATAGAACAACATTACATGAGTTTTTCCCCCCTTCTGAAAGATTTGGTCTTGCCTTTTCTGTATCATATCAGTCACAGAAACATATTGCAATGATAGAGTATTTACCACAGAGAAATATTTGGTGACAGATTTACTTGAACTAGGTCAGTGCACTTTTTCTTATACGTGCACATAAATGCAAACTTGTCCCAGTATGTCCCTCAATCTACTTTATCAACTAAATTAGACTGGGATATAGGCTCACTCTTGAGAATTGGAAGATGCTGACTGAGTTTGCTACCTTGGCAAGAAAGAATTCATTTCTGTGGCCTCTTTAATCTGTGAGTGGATTGTCAGTGGCCTCTCTGCTCACTCTGGTGTATTACATATGTTAATTGATAAATAATTAGTTACCCATTCAGATCAGCATAATTCAGAGTCAGATTAAGTGAACTATTTCTTCACTTCCTCCTCTTGTATATAAGACCTATTCATTTCCAAAGTTAAAATAATATTTTAATTCAGTTCTAATATTTTGCAATTATTAACTGCTATTAAATTTATGGGTTTTTTTCTGCTTATATCAGGAGGCCAGTATATGTAAACTATATAGCTTTTTTATTTCATACTTGTGTTTAGTATTTAAACCCAAGGAGGTATTAGGAAATACCAAATTTTCATGTCAAATAATTTTATCTTCTTAGAACATAAGATAATTTTTTTTTAAAAATTGCTTGGTTTTAGAGTCATAATTCTTGGGTAGAAATTGCAGCTCTGCTAATTATTCCCTTTGTAATGTTATGAGCAAATCACTTCACCCCCTCATCACCTTATTTTCCTCATTTCTAAAATGATGGACCTGGACCAGATGAACTCTGGGATCACTTTCAGATGCAATTCCATGATCCTTTTTGTTTTGTTTTTTAGGTTTTTGCAAGGCAAATGGAGTTAAGTGGCTTGCCCAAGGTCACATAGCTTAGGTAATCATTAAGTGTCTGAGGTCGGATTTGAATTCAGGTACTCCTGACTCCAGGGCCGGTACACTATCCACTGTGCCACCTAGCCGCCCTGATGCTTTTTTTTTAATGGAGCATCACCACCGTTATTCCATCCTTTAGTCCCATCCAACACTTCGTGATCCTATGGATATTGGAGTGGCTGACCCAAAGTCACTCTGCTAGTGTCTGAGCCTGGTTCTGAATTTAGAAGTGTGCTAGCTTCTGAGCCTTCATCAGTATTCATAGCACCAATTTCTTTGCCTTTATAGTATTTCTAGTCCATAGTGTGAAACTTACCTAAAGTATGGTATTTATTAGTTCTAATGTGTTCTCTTTTAAGAAAACACGAAAATCCAAACTAGCAGTGTATAATTTATGGAATGATTGATTATACATTACAAGAATAGTCTCTTTTGCAAAAGGATTCAGTGAAGATTCCTTTTAGAAATAATCTTCCATTCTGCATCTAAATCATCAGTTGATAAACTTAAGTGTTTAAAAATTAGACAGTCCAGATAATGCAGGGTCTTGATTCCATGTCATTGGAGGATTAGGTAAAGTAACTGAGGATATTTACCCTGCGGTAAACTTGGGGGCATACAAGTATATGAAGGACTGGCATATAAAGAAGAAATTTGATTTGTTCTATTTTGCCCCAGAGGACAGAACCAGGAGTAAGGAAGAGAAGTTGCAGAGGTCAGTTTAGGCTGAATGCAGGAAAAAACTTTCTAAAGTAAAACAGGCTGTTTCAACTAGAACTGGCTTTTCCCTCCCTAGGGAAAGCAGAGCTTCTGGAAGATCACTTGTCAGCTGTGGATATTATATTTATGTATTGTTGGATTAAATGGCCTTTGTGGTCCCTTATATCTAACTTTCATAAAGCAATACTGCCCATTAAGAAATCTATCCAAGTAATACTCCCAAAGGAAAAACAAATTATCCTCTCAAGAGGGAAAACAAAAATGGAGAAGTTTTTATTTTTTAAAATCTCCAATGCCTTTTCTTTTTACAAAATAGTTATTTTCATTTAGCCCCATTTACTGAGCGAAAGCTTGTAACGCAACTATGCAAAATTGCCAATACAACTTAGCCTAACAGTGCAATGTAGCATTGCACAGCTGTAGTCCCCTAATTCTCCAATGAAAGTCGGGTACAGTGTTCCTTTTTTTCATTGGTTTCATAATTATAATTTCTTCTTCTGATCTTCTGTTTTAACATAAGTATTCTTTTTATGATGTGCTTAACAAAAAAGTATGTGTGTGTGGTATATTCTGTGCCCCAACTCTAATTAATGTAACTAATCAAATATTCCATTTTCTGATACTTTTATCCTGTAAGATCATACCTACTTTAATTGAGTTACAGAATCAATCAGAGGTGTAAAATAGGTGTGAACAATCCTAGTCATCACTTGAATCAGTCAAGCAAGGTGGGAATAACCTAGTTAATCACATTGAGAAGGAAAAATGTGTTTCAAACCATTGGATAGAATCAGATGATATAATGTATTAGGTTTGCTTGAAAGAATTAGACACATCTAGGCTCATGTATATAATGAGATTCTAGCAGAAGCATCCCAACTACTGCTTCAGAAGTAAAGTTTTGGACCTATTTGAGAAGGCAGAACTGGGGAAGGAGGGCGAAAATCCAAGGAGATAAGCACCTTCTTCTCCTGCCTGAGTATTTGACCATGTCATCAGAGGGGCTTAACTAGTAACAGATATTATGAGACAGAGAACTTCTGTTTTCTTATCTACCAAATAAAGGTGAGCAGTAGCATTTCTTTATTTTTTCTTCCTTTCTTTTTTGGGTGGGTGAGTGACTAGAACTTTGATTTCATTAGTGTAGTAAACTTCTTGGTATGAAAACTACCTCTATTGATAAAGTATTATGAGAGTGCCAGGGAATAGTGTGGAGCAGGAAGATATTAAGAGAATTATCCATAGTTCCAAGGTAACTTAGATTTCCCCAACTTCAGGCTAAACTTCTCTCCACACTAAACTTCTCTCCACAACACTACACTGTCTCTTCACAAATATTTACATTTATAGCTCAAAGCACTTTGTGTACATCATCTCACCTGAGCTTCATGACAATCTTGTGAGGTAATACTGTGTTATTTTCTCTGTTTCACAGAAGAGAATCTATCCAAGACTCAGAGAAGTTAAATGTTCATGATTCATACATAGTAAATTTGGGTGTTTAATTCAAACTCACATCCCCTCAGGTTCTTTTTTCTGGCACATTTCCTACCATCATCATCACCTTTGCAAGATTACCTTCATAATATTGCAGAAAAGTTACTTTGCAAAACTTTAAGGACTACACTATTTGTTGTTTGTTGGTTTTTATTCTTCATGTGCTTTTAAAAACACATGAAAATGGCACATTTTGTCTTGTCAAAGAAGTAAAAACAAAATAGATGATAATCATTTGAAGAATTGTTGAACAAGTTACAGTACACAAATATTATGGAATATTGATACCTCATAAGAAATGACAAAGCATTGGACACAGAGTAAAGGTAGAACCAGAAACACAATATACAGGATAATTAATAGTGTAAATGAAAAAAACAAATAATACTTGTAAGACCTCTCTTGTTGTATTATGGTTAAGGTACTTTATAAACTTTTTAAGTGCCTCACAATATTAGTTTTTACTATTTAGACATGTGAAAATAGCATACTTCATAACTGAATCAGTTATGAAATTATAATGGTCAACTTTGACCTCAAAAAGAGATAAAAAAAATATATCTCCCTCCCAGAAAAAGGAGAAAATGTAGATATGGAACATTGCATATACTATAAAATTATTGATGTGTTGGTTAGTTTTTCTGAAATTTTTTCTCTTTTTTATTTTATTACCAATCATGGTTTTTTGGGTAGAAAAGAAATAATATAAAAGCAAAATACTGAATGAAAATGTTTAATGAAACATGAAAAATATTGAAAATATATGAAAATGTATAAATGAAATATTTAAATGAAAACATCTTAAACTTCTGAAAGAAAAGAAGCAAAGTATTTTTCAATTGCTTTTATGATATCCCTCTGGACTTTATGGTGCTTTAAAACTTAGGTCTTCCTTTAATTCTTGTGGACTTAGAATACTGTTCCAAATGATCATCATCAAAACAATTTTCATCTGTAGGTTTTTGAAAGGCATTTACTCTCATATTTACTCCTGTGATTCTAAGAGCAATCATTTTTTTCATCAGCCATGGTTATGCATTTTATTTTTCTATAGAGAAATCAGCAGGTTTCCAAATGAGTAACTAGTTGAGTGTAGAATGTATCTTCTTCCCTTCAGGTTCTTGCATCTAAATCTCTCTTCAGGTATTTTGTTTTATGTAAGTAAGATACAGCATCATGTGCTTTTCCTAGTTTAAGGAAATGAAAGTGGTTTTTCTTTGTTAGCTTCCATTAAACTCCCCTTTCATGGAGAGCTATTACAGATTTTTCAGCTATTATCTGCTACTCTGCTCTTATTGATTTCCATGCTATATTCTGTCTCAAAACTGAACTGATGAAAACAAATTGGGGCTAGAAATGGTGTGATGCAACATTGGGGCTGACCAGAATTCTGATCTAGCCAAGTTCAAATGCTCATTTCTCTGCAGGAGTGAGTGAAGAGGGCATAGTATATTCTGCATCACTCCACTAGATCATTTAAGAGGTGTCAAATGGTAAGGATGAGGAACTGAGTGGTTGATTTTTGAGATTCCTTCCTGATTTGAAGTTCTTTGATTCTCCTAACCTGTTGAAAGTAGAGTTTGATAAGACATGGAGCATTTTAAAAGGGAAGTGGTTGTGGGGAGGGGAAGGAGGCAAATTTTCATTTCAGCATGGCATCATACAATGTGGTCCTCAGCCAAACGCCTACACGTAGCACAGGAAGAGAGCTGATTAGGCACCATTGCAAAACAATGCACTGCTTTATAAGTGTGTTTGTGACTCAAGGAAAACCTGTTTCATTTGCCCTTGAAGATGTAAAGACTTTTTAATTTTAACCTTAATCTTGTTATCCTTGTAATTTCCATTAAAAATCTCCATTTAAAAAAAAATCTTGGGTTTAAAAACAGCATTTTCTTAATGTTCTCAATCATACTCCTCTTTATGTATTTCCTATTTGTAGTAGAGTTGTACAATGCTTGTAGTAGAAAGAGGAATATACTGGAAGTCAGGAAATCCGGGTTCTAGTTAGTGTCTTTGCTATTGAGTAATTCAACTTAATAAATAAACATTTATTAAGTGCCTTCCATGGGCCATGACTATGCTAAGCAGTGAATATACAAAAAAAGAGGCAAGTTATTTCACCTTTCTGGGCATCAGTTTCCTCATCTGCAAAAATAACAGCAGTAGAGCCAGCCTATCTGTAAGGACCCTGCCAGCTCATATTTGATCAAGACAAAGCTGAGTTGTGTTCATTAATCATCCTCCTCAGCAGTTCTCTCCAGGACAGCCAAACTGAAGTCAGGACTCTCAAGCTAGGAGAGGGACTCGGGAGCCAAAATGAAATGCCAGAATTGTTGATGACAGTTCATACAATGAAGCAAAACTATTTGGTTTCTTTGAGTTTTTCATCTTGATTGTTCCTTATGTTGCTAATTTGTAAATGTAGATAGTTTAATGATTAAATCACTCAGGAGATAAAATTCAAGGTATTGTACAATCAATTTTTTGCAAAAATATTAAGAACAAAGAACAAAGCAGAAAAACAGTCTTCACCTTGTAGAGTTGTGTGTGTACTGTTCACTTTGGCTTATTCTCAAGTAAAGATTCTTACTGAAGGGGATTGTGAATCCCTAGCCAGTTTTGGTTTGTTTGATTGACTGGTGTATTTGTTTTTGTTTAAATGAAATAGAGGCAAAGCAAACTACATAATCATGGCACAATAAGTTTATTTCTTTCTCAGAGTCTAAAAGAATACTGCTTCACCTTCCATTTAGTATCCATTTGCATGCCCCTTACTTTAATTACTAGGTAGGCATGGGTATTAACACAATATCTTAAATGTAATATTCATCATTTTAAACTTGTTTATATGTATATGCTTCTATTAAGCACCTATCTTTTTTATGCATCAAACATGTGAGTAGCAAGAGTATTTAAACTATGCAAGAACATAACTGAGAAAGAATTGACTTACCAATGAGCCTTGTAGGTAGATGAGAGTGCATGGCAAAGGCATCTGATTTGGTCCATTATTGTATTTTCAATTATCTTTGGTGCTCAAAGAAAAAGACATTAATATAGCTTGGGATGACATAGCAAATTACCACAGCTCTCTAACCTTTTAAATTGCTAACACTGTTGTAATCTGTAATTATAGAAATCAGTGTGAGAATTGTGGCACTGCATAATTATCTTTCCTGATACTTTATTGCTGAATGAATTATTAATCAGAATCAGTCTTGTATAGTATTTGCAGCAACTCAGAAGAATAATGTATAATTAAATTTCATTATTCCTATTTTTGTGCTGGTGTTTTATGATGTAGTAATTGATAATTAATTGGTTAAAAACTCACTCAATGCTTGGGTGTTTCAGGTGGCTTGGAATGTTCAGTGTGCTGAGTTTATTAACTAAATACAGTAATGATCTTGCTGAAGGGTACCATGAAGTAGAGTCCAGTATATATATTATTGAGTTACTGAAACTAGTGCATTAATTATTAAGCTTTTTATACTCCTTAAAGCAAGGTAGCCATAGTGAGTCCATACAAATCATTGAAAGATCATAATAATGGATTTTTAAAACTGTTCAGTGCCAAGAAATCATTTTGAAGTAACCAGCTAACATACTAGATTAGTGTTTATCCTCTACTAAATTCTACCCCGGTAAAGTAGCCAATGGGCTTAAAGAAGAAAATATTTTTTTTAAAAGGCTAACTGAATTAAGCTATGAAAAACCTTTTCTCTCAGCTTTTGGAGACATTAACATAACTTTTAAGGAAAAAATTAATCTAATATGCTTTTCCGATTGTTTAAAATCGAAATGGTTCCCCTCTATACAGTCACACAGATTGAAAAACTGAAAGGATTAGGAACTTTTCCTTGACTAGCATTCAAGCTAATTATTCCTGCTATGAGTCTCTTAAGTATCTCTGGCAGCCAAGGCAACTAGAAAAGACACATAAGCCAAGAATGCCTTTCACCCCATCTGAAACCTATTGAAAAGCGACATTGTCAGGTATTTTATATGAACTTCAGCTGTGCTGTTTCATTAGCTAAAACTCAAGATGCTTCTCTCTCTGGTTTTCAAGTGATCCCCCCCCCTTCAGAATTATTCAGGATTTTCTTTACACGTGAACATCTCTTTGAATTTTTATATTAATTCCAAAACATAAACTGTGAAAGGGAAGTTGAAAAAAGCTTGTACTGTTCTTTTAATCAGCTATTTCCCTGAGCCAATCGGAATAACATTCATGAGGAACTTTTCCTATGGAATGCTTTGAAAACTCACCTCCACACTTCTAAGAAAGCCACCTGTGATTTTATTTTTGCATAGTTTATGTTGGCACTGATATTTGACAGTTCTTACATTATAAATTATTAAAGAGAGGAAACTGTAATCAGAAGACTGTATATATATATATATATATAGAAGTAAGACAAAATCTTTCTAACACTAAAGCAAAGGTATTCAGTTTTACACATGGTCCTGACTTTTCCTACTTGTATGAATTTTGAAATAAATATTTGAATTTAATTCAACAAAATTGTCAGCACCTTGAACAGTGCCTGTGAGGTGTAAAGCATTGTGTGCTACTCAGGGTCCAGAAGAAAAAGAGCTGCCCTCAAGGGAAAAATTTGAGAGGAGGGGGCATATGATATATGCACAAATAATTATACCAGATGGAATATGATAAAGGTCACTTTCATATGGAGAAATTAGGAAGGACTTCATCAAGGAAATAATACTAAGCTGGGTCTTTTAAGAAGAAAAATTTGACCTGGCAGAGTTGAAGACAGAGTATAATGCAAAGATAGGAAGTGGCCTGTGTAAATACAGATTGTTTGGTCGTTGTCCTTTGTATTTGAAAAGGACCAAAATGACATCACTTTGTTGAGGTCAATGTACACTATGACACCTGTGACTGATGAGAATAATAGAAACTCAGAAGACTGCCACAGGTTGGGTAATAGCCTGTATTAAAATAGCAATAGGAGAGTAAAAGACAAGATTGAGGACCAGATACTCATCCATTTTCACTGGAATGTGGAGTGCAGAAAGGGATTAATTTTGCAAAATAATGAATATTGGAGTCAGATTATGTAAGATCTTAAAATTCCAAGTGAAAAATATGCTCTATGCATATGGTGTAGAAAACCATTGAAACTACACACACACACACACACACACACACACGTGACAGTTGAACCTTTGAATCAAGGAAAAATAAGGAAATTTCCTTATCTCTTCAGATAACTTAACTCCTTTAGAAACTGGATAAAAGCAGTATGGCCATTCAGAAGGAATTCTATATGTCATATAACCACCCTTCAGTCCTACTAAAATTGTAAGTTTATAAAGGACAGGGGATGGGCAGAGTATTATATGAGTTTTTTATCTTAGTATACTCAGTACCTAACACAGTTAGGGTATACCTAGTTGATGGACATGGGGAGTACCTACTAGATGTTTGAGAATAGAATCAAATTGAATGATATTCATTAGCACACTTAGGAATCTGCTAAGAACTTGGAGTCTGGTTTAGTATTAGCTACAAGCTCTGAATCTGGTGGCAACTGACCGTGCTTGGTGATGCAAGTTTGTATTCATTGAATTTCAGAATTGAGGGAATTTCAGAATCTCCATAGTTCAACCTGAACTTGAATGTAAATCACACTTACATACCCAATAAGTGGTCAATCAGCCTTTGCTTAAAGGGTTCAAACCAAGTAAACCTACTGTCTCCCCAGGGAAACCCATTAACCTAAAACTCAGGAAGATCTAGATTCAAGATCCCGCCCCCCCACCCACCCTAGGCAAATCACCAAATCTCTCAGTACTCTAGGCAGCTTTCTAAGTTGTAATTTCTGACAACTAGTCCTTTGACTAATGAAGATGACCACACCAACAATAGCAAGTTGCACAATTATGCATACTACAGTAGGGTATGTTATGCAAAATATCCTTCTCACTGGCCTATACCAGAAACAAACATTCCCAGGGTCAGTTTTTTTTTAATTTATTTTTTATTCTCATTTTGTACAAATGTTTTTTTACATTAATAAAATATTCTTGTTTATAAGTAAATAAAATACCCCTCCCCCCATGAATATAGATAGACTTGCTTGGGCAAAAAAAGTAAAGGGGAGAGAAAAAAAATTAAAATGAAAAAAATAATAGTAATAATTGTAGGTATGGCCAGGTGGCACAATGGACGAAGCACCAGCCCTGGAGCCACGAGCACCCGAGTCCATATCCAGCCTCGTAAACCCAACAATCACCCAGCTGTGTGACATGCAAGCCACCCGATCCCCACTGCCCTGCAAAACCAAAAAGAAGAAAAAAAAACCCAAAATAAAATAAAATAGTAATAATAGTAGGGGTGGCTGGGTGGCAGACAGAGCATTGGCCCTTGAGCCAGGAGCACCCAGGTCCGAATCCGGCCCCAGACACCCAAAGATCACCCTGCTATGTGGCCCCAGGCAGGCCACCCAGCCCCACTTGCCCTGCACCCTCCCCCAAATAATAATAACAAAAAATGTGCTTCAGTCTTTGTTCCAACACCAACAACTCTGTCACGGGTGGATCTCATTCTTTATGATAAGTCCATCACAAAAGTTACTTCCATATTTTTCCAATGTTGCCATTGCTGATTGCAACTCCCTCCTTTCTTATTTCTCCACTACCTTGATTATATTTTCTCTCTCCTTTCACTCTGACTCTGCTGTAGGGTCGCTGAGTGGCGCAGCAGACAGATCCCTGGTCCTGGAGCCAAGAAGCCCTGAGCCCCCATACCACACCTTATGCCCAGAATCCACCTGGCCCTATGGTCCTGGGCAGGCCTTCCAATCCCAGCCCCTTGCAAGAAGTAAAAAAGAAAATGTGTTATATCTGACCACTCTCCCCCCATGGTCCATCCTCTCCTCCTTTATTCACATCCCCACCCCTTCCCCCTGCTCCCCCCCCTCCTTCTTACTCCAGATGTCTATACCCCATTGAGTATATTTGCTGTTTCCTCTCCTAGCCATCTCTGATGAGAGCAAAGGTTCCCTCATTCCCCCTTGCCTCCCCCCTTCCATATCATTGCCATAGCTCATTGTAATAAAAAAAAAATCTTATTATGTGAAATATCTTGGACTATTACCCCTCTCCTTTTTCTTTCTCCCATTCCATTTCCCTTTTTTTCTATTGACTCCATTTTTACACCATATTTTATCTTTGAATTCAGCTTTCTCCTGTGCTTTAACTATAAAAGTTCCCTCTACCTGCTCTATTAACTGAGAAGGTTCATATGAATATTATCAGTATCATTTTTCTATACATGCAGTTCATCCTCATTAAGTCCCTCCTATTTCCCCCCTCTCCTCCAATCTCCATGCTTCACCTGAGTCCTGTATCTGAAGATCAAACCTTCTGTTCAGCTCTGGCCATTCCAAAATGAACATTTGAAATTCCCCTGGTTCATTGAAAGTCCATCTTTTTCCCTGGAAGAGGACATTCAGCCTTGCTGGGTAGTTCATTCTTGGCTGCATTCTAAGCTCTTTTGCCTTCTGGTATATTGTATTCCAAGCCCTACGAGCTTCCAATGTAGTTGCTTCTAAGTCCTGTGTGATCCTGACTGCAGCTCCACAATATTTGAACTGTGTCCTTCTGGCTGCTTGCAATATTTTCTCTTTGATTTGGGAGTTTTGGAACTTGGCTATAACATTCCTAGGGGTTGGTTTTTTGGGATCTCTTTCTCGGGGGGAATCGGTGGATTCTCTCCATTTATATTTTGCCCTCTGCTTCTCGAATATCAGGGCAATTTTCCTGTAGTAATTCTTTGAAAATGATGTCAAGGCTCTTTTCCTGATCATGGCTTTCAGGTATTCCAATAATTTTTAAATTATCTTTCCTAAGTCTGTAGATGTTTCACATTTTCTTCTAATTTTTCATTTTTGGTTTTGAAGTATTGATTCCTGATTTCTGGTAAATTCATCAATCTCCCTGAATTCTATTCTTGTGTCTGAAGGATTTGTTCTCCTCAGAGAGTTTTCTTATCTCTCTTTCCATCTGGCCAATTTTGCTTTTTAAAGCATTCTTCTCCTCAATAACTTTTTGAACTGTTTTATCCATTTAACCTAAGCTGTTTTTTAGCATGCTATTTTCTTCAGCATTTTTTTGGATTTCCTTGACTAAGCTGCTGACTTCATTTTCATGGTTTTCCTGCATCTCTCTCCTTTCTTTTCCCAGTTTTTCTTCCAACTCCCTCATTTGATTTTCAGAGTCTTTTTTGAGCTCTGTCATAGCCTGAGCCCAATTTCTGTTTTTCTTGGAGTCTTTAGATGCAGGAGCTTGTGCTTCCTCATCTTCAGACTGAGTATTTTGATCCTTCTTGGGCTCATTTGCAAAATATTTCTCAGTACTCTTCCTCTTGTTTCTCTGCTCATTTTCCCAGCCTGGGCCTGGTTTTGGGGTGCTTCCTGAGCTTTTGGGACACTCCCACAAGGGTCTCAGTGTGTGAGGCTCTGTCCTCCCTCCTGGTCTGTGAATGACCATAAGCGCCCCCCTCTGCCACGGGGCTGAGGTGGGGGGGGGGGCCCTGCTGGTCTATGGGGGGGCCTAGACTGCAATCAGGTTCTGAATGTGGGCAGAGCCCCAGAGTCCTGTTCCAGAGGCAGACGACAGAGCTCTGCAGTCTCTCTCTCTCTCTTCACTCCCCTCCCTCAGCTCAATGGGCTCATGTCCTGGGGGCTCCTGCTTACCAGCTCCACCTGCTTCTGTTTCCGGGTCTGGGCTGCAGAAAGACCAGGCTGCTGGCTGTGTGCCCTGAGGGCTGGGCTCCACATGCTCGCTTTGGCAGAGGTCCCCGGCTGTTCCCCCACTTTGTGCCCGGTGCTCCCTGGGGTGCAGCTGAGGAGACTCCCCCGCTGCTGTGAGCCTTCATGTTGACATCTTGGCTCCGCCCCCCCAGGGTCAGATTTTTAGGAAGTAGGACTATTGAAGGATGGTTTGATTACTGGGAGTCTCTTGACCTTAAATAGTTTCGATACCTCCATATCAGTGAAGCAGCTGCAGTCCCACAACAATGCTGGGCAAGCACAAGTCTGTGATATCTAGTAATATAGGACAAACTGGTGCATCCTAACCTATCACTCAATGGGCTATTCATCAGTATGGTTTTTCATCTCAGATGTTCATTTATAATCATGAAAGTCGGAACCCTGATGGTATCTAATCATGTTCTAATCTAGAGGATCCTAATCTGTCTCTCAATGGGCTAATAGTGTGGTCTTTCTACTCAGTTTTCCATCTTTGTCTTTTTTTTAATATATTGTTAAGGGTATTTTAGTAGAATTATTTTCTTTTATAACCCTATGTATTTTATTTTATACATTTAAAAACTATTCTGAGAGAACGTGCATAGAAAAAGCCAAGGAAAGTTTGAACACACAAAAAAAGGTTCAGTACCCCTGATTTAAGACTATAATTTACAGAGCAAGTGTATTAATATTCCATATTAGGACTTCCTTACCAGGTGTTCCCTCACTTAGGAACTCACAGGCATTTTTTCATTACATCAGCTTAAAACTACCCTCTTCCCAATTTCTGTCCCTTCAGTCATTAGCCTATGGGGCCAAATAGATCAAGTCTAATTCCTCTCCCATGTAAATAGCCCTTTGAATACTTGAAGAAAGGAATCTTGCTATCCCCACCTCTATGCTCCCCAAAGTCTTCTCTTTTACAAACCAACCATCTGTAGCTCCTCCAGATTTTTCTTATATTGCATGAACTTGAGGCCCTTCAGTTTATCAGCATCCTCCCTCAAACATGGCCCCCAAAATTGCTTAGAGAGTTATAGGTGCACTCTGGACAGGTCAGATTAAAGCAGGAATCTGGCCTCCCTTAAAACAACCTCATATCTCAGTGTTACTATAGGAATATATATATATGGCCCAGTAGCCAAAAATTGATAATCAGCATCCTGTTTAGCAAATTAAAATAACAACTCAGGAAACGGAGGGTGAAGGGAATCTTGCCATTTTAGAGGAGGAGGAGGAGCAGAGGGTCTTTAGGGACAGGACAGTTATATGCCTCCTTCCAGCACCTAAACTGTGCAGATCCTAGGGATCAAAAACATTTCTCTGCTAATAAAATATTCGAAACAAAAAGTTAGAAAATAAAGCCAACATTCTCTTAGATATAAAATCTCTAATTGTAATCTAACCTTTTTCTATAGATTTTGTACTTTTGCCTTAGGAAAATAGAATTCTTCTCTTCTCACATTGGAATTGCTTCAAATAGTCTTTTAGATCAGAAATTCAGATCAATTCAATAAGTCCTTATTAAGTTTCTAGTTTGTGTTGAGCACTGAGACCTTCTATAGAGGGAATACAAGATGTCCACAGATGTGAGAATAAAGGGCAATAAGTCAGGAAGGGAGGGAGGGAGAGAGAGCGAGAGAGAGAGAGAGAGAGAGAGAGAGAGAGAGAGAGAGAGAGAGCGAGCATGAACTTAAGTAACTAGAGACCCTAAAATTGAACCTTGAAGAAAAATGAAGGACTAAGAAACAGAAGAGAGAAGAAAATGCCATCCAGGCAGAAAACACAACCTAGACAAAGATATGGAGGTAAGAAATGCAATTCTTACTTCAGGGAATAACAAGGAGGAGGCAAAGTCAGCCTTAAATATAGGCTTAAGATGAGAGTAATAGGAAATAAATCTCAAGATGTAGGTTGGTACCAAGCATGAAGGGCTTTTGTATGCTCTCCTGGAGATAGTTCCTGAGCACAGAAGTGGCACAGTCAGACCTATTCTTTAAAAAGATGATTTTTGGCAACTACAAATAAATCTGATAAGAGAGGAGAGAAACTATAATGAACTGGCAAGTATAGTCAAGATGACTATTTTCGATGTTTACATAATAGCATTCAGTAACTGGAGGGTGTAAAAAGAGTAAAATATTCACAACCAATGTTTACTTCTAGAATACTAAAGTATTCACTGACTGAAGAAAAGTCTCTATGGGCACTTTGCCTTTGTTCAATTACTGCAGCTCACCTATGGAGCACTCACAGTGTCTTTTTTTTTACCCTGCATTTTTCTTGTGTTGTTTTTGTTCAGGTATTTTCTATGCTAGGGGAATGCCTGACTAGCTTGAGTTCTCAGGCTTTCTTCAGGGCTGTCAACAGCAGGCTTCTCAGAAATATGATTTACAGAATGGCATTTTTATGGCAGTTCTGTGACTATCCCCACTGATGCCATTGGGGCTGACAAGCAGTTCCTGCCTTTTGTGACTGCTTTTGCTTGTGAACCAAGTCACAAAGGCATACAGCTCTAGAAAGAGCCATGCAGTGTGGGAGAGGCTGGAGCCACAACTTGCAAAACTTCCAGGAAAGACAGTGCTGAAATTCAGAATGAACTGCTGCTGGCAAGGGAAGTTGAGGATAACTAACCAATAAATAAATAAATAAATAAATAAACAAATAACAAAACAGAGAGTAATTATTTGGAGAGGGGGAGAAGGAAGATCGAATAAAGGCTAGAACATTTACTTGGAGTAAATGGAATGATGATAATTGACCACCCTCTTATTTGTTTTCTCTGCAAAGAAGCATGACCTTTACCCTTGAAATAATGAAATAAAGGTGACTGACATGGTGGTGATACCCAAGATAAGGAAAGAGATAGTAAGAGAGTACTTGGGTGCTGTTGATAGCTTTAAATCACCTGTCTCGGGTGAGTGCCAGTCTTTGACCCCAAAATAACTGTGATTATTTCATAAAATGTCATTATCAGTGACATTTGAAAGACCTTGGAAAACAGGAAATATACCAAAATAAAAAAATGGGGGGGGCAGCTACAGGACTCAGAGAACTGGCCCTGGAATCACAAGGAAATGAATTCATATCTGGTCTCTTGACACTTAACTCTTACTAGCTGTGTAACCCTGGGGAAATCACTTAATCCCATTTGCCTTTCAAAACAAAAACAATAAACACTATAGTTAAGTAAACTTGATTTCCTGGGCAGTTTTGAGAATGGATTATTAAAGAGCTAGTTGAAAAACATATAATTAGGGAAGTTATTACAATAGCCAGCATCATATTCTTGACAATACACTAAATAGATTAGGGGGATGCTATAGATGAAGTTTACCTAAATTTACCAAAGGTTTTAAAAGAGTATCCCTGGGTGGCTAGGTGATTTTTGATAGAGCATTGGCCCTGGAGTCAAGAGAACCTGAGTTCAAATCCAGCCTCAGATATTTATTAATTACCTAGCTATATCCTTGGGCAAGTCACTAAACCCCATTGTTTTTACATACATATATATGTATATTTTATATATATATATATATATATATATATATATATTTGTGTGTAGGTATATATATAGATATATAATTTGTTTTCAATTATATACAATAGTAGTTTCTACCTCACTTTTTGCAAGGTTTTGAATTTTACAATTTCCCCCCCTTCTCCACACCCCCCCCACAGAAGGGAGTCTGATAATCTTTACATTCTTTCCATTTGTGTTGAGAGAAAAATCATATCCTTGAGGAAAAAATGAAGTATTAGAGATAAAAAAAAATTTGCCTTAGGTATTACATAATTTTTCTAATTGAAGGTAATAGTCTTTGGTCTTTGTTTAAACTCTTCAGTTCTTTCTCTGGATAGAGATAGTATTCTCCTTTGCAGATACCCTAAAATTGGCCCTGATTATTGCACTGATGAAATGAGCAAGTCCATTAGGATTGATCATCACCCTCATGTTGCTGTTACATAAACCCTGTTGTTTTGCCAAAAAAAAAAAAAGAGTAGCCCTTAGTGGGGAAGATGGATCAGACAATAAAACAATAGATTCAGATCTGGTTAGATAACTGCACTTAGGGGATATTTGTTAATATTAGGTTCAATGTCAGTGTGTCGGTGTTTGCCAGTGGAGTACACCAAAGAAGTATGCAAAGGCCCTGAGCGTTTAAAACTGTTTATCAATGACCTGGTTCGAGGCACAGTGACCATGCTCACCAAATTTGGAAAGGTAGATGACTTAACTAGACTCCAAAAGGATCGTGATGGTCTAGAGCATTCAACTGAATCTAACAAAATGAAATTCAGTAGGGATAAAGGTGAAGTCTTGCACATAGGCACAAAAAAAAGTCATTTTCACAAGAATGAGATGGAGTAAGCCATTGAGAAATAGCAGTTATTCTGAAAAAGATGTGTAGGATTTTGTGGTCTTAGCTTAAGCTTAGTATAAATTAGCATTGTGAGAATATAGCAGTGAAAAAAAGCTAATGCAATCATGGGCAGCATTAATAGGGGCTTAATTTCTAGAAACAGATCCTGCTGTACTCTGCCCTTGTCAGACCTCATATGGAATATAGTGTTCACTTCCGGGAACTATGATTAAAGAACATTAGCAAACTGGAGAGTGTCCAGGGGAGAGTAACCAGGATGGTGAAAGGTCTTGTGTCGGTATCTCGTGAGGATCGTTTGGCCTAGAGAAGACTTAGAGGAAATATGTTAGTTGTCTTCACTATTTGAAGGTCTAAAGGGACTAAATATATAGAGACTAAACTTGTTCTATTTGGCTCCAGAAGCAAACCAGGATCAAGGTGTAGAAGATGCAAAGAGCCCAGGTCAGCTCAATTGTCAGTAAAGACTTCCTAACAATCAAATGACCCAGAAATAAGACAGGATGAGCTCTCTACACTTGGATGTTTTCAAGCTAAAACTGATGACACTTGCCATCATTTTCCCAACTCTCAAATGCTATGAGAAAAAACACATAATTTCTGAGCAAGTAGTTGTTTTTAGTTCATCATTGGCCACCAGTGTTTTGTGAATGACCGTCCAGAATTAATTACTCCAATTACATTTATTATGGGCTCATCATGCTGGATGCTAAGGATAGAGACAAGAGTCCCTACCCTGATGAGCTTATATTATTTCTAGGAGAACAGTATATGTAGGCATACAAGTATACACAAAATGTTTATAACTATTTGTAATACAAGGTAATTTTGGTAAAGGGGAGAAGAAGCATTAGCAACTGGAGAGACCTGAATTCAAATCCAGCCTCAGATATTTCCTATCTGTATGACCCTGGACAAGCCATCTAAGCCTGTTGGCCTCCATTTCTTTATCTGTAGAATGAGCTAGAGAAGGAAATGGCAAACTACTCCAGTTTCTTTGCCAAGGAAAAACACAAACTACAAATAATCAAACATAACTGAAACCTCTGAGCAACAGTACCTTAAAATATGAAGGTAATAGAGTTAGCAAGGTGATGCTAACACCATACATTTGTGAAGAACTTAGTGATTTTTTATAAGATCATAGACTTAGATTCAGAAGATTCTATAGTGGTCATCTTGTTCAATACCTTCACTTTATATGTAAGCAAACTAAAGGCTAGAGAGATTAGGTCATTTATCTAAGGTTTCACGGATCTTAAATGGCAAAGCTGGGACTTGAAGCTAGATCCTCAAGACTCCAGATGCAGTGCTTTCCCTTTACACATACTCTGCCACCTCTTTGTGATATTCAGCAGACATTTCTCAAATGCATTTAGTCAAACGTTCCCTGACAAATGCAAAGAGAAGTAAAAATATCAAAAGTTGACCAGCTCCATGTCCCCTATGAACCTCCAGTCCATTAAACATCATTATGCTCAGAAACCAGAGGAAGAAGTTCAGATTCAGGGAAGCCAAGTGGTCAACTGAAAAGGTCACTACTAGCACCATGGAGGAAAAGTGAAGGGGTCAGACTTCAGTGGCAGAAAGGGTCATTAACCCCAGATCGTCTTACTGGGCAACACACAAGAGAGATACGCGCACCCATACTCACACATCCCAGCCAGTATACAAATCTTTTCTGATTTATGTGAAACTATCCTCTTATAACTTCATTAATGCAGAATTAAAGAGGCCAAGGAGAAAGAGCAAAGAAGTCAAATAGGATTCTTAATGTAATGAGATACAACTGATGATGATTTGGAGTCCCCATCCACATGTGCAATTCTTTTTTTTAGCATTCTTATCTTTGGGGGAAGGCTGAGAGAACTAAGGAGGAGGAAATGTCTTCCTCCCCCTGTGTCCTGTCCACCTACTCCGGAGTTGTTATGCTATCCCAGAATCCAAACACATATGGCACCAACATACCAAAAGTTAGCTAGATTTTAGAACTCCAGTGCTCCTTCCATCATAGCACACTGCCAGGGTGAGAATTGCCTAGAAAAATAGAAAAGATGCTCTTTTCCACATTCAGGCTTAGGTATCTGGGAAAAAAAGGAACTTGATTTTTTTTATCTGTTTAATTGAAGTAAATCTAGTATTCAGAATTTCAAATTTACAGAGTGATTAAAGGACCCATTTTATTTTACCTGTAGCACCTGGGAACCCTCCCACATGTGGAAAAGTTGGAGTTATGTCATAACTCAGCATCTGCTCAAAGTCAGAATTCACAAACTTCCCTTCCCTTTGTTGTTCTTCCATTGCTTCCAACTCTTAATGACCCTGTGGACCATGGGGTTTTCTTGGCAAAGGTACTAGAATGGCTTGCCATTTCCTTCATCGGACTTAAGTAACTTGCCCAGAGTCACACAGCTAGGAAGCGTCTGAAGTCAAATTTGAACTCTGCTATCTGATTGAAAACCCAGTTCTCTATCCACTACACTACCTAGCTGCCTTCCTTGCCTTGCCAGACCAATAAAAGAATTTCTTGCGGTTCATTCATTTCAGTCATATCTGACTCTGAGTGACCCCATTTGGAGTTTTCTTGGCAAGACTACTGGAATGGTTTGCTATTTCCTTCTCCAAATCAAAGGACTTATTTGTTCAAAGAAAAGAAATATTATCAAATAGCACAGCAAAATAAATGACCAAAAAGACCCCTCTCGTGCCACAGGAGTGCCCTCTAACACTGCCAGTCTGAAAAGGTACACATCCAGGAAATACTTGTTTCAAATATATGTGCCTAGGGGCAGCTAGGTGGGCGCAGTGGATAGAGTACCGGCCCAGGAGTCAGGAGTACCTGAGTTCAAATCCGGCCTCAGACACTTAATAATTACCTAGCTGTGTGGCCTTGGGCAAACCACTTAACCCTTGCAAAAATCTAAAACAAAAACAAAAACACGTGCCTAGCCAGAACAGTTCTGTTCCTGAGAGCAGCATTCCTGCAAAAGTGCCCTTTTTTCCTCCAGCAAAACTATCTGCTTTCCCAAAGAGCCACTGATATCAAATGATCATAGGTGTAGAGTTGGAAGAGACTGCAGAAATCATTAAGTCTAACCTTGTCATTCTATAAATCAGGAACATTTGGGCAAGGTCACACAAGTAATTCAAATCAAGATTTGAACCCAGATTTTCTTGCCTCAAAGGCAGTGATCTTTCCATGTACTACCCTGCCTTTCAAATTTCAAAAAGAAATTCCACCAGATTGTATTACCCTTCAATACTAAAATAACAGAAAGGATGGAATTTTTTCCAAAAAGACAAAACAGACATCAGCAGCTTCCAATCTACATGCCTATTTTTCATTACTATAAAACATTTGAGTTTGATCTATGCATATATTAGAGGTATAGCCTTCATCAACAATTTTCTATAGTATAGACCACATCTTCACAGTCATTCTGTCCACTGACTACAAGTTGTAAAGAATACAGCGTGTCTATTTTTTAACAAAACAATTGTGTTCATTAAGCACCTGTTCTATTTCCAGACATTGTATTGGGAATAAAAAAAAAAAGAGGGGGGATGCAATGGACCTGCATGTAGTCTCTTCTCTCAAGGAACTCACAGTCTAATGAAAAACAAAAATGTTTTAAAGACTTTCCTCAAATCAAGTAAATTCTCCCTATATTTGCTTGTGTAACCAAGCTACAAGCTATTCGTGTCTATTAAGCTGAAGCTTCAATTTCTTAGGGATTTGGATCTTTTAGAAGATTTTTTTTTAATTCCAGAACTCAACCAACAACTAGGGAAGCCAGTGGGCATTTAAATCAGTCCTTTGAACTATTTTTTTCTCTACTTACTCTCTAAAGTCATTTGCATTATGGTCAAAAATTTCCTTTTAATTCCTGTCATACTTCTTGGATGCTAATCTGGGTCCCTGAAAATTATTACAGAAATCATCATACCTCTGATCACTAGTTTGGATGGAAGACTTGTAGACATTTTGCATTCCTCCCCACAACCCCAACCCAAGCAATCAATTCAACGTATCCCATATGTACCAAAGAATTCACATATTTGTTGAAGTTTAAATCTAGTCAACATAGTATATGTCCAACTTAAAGAAGGAACTACAGTGTTAAATATAGAGTCACAGTTCCCATATTGAGGATCCCGTAGTCTAGTAGTAGTAGAGATGAGAGGAGGAAGAAACTCGGCATCCAGGAAACTCTGGACTTAGTTAAGTAGTGGCAAGATCAGAAAGTATTGCAAAACATTCCCAGCAGTAGCATATCTCCCAACCACATAGCAATGAACTGACCATCATCTCACCCTCTTGCTAACCCAAAGTCTCCCAACTCATTTTGTTAGGGAGACTTTTTTTCCTTTGGGAATGCATCTGATCGTGAAATTGAAATCAATAAGAAAATGTGGTTCACTTTACAGAAATTTCATTTGGCAGCAGATTTGCTGTGGATTATGTCTTTTCATCAAGTTGAAAGTGGATATATATATATATATATATGTATATATATATATATTATATTTCATATTTCAGATCACCTGTGGTGACCTTACAATTTGTTAATGGGAAGAATCACTTTGAGAAAATGCCAAGGATGGAAATAGGAAAACTGACAATTTGGATTTTTTTCTCCTCTCCTCTCCTTTAATTCTTTGCTTATGTCCTCTCCATTTTCCTATCATACTCCCTGGAGGGTATTTCACCTGTATGTTAACATTCTAGCTGCTTGACCTCCTGTTATAGTAACAGATGGTTCAAGTGTTTTTATTATCCAATTTGGGATTTAACAAACTGCCAACCAATAGTCTCCATTTCCTTGTTTTAATCATTTTTAAATGGGGGGAGAGGGGGAGAAAAAGGGGGGAAGTAATAAAGACAGAGACTCAAATTAAATCAAAATTTTTTTACTCCAAAGCTTTCGCAAATGAAACTCAGATTTCTTTTCTTGACTATTCAGATGCTACCTTCATTTGGTACAGTTTTGAATTTTAATTGACTGTCTAACATGTTTGCTACTTTAAACTTCATGAATCTAGCCTTTCTATCCCCACCGAGAATATGCAGGGACAGTCTGGTATAAGAGAAAAGCAAGCCTATCTGATTTCATTCTGAACTCAGTGACCTCAAACATCTCTGACCCAGCCCCATATGATCTAATCCAAAGCAGTTGGGTGGTTATAATCAGTTACAAACTGTGTCATCCTAGACAAGTCACTTAATTCACCTGAACCTCATTTTTATCACATATAAAATGACTCACTATCATCTTCATAGTTTGTTGAGGAAAACACTTAGTAAGCTTCAATGCCATGTGAACATTAGGAATCATTTCTCCTAGGAAACACATGTCATTTTGTCTTTTGGGCTCTGATGGTAGGAAGGAACTTTGTCTTTCTGAAGATATATCCTAATGGTATTTTGACCAGGCCACATTTCCTCCCATCTACATATTCAAGTCCCATATATCTAACATCTTGCTTCCAGCACTTGACTGAGCTACATAGGCAGAGAAAGTCAGAACATTTCATTCAAAAGGTACCTGAAGAGTTGGGTCTAAACTGGTAACAGAATGAAGAAAGCAGGGACAGGAGAACTGAATGGACAATCCCATCAACAATATAAATGGAAACCACTCTAGAAGACTATCAAACCAGAATACTTGTACTGGCCAATCTAGCCATCTTGGGCCCTCATTTTGGGAGAGAGATGGTAGACTATGGATATGGAATGTTACATATGCTGTTAGACCAACCTGTTTGTTCATTGGTTTTGCTGATAAAATTGCTTTTTAATTTCTTACAAGGAAAGATTTCAGGGAAGGTGGGGGGGGGGTAGATCAGGAAATGACCTTGATGTGAAAAATAGTTTATTTTTTAATATATCTAAAGTGAGTGACTACTGTATCAGTTGGAAGGTGTGGACTTAATATGCAGTTAGATCTTTCTGTAACCCACCTTTTTCTAGACCCAATTAAATGTGTTCTCATCCACAGTTTCTATGGGGAGGGGAGGGGAAGTCACATTAGCAGTAGCTAGCCAAACAAGTGTCTTTCAAGAATAGAACTGCTGACACTATTGCTTGCCTTCTCCATTCAAAATCTAGAGCCCTGCATTGTCACTGTCCTGGCTTCTCAATGCCTCAGAATTTCCACAGGGTAAAGTCCTCCCAAATTATAAAACAAATGGAAGAAAAGAAAACCACAAGCCTTGAAAGTTGTTGTTCCGTTTTTCTTGTAAAAACATAGCCAACTAATTACCATAGCTTTGTTTTTAAGAAGATTGCCTTTTGAGTTTGGTGTTAATGTTGGAATTATGCAGGCCAGCATTACAAAACACAGCTGAATCTGGCCACTGTTGGCTTTTCTGAGCAGATTTGTGGGATTTGACCTTGGTTTATTTCCTAAGAATAATTCCTACAGGTTTTTGAAACCCTCTTCGCCTCCTCCTTCTTGAGGGAGAATTGTTTTGGGGAGGTCAGGACAGCAATAACTGTGTGCTAAGTACAAATCCACCTATTAAAATGTAAAATGATCCATTGAGTCATCCTCTCGTTAGTTTGATTCAGATACTTTATGGTGCACTTTGCATGTCATTTATTTCTAATGATTTCCCCATAGAGAAGAATATCTGATGGAATTCAGGCAAACTGAAGAGTGTTCTAAGTAAAACTAAGCTTATATAGTTTCAGTTTTAACCCTTAACCTTCAGGTTCCCAATTCTTAAATTTGTTCTACAGGCTTTTTAGCCTTCCTTTAAAAGAGGGGTAAATAGGTAATTTAGTTGGTATAATGGTTAGAGCTCCAGGGTCTGGAATTAAGAAGACTCATCTTTGTGAGTTCAAATCTAGCCTCAGATATTTACTAGTGTGTGACTCTGAGCAAGTCACAGCCCTATTTGCCTCAGTGCCTTCATCTGTCAAATGAGCTGGAAAAGGAAAGGGTAAACAATCCCAGTATCTTTACTAAATGGAATCATAGAGTCCGACATAATTGAAAAACAACTGAATAACAACAATAAACAGGAAATGCTATGCCTTGCTTCATGACTAGTGAATGGTGTTGCTACTCCCAGAAATTTTCAAGTATTTCTTCAACCACAAACCCCCCAAAAAAGTGGGGTGAGGAGGATTGTATAGGCAAACTTTGGTACAGGATTGAGAAAAGGGGGGGGGATGCAATATTTTCCTTCTCTAGTCTTCTTTAAATTAAGCCAATAGGTAGTGAAAAAAAATTGTTAAAGGAAAATAGAAAACATTATATAAGGTATGAGCAATGAATGCAAAGAGAAACAGTGGATGCAAAAAAATAAATTCAAAAACAAACTGGAGGTGATATAAAAGTAAAATTACTAAACCAATTATATGACCCAGTTCTATCTGCCCTAGGGGAGGAAACCTTTGATAGATTGTATTTAACAGATTGATTGCATGGGTAACTAAAGGGTTACCGACAATATACCAAGAGCAAGTGAGTGCATGAAGAAATTTATCATAACAAAATTCTCCATTCCCAAATCTTGCGAATGAGATGAATCTTGGCCATGCTACTTATTATCTGTGGGAGTTTGGGCAACTTTTACATCTTCTCTGCACAACTAGTTGAATTGACAACTCAAAATCCTATGAACTTACTAAGTGGATAGAGCACTGGGCCAGGAGTCATGAAGACTTGAGTTCAAATCCTTCCTTGGATATTTTACTAGCCACATAACCCTGGGCAAGTTACCTAACCCCTGTTTGCCTCAGTTTCCTCCACTGTAAAATGGGAGTATTAATAGTGCTCATATCCCAAGGTTGTCATGAGGATTAAATGAAATAATGTTTATAAAGCAGTTGGCATAGTTCCTGGCACAAATATAAGTATCTGTTTCCTCACTTCCTTCCAAATCCAAACCAGATCTTGAATTTGGAAAGAATAATGAGCCACAGCACTTTTCCCACATTCATCATATCTTTCACTCACAAATTTCAAAGAATATCATTCTTTAATTCAGCAGGGTAGCATAGAGGAAAGGGAACTGAGACTGAAGTCAGACTTGAATTCAAATCCAGCTTCAAGACACTTATACACTGTAGGACCTTGGGCAAGTCACTTAAGCCCTGTTGGTCTTGGTTTCTTCCACTGTAAAATGGGAATATTAATGCCAGTTACTTCTCAGGATTGTCATGATTATTAAATGAAATGATATTTGTAAAAGTGCATAGCATAAACAGGAATTTTATAACTGTGGGTATAAATAAATTTTACTTGTTCCTTTTATAAATTCAGTATTAGTTACAAATTCTCCCCTTCTCACTTCCTCTCCATCCAATGTGAAGATAAGAAATAAACTCATTACACATATGAAGTTATGGAAAACAAATTTCCACAATAGCTTTGACCCTCCTCCACCTACCCACCCCCCAAAAAGAAAGAAAGAAAATGCTTCAATCTGTCCCCTTGAGTCCATCACTTCTCTCTCTGGAAGTAAATGGCATGTTTAATTATGAGTCCTTTGGAATTTCAGTGGATCATTGTGTTAATCGATTACTTAATCTTTTGTAGTTGATTATATTTACCATATTATTATCACTATGTATTGTTCTCCTGGTTCACTTTATTTTATATCAGTTCATACAAGTCTTACAGGGGTGTGTTTTTTTTTGGAAATTATTTCTCACAGCATAAGAGTATTCCATACTTTCATATATCACAGCTTGTCTAACCATTCCCCAATTGATGGACATCCCCACAGTTTACAATTCTTTGCCTCAATAAATAAGAACTGATATGAATATTTTTGTTTGGGGGGTGTTTTTCCCTTTAATCTTGTTTGTCTTACACATCCAATGGCAATATTGTTGTGTCAAAGGCTATTCATAGTTTAATGACTTTGGGTGCATAGTTTACTGGTTCTTCTGAGATTAGGAGCTTGCTACTGTAGTATTGGGAATTCCTGGCCGTGGATAGGCACTTTCTTGACTCTGAACTGGAATCAGAGTAGAGAAAAAGACAGAGATCATCTACTACTGTTTCTTTTTGTTCCCTTAATCATCTACCTAAATAACTACAAAACACCCAAATCCCCTTCTTGCCTGATCTCAAATAGTGTTGAGATATAAATATATATATACATATATATTATATGTATATGGTTTATTGTTTCAGCATAAGTTGTTTGAATAAAGATAATAATAATAATATGTAATACATTAATTCAAGATTGACTGAATGTACCTCGAACCTAGTTCTTCTGCATCTTATGAGAAGTCTTCTTGGACTTAGTAATTACTCAGTAACAAGCAATTCACTCTAGTTCTTGATATAGGTTGTGTTCAGAAGATGGGTCAAAAAACATGCCAAATCACTGGATCTGTTTCAGCCAGGTAATACAATGGAGGATAAAGGGGCTAAGTGGTTTGTTTGTTTTGTTGTTGGTTTGTTTGGTTTCAGTTTTTGCATCATACAAAGGACCCCCTCCCACTTTCACTTTTCAACCAAATCATTTTATGTTGTACAGACACAAAACTTCCTCAGGTCTTCCAGTAGAGAAACAAAAGGACTAATATTGACCAAAGGTATTCCTAAAAATAGTTGGTTTGGAAATTTGAGAGGACACAAAAGAGATTCCTAACATCTCAGATGTCCAGATACTATTTTAAGTAATAAATTTAATATTACTAAATATTAAAAGCTTGTGGCTTTCTTGAAAGCTTTTTTTCGGTGCTGTGAAAAGTTACTGGTCACCTTAGAAACTGTGATTAACTCACCTGTGTTCATAGGTCCCTTTGCTTTCTTCTCATCTACCAAAAGAATGAGGACCTTCAGTGTAGTCAGAGATGGAAGCCCTTAATGCATCAAGAGCCTAGATTTGGCAGTCTGTTTGCCATTGGACCCCCTGGGCAAGTCATTTGGTTCTGCTGAGCCTTATTTTCCTCATCGGTAAAATGGGAATAAAATATTTGTATGCCTTATTCTACAAGATTGTTACAAAATAAATGTTATGTAAATTTTAAAGCAACTTAACTATAAGTAGTTACAATGATTCCTCACTGCAACATGTATGTAGTCATCCTCAGATATATCCTTTTCCAGAATCTACCATACCATCCTAATATCTAGAGCCTTAATCCAGCTTCTCTTCTTGTGACATTCTAGTTCTACGTAAATGACTCTGGCCATTTAATAATATAATATTTCTGTTCCTGTTTTTTCTTATGTTTTGATCCAATTAGGTTTTATGATTTAAAGTGGCCAAAGGATGGAGAATTGAAAGACTCCTTAAAAATCATTTCATCTGACCCCTAATTTTTATAGCTGGGAACATCTTAAAACTTAAATCTAGATATGTATATATGTTACATTTCCGTGTGTGTTAAATATATATATATCACTATGTATTGTCATAATTTGTGTAATTTCTATCATATTTTTAGAGAAAAGGAGACGTCATCTCCTTGCAACTGTGACAGTTTCTACTATTCATTATATTCATTGTCCCAGGCTATGTCTATCAGTAACTTGGACGTTCTCCTTCAATGGTTATTAGTACAGTTAGGTCCTGATTAGTGCAAATAATGAATCCCCTAAAGTGGTTGCATTATTTGAATTTGCACTGCATAGTTCCATTAGGCTAGAATTAATTACCATATTTTACATAATCACAACTTTGAATAGTATTAAGGTGAATTCATGTGACTACATCAGAAGGCGTCATTATTTATATTAGTGAGGACCTACCTACAAAATAAAGTAAAAGCTTCCATGAAAATTCTAGAACCATTCAGAACTATTAAATATCTAATATGCTAAAATTGCTTCTAAGCATCATCCTTAAGGTTCTGCTTTCCTGGCTTCATAATGTACACAGACAACAAATAGTTATACTACTTCATGTCAAATCCTTACTGTAGTTGCTGAAGGTACTGGAACCATTGAGTGACAGACACCACAGACCTGGAGGTTATAGGCTTCCCAGACTGTCCCCAGGCAGGTATCCAAAATAAAGTTAAGAACTCCTGCTTTAAGATACAGAAATTGGTGTAGTTTATATTTATGTTCAGTGTACAGTTTGTAAAAACACCTTTTTTAAAAGATGGTAAAATTGGATCTCTCCACTTTTAGAAGGAAGGAAGGAAGGAAGTATTAAGCATCTATTTTGTCAAGCAGCAGCTAGATGGCTCAAAGGATAGAGCTCTGATCCTGAAGTCAGGAAGAACTGAATTCAAATATAGCTTCAGATAGCTACTATCTAAATGATACTAGATAAGTGACTTTACCTCTATGTGCCTTAATCCACTGGAGAAGAAAATGGCAAACTACTCCAGTACCCCATGGACAGTACGATGCACGGGGTCACAAAGAGGCAGACAACAATTAAATGACGGAAGAACAAGATGTGTCAAGCACTGTGCTAGTACTAATCCAAATAACAACCCCAGGAAATGAGTACTATTAATATCTTCATTTTACAATTGAGGAAAGTGAAGCAAATAGGAATTAAGTGACTTGACCAGGGTCACATGGCTAGTAAGTGTCTCAGGAATGATTTGAACTCAGGTTTTCTAACTCCAGGTCCAGTACTCTAGAGAGTAAACCAAGTGTTAATAACCTTGTATTTATATTTCTTCCACATCCAAAAGTTCGAGTATTTTGAAGAGATTCTTATATTCTAAAATTTCTATAAACTTAATTCTTTTCTAAAATTCTTACTTTGATCGATGCAAATTCAGTGTTTGAGACAAGTATTTACTTAAATGCACAGTTAAAAGGGGAAAATGTGGTTGGAGTTTCAAGTGAAATAGTTTATATTTTGTTTTTAGTCATTACCTATGAAATTATTAATTTCATTTCATCTGGAGCTTTGTAGACACAACAGTATATCTGAAAGAATTATTCTCATTCATGAATCAGAGGTCTTTTAGATTTTCCACTAAAGTTTTTCTGCAAGCCTTCAGTCTCATACTTGTACCTAGAATACTACTAAACATTTTAATTTCTGAGTCATTCAGTATTCATCTATAAACAGATCTCTAAGGAATTAAAAAGCAATGTATCCTTTTCTCTTGGGTTTTTTGAAGGGGTTGAGAGGTCATTATCCTTCTAATGAAGTAATAGCAATGAGGCTTTCATCTATATAGAGCCATAACTGTTTGGGAACAACTGGGCCTTTTTCCCAGGGTATAACAATCTAGAGGTCTCAAACAAGATTTTCTATCCTTGAACAGAATAGAAAAAACAACAAAATTTTGCAGCCACCAGATAAACGAGAATAATTACTTTTAAAAAGAAACTGCCAAATGCTATCCCAATTGAAGTTTTCCTCAGTTTGGTCCATCTTTGTTCCATACTGGAGTGATGGAGTTTTCCTGGAATCGCTGCTGAGAATGTCTTTGGCTCTCTCCTTCCCTACAGAAGAATTTATCTGTGAAAGTCAATCTGAGGGAACATTTTGTATGGCTAACCTCAGGTGAAATATTTCTAGTTACAGTTTTGAACTTAACTGAAGAAAACTGATAGCAGAAACAGAAAAAAAGGTGCAATACTTGCATCTATGCAGCATTCCAGACAAAAGGTAGAACCAGCCAAAACCAGAATCAAAACCTTTGAAAAGCTTATTTCTCATCTACTTCTCATGATGTATATATGTAACACATTTTTGAATGCCTTAAAGGGTCATTTTCAGATTCCTTTGGACCCTGTTACTCATTATCTAGATCTAGAAATTACTGTGTTCATTCTTTGGATTTCTTTTATTCCACTATAAAATTATAGGAGTTACTATTGCACTTCATATTGTTTGGTACAAGTGTATGTGTATGTACATGGAGAAAGAACCAGGGAGTATAGTTAAGTACTGAAGTCTCTTTTAATCTTAGCATGAAGTGGCAAAAGCAGTAAGATTCAGTTTGGTTCCACTGGACCAACTCAAACATAAACAAATTGGAAAGGATTTCTTCACGATTTGTGCTGTCCAAATAACTAGATGTAGAAAGACAAGAATTGACAGATTTTTGGAAGGAGATTAGGAAACTAAAGATGTTGCATTCAGATAAAAGATGGCCAGGAAATAAACAGTATAGGAGAGATGGTAGATAATTATAAAGACTTGCAAGCTGACACAAGGAGATTAAAGAAGAAATCCTGGAGGGATGGGATAAAATTGAGAAAATCCCCAAACAAGGAAAATTCTAGGAAGAACTTCCTGATAGCTTTGATTTTATAACAGAAGTTGTCTACTAAAATAAACTGAAAACTTCCTGAAAATTCAGGAACCTTTGGACAATTTTAGCTTAAAATAACATGAAGACTTCTAGGGATATACTTTATATATAATACATGTATGCATATGTATATGCGTAAATGTGTATATATACATATACATATGAATGTGTACATGTATCAAAGGACACTATCCTCTGCATACAAGAGATGCCTTAGATGACCTACTGATCCAATTCCATATCTCAGATTAATTCTATAAAATTTTTATTTCCTCCAAAGCAAGCATTTCTCATCACAGTAACAGATTGGTGCCTGCTACTCAAAAGACACTGAAGGAAGGGAGATGTCTAGGATATTTGTTCATTCAGTATATATTTATTGAGCACATTTTGTGTTATATACACAATGAATATCTAGGGATTGATTGATTGAGAGAATTCAATTTGATGAGAGAAGGAATAGTAATTTTAAAGCTAAGAGTGAAGTGGACAGTTGAAAGACCCCTGGAGATAATCCTATACACGTGAGTGCTTAGAAGATAGAAAAATAAAGAAGTGAAAATGGAGCACATATATCTTCTGACTAAGTAATGAACAGTTTAGCACCAGTTTCCTCAGCACAAAGAGATGCCACGTAAGCTAAATCTCAGTCTGGCTTGTAGCCATTGCACTTAAATTATGCCAGCCAGGATGTTCTGATTGTAGAAAAAATTCAGAAAGGAAAGGGCACATCTGCCTTGCTGCTTTCTCCAGGACTGCTAGGAAAACTTATTTTGGGGGATAAATAGGGTTTGGGGCTTATGAGGTTTTTGGAGAGGGGAGTTGGGCATTGCAGGGTATTGGGCTGTGATTTCTATTGTTAAAGGGAATACTTGATGAGCAAACACCTTCTTCCAAAGCAGGTCAGTATCCTCTGCTTTTTAGTTTTAGAGTTTGCTGAAAAGTTAAGTGATTTACCCAGGATCTCAGAGCTAGTGTGTACCTCAGACTTCCAATCTGACTTTCTCTCCATTATATCATGCTATCTCTCAAATAAACTCATGATATATTCCAAAAAACTTTAAAACTGCCAAATCCACACAAGAGGAATAATAATGGGATGAGAAGCATTAGGGTAAGGTTTGAGAAATGTTTGGATTTCCTTAGGTTAAAGATATTGGACTTAAATAAAAATTTTATTATTACATATGTACCTCACTCTGGTAATAGATCACTTTCTGAAAAAATCATGTGTAATTTGTATCTTTTACTAAGGGAATTTATTTTTTTTAGAGAAATACTACAACAAATCCTTTTGTAAGGCAAAGAATCTCACACAGTCTACCTTTTTTTTTTGGATCATCCTGATTTTATCATTGGTTTCCCTAGAATGGGTGTACATCTGTTCTTTTGGTAAGATGGCAAGGATTGTTAGTAAATAGATGAAAGATGAGTGACTATAAATGAACAAAGATAAAGATACTTCTAAGAGCTACAGCTTTATCAACATAAATCACAACCCTTCCACACTTCATTAGATGGTTTTATGAGCTTCTGTGGCCCCAAAATAAATCATCCTCTGGATGACCAATCTTCATATAAGAACCCTCTGCAATTATACTTAGGGAGATCTCAATTGACAAGCCCACTATTGGCAACTTGGTAGGGTCTGCCAGACCTTTAGAGAATACCAGGTCACCCCTGTGGCACAGCCAGTCATCAGAGGTCTTTAGTAGAAGATGCAACCAGACTATGTGATAAAGGGACAATTGGTGTTCAGTTGTCAGAAGTTACTTACACAAGGGTTGTTAACCTTTTTTGTGTGTCATGAACCCATTCTCAGAATGATGCTTTTAAATGCACCACACAAAATTACTCAGAAAACTATTATATTTAATTAGTTATCAAAATATTTTAAGTATTTTATTACAGTTATCAAAATATTTTTAAATATTGGGTCCCAGGGTGGCTAGGTGGCGCAGTGGATAGAGCACCGGCCCTGGAGTCAGGAGCACCTGAGTTCAAATCCCACCTCAGACACTTAATAATTACCTAGCTATATGGCCTTGGGCATGCCACTTAACCCCATTTGCCTTGCAAAAACGTAAAAAAAAACCTTTAAAAAAATGGGTCCCAAATTAAGAAGCCCTGATTTAGCATGGCTTGCTAACATTAGGCATCATTACTAGATAGTTACCAAAACTAAATCTCTAGTATCTAAGGAAATTCTGAAATTACACTGGTGAGATATAGATATAGATATAGATATAGATATATCTCAACAAATCATTCATTTGTCTAAATGTCAAGGAGCATATTTATTCATTCGGTTGTTCAATTCAACAAATACTTAATGTAGCCACCTCATTGAACCAAGAGATACAGGGACAAAAAACAAGATGGTCTTTGCCCTTGAGGAGCTTATATTCTACATTTTTCTTAGCAAAATCTTAATGAGTTCTTTATTTTAGTCTATTTGTGTGAATGATGTGACTTTTTTTAATCTTCTAAAAAAATCAGGCTTCAAACATTGAAGAATGGATACTTTAAAAAAATTCTGTTATCATTGGTTTAAAAAAAAATCCTAGTTATATTTGCTACTGTGGGTGAACAAGGAACCTAATAAAGGAGAAGGATAAAGGTCTGTTATAGAAAATATCTTTCCAGATAGTTTTCCTGAGCTTATTGTTGTAGCAGAGAATTAATGTGCTGATCAGCAGTTTTACCATTTGCTGCCTAGTTCATACAGGACACAGAAACCATGATGTCATCTTTCTTTGCCTCTCTCATTTTCTCTCCCTCTGGTGTGTGTGTGTGTGTGTGTGTGTGTGTGTGTGTGTGTGTGTGGTGTGTGTGTGTGTGTGTGTGTGTGTGTGTGTGTGTGGTATGTGTGTTTCTCAAACTCAGATAACTGGAATAACTCTTATTTCTATTTTAGGGTGTGAACGGAATGTCTGTGGATGAGAAGACTGAATCCCCCATGTATGTGTATGAGTCAACAGTCCATTGTACCAATATCCTCCTGTGCCTCAATGACCAACGGAAGAAGGATATTCTTTGTGATGTGACTTTGATTGTGGAAAGAAAAGAATTCCGAGCCCACCGGGCTGTGTTGGCAGCATGCAGCGAATACTTCTGGCAAGCTCTGGTAGGGCAGACGAAACATGACTTGGTTGTCAGCCTGCCTGAGGAGGTACGATATTTTTATTTGTTCTAGTTGATGATGGTGACCAGTCAGTGGAGTGTTAATGTTGATTTGTGTGCATGTTTTAATTTGTGTATGTGCTCACCTGTCTTACCAAGTGACATACTTGTGTCCATCTGATGCCAGCCCCAGCTCCAAACACAGTAGAAATGGGTTATATAAGTCTCTGAGGCAGGCTTATGAACAAATCACCTTATTTAAGGGAATGGGACCTTCTTGGTGGCTCACAGCCACTTACTGTGTTCATTTAACCTTCTGGTTATGAGTATGCCAGTCCAAGGATGGTACAGCTCTCGTTGTGGGATTGGAATCAATGACTGCTACTATGATTTTTCAGTTTCATTGGGCTTAAGAATTGTTGGATTTCCCTTGAGAGTGAAGGAATGAAAGTGTTCACAGGACCTTCCTTTGGGGGACTGGATAGAAAAGGGAGTCATAAAAGCAACCCACCTTTCTAACAGTTGCTATAACAACAGCTTTCAAATGAGTAAACTTGCCTTGAATTATTGAAAATTTCTTAAAAGAAATTTTTGTAATTGCACCTGGTAGGTCTGTGCTGGTGGAACACCCAAGTGGTCTTGATCTAGAGATGTAATTTACTGGTTCTGGTTGAGGATTAGAACCTCCTAGGATAATCTATCCATTGAAGGATCATGAAGTCCATTGATCCTTCAAACTATACGTTCTCTAATTTCTTCTCTTGTGTATAGCTACATGAATCCTCTACTCATCATTCTGGTTTCTCTTCCCTCATATGGATCATTTTTAGGACTTCTGTTCAGATTGAAAGAAGCTCATGGGGACTAGAGAAAGAAGATAAACTTAGTAATGCTTCACATTGCATCTATGACTTCCTATTGACTTTCCCACACCTCCAAAGGAACATTGTCACTTGTAACAATTTGAATTTTTCATCCAAACCTTGTCACAACTGTAACTTAAAAGTCCTCTACATGCCCAAAGCAAATGATTTTTACCATCAATTAACAGTGTAATGGCAAAAAGTTTAAAGGAGCAAATCCATGAACATCCAAGATTTTTATAGTAATAATTTTTTAGATCAGCTCTTTGGGAGTACTTAATGATCAATGCTTAGACATCTTTGTCTGCTAGATAAGAAGTCTAGTATCCATTTGGTATATGGATCAGCTTAATCAATTGTAAAAAACATAATGATTTTTGAGAAATAGTGGTGTTGGCAATTGGTAAAGAATGGGAATAAGACTCAGGAGTCTTTATTTCTTTGTTATGGAATAGCATAAAATATTCTGCATTATATCAAATCCTTCCCCAGTTTCTCCCAATGAAGTACTTTATTTTGAATTGAACAATTCTAAACTTCATCTCAACCTAATATAGACCTCTGACCTAGAAAGGTCCAGCAGAGAGGTATGGTAGAAATTAAAGAATTTAGTTAAGTATTGCTAAATATTATACATGTATATTGCCAATTTTCAAAGAATTAGAATTCAATAAAATATATTTAGCCAGAAAATTATTCTAAACACTACTTTTTCACCTTTTGATGATTTGTGTGGCTCTTTAGGCCTTTCAGTGTCTTTAGCTCATCAATTTCCACTATATAGTGATCTGGATGAGAAAAAGACTATAACATACTTCTTTTTGATCAAATCCCTGATAACAGTTTATTTAGAGGAATCAAGGTAGTTCACTTGATCTAGAGTCTGGGAGACCTGAATTCAAATTCAGTTTCACATTATCTGTGTAATCTTAGGGCCAATCATTAAATCCCTGTCTACTTCAGTATCCTAATCTGTAAAATTGAGAAGAATAATAGCACCTACCTCTCAGGGTTGTGAGATTAAAATGAGATAATATTTGTAACATGCTTTACAACTCTTAAAGTACTATGTAAATGCTAGCTATTATTCCTGTTATCCTAATTTACTTGTCATTAATCTCTTCTTACATAAACAGGATACCCCTACCCACATAAAAGTGCTATTTTATTTTTTGGCTATTTATATTCCAGATAAAAAAGTCAGGAGAACTGTATTGATTTTTTTTTCTTTCTTTGACCTGTATAAAGTGATCACTGGACCCTAGTGATGTCTACCTTCTATATCATTTATATAGCATTCCATGTAGAACATCACTGAAACTTTCTGCTCAGAACTTTATAATTATTTCTCTTTACTGAGGGATAAAGGTAAATTAAGCATCTTATCTCCAACTTTGAATGTCAGATCATCTTAAGGCAGTTTTCATAGATGGGTTATTCATTGTTTCTAATGACACTTGATTAGTCATAACATGCAGGTTAAAATTCCACCGAAATCTGTGATATTAGTGTCTTGCTTGTTTCCATCAAAAATGTCCTAATTCTTTAAATGGTAAATAAAACATAACTTGGACAACCTCAAACACATTCATCTGACTGTTCTTTTCCAAGACTTTCTGATGTTTAACAGGGAAATAATCTCATGGAAGAAAAAAACTTCAAGTACCAAGTCAGATCATCCAGTTCACAACCATTCCTGTCACTGTCCCATGATTATTCACTTCTCTACATATCCTTTAACTGACTAAAAGTTTGCAGGGTGTTTCAGATTGGCAGCAAAGTGGAATCTTACATATCCCATTCTACCTTGGGTTCCCAAACTTTTTGTTCAGCCTCTGCTTGTTCTTGTTTTAATAATATCCTACCCTGAAAATCTGATTGTTGGGAGAGCAGCAGCCTACTTCCCTGAAACTATAAGTATTTGCAGCTTAAGAAAGACTCTGTTCACTCAAAATCTATCTACTTTCTAACAAGTCTTTTCCCTTTCAAAAACAACAACAAAAAGATAACAAGAGATGCCCACTACCCCCAGAGTCTGTTGAGGCCAGAAATCTTGGGATCTTCCCTGCCATGAGACAACAGAATCCTTAGTAAGCTGAATCCCAATAAATGGCAATCCAACACTGCTCTAAAGAAAAGTAAAGAGGTATTAAATGACAAACATACCTTGTACTATTAGAAGAAATTTCTAGCTCAATACAAACACAGATCCCTCAAAAATTATGCCTATAGCTATCATTTATGTGGCACTTTGAGATTTATGAAACCCTTTACATATATTATTTCTCATATCTTGCTCATATAACTTCTGCCACTGTATACTCATAATTTGAAGCAGCCTTACTTTTTAATAAAGACTAACTCCTCTACCTACTATTAGGATCCCATTCCATCCCAATTCCTTCAACATATTGCCCCTTCTGCCATTCTCATTTATTTTCAATCTCTCTCTAATGACTCATTCCTTTCCTGCCTACAACATACCAATGTCTCCTTCAAAAAAAAAAAACCTTAATTGATTCCTTCTGTATTCTAACTATTGCCCTGAAGTTATGGTTATATTCCTTGAAAAGATTGCCTATGATAGATACCCACACTTTCTCCTCTCATTCTCCTTAATCTCTTTACAATCTATTGTCTAATCTTACCTTTTCATTAAAACTGCTATCCAAAGTTAGCAATGATCTGTAATCAAATCCAATGACCTTTTCTCAATCCTCATTTTCTTTGTCCTCTCTGGCTCTGTTGATCATCTTCTCCCCCTTGATATTCTTTTCTCTCAGGTTTTCACTCTGTCTGTTGTTCCCCTTCTACTTGTATGTGCACTTTTTCTCAATCTCCTTGCTGGATACTCATCTAGATCACACCACTATGCCACAGGGTTCTGTCCTGAGTCCTCTTCTCTTCTCACTCTTATCTTCTCCACTCATGGATTTACTTATCCATCTCTCTGCTGAGAATTCTTCAATCTGCCAATTCTGTCCCCAGCCTCTCTCTTGACCCCTAATGTCTACTTACCAACTGGTTTTTAAATAATCTCAAACTGGTTGTCCATTAGACAAACACAGCATGTCCAAAACTGAGATTATCTTTCACCCTAAACCCTTCCCACTTTCTGCCTTCCCTACTATTATAGAGCAACACCTTCTTCTAAGACCCTCAGGCTTGTAATTTAGGTATCATATTTGACTCCTCACTATCTCTATGTCTTTCCCCATATCCAATTTGTGACCCAGTCCAATCTATTTCCCCTTTGCAACATTTCTCAGATTTACCCACTACTCCCCTCTGACAGTTGATTTTTATACCCCTATATCTTAATCATGTAAATTATTTTGAAAAATAAAATACCATGATAACAAGATAAATAGCATTTTTCTGGTTATTAGTTTTTTTAAAAAGCATGTAAGAGAATTGTTCTTAACAGATTCTACCAGGAAATTTTATTTTTTTCTTTTCTTTGTTTGGTCTTTGTAAGGCAATAGAGTTAATTGATTTGTCCAAAGCTAGGTAATTATAAAGTGTCTGAGGTCAGATTTTAACTCAGATCCTCCTGAGTTCAGGGCTAGTTCTCTAAGCTGCCCCCTCCACTGCGCCACCTAGCTGCCCCAAAATTTTATTTTTTCAAAAGTGATTTGGTTGACCATCCAGTATATAACTCTCTCTGATGTACCTCTATGTAAAATTTTAGATCGAACAACAGCTTAGCCTTGGCCACCAGTCAATAAGTGTCTTCTTCCGGATGTCAGTCCGAGGAGAGAAAGCATAATCCTAGACTAACATTTCTTATTTTCTGAGTCACAGAGAACAGCAGTTTAATGGCATAGAGAGATATGACATATAAACCTCTACATGTAAATATTTTTCAAAAATAAAGAGGACATTTGGTCTCCTCATAAAGAAACTCCACTCTGTGTTTATAGCATTTTTTGAAATAGTATGCCTATAGTGAGCAGGCTGTGCCATGGTACCAATGAAGAATTATATAAGAAAAGATATATAAAAGAAAAATGTCATTGCTTTTTTTTTTTACAAATATAAAAAAAAAGTTAACTAGTCATGCATCCAGAAGGATGATGGAGGGGCAGCTAGGTGGTTGAGTGGATAGAGCACCAGCCCTGGAGTCAGGAGGACCTGAGTTCAAATCTGGCCTCAAACACTTAATAATTGTTTGGCTGTGTAACCTTGGGCAAGTCACTTAACCCTATTGCCTCAAATCAATTTTTTTAGGTTTTTGCAAGGCAAATGGGGTTAAAGGACTTGCCCAAGGCCCCACAGCTAGGTAATTAATAAGTGTCTTAGGCTGGATTTGAACTCAAGTCCTCCTGACTCCAAGGCCGGTGTTCTATCTACTGCGCCACCTAGCCACCCAAATAAATAAAAATTTAAAAAAAAGAATAATAATGGAGAGCTCAATTGCTCTACCAGTATCTAAGGTGAACTCCCTATGAAGAATTAATTAATCAACCTCTGTTTGCTCTAAAAGACTATATACCAATCTCTACTATCAGTAGGCGAAATTTAAATCATAGCATACAAGACAAAAATTGAGTAAATGGAAGGTAAACTTAGAGAGGGGGTAGCTTAGGGAATTGGAGAGACTAGGAAAGCATTCTTAGAAGAAGTCAGGGATTCCTAGTTGGAAATGGAAAAGGATAACATTCTAGCATAGCAAACAACCAATGCAAATTTCCTTGCAGAGATTTATGAGAATCCATCTGTGATAATAATGTAGAATGTTCAGGCAAAAAATAGGTTGCAAACTGCATCATCAGAGGGAGTGTCAACATTAGAGAGATGAAAAATCCATCAAAGAATAAAAGCACCCAGGGTTCTGCTCTCTTCCAGAGGTGTACCTGAGCCAGCTCTGACAGGTCAGCTATTAAATGTTTGGTATGAGTTTCTACAATTCAGAAATCAGTAACAAAGGGATAGAGTAAAATGGGGTGGGGAAAGAGTGATAACAATGAAGATTAAACTTCAAAGTGTGTGGGTGGTATTTTTTTCTGCAGAGTTATTTTTAAACATTTACCTTTACCCCTCTATCCCTATCCTTCTGGAGTGCCTGGAAAGTGGTGGTCACACTTGCCTCCACCGTAGATTATGGAAGATTTCACACCAGACTGAAAAGAAGAGGACAAATTGGTTAGCTACAGTTTGATCTTATACCTTCTTATGTGTACTTGTCACAGGTGGCCAGTGGTAGCTTATTTATTTAACATCTGGAAGCAGAGCCCCTTTTTTTCCAACAGAAAGAGTAATTCAGGAAACATCACTAAGATTGAATTGAGGTTTCACAGTTTGGGGGTTTTAGCTGAAGTTTTATAAGGAAGAAATTAGTAGAAACAGCCACAATAAATAACATACATCTAACATAAATAATTTTATTGAATGTGCTTCTCGAGTAACAGAATCCTTACTAAAGAAAGGTACTTGAACAATGCTATGGAAACAATTTTGAGAGACTTAATAACTTTTATCAAAACAATGCCCATTCATGACTCTACCATAAAGTATATTTACCCACCTCTCAACCTACATAGAGAGAGAATGTATTCAAAGTGAGAATGAGGCTTTTTTAAAAACATGGTCAGGTTAGGAATCTGTTTTTCTTGACTCTGCATATCATTTTTACCAATTATATTAGTTATTCCAATTTTTATATTTTTTCTTATGCTCTCTGTAACTTAGAAAACAATGTACATTATTTTTCTGTTTTTGTTCTTAATGGGAAAGGATTTTGTTCATTGGAAAAAATATCATTTAAAAAAGAAAATTATTTGTCACTAACTTAAATTGGAGAACATGAATTATTGCAGCACATGGCCCCCAACAAGGGCTATTAACCATATAAAATAAGAGATCTAAAACCCTTTAAATGAAAACGAGCTTAGGCACAATCTTTCCAGGAGGTAGGAAGGTTGATCAGTTTCAACTTTGAAGTTTGCTCCAGCATTTGATGCTAAAGAACGTGTTTAATGCCAACAAAGCTAAGGGGCCCCATCACAAAACCTGTGCCAGCATTGGAACACATAGATGTGAAGACAGAGCCCATAGACTGATCAACTACCTTTTTTTTCCTCCCCTTTCCTGATGTAGACATTGCCTCTACCTAGTCTTCTCTTGGTGACAGTAACTTCCTCCCTCCTGCTGGGTTAACCTGGGTAGGGTTCAGTAGTCAGAAGTATGCGAAATAAGAAAGACTTCATGATAGAAGCAGAGGATTGAGGGGGAGAGGGGAAAAAAAAGTTGGACCAAGGAAGTAGACAGATTGCCAAAAGGAAAAGAAAACAAAGATTTTAGAGAGGAAAGGAGTAAGAATTTGGGAGGGTAATAAAGTGTAATATTCATAGTTTCTGCAAACAAACATTTCTAATTAAACTTCTTATTTTATGTCCACAGGCCTTTGGAGAGGCATAGAAAGTAAGAATGGGATTTTCCTGAGGGTGGTCAACTTCAAAAGTTTTCAAACCACTAGATTATTTAATAAGCCAAACACAGATTTTGGGAAACTTTACATACTCCTTCTGCTTCTGTTGTAGCACATTCAGAAAGTTATTTTGTTTATCTATATGGATACAGCTAGATCCACATTTTCTATGCATTTGAAAAAAATAATGCTAGTTATCAGCCACACCAGGAGAGATATAGTAAGGATTGATGAGGTATCAACTGCTTTCTGTTAACTCTCTCAAAAACAAAATGCTCTATAAACAATGGACATTATTGCTTTCAGGGTGGAACCCAACCCTCTTTGCTGAAATTTATTTTACCAAGAATTTCTCATTAGCATGTATGGTATAGCTTTCCAAGACCTACTAAGGAGACTTGTCTGCATTTTTTAATAAAACAAATTATTAGGATATATCAGGTTATCTAGCCATTGAATTTACCTACAAAGAAATTATCAAATTCCTGGTGATGACTTTGAAATTTCTTAATAGCTAAAATTGACATAGATCTTTTAAGGTTTACAAAGTTTTTTTGTGCTGTTTTGCTCTATACAAACATCTCATTTGATCTTCACTACAACCCTAGTAGGTAGTGTTGCTAGTCTCATTTTACAGATTAGTAAACTGTCTGGGGCCCTCAGAGGTTAAATAGGTATGCAGTGAAATGAAAATGAGCAGATGCTATTATAATTTGACTTACAGGATAGTTCTGTTTGAGAAGGGGGAAATAATAAAAATATTAAGTGAAAAATAATCCAAGCAGTAGTTAATTTTGAAACTGAAATATGTATATTATTTGAAAACCTTTCCATTTTAAAATATCAAGAATCTATTTGGGGGAGGTTGAGGGGTTCACAAGGCTTTGGGTTTATTGACTTACCCAAGATTCTACAGCTAAGTAATTTTTAGGTGTCTGAGGTCATGTTTTAACATGAGCCCTCCTGATTCCAGGGTCAATGCTCTATCCATTGCGCCACCTAGCTGCCCCAATCATGGGTCTATTTAAAGTAAATGCTGAAGAATTGCAATTCCTCTTTTAGCTGTTGGGATATATATCTATATATGAACCTGAAACACTTGTGCACTTGAACAAATGAGTTTGGGTTTGTTTGGGCTTTTTCAGTAACCTGATTTCAAAGCCATTTTTAAAAACCAACCTAGTCAATGTAATATGTGCTGTTTCAACCTCATGTGATATGAAATTGCAACAGCATTTCACTTTTTTAAATGGATTTATTTGTGACAACTAAATAGTGCAGTGGGTAGAGCAATAGTCTTGGAGTGAGAAAGACCTGAGTTTAAATCCAGCCTCCAACATTTGACATTTACTTTGTGACCCTAGGCAAGACACTTAACCATGATTGCCTCATGTGCCTCCTTCTCAAAAAAAAAAGAATTTATATGAAAACAGCAACATGAGAAATATTTTTCTGTTTTTGTAATTTTTAATTAATCAAATTTGTTGGGGGAGGGTTAAGCCATCATTTTTTTGTATGTCACACTTCTTTTGTGTAATGCCTTTTGGGGGGGGCGGGATACAAGGTAATGGGGTTAAGTGACTTTCCCACGGTTACACAGTTAGGTGATTATTTAAGTGTCTGAGGACAGATTTTAACTCAGGTCCTCCTGACTCCAAGGCCAGTGCTCTATCTACTGCGTTAGCTAGCTGCCCCTTAGCCATGACTTTTAAAATTATTATTAGTCTTCTAAACAAAGTTCAAGACTGCAATTTGATCAGTATTCATAACTGTTATTTTGTTTTATTTAATCATAGAATTCTGGCCTTTTAACAAGATACTTAATTAAACTTTTAATTCATGATAAGTTAAAAAGCACTTGGGAGAGGTGTGTTTTTTTAATGGTTTCCACTTCCCATCCAGATCACAAAAAAAAGGTGTGATAGAAAGACATACATGGCTGTCAGCCAGGGTGTTGTAGGTCATGCCAATATTAACTGGCAGCAGGCCATTATCCAATTAACATTGCTTCATCGTTGCAAGTAATAGCTCTTGAGTAGATGATTGAGTCATTCATGGTATAGTGGTACTTTACTTGAGAAAGAGCCAGTAATTCTTAGAATAGGTTTCTTTTTCATTGTTATTACCTGCCCTACTTTGCCAATAAAAGTACATTTAATTCAAGTCTTGAGTCTGGAAACTGAACAGAAGAGAAGCATTGATTATATTTCTCATTTATATTTTACTTCCTAAAAACTGAGATTTCAATTAAGGGGGGGTGAATTACAGAAACATACAAATACCCAGCTAAAATATCCAAAATCAAGACCAAAAAAGTTGATTTTTGTTCTCATTTGCATTCTTGTTCTCGTTCTCGTTCTCGTTCTCATTCTCTCTCTCTCTCTCTCTCTCTCCCTCCCTCCCTCCCTCCCTCCCTCTCTCCCCCTCCCTCCCCTCCCCTCCCCTCCCCCTCTCTCCTTCCTGCCCCCCCCCAAAAAAAATTCCTGGAGACCAAAAAAGTTACCTAATAACCTAATGGGATTCAAATTCCATTTCAGAACTTGGAATATCTCCAAACTCCTCCAGGCTGCAGGTCCATTGTTAGTTTTTCATGACATTTCTGGGTGTGTAGTTCTAATAAGTAAAGAGCTTTTGAAAGAAATTCACTTTATGGTAAGCACACCTGGAATTGCTGAAAAAGCTTTGGGGAACTCTTTTCCTTGATACACATCAGCAACTCATCAAAAACATAAAGTCTTAGAGATTTTTCTGGGGCACTGAGAGGCAAAATATGAATCCGTGTCTTCTTGGACATGAAACCATTCCTATTATACCAGTATACCTCTTGGAAGATGTAACCTAAGCTTACTGATTCAAGTATTTTTCAATAAAATAGATCTATCTAAGCAATGAAGAGGTAGGGTCATTTAGCCAATTGCAGTTAGCAACTGCAAATGCATGCTAATTAAAATTGAAATATTAGTCACCAAATGTTATAGTCCTAATTTATTTAGATTTTTTTAAATGGGTCACTTAATAGTCGAAGGTTCAGAAATTTGGTGGTTTTGTTTGGAGATTTTTATGTGAATTGATTAGATGATAATATTCTGTGTCTTCCCACTTTATTATTTATCATCTTAATTTTCCGTTAACATATCTCAGTAAAATTCATCACCTTAACATGAGCCCCCAAAGTCTTTCTACTGTCTTCTTAAAAGACATTGACCCTTCCTCCAGGATTAAACAACTACAAAAAGAAAACTATATGCTCAAAAATATGGACTTAGGTTTCTAGGCTGGCAAAAAGCTGTGTGTTAGAAAGTTAATGCATTCAGCACCCTGGGTGGGTTAGAGCCAGGCATCCAACATGAGCACATTTCTTGACTGGCAGCAGAGAGAAATACTGGCAGCTGTTCCCATCCAAGCCAAGAAGAAACCAGCCGGGATTTAAAAAAAAATCTGATATTTAGCCAATGTCAGGATAACTTGGTTTAGAAGAAAAATCAAAGAAAGGATACAGGAGGTCAATAATTACAGGCCTCTGACTGTTTAAAACGGACAACTATCCTAGGTGGTGGGGGGTTTTTAACCTATCCTTTAAAAAAAAGAAAATAAATGCTCTTTTTTCCTCTTTCGCCTTTCCTTGTGTCATCCCCTTTGTTTTCACTTCCCCATTTCATCCTATTTCTTATTTTTGTTTTTGCTAGCTTGATTTCCTGATCTTTATTTTAATCTTTCATATGCAAAACCAAAAGATATTCTTCCTTCTAAAAGCTCCACGTAGATTGTATACCTTACAAAAAAGGGGGTGGGGGTGGAATAGATCTCTGCTAGCAAATGACTGCTGACTTGTATCTGTTGGATCTTGTGGATATGAAGCAGGTCAAAATGGAATATTTATTTATTATCATGTAAAAAGATAAATATAAGAAGATAAATTTATAGAGACTTTTTCTGAAGCATTGCTTTTAGTTGTTATCTAGAGCCAAGATAGGGTCAGGATCTTTTACTATCCTCTACTGGAAAAGGACAGGAAGGAAAGCCAAAAAAAAATTAGCTAAGATAAGGTGTCAAGAACTGATGGAATCCAGAGTCTGTGATTACTTAAAGATACATATTCAATTATGAGAACTCTTCTTATTTTTAAGCTATTCTTCCTTTTAACCATCAACTTCTATCCCCAGATAAGTTGGTCCAGTTCTTTTTTTCCCTCTAGTCAGTGGTTCTTCTTTTGGTCTACAAGAGGTTATAAAAAACACTTCTCTTAAGCTTTAGATATTTGTGTAAGGAAACAAAAGTATCCGTCCCTTCTTTCCATTCACACCACATACACCCTTGTTTAAACCCTGCTGCCCCTTGCATGCAATCTATTGTGGACAGCTTCCTAATTGGTCTCTTTGGATCCAGCCTTTTACTTTCCTATTCATTCTCCACAAAACTAGCAAATTGATATTTTTAAAGTACAAATATAACCATGTTAGTCCCCTGCTCAGGAAGATTCGATGACACCCATTTGCCTCTAGGTCAAAAACCCTGTTGGCCAGGAATGATTTCCATTCACACATCCACACCTCTTGAAGACTTTAACTGCCCTTAAGTTCAACTCAAAAGGTCATCTCCTACAAGATAGTCCATTGGTGGGGGCGCTAGGTGGCGCAGTGGATAGAGCACTGACCCCAGAGTCAGGAGTACCTGGGTTCAAATCCGGTCTCAGACACTTAATAATTACCTAGCTGTGTGGCCTTGGGCAAGCCACTTAACCCCGTTTACCTTGCAAAAACAAAAAAAACAAAAAAAAATAGTCCATTGGTTAATCTTCTACCCACTCCCCCCCCCCCAATTTTTTATCTTGCACATGTTTTATATTTTTTATCTGTATCCATCCTCCTAGCAGAAGATAAGTTTTTTAAGGGCAGGAGCTGTTATTCTCTGTCTCTTAACAGTACCTACAAATGGTAAGTATTTAATAAATGCCTGTTGAGTTGTGTTGAATTTCAAATTCTGTTGAATTGTGAATCAAAACAGGTGAATTATGACCTACACAAAGGAAGGTTTGAATCTGCAAACTGACCAAGGAAGGAGATTCGTTAATGAAAGACAGCAAAGGAGAAAAGAAGGAATGAAGTACAAGTCAAAATAGGAATTATACATGCTTTTAGAAGCAGCGGAGTTTCTAGGGTGATGACAGGCAAACGTCTAGCTGAGGAACATACTGAGGAGTTAAAGCCATCAAATTCTCAAGCTTCTCCTGCAGAGGAGTTTGAAATTTATGTTAAGACCTTCAAATGCCATTATTTATGGGCTATAAGAGAAGATGTTGACTAGCCATTCTCTTTCTTCACCAAAAGATAAAAACAAGAACAAACAGACCTGCAGCTAAAGCATAAAGGGATTTGAAGTAGGGAAGACTTTGTAACAATAAGATTTGTTAAGTCCTAGAATATGATACCAGAAAAGCTATGAAATTCCCTGTACTGGGTACCTTTAAAAATAGAGTAAATCATCATCTCAACTGAATGATTTTGACTCAGACATATATAGAGGCAAAAGATATGAACTAGAGCCTTAAATTCTGTTCTTATCCAGCCAATTAGCAATTTTTAAAATCACTTCCTATTTATAAATTCCTCTACTGTGTTGCAAAGGGGAATAAAGAACAATAAAATGCAATCAATGCCTTCAAGAAGTTTATAATTTCAACAGATTAGAAATGGAGGGGGAGGGAGAGTAAGGAGTCATGACGATACAGCTGAGGTAGTGAACCGAGGAAATTGGAAGGATGGTGCCTCTGACAAATATAGGAAAATCTGGGGGATGGGATGGTTTTGGGGAAAAGATAATGATTTTGGCTTTGAATGTGTCACCCTACCCCACACAATCTACACCATTTAACTGATGAACTCCAATGTCTCCATGTTAATTCTAGGATCTCTGTTTACATTTAAAGCTCCATACAAATAGATGCATAGAGAGGGAGAGAGAGGCTTGTGTGTGTGTGTGTGTGTGTGTGTGTGTGTGTGTGTATACATATATATATACATACATACATACACGTATATGTACTCTATTTTTAAAGTTATCCAGTACAGGGTATCAATAGATAAATAGATACATGTAGATATATATTTATATCCTGGTCCCTTTGTAGTTTTAAAGACTTCCTATACTTTATCCCCTTCACATGCTTCTACTTACTGTTCTAAAACATGACATCTCGGGGCGGCTAGGTGGCGCAGTGGATAGAGCACTGGCCTTGGAGTCAGGAGTACCTGAGTTCAAATCCGGCCTCAGACATTTAATAATTACCTAGCTGTGTGGCCTTGGGCAAGCCACTTAACCCCATTTGCCTTGCAAAATCCTAAAAAACATAACATCCCCCCTCCTCACCTCTGACCCTGACTTCTCTGACTTTCTTCAGAATTCAACTCAAATATGAACTTCAGTACGAGGCCTTTTTCAACCTTAGCTGCTGGTGATTTCTCCTCTGATATTAGCTTTCATCCCTTCTGAATCCATCTTATATGTACCTATTTTATTTGCATGTTGCCTACCTATTAGAATATGAACCCCTTGCTGTGAACTGGTTTAGTCTTTGGAACTATGTCTAAAAAGCTATTAAACTTTTCATAGTTTATGACCCAAAGAGATAACAGTAAAAGGGAAAAGGATCTGTATGTACGAAAGTTCTTTTTGTGGTGTCAAAGAATTGTAAACTGAAGGAGTATCTATCAGTTGGGAAATGGCTAAACAAGTTATATTATGTGAATGCAATGGAATACTGTTGTGCTTTAAGAAATTACAAGGGAGATGGTTTCAAAAAAACCTGGAAAGACTTACAGGAATTGATGCAAAATGAAGTGAGCAGAACCAGGATAACAATGTATACAACACCAGCTTTGCAAAGATAAACAATATTGAAGACTAGGGAACTCTAATCAATATACAATTCTAGAGGGTTATGCACCTCCAGATAGAAAGCTGATGGACTTGGAGTACAGATTAGAGTATTTTTTTTCTTTCTTTGTTCTTTGCTCCCTTCCTTTTTTTGTTTGACTTTCATATACATATACATGTACATATACATATACATATACATATACATATACATATACATATACATATGGCTTTTGTCTTTCTTGCCTTCTCAATGGATGTGGGTGGGGAGGGGGAAATAATTAAGAATCAAAAATAAAATAAAATTTGAATTTGAAAAAGAATGTGAGCTCCTTGAGAGGAAGTACTCTTATCACCTTTCTTTGTATCCCAGAACTTAGCACAGTGGCTAGCATGTAGTAAGCATATAATAAATGCTTGCAGATTTGACTTGGACCCCGAGGTCAAAATAAGAGTAAAAAGGCAGGTTCGGGGGTGTGCTAATGGAATTATGAGTGATTTTGATCACAGGAGAATTTCAGAGTTCGTAGTCTTTAGAGGTGGAGTAGTTTCATATGATGGTGAGGTCTTAGGTGTGACACCACTGTGGGTGACTGAGGTAGAATGGAAATGGCAGTCATGGGAACTGAGGAGGTTGATGAACTGGGAAAACAAGGTGTGAGAAAACCTATCATAAATCATTAGAGCTGATGGCAGAGGGGATTGGACACAAAGACAACTTATATTTTATTAGGGAACATGACAGATATTTAGAAAAGTAATTTCAAAATAATTTCAACATGAACAATTTGGGCAGGGAAGGAGTAATCTTAATTTCATTTTCTTCATCCTCATCTTTCTTGACAATTATGAAGCCTTTGGAAATATGGGTCACCCTTTACTCTGAAAAACATACTCCTAACTAGCTTTTCATGGTACTGCTCAGTCCTGCTTTTCTTATCTGCCTGACCATTCCTTCTAAGCTTTCTTTCCTGCATCTTCATCATGCTGACTAACTATAGATGACTTTTAATTCTCTGTTCTAGACCTTCTTAATATCATCTCACTTGGTGATCAACACTCTTGAATTCAATTATCATTTTTGTGCTGATGATTCGCATATCTACAAATCCAGTTCTATTCTCTTTTTAGAAATCGTCTCAAATCACTAGCATTTTTTTGAACATCTTGAACTAGATGCCCCATATATCCCAAACTCAACTTATCCAAGACAAAACTCATTATCTTTCCCAAAACCTTCCCCTTTACTGAATTTCCCTATTACTGTCAAAAGCATCATCATCCTTCTACATCATCCATGCTCACAACCCCAGTATCATCCTTGACCCTTCATTCATAATCATTCCCCATATTTAATCCATTTATCTGCTATCTTGGTTTGTTGTTTCTACCCTCACAGCTTTCATATGTATCCCCTTCTCTGCACCAAAACAGGTGGTATAGGCCCTCCTCACCTCATACCTGGACTATTCAGTAGCCTTGTGGTTGTTCTCTTCCTTCACATCCCTTCCCTCCACTCCAACCCATCCTCCCCTCAGCTGCCAAAACCATGTGCAGCTTGCCTTCTTTCTACACTTCCAGTCTTTTACTCTGTACTCCCCTTCATGTACTCTACAGTCCAGCCACATCATCCTTCTCGCTAGTTCTGACCAACAATACTCCATCCTCTGGACTGTGCTTTCCCATCAGGTCTCTCCCCTTACTGGAATGTTCTCCTTCATTTCTATGCCCTAACTTTCCTGGATTCCTTCAAAACTCAGTTCAAATCCTTCTATATGAAACCACCCCTTTTCTCCTACTTACTAGTACCTCCCCTCAGAGATTAGCAACCAAGAGGTGCATTTACACTGTTTGTTTTGCATGTACGATGTGTTTTGTTTGGGGGTTTTGTTTTGTTTTTGGTTTTGGAAGGCAGTGGGATTAAGTGACTTGCCCATGGTCACATAGCTAGGCAATTTTTTTAAGTGTCTGAGGCTGGATTTGAACTCAGGTGCTCCTGACTTCAGGGCTAGTGCTCTATCCACTGCGCCACCTAGCTGCCCCGGTGGGGTGGGGGGGTATGATTTTTTTCCCCCTGTTAGTATGTGAGCTTTTGAGGGCAGCAAGCCTTTTTTTTCTTCTTTCTTTCTTTGAGTAGCCAGCATTTAGCAAAATACTTAGAACATATGTGCTTTAAAAATACTTATTAACTGACTACATTCTGTTCAAAAGCCATAAATTCTGTTCCTGTTCAAAGCCATAAAGGTGGAAAGTGGGATTTCTTTTTTTAATTATTTTTTTTTTTGAATTTTACAATTTTCCCCAACCTCGCTTCCCTTCCCCACCCCCCACAGAAGGCAATCTGATAGTCTTTATATTGTTTCCATGCTATACAATGATTACAATTGAGAATTACAAAAAGAATTACAAAAGAGAAAAATCATATCCTTAAGGGAAAAAAATAAAATATAAGAGATAGCAAAATTACATAATAATATGCCTTCTTTTTAAATTAGAGGTAATAGTCTTTGGTCTTTGTTTAAACTGCACAATTCTTTCTTTGGATACAGATGGTATTCTCGATCATAGATACCCTAAAACTGTCCCTGATTGTTACACAGATGAAAGGTTGATCATCACCCCCATGTTGCTGTTATGGTATACAATATTCTTCTGGTTCTGTTCATCTCACTCAGCATCAGTTCATGTAAATCCTTCCAGGCTTCTCTGAATTCCCATCCCTCCTAGTTTCTAATAGAACAGTAGTGTTCTATAATGTACATATATATCACAATTTGTTCAGCTATTCCCCAATAGATGGACATTCACTCAATTTCCAATTCTTTGCCACCACAAACAGGGCTGCTATGAATATTTTTGTACAAGTGATGTTTTTACCCTTTTTCATGATATAGACCCAGTAGTGGTATTGCTGAATGAAAGGGTATGCACATTTTTATTGCCCTTTGGGTGTAATTCCAAATTGCTCTCCAGAAAGGTGGATGAGTTCACAACTCCACCAATAATGCATTAGTGTCCCAGATTTCCCACATTTAGATTGGGATATCTTTTTATGCTGAACAACTACTTATCCAGTTTGACTGAAAAGTAGGGTATGTGTAGGGAAGTAATATGAAATAAGACTAGAAAGGTATAAATGTAAGCTAAATTGTCAAAGGCTTTAAATACCAGGCTCCAGACTTCATATTTTAACCTTGTTGTTTTTTGTTCTTCATTCTTAAAGAGAATCATGACTTCAGGGAGGAGAAGCTATGACATGAAAGTGAATTGTTGGATTTAAGTGAGGGAGGGCTTTGAAAAATCACCAGCCTTTCTCCTCTGGAGCCATCTGAGGCCAGTTATCTTGGGGTTTATAGGCCCCAAATCACTCTAGCTCTCCAGTAAGACATGAGAAAGACATTAGCTTAAAAATTAAGGCCAAGGTCCCCCCCCCCCCCCCCGCATCCAGGTTCATCTCCAGTTATTCTGATTCATTATTTTATCCTAGAAGCAAAAGGGAGCCATTGGCAGTTTGGATTTTGTTTATGTTTTTGTTTTGTAGGGGGAATGACATGGCCAGATTTGGATTTTAGGAATAATAGCTTGTGGAAGATGGGAATGCAAAGGGAAGAGACTAGAAACAGAGAGAAATTAGTAATTATTGAAATAGGCCTGTCCAAATGGGATAAGAATCTGCCTCAGTGAGAGGTTGAATGAATGGAGAGAAAGTGACAGATGCAAGAAATAAGGAAGTAGAATCAACAAGACTTAGCAGCTAATAATAAAGGGAGAAGTGAAGGAGAAGGAACAGTCAAAAATGACTCTGATGTTGGTGCCTAGAAGAATAGTGCTGCCCTCAAGAGAAATGGGAAAGCTTTGGTAGATAAATTTGTGTAGAAAAATATTACATTCAGTTTGGGACATTTTAAATTGATGTATAGATGTATAGATTTGTATGTCCATCTGCATAGACCTAATAGTTGAACTTGAGAAAACTGATATCACCAAGAAAACAGATATCATACAAGGGAAGAGAGCCAAGGTCAGAGCCTGGAAGATGCCAACATGAGGAAGACTATGAAGGAATGATCCATTGTAGGGACAGAAGCAAGTAAATACAGTGTCATAGAAGCTAACAGAGGAGAGAGTCTTCAAGAATAAGGAGTGGTCAAAAAAATAACAAAACAAGTCAAGGAAAATGAGAACTAAGGAAAGCCCATTGAATTTAGTAATTGATGATCTGATGGACAAATTTAAAGTAAGCTCAGCAGAATGGTTTAGTCAGTCTATAAGACGTTGAAAAGTAAGTTGAAGATAAAGTGGAAATAAGAATATAGATATCTTTTCCAACAGTTGGCTTGGATTATCATAGGTAGTGAGATATGCCAGATAAGAGGTTGGACTTAGAATTAGTAAAATCTTCAGACACTGTGCAACTCTGGGCAAATCATTGAATCTCTGTGAGCCTTGTTTCACTCATGTGATAAGGAGAAGGGTCTCTGCAGTCCCCTACTTCTCTAAATCTATGAGATTATGATTGTTATCCCATAAAAGACATAAGATAAAAGTTTGAGAGTATAAGCAAAGTTAAGTAAAGTTTGGGTTTTTTTCCCTCATTTTTTTTAAAGCTGATAAAAGCCAGAGCATGTTGGCTTGTATTAGGGAAAGAGTTGGGGTAAGGCAAGTTGAAGGTTAAAAAAATAGAGAGTAATTATGGGAGAACTTCCAGAAGAGATGGGTGAAATTAGATTCAAGAGCACAGATGGTGGAGGAATTGTTTTTTTAGTAAGGTACACTTCCTCATCAAAGTCTAGAGCAAAGACAGATAATGAGGGAGTTTGAGATATAGAATAGGGAAGATAAGGAAACTCATAATCAAAAGTTTTTGTTGCTCATTAAAGTAGGAGGTGATATCCTTTGAAGGGGAGAGGAAAAAGAATTGTGGGACAAGAAAAGAAAGAAGGTGTAAAATAACCATTTAGGGCCAAGAAGAGAATAAAAGGATCACCATGCAGTCATGATGGTCCAATCAAAATTAAATAACACAAATTTGTAGAAAACCAGTCTACATGGTTACGTGATCTTCTGTAAGAGGATTCAGCAGCACATGATATTGCCTAGTTATCCTAGCTGAAGCATAATAATGGGACTTTAAAGAGAAGGAAAAGACACCAAAGCAGGATTATTAGCCTGTGAAAAATGAGAGACAAAGGGTCTGGTCGACAAGATGAGAACAAAGAATAGGCTTAAGAGCAGTGAAGCAGAGGAAGAGATTGAGGGTTAGGAGGCTAGGGGTCAGAGAAAATAATTTCATAGCCCTGGGTCATGGACTGGATTATGGATAATGGTCAGATCACAGGTATGATCATCCCTATGGACAGATGAGAAATAGTGAAGATTTAGCAGAATTTGTTAGGAATTCGAGGAGAGAGAGAGAGAGAGAGAGAGAGAGAGAGAGAGAGAGAGAGAGAGAGAGAATTTAGAGAGGAAGAATGGAGCAAGATTCCAACTGTAACACAGTGATACAAATGAGATCGATCTGAGTATAGGTGGTAAAGGGACAGGGTGAATGTGGGTGTGAAAAACAAGTAGATGCTTCCTGGCTCTGTGCCTCAGAAGATGTGAAAAGAAGCCTGTGGGGAGGGGGGGAGTCTTTTGAAGAGAGCTAACGTAGGATAAGAAAAAAATCAGAAGATGGTGGGATATAAAAGTAGGGAGAAATAGCAGAGGAGACAAATTTTCAACTAGGTAGTTGGGCAGTGGTTCTGAATCAGAAATATTATGGGAGCAGGATATTAGCACTTTATAGACAAAAGGTAGGAGGCCCAACAACTAGGCAGAAACCTGCAGTAAAGAAAAACCCAAAATTCCTAATTAGAATGTTTGCATGATGAATCCTTTGCAGTTCACCAGCTATTTTCTCTATTCAAGGATTTGAGCTTATTGCAGAAAGGTGTCATACCTTTATTGAAAGCATCAACAATTATAATGATGATTATCTATAGTCTAGGAACTGTCTGATCCTATTATAATTCCATTATCTTAACTCTGGAAAAAGGAAGGTAGCACTTAAGCTGCACAATGAGCTGGGGTCAGAATTGAGTAGGAGACTGGGTATGTCATTTGGAATTGGGATCTTTAAATGGTCTCAACCTCCTTGACTGCTACATTATAGTATTCCATTTCGTTAATATGCCACAATTTGCTGAACCATTACCCTATCATAAATTTAGTTTGTTTCCTTTTTTATGATATATATGTGTATATATATATATATATATATATATATATATATATATATATATATTCTACTCCAAAAATAGTTTGCAGAGTACTTTTTTATTTTTTTTTTAGGGTTTTTTGATAGCACGTTCAGGGTATGTTATTAGCAATAGAATTATTAGATCAAAGGTGATGCTTTTTTATTTATAACTTTTACAGCTTCTACTATTTACTACCTTATTGCTTTCCAAAAATACTCTACAAGTTGAGATTTTACTAGCTCTTGGAATTTCTTCTGGTTATTTTTATGTCTATTAAATGATACCTCAAAGGTGTTTTAATTTGCATCTCTTTGATTATTAGTGAAGTTGGGCATTTTTTCAAATGATTATTAACAATTTCTGTTTTTCCTTTTGAAAATTGTCAGTTTATATATCCTTGGACCATTTAACCACTGTGAATCAATAATTATTGCTGTAGCTATTTAACAATTCATTCATTTGAGATGCCAAGTTTGTAATTTTGTCATATTTACCATAAATATTTTTCCAATATTATTTTTCTTTTTAAAATTATATTGGTTTTGTTCTACAGAAATTTTTTTCAATTTCTGAGCTTTTAAGTTTTTAATTTGTCATACTTACCATAAATATTTTTCCAATATTATTTTTCTTTTTCTTCTAATTATATTGTTTATGTTCTTTTTCATTTTCCTGGAATCAAGCACATCTATCTTGTACCTCCTAATCCCTTCTGTTTGTTGAATTGAAAAAAATAATTGCCTACCCACAATTGAGATAAATGCTTTATTCCATTTTATTCCATTTTAAGCCCATCTCTTTAATATCAATATATGCAAATCATAGGCCACAATCATGAAAATTAAAATTACACAGCAAAGGAAAGATACATGATGGGTATAAGCAGACATCATCATTTACCAATGACAGCTCTCACAAAGTGGCATAAAAGACCTCATTGAGGAAGTCTACATATGACGAGGAAAGGAGGTGGGCTAGTCATGTGTCAAGAATGAAAGACAACAAACAGATCGACAGCCCAGATGGTATATTGGTATAATCTCTGAGACACCGAAAAGAAGCAAGCCTGACAAACCTAGTGGCTCTAAGAACCAATGCAAAGTCAGAAAAAGGAGAAATAATCCTCATTAAGATATTTTTCCCATCTAGAAATTTAAAAATTAAATTTGAGTGGCGAATTTGGTTTAAGCACTGTATCTTACAAATGCCTTCGCTTTCTTGTGTATTATCCAGCCTAATTTCACCTAGAATTGTGATTACTTTCTGAGGAAATAACTTAAATACTTTCCCTCTGGCCTTACATGTTATAAGGTTTTAAAGGAAATTCCCACCCTGTGGTGGAAATGTGTATGGGTGTTGGGGGTGGGGGGTTAGAGTAAGGGGAAAAGTTTTCCTCCTCTCCCCCCCTTCTGAAGACATAGCAAGCATTCCAGTTAGAGAAAATTATAATATGTATTTTTGTTCATGTTTATTATTATTTGCTGTAAAAAAAAATCACTGTATGCAAACTTAGGATGAATTTCGGGATTCTGCTGGAATGTCCAAGAACCTCAGGTAGCTTTAGCTTCAAGAATTTGCCTGGAAATTCGGTAGGAGTGGGCATGTTTTCATTTTTGTAAAACCGTTGGCAGCAGGAGAAACATGTCTTTTTCTTCCCTCGGTGTTGAAAGCAGATTCTGTAGTTTTGTTGGAGTTTTATCCTAGACAGCTTTGAATTCTTGCTCCTCCAAAGGATGGCAAAAGAGCAAAGGATGCTTTCTTTCCTCTTCACCTTGTTCTTAATTTGGGAGTCTCAGACATGGATTCCCAGGTAATGTAACTGAACTTGTTGGATTAGGTTTTTTTCCCTCCTTAAATGATATTATTTCCTCCCTCATGACTGATGTCTAGAAAATGATAAGCTAATGCAGACATGATTGAGATTTTAAAGTCTTTGTAAAAGAAATCCACAAAGATCTATACCTGCCCCCCCCCCAAAAAAAGAAGGGGAAAAAACCAAATGTTTTTAAATAGTTTAATGTAATTAGCTCTCTGTGCTGTGATAAAATTTTTATTCAGATTCAGGTTTTCCCTAACCTTCCTCCTTGGTAATGTTCAGGAACATATCCATCTTCCTTTCTTCTCACTCCCTTTTCTTTCTTTTCTTCTTCCTTCATTTTCTATTAAATAATTCTCCCCTGCAATCATTTCTTAGATTTCTGAGCTTGTTTCAGCAGCATTATATAATCTAAAATTGGAATGATACTGAGATGATTAGCATGGCCCCTGCGCAAGGGTAAGATGGAAATTCGCGAAGTGTTCCATATTTTTTAAAGTTCTCATACCAAGAAAGTGACCTCTCAATAAAACTATTGAAATGCAAAACAAATACCAACAATTTCTTAGATTTCTTAAATAGAAAGTTCTGAACTCTTGCCACAAATCCAACATAGATATATGTTCTCAGAAAGGTCTTAGAAAACCTGTGGAGAATTCCATTGAAAGTTTTTATAGGGTGTTTAAATAAATAATCAGAACTATCTCCTGAGGTGGAATATTCCCCTCTATAAATTAGCCTATTTCTGTAAAAATCATTATTCTACCAACTAGATGAAATAGTTAATTCACAATATACAGTCTCTTTTGTTGAGAAGCAATGAGAAAGTGCTGCCAAAATTTTTCACCCATCTTGAATTCCTTTATTCCTGTATGTAGTCCAATTAGGTTATTTTCCTTACTGATTTGGTAGAAAGGGTCCTTCAATTTTTTTTCTTTAGTAGAGGTGGTACAGGCCTAAATTTGCATTCTAACATGGTTAGAAGAAATTGTTTGGAGGCAGCTAGGTGGCAAAGTGAATAGAGATAGAGCGCTGGACCTGGACTCAAGAGCTCAGATGCGGCCTCAGACACTTGATAATTGCCAACCTTGGGCAAGTCATAACCCCATTGCTTTAAATAATTTTTAAAAATTAAATAATTAAAAAATTTTTAAATAAAAGAAATTGTTTGCAAAGGTCATTGGCATTGAATAGAATCAAAGATAATTATCTGAAAGAGACTACAGCCCCCCCCCCCCCATCCTTACTCCCATTTTACAGATGTAGAAACTGAATCCCAGAGAGGGCAAGTGACTTTACTCAAGGGCATATGGTAAGAAGTGGAAGGAAACAGGATTCAAACCCAGATCCTCAGACTGTAAATCTAGTGTTCTTGCCCAGATGGTACAGGCTGATGATAGAGCTCTGGAATTCAGGGATTCTGAGCTTCAGAAGGGTTAGGGCTAAAGAAGAGTGGCCTATGGGAGGGTTTCCCAGGCTTCCTAAAGGGGAGCAAATCAGCCCCGGTTGGAAACAGAGCAGGTCAGAGCTTCCCATTAGGAATAGGATCTGGTCCATGAGCAACTGCTCCACTTCTAACTTGGGAGAGATAGGAAGATCCAATCTCCCATAAAGATGGGTAAAGGGAGTGAGGGACGAAAATTCTGTGGGTGAGAGATCACAGAAAACTAATAACAGTTCAATGAAGTTCAGCTAGATTGAACTAAACAGAAATCCCCAAATTTTTACTTATAGTGACCCTTAAAATCCAATTATTTTTTATACATCCTTTCCAGTGTTATGCCCCAGTTTCTTCTTTTCTGAGCATGTCCCCCCATTCATTGAAAGCAGGTTCTGGCAAGTAGGAAACCATTCATTCACTTATCATCCCTTCTTGCCTCTCTGGGTGGAATTCCTATAGTTTCCAGCCTCAAAAATTCTGTGTCTTCTTAATTCAGATCTTTTCCTTCTCAAGATAGTGCTTAGAGATTTTTATTGGTTTTTTTGTTTTTGGTCTCTTGGGCCTTTTGGGAGTAAGAGATTGAACTTTTTAATGTGCATTTGAGATGGAGAGTCTCAGACAACTTGTTCTCTCAGTATTTGTTGATGTTATTGACTTCTTGAACTTGCTTTGCTAGAACTTTTTGTACCAAAGGAAAATTTGCCCTTCCTCTTTCAACAGGTTGAAACATAGTCTATATAACAGATGATAAGCCCTAGAGGCTATTTCTCTTTTTGGTCATCTTTGGAAAGGTTGAGTTTCCCTTCATTTGTCTTGTTCATTAACTTCCCCTAGTCTGCCTAGAAAACTTAGTTAATAACACTGACTTTGCTAGAAATATAGTTTTCCTATGTTCTCATTTTTTGTACCCTAAGACGTGGCTTTACATTCTCGATTTGTTGTTGCTTGTAGTTTTGTTCTTTGGAGCTTATTGTATTGAGAAGAAAAGAACATTCTGTAGTCTTTTCAAATAATTTATTTAGTGATTTATATGGAATTTCAAAGTTGGAGGCAATTTGAGAGGTAATCTAGTCCAACCTGTTTCTAAATAAGAATACCTTCCACAGTATCTCCAAGTAATAATTCAGTATCTAGACCTCCTAAACTGGGGAGCTCACCCCCTCCTTAGGCAACACATTCTACTTTGGGATGCTTGCAATGATTAATATTTTAGTTTTCTTCAAGGCAAAGCCTGTCTCTTTGCCACTTCCTATTATTGTTCCTGGCTATTGACTATAATCATTTTATATAGAACAGTCTGCATATTAACCCTAATAACTATAGGTATTGTTATCCTCATTTTATAGCTGGGAAAACTAAAACTCAGGTATAGGGGCTTGTTATCACACAACAAATGTCAAAAATAGCATTTAAACCCAGCTATTTCCTGAGCAGGGTCAAACAGGAAAAATAAAATCCCTTTTCCACAGCCCTTCATGAAGACAGGTTTTGCTCTACCCTACCCTTAATCTTTATTTCTTCAAGCAACATCTCCAATTCTTTTTCCCCAAAATACAACACCCAAAAGGATCTCAAATGTGACTTTGCATAATTCTAAATTTCTTCCTTCTTTCCTTCACCCTCACCAGGACAGACTTTTCAAGGACTTGCTACTTCCCTCATTCTGGGCACCATGCTTCTTCTATCAATGCAGAGACTAAGATAGCATTATTATTTTGGCTGCCATAGCACATTCTTGAGTTCTCCTAATCTTGCATACACTAGCTCCACCAGCCAGGGTTTGTCTTCCACCTTTGTCTCTTACTGTTTGAGTAATAAAGTCTGACTTGAGAGACAGAGAGAATAATGACCCAGAGACAAAGCAGTAAATTGCCTCATCCAGTATTTTCTACTCCTAATCCTCCCTAAGTTACCTTTTTTTTTTCTGTGTCCATGATTTTGGTTTTGCTTTTTTTGAAACAGGGTTGTTTTTAAACTGAGTGAGTAGACAAAAAAGAAGGAAGGAATGACTTCAAAATATTCAGTTCCCTCCTCTGTTCTCAGTTCTAGAATTTTCCAAATTACTTGCCTATATTGTGCTACCAGCTTACCAGGGGCTCTCTTTAAATGAACTCTTCCTTCAAAATCCACCAACACCACTTTCCCAAAGAACAAACAAAAAGCCATACTTTGGGTGAATGTGGGGACAATGAAAAAAGCATTACTAAATATTAGTATTTGCCGAAATTACATCTGCTCCATTCCCCCCCAAAAAAAAGAATATGATTCCCCTTATCCTAAGTAAAACATCAACAAAAATAACTGCTATCCTAAGGGAGAGTAAAAAAAAACACAGGAATGTGAATCAGGAGACCTGAGTTAAGCTCTCCTCTCAATTAACTAGCCATATGACTCTGGGCAAGTCATTCCATTTATCTAAGACTAAATTATCTTGTCTATAAAATAAAAGAGTTGGACCGAACAGTAGATTAGTAGGGATATCCAAGGTCCCTTCTAGCTCAAAGTTTTGGGTCCTGTGAGGGAGAAGGATTCGTGATTTCTAATGTTCTTTCCAGGTTCATCATTCTATGATTCTACTTTAGCATCACACAGCAGCAGTTTCGTAACTGAGAGCAAATAAAATGAGAAGCCCACTACTGATTTGAGATTGTCTTTTCCTGGATTGCTGGAGTCCACCCCAACGGGATGCCAGAATTTGGGTTGGAATTACTTATTAGGCATTGGATGCCCCTTCAGTATGCCAAGAAACATTTATTAGTGCCAACTATCATGCTAAGCACAGGAATACAAAAACATAAGTGAAATAAATAGTCCCTGTCCATAAGGAGTTTATAATCGATCAAGAAGAGAAAACATCAACATAGATAGTCAAGAATAACTTTGAGGGAACATATGGGAGGAGTAGGAATTAAGAAAAGCTTCATTTAGAAGGTGGCGGCCCTTTAACTGAGCCTTGAAGGAAGGGAGGGATTCTACAAGGTGGAGATGGGGAAGAAAAGCGCTCCAGACAGAGGGACAAAGGGATAGGAACATCAAAGGAGATGGCACACCATGGGTGAAGAATAGCAAGGTGACCAGTAGCCTTACCATCCCATGCATGAAAGGGGAGCAATACGTAATAGGACTGGAGAGACAGATGGTGTTACCTCAGATACATTATTCTTCCACCTGGTTGACCTCAGAAGTTAAACACCGGCCAGGAGAAGGACTCTGTAGGGTGTTTTCTCCTGCCATTTTATGATATACAGGTTTGGTTAGGGTGTGTGCTACTGGCTTATTAATGTTTTAAAATGGCCTAGTTGTTAAGCTCAAGAGAACATGCTACAATCCATTCGAGCAGCTGCTGGCTTAGAACTCCAGTTCTATGTCTACATTTACTCACATCCTAGGTCCATGTAAAAATCAACCTGCACCTTAAGTGAAGAGAAATTTTTTTAGAAATTTTTTTTAATTTCAAGACTGCTAAGTCCACACTTGCTCTTTTTCATCAACTCTGTTAACTCACCAATTACACTGGTGCTGTCTACTTATCATACCCCAGATAAGTAGTGTTCCCTTTTTTATTTATTTTAACAACACCAACACTTCCGATCCACATTCTCAGATCTCTCCATACTCCCTGTATAAGTTGTTCAAGACCTGAAAAGACTGGTTGGGCAAGGCAGCATTCCAAACTAAAGAAGTTTGTAAGAGTCATTTGCAGTCTTAAGGGAGACTTGAGAATCTTTTTTTTCCCAACTACTAACAAGACAAAATGGAAAAAATATTTTTAGCAAATTTCTCTGATAAATACAGTCTCATATTTAGACTTGAAATGAAGAATATGTAATTCTATCTCACATTTCACAATGTATCTTTGGACAAGTCACTTAACCACTCTGTGCCTCAGTTTCTTCATCTACAAAGCAAGGATAATACATTAATGGTACCACTATCCCAAGATTAATGTGAAGGTAAATTGAGATAATATTTTTGAAGCACTTTACAAATCTTAACAGGCTGCACAAATACTATTATTGTTATTATTTTTATTATTAATATCCAAGACATGGGAAACTAAATATAAGACTCAACCATTGGATAAGTGGTCACAGGTTGCAAATAGGCAGTTCTCAAAATGAAGAAATGAAAACTTTTAATAATAAATGAAAAATGCTCCAAGTTACTAATAATAAGAAAAAGTAATATTAAAATAACCCAGAGGATTATCCTTTATCAAATTGTCAAAGGCAGCAAAGGAGGAAAATGGCAATCATTGTAGGGCCTGTTGTAAGGACAGACAACTGACACACATCCTGTATGAAGCTGTGAATAATGGTTCAACCATTCTAGAAAATAATTTGGAACTATAACCAAAAAGTCTCATAACTGTGGCTCACTTTTGAATCAGCACTACTACTACTACTACTAGTTATATACTTAAAGAGGTCAAAGACTAAAAGTAAAAGGATCTGTGAATATATATATATATATATATATATATATATACATATGTTAGATATGTGTTTATATATATATAAACTTATAATCATAATAACTAGCATTTATATAGTACTTTAAGATTAGTAAAAGGTTGAAGCTTTGTTTAAAACCCTGGGAAGTAGATGCTGTTATTACCTCCCTTTTACAGATGAAAAACTGAGTTAGAAATTAAATGACTTGCTCAGGGTCTCACAGCTAATAAATATCTGAGGTAGAATTCTGAGCTCCATTCCAGCACTCTGACCACCAGCACTTTTTTAACAAAGCAAAATATTAAAAATTAGGGGAAGTTTATTAATTGAGGAATGACTCAACAAATTGTGACATGGATATAATGGAATATTGCTAAATTAACTGACTAAAGAGACAGATGCTGAGAAACCTTGGAAAACTCATATAAACTGATAGAGGATAAAATGAACAGAATCAGAAAACAGTTTACCCCATGACCACAATACTGGGAAAGAACATATCTTTGAAAAATAGGGATTTCCCATTCATTCAGTGATGAATCAAGACTATTAGTGAAACCTATCACCAACCTTTTTTGACTGAAAGATAAAGGTGCAGGATGGGACATGTGACCTATTCAGACATGGCCAATATATTGAATTATTTTTCTTGTCTACACTCACATTGGATTATGTGATCAAGAATGAAGACCAGACATCTTGCCCAATCTTTATAACCTTACAAACCTCTCTAGGATAGGTTTTGAATTCATTAGAAATATAAATCTTGCCTAAGAAATAAAGCAATTTCATCTATCTCTACAAGACAAGACCCAAGAATACTAATGCAGAAAAAAAAAAACCTGATGAACTAGCTAACAACAGAGAAGGCTAATTTCTAAATCTTTCTTTACTCTGCATCCCCTTCCTCCATGGATCACTACTTCTTGGCAGGGTCACATAAAGCTGTTTGTAATTTTCAATTTTACCTACCTTTCCCTCCCCACCACTACCCTCCATAATAGAAAACTAAAAGGCAGAGGTTTACTGCAGCTGGAGTTGCAACCTAGCAACATTCTGCGTTGCAACAGTACTCAGCCAGAGAACTGAGGGACACAAGAAAATGGGATGGGAAGCCAGTATATGTCCCTTCTCTAAAGCCTGAGAGAATTCCCATTGTGGAGGAGACTGAGACAAGTTTGAGATCCAGTTCTTAGATTAAGCACCATCAAAGGGGAAGGAATCAGAAAGTGAACTAGAAGGGAATATAAGAAAATAAGACTAAAGTTACAAAGATTTCAGGGAAAAAAAACTAAACTAATGTTTATGACTACAATTGTTACAAGAGAAGGTGGCAGATTGTTTAAGGGAAGAGGTTAGTCAATAGAGATAGAGATTTTTACAAAATTAGTATCAATATGGAGAAGTCTGAATGAAATAGGATACAAACAAGGTGATTGTGTCACAATTATGTTAAATTTAATGTACCCCTTTTTCCATATAAACTATACAGTTTCCTAGAAATCCTTACGTTAACATTTTATAATCCTTTCCTAATGATCAGTTCATAATAAAATAAAAACAAAAAAAGGATATAAGAATGAGAAACAGAACTCATGCAGATATCTAGGATAATGCACAATATGTAAGAAGTGTGATGCTCACAGTGTGAAGGTGGCATTCATTATAATATTAGTTATAGTTTTCTACCTTATTTATACCACATTTTGAATATTTTTTCCAACTCTGGGCATCACATTTTAGAGAAAACACAAACTAAAGTCCATCCAAGGAAAATCACCAGAATAATGAAGGAAGTCAAGATTTTATCATGCAGGAATTATTTGGGGAGAAAAAAAACTTAATTATATAAAAGAGAACACTTAGGGCCACATGATAACTGCCTCCTAGATTGGGAGATGTAATAGATCTATCCAGCTGATTATCCCTACAGAATAAAAGTAGACCATCATTAGAGAAGAGCAAATTTTGTCCCATCATAAGAAAACATCCTTAGGGGCAGCTAGGTGGCACAGTGGATAGAGCACTGGCCTTAGAGTCAGAGTACCTGAGTTCAAATCTGGCCTCAGACACTTAATAATTACCTAGCTGTGTGGACTTGGGCAAGCCACTTAACCCCATTGCCTTGCAAAATCTAAAAAAAAAAAAAAAATCCTAATACAAGCTGTTGAAAAATGGAATGAGCTACCTTGATAGCCAGAATCCTGTATCAGTGGAATCAGTGGAAATTTTCAAGTGGAGACTGAATAAGCATTTGAGGTGTTATATGATGGAATCATTACTGGATAGGGGTAAAACTAGATAAATCTCTTAAATCTCAGGAGACTGTAAGATCCTTGAAGTCAGGGATTGGTTTAGGATATGTTTGCTTTTTAAGACTTTGTTTCCTTAGTATATATATAGTCACAGTGACTGTGTATAGTAGGAGTTTAAAAAAATACCTGTTAAATTGGATTGGATTCTTTCCAGCTAAGATTTTTCTGATTCTGTAAGGAAGCAATGGAAGCTTAGACCCAGATCAGTTGACACCTACAGCCTACAAAGGGAACATACAAGTTTGTTTTAATAAACATTACTCATAAACAGAGATAGAGAGGAGACCTGGTTTTTTTTAAAATAATAATAATAATAATAATAATGCACATGCACACACACAGACACACAAAGTGACTCACATCCCTTGGAATGGGCTTCTCAAAAATAACACAAATATCTTTATAGAATTTTTAAGATTTATATCTATTTTCCTTATAATGACCTGTTGGAGTAAATAATGAAAGTTCTACCAATCCTCATTTTATATATAGGGAAAACTGAGTCTTAGAGAAATAGTCATTTAACTATGAAGTGTCAGAGCCAGGTTTCTGGACTACACTGAAGAAGGGAGTCCCTGAACTTCAAAAAAGGCCCCACAGAGAAGCCCACTGGAAAAAAAAATGCTTTAGCCTCTTATGGACAATGCTCTTTTTGCTAGCCAGCAGATTGATTCAGATCTCCTGAGTTTCAGCTTTGTATTCCTCTGGTCCTGTCTCTGCCTATTTCCTTTGCAAATTTTGACTCTGCTTACTCGGGGACACATTTCCCAAACAATGATGTTACTGGTGAGACAGTCCTGCGGCCCAGACATGTCTTGTACTCTTTTTCTTCGATCTGTTGGGCTGGGATGGAGCCAGAGTGGTTCTGGCTAGCACCTCTCACATTCCTTTATCCTGGACCTTCTCCAGAAAGGCTGGGCTGGCTCTCTCCTGCACCCACTACTGTGCCTGCTCCTTACCAGAGACTTGGGAGTAGGGGGAGATCCAGATTTGATCCTGTTCCCTTTGTGCCTGCAGCCTGTGAGCTGTTTTCATACAGCCATTCTTAGCCTCGTTAGCCTCTTTCTTTCCATCCTCAGAGATGATTGAATCCTGTAAATTTCTGCTGCTGAGTTATTTTTGGCTTTCTTTCTCTCAGCTAGGGTGCCTGTCTGCTCACCGACAACTATTAACAGCTGTTTGAAGGGGCTTAGAATTCCCAGGCTTCTTGCTGGAGTGTATTTGAACAATGGCCTTCAAGAGCTATTGCAGAGAAAATTGTAGAGGAGAGAGGGAAATGACAGCGAAGTCACCTAAAATCCATTCTTTTTTTCTGGAGACAGACTTTTTTCACTTTCTTCTCTTCTTTCCTTCCTATCTCCTTTTCTTCCTCCTCCTCTCCTCTCCCTTTTTTTCTTTTTTCTTTCTTTTTTTCCTTTCTTCTTTCTTTCCTTCCTTCCTCAGGAAAAAAAAAACTGAAAGACTGTGACAGAAGCCAAGAAGCTAGAGAAGGAATCATCCACCCAACTGAGCTCCTCTAGATTCTGATTAAGCCAGATGCTGTCTGTCATCGTGGCATTATGTCATTCAGGGCCTTAACCCCGATCCCCACCAAGAAAGAGATCAAGAAATTCTAGAATGTCAAGAGAAGTCAGTGGTCTCCATTTTTTTCATTCATTTTACTCACATTGACCAAGCATCCAAGGAAACATTTGGAATTGGCTCCTTTCAAAATGTCAACACTGTCACCTTTGAGCATGGTAATAGGCTGTTTATGGTGCTATTATAGGTGGAGGGTTGCAAGAAGCTTGGGGTGTGGGAAGAAAGACAGTAGCCCACTCCCAGACGTTCAGCATCCTGCCTTCTCCACGGGAAGCATTTCCCTGCACTAGGAGCTTTTCCAGTTAGCTTGTGTTGAACACCTTCCCTTCACAAAGACTTAGAAACACTAGTAGTGCCATTTGAAGACTGTTATGCACCTTGTAAACATTAATCCATTAATCCTCACTACCCCCAGGAGGGAGGCAAGTGTTGTTACTGTTAATTGAGCAATGATTAACACTCTAGATCTACAGAATACTTCGCCATCCTTCACTACTTAACCCCTCTGGCACCACACCAGGGACCCATGAGGGATGTGTGTTCTTATCCCCATTTTTCAGACAAGGCAACTTGAGAAGCAGACACAGTATCAGGCCTCAGGCCAGAATAAGCATCCAGTTGCTTTAATTATTAACTCAGTCCTACATCTGTCCATAGACCTTGCCTCACATGCTTAAACCTTCAGATTATTATTAGGGAAGAGTAGCTATGATGGCAATTTGTAGGGGGCCCAAAGTAGGAATGGACTTTTCAGCTATTTGCATTGAAATGTAGACCTATGCATATTTTTGTGCTCTTGCACAAGACTTCAAATGTAATAAGATGCTTTTTGGGGGTGTATAAAGCTCTTGTTGATTTGTATTTACTAACTTCAGGTCCACATTCCTGGTATAGTCATATTAGCTATGCAAAAATGTATCCTCACTCTTCCCAGCCTTCCCAGATACTCCAGATGTCTTCCTAAATCCTCTTTCAAAGATCTCTAACTTGTAATTTATTACCATCATTTCTTCCCACCACATAAACACAGACACATACATTCTCACACACACCCTTTTATAGTAAGGACACAAGTTTAAAGACAGACAGTGTATCCCTGTAGGGGTGACTGAGTGAGGAAAAAGCCCTCTTCCTTTTTTCTTCTCTCTCTCTCTCTCTCTCTCTCTCTCTCTCTCTCTCTCTCTCTCTCTCTCTCTCTTCCTCTTCCTCTTCCTCTTCCTCTTCACCAGATGTGGAAATGACACTGATCTGCCAGCACTGTTTGCCAAATGAATTAAGCAGGTTTGGCCTGTGGAACTCATAGGCTTCTGCTTACATTACTAAGTAACTGTACTTTACAAGATGTCAGTTAGGATTCTGTCATTTTCTCATTACTTGAGTACTTCCAGGACATATGGAAGAATCTGTGATTTCATCAATATGGTTACTCCTTCCACCAAAGCAGATTGTCTATACAAATTGATACATAATAGTGATAATAATAGATAGTGCTTTATATAGCACTTTAAGGATTGTCAAGAACTTGGCATAGGTCATCTCAACACCTTTGCAATGACTCTCCAACCATAGGTACTACACTGATTATCTGCATCTTATAGAAGAAGAAATTGAGGCTAAAAGAAGTTAAGCCACCTGCACTGTGTCACACAGAGAAGAAGTACCTGAGGAAGAATTTGAACTCTTATCTAAGGACAAAAAAGAATTCTTCAGCCTGTGTCTTACCTGGGTTAGGACTCTGTAAGTTAACTTAGGCTTTTCTTCAAGCAAAAAATAATGCAGTTTATCATTAGGCCCAGAAGAGGTTTTTTCCAGCTTCATAAGGACCTGACAAAATATACAAAGATACAAAATATGCATTCTACTGGTATTGCTTTCCAAAATCTAAGATCATAACAATGATGCAGCAGAATTGACTTTGGGCCAAAGAATGACCACAGAATCACAGAATTTGAGTATTAGTGGCCATCCAGGCCAAACCATAGCCAACATTCCTTGAATTTCAACCATCCAGGATTATCAGACTGTTGTGTTTTGTTTTGTCTTACCAATTATGTTTTCTTAGGCTTAAGTATATACCTAACAAGACCTCTCAACCAAATTGATTTTCAAATCAAATTCTTTAGCAAAGTAATCTTCCTTTTCCCTCTCCCCTACTCCCAGGATAGGCATTCATATGTGTATGCATGCATGTACACACACACACACACACACACGGGTTCCCAGAGGTTGGGAGTAAAGAGAAAACAGAGGGGGCGGCTAGGTGGCGTAGTGGATAAAGCACTGGCCCTGGAGTCAGGAGTACCTGGGTTCAAATCTGGTCTCAGACACTTAATAATTACTTTGCTGTGTGGCCTTGGGCAAGCCACTTAATACCGTTTTCCTTGGAAAAAAAACCTAAAAAAAATTAAAATAAATAAATAAAGAGAAAACAGAAAAAATCTTGTAAATTGACTTCTTAGAAATCCATAAGAAATCAGGGATGGACAATGCCCTTTTGCTCAGTTCATTTCAAGACACATAGTAAGCATATCATAGATATACATTGATTGTTTTTTGTGTCTGCCTTTCTAACAATAATAATAATGGCTAGGCATCAAGGCAGTAATGGATAGAGAATTGGACCAATAGGAAGACCCAAGTTCAAATCTTAGCTTGGAAACTTGCTCACTGTACCACACTAGAGAAGTTACTTAATCTCTATCTGTCTCAGTTTCTACTTCTGTAAAATGTGGATGATAATAATAGAACCTGCATCTTATGTATGCTGTGAGGATAAATGAGATAACATTTGCTAATTGCTTTACAAAATTTAAGGCACTATATGACTCAAGCATCAAAAAGACAAGTATTGGGGGCGGCTAGGTGGTGTAGTGGATAAAGCACCGGCCCTGGAGTCAGGAGTACCTGGGTTCAAATCCGGTCTCAGACACTTAATAATTACCTAGCTGTGTGGCCTTGGGCAAGCCACTTAACCCCGGTTGCCTTACAAAAAACCTAAAAAAAAAAAAGACAAGTATTGATCCGTGGAAACTAAATGAAATGGGGATTAGTTTTCTGCAGCCTCCAAAAATTGCAGTCTTTTGCTAGAGATGGCTGAAAATACAGTTTTTTTTATTCAGTTCTTTATAACAAAACATCATTTCTGATACTATGCACATTTTCTAACACAGTAATCATGAAATAACCCATAAAATGCAGTACACAAAATAAAATTGGTAACATGCATAACATTTTTCTCACTCTGTAATTTCCTAGAATTTTTTTGGTTCTTTCTTCTAATACCCCCAATTTAAAAAAAAATACTATTTCAGACAATAATCACTTTTTACAAATCATGAAATTTACAATACCATAAATACTTTCTTCCTTTTTGCAAATATAACAAATTACCAATTCATTAACAACAAACTTATAGCCAAAAGTGCTGCAGACATTCCAACATGAAGTTTATCTAAGCCACCTGGGCTTGGAGCCCAACAGACTTGCACTGTGCTTTGGGGGCATAACTGCATCACAGAACTTGAGTTTTGAAGGCAGAAGATATGCAGCAAATGCTAGGTGAGCTCTTTATAACAATAGAATGAACAAGACCAGTAAAGTGCCCAACCACTCCACAAACTTGTGTTCATTGTACCTCTCATTTTTTTCTCTATTACATATGCCTGCAAATGTACCCAGTTGTCTATGCAAAAGTGAAGACGAAGTTCCTTATTAAAATCACACAAAAGCTTCAAGTCACAAAAGTTAAACATGGAAATATTTGGGAATTTACTGTACTTTGTTGAACTGCAGTTCATTTCATTTTTAAAAGATATCCCTTCAGTCAAATATTCCCAATTTCTTATTGTTTATGTTGGTTTCTTGCAAGAGTATTCTTTCCTGTTAAGTTGCATGTGACATTCCATACTCTTTGGTAGTTTTTCCTTTCCTTGAGCACACACAGTAATTCTTGAAGATATAATTTAGATCCTTTCCATGGGACCTTTCACCAGAACATTTTTCTCACCAGTTTTTATGCAAATCTGTAGTCCAGGGGCATAGGAGAAAGAAGCTGAGGAGTTACTGGTATATCCAATAAATCTGCAAGAACCCAGTCAAGGATATCATTATATACAAATTTCATGATTGGAGAAATTTCAGAACCCCGCCATCATTTAAAAGAAAACCTCTAACAGAAAGACAAAGAAGATGGTATTATAACCCAAATCGTTTTAAGCCAAAATGTAGAGAACTTTGGCATCCTTCTAAGCAAGAGAAAGAGAGGATGTCTGGTAAATCTTTCTGGTATGACTGTGTTATTTCCCACATGTTGAAGTTGAAACTCTCAGCACCTGCAGATAGAGTAACACTAAGCCACAGAGTGATGAAAGTTGGTCATTCCATAGGGAAGTCAGAGGTCAAAACCTACTTTCTAGTTTCTTGTCATTTTGATCCTGGTTTCTGGTGTTTGCGGAATAGAACACTCACAGCTTTTCTTGAAATATTCAGAAGTAATAACTGGTACAAAAAAATCATCTTACAGGGTGTAAGGAAAAGACCTTTTGGGGGGGGGAAGTGTTAAAACTGCTTTTTTTTCCCCAACCCTTATCTTTAGATTTAGATTTGAGTTATTATAGGTCACATAATATAGAGCTGTATCTCTCTCTGTATATATCTGAAAAGCATACTTACCAGAGACCTCATTGATATGCAGCTCATGTTATTTTCATCCACATATATAGCATAAAGCAAGAAGTAGGTCATCGAGTTTAGCCTTCTGTCTCTGAAAATAAAGCAAATAATCTAAGAGATTGTGATCTATCTTAATATTAAATCTTTTCTGACAAGGAGACAAACACCACTCCCTTTGATAGCCTATTGTAGTTTAACAATGGTGTTGGGAAATCCCTTTTCTATATCTAACCCAAATCTTTCCTGATACATTTTAATCCCATTTTCTTTTATGATAATAAAACACAAATAATTATACTGCCCTCTTCCAGCGAATCTATGACATCACCAATGTAGACATTTCTATATAGCCTTTAATAGTTCCAACAGTGGTGTCAGGAAGTCCCTTTCTACATCCACCTCAAATCTTTCCTGATAATTTTTAATCCCATTTTCTTCTTTAGTAATACAAAATTAATGGATATATAAAACTAATGGTTACCCTCTGCCAGTGAATCTATGATCTCATCAATGTAAGCATTCCCTGTACTCCAAAACATTTCACAAATCCCTCCTGCCCTTCCTTTGCCTTTCTTATCCGTATTCTCCCATAAATCTGCCACAGGAGACCTACCCAGAAGGCTCAGAGCCCTCCTTGTGTTCTCGTGGTATTGCGGAGTATACCAGTTGTTCATAACAAGCTGCAAATTAGTATTTCCTAACTCTGTGCAAATGATCCATTTCTTTTTCCAGTTATACTCAATGTTTTTTTAATCATAATACCTATTCACTCATAATAACCATGTATAGCAAAAATCTTTTATATCATGACACATTATTCTCTGGCTGTAGATTTGCCATTGGTCAAATCTGGTCCTCAAATGAAACAGTCAGAACCTGATTATCAGACTTAGCATGAGTCAGGTTGTTAATGTAGTTCCCAAACACCAGTGTTTTAAAGGAGCTCCATTAATTATGTTGAAAATTGTGATTAAGTTGACACCTAGAGTTTCCTTTCCCCAATTTGATGATCTATGGCTTTTTTTAGATTTTCTTAAATAGGAAAATCCCATCTTTTTGTCATATTTGTTATTCACATTTTTTCTAAACACTTCTTAAAATTTTAATTCCCCCCCAACTAGGAAAAAAATTAAACAATTCAGAAAGAAAGAGAATTATTTTCTAGTTTTAAGTATTAAATATTCCACTTAGTACATATCAGTAATAACACATAGATGTAATCCACAGTGACTACTTTTTTAGAGCTGGAGGGAGTAGGTAAAGAAAGACATTCTGCATAGTTGAGACCTCTCATTTCTTTCTCCAAATAGCATTTAAATTGTACCAATTAAAATTCTCCCTTTTTTTTGTTTTTGGATTTCTACTATTTTATATTGTTGGGGTTATTTAAATTCCATTCCTGTCATCTAAAGTGTTAATAACCTTCCCTGAAAATATTGGTGTAATCCTTATTATTAGTAAGAGTGTTGAGTAACTTATTACTGATTGATATATGACTATGTTTATTTATATAAAATTGAGAGGTCAAAGGGATAAGAATGAAACTGTAAAAAAAAAGCCCTGGATTCAGAGTCAAGGTCCCTCTAAGTTTAAAATCCTTACTCTGAGACAAATTTTGAATACTCTAGTCCTCGTTATCCTCTCTTGTTAATTGAGCCAGATCACCTCTGAGGTTCCTTTTAGGTCTGGTTCTATCTTATGATTCTGTGCAACTTCAATATATCCCTGATTAACATATATCTAGGTTCACTCCTCATTATTCAGTTTTTAAGTATTGTTTTATTAGAGCTGATCATTCTCATTAGAAAAATCTTTTAATTATGAGTAAGTTAAGTAACTTTGAGAAGAAACTCCATTTTTCAAAACATTTCTCATCATTGGATTCTTATAAGGGAATTTTTGTTCATGTCTAACTTCATGACCCATTTTGGGTTTCTTGGCAAAGCTATTGGATTGATTTGCCATTTTCTTCTCCGGTTTGCTTTACAGATGATGAACTGGAGCCAATAGAGTTAAGTGACTTGCCTAAGGTTACACAGCTAGTAAGTACCTGAGACTGGATTTGAACTCAGGAAGATGAGTCTTCCTGACTCCAGGCCAGGCAACTCTTTCCACTGGGCCATCTATCTACAGGTTACATTTCAACAACATCCACAGTCACAAATGAACTATGTTCCCAGGGGATGGTGCTCCAGTAGTTTGTAAATCTGTTGCTTAGCACTCAGGATGATGCTTTCTTTAACCTATAGAAATAGCATTCTATAGTTAGTAGTTGGAGTTTCTTCAAAAATCTTTTCCTCCCTTACTGTACCTGAATTATAACAGCTATACCTTGCATGTGTAACTCAGTGGCCACCAAGATCCCCTGTTGCTCTAAATATATGATCCCTACTACATGTTATAAATTTCAAAGGGCTTTTGCATAGGTTATCATCATTCTTGTGGGAAAATGCACACCAGTTTCCAAGTCAGGAATTCAATGGACAGGGACTTCACCCAAGGACTTGAGAAACTTGGCTAGATAGATAGTCCTGGGCACCAGCAAGTTATTCCTCTCCATTTATATACAAGAATATAACTTTCTATGTAGGTCAATCACTCCCCAGAGTGTTCTGAATTAAGGAACAAAAGGAAGTCACTTCCACTGGCATTTCCTTAGGGCTGTACAACTGCCTGCTTAGGGGTACTCTCATTCCAGGTATTTATATTGCCTGGGTGGTTTTGTTTTAGATTTTTTAATTCCTCCTATCTCAATTTCTTTTTATTTTTCCTTCCAAGAATTGGAAGGAAATCAACTTAGTTGATTGTTTTTTCTTTTATTGTCAAATTTTTTTTACCTTCTCTAATGCCTATTTGGCTTTGTTTTTAAACTGTGTTTTACTTGAAAAAAAACCACACACACACACACACACACACACGCACACAGATACACCCACATGTGTACTCAGAGCCTGGCCTGCCTAGTTAGATAAAGACAATATACCATGGCATTCCCAAATGGCACTAGAGTGTTGACTGCAAACACATTCAGGGACTGCCATGACCAGCAAGCTGGCTACCCTGGGCTTTGGTTTTACCCACTTTCATTATGAGTGAAAAAAATCCCATAGTTAATTGCAATGCATGAATGGGAAATATCCCTGGACTTATTTGCATTCATTTGCTGTTAGTAGTGTCTCTGTTGAGGTCTCTATCCTTGTTTTTACAGAGCTTTTGGCAGTGTTTCTGCATTCGGTGTGTGAATTTTTATGATCTGTTGCATGTTATTCATGCAATTTCCTGCCCCGTAATGGTATCAGTTTTCCAGATACAGAGGAATACCGACTAAAACCCAGGAGCTCACATTAGCATAAAATGTCCCAGTTCTGTCAGTTTGATTAATTTGTCTCTTTGTCTCCTCTCTATATGATAAGTGCTATTAATGGTTGCAACACTTCATATGTCAAAGTCTTTCTTCCTAATGACTTGAAAATGTGGTTTATTTCCCCCCTTTTTGTATTATTTTTCTCATTTAGCATTCCACTCAAGTATAGATTTATGCCATGCTCTTTCATTATCTTCCTGGTTGCAGCACTGGAGTGATTACACATGGTGTAGGGTACGCGTAAAGATGTGATCCCAGGGGCAACAGCTGCTGATGCAGGCTGAAAATAGATCCCGCGGACGCACAGCACTTTTCCCAGAGGTCTTTTATTTATTAGTAACAGTCTTGCTATAGGACAGCTTGGATCCTCATTTAGCACGATGACTTTTTGCCTTTCAGAACAGTGCAGTGACTTTGCTCTATTTTCTGACACTGCTGTGTAATTTTTTTCCCCTTCTTTGTATCTAAGCAATGACTTAACCTAACATATAAATTGTAATATAATCCTGATATATAATGAACTCAAGGAACGACAGGCTCCATTCGGAGTAATGGAGCTTGACAGATCTAAGGTTTAAATTAAATAATCCTATTTGTAAGACAGCATTTGTACATGGTACACTGATTTAAAATGAACTTCTATTCTTCTCCAATGACTCTTACACCATTTTTAGTATTTTCTCTTCCAAGGGGACTTTTTTTCAGAGAGGTTTCATTTATTTGTCTTTGGGAAAATGTACTGCAAAGCCAGCGACTTTCATGAGGGAAGAATGAGATGAAACTATTTTTACTCCATTCTGACTTTGAGGAAGAAGAAAAGGAAGGGAGGAAAGAAAGAAACAAACAAAGAGGAGTCAGCACCATTAATAAGCTGGAATGTATAGTTATTAAATCATTTAGGCAAATCTTAATGGCACTGAATTTTCTATCAGGGAAATCTACCTGTACCACAAAACATTAATGGTAGAATTTAGGATTCACATCATTACTGGTCTTTGTAAAATGTTCCAACTCTTATGTAAGACTATTTTCTGTAATAAATTGTAATGAATTTTACGAATGAATGTTTATTAGCTTTTTAAATTTGCCTGAAAAATACATATTTCAGAGAGATTAATATCTTAGTCCCTCCTACTTTTCTTAGATGTGTCAGGAAAAAGGACCTGAAATGCTTTGTGCAAGGTAACAGATGATAGGACAGCATCAAGATAATATAGTACAACCTTTACATACTATGTGATAAACTCACATGTATTTCACCTCCTTGCTTCAAATCAAAAAATTTATGGTAGAATGACAAATTATGTTAATAAAAGCCCAACCCAATTTTTCTAAAGTTGTCAAGGGCTGACGCTTGTCTAGTCCATCATTCATTAGCAGGACCTAGTAACCTGTTGGGAAAACCTTAAAGAAAAATGATGCCTCTAACAGAGATCAAGATTCTTACCTTCGGAGCAGTGAATAAGGAGGGTAAAAAAACCAAAGCAATTTTGTGAATTTGCTTTTACAATTCTATCTGCTGATTTACTGTCCTATAGTTAATCATGTTCTACATCAGGAGACAGGGAATGATTCCCTCACTCTGAAATTTTGATACAAAAATCATTTGGTCATTCTAATAGACTGTCCTATTTTAGAATATCTCCTACATTTGTAATTTATACATTTAATTCCCCAATATGGAACCATAGGAAATTATTTTCTATTAAGTTATGTTAGAAAATAATGCCGTGGTTCCTGAGAATGGGAAGTGGCATATTTAATTTTACTAGGCATGGGGTTCAGAGGGTTGTTCAGGAACCAATAATACTGAATATTCCTAAAAATAACCTAGAGGCAATTCAATACATAAAAACAGAAACTATTTTTCTCTTTTTCATGAGAAAGTATAAATTCATATTATTTTATCAAACTGTGGTAATTAGGGTTAATATTTTCCTCCAGGTTTATTTGGGAGTTTATTTATACTGCTAATAACCAGAACTGCTGTAACAATGACTGCCAGCAATATTGCCACCTTTTAAATGCACTCTAATGTAACAGTAATATTCTAGTCATAGAAATCTGTGGCAAGCAGCATCTTGCCACAGCATACTTGAATCCTTTCTTTCTCCTTTTTCCTTCTGTCTGCTTTTCTCTCTCATTTCACACATCCTGAGACCCCAAGCTCAGGCTTCAGGATCATCTGTAATTCATTCCATTGTGACACCGTAATATAGCTCATTTCATCCTCTGACTAGTGGCCTCAAAATGAGGGTAGGCGGGGGGGAAGAAAACTTGTCTGCTTCAGGAGATGTGAAATTCAGTCATGTCTGGGTGAATTGAGGATGAAATTTAAGTAGCAGCTCTTAATTTCCCAGTTTTTGTGATCTTAAGTCAAATATACAGTAATATTATGGGGAAGAAAGAAGAGTGGTAAGAGTTGAATGTGAGGTTGTGTGTACATGTATGGATATGTGTATATGAATGTGTGGATGTGTGTGTGTGTGTGTGTGTGTGAGAGAGAGAGAGAGAGAGAGAGAGAGAGAGAGAGAGAGAGAGAGACTGTCAGTGAAACTGTGTTTGGTTAGCTAAATTGAACCTATTTTCACCTCAGAACACAAAAACTTGGTTTTCTACCCAAAGGAGGCTTCTGCATTCCAAGAATGTGCTGCCCAGTAAATTAACATCCCAATTAATATTCTCAAATGCCTTATTGATAACCCTTGTAATCCAGTGTTTCCCTGTATCTTTGCCACAAGCTTTGGTTATCACAGATTTGATCATGTTCCAAGAACTAAATAGTTGCCTGTGTTTTAATTTTGGTTTCAGGACTCAGTCTCTTTTTTTCCTGCGTTTTTTTCATTTCCTGTTTGTCTCTAGAAATGGGCTCTAATCTTGGTCCTATGCCAGGAAAGTATGTTAACCAGTTTCTGGCAACCCAGTCAGGCAGAGTGAATCTCTGTCACTAGTATTAGGAACCTGCAAAACACAACAGCCTCAGGGACAGCTAATGTGGTACAGTGGATAGAGCAGTAGGCCAGGAGTCAGGAGGACCTGAGTTCAAATTCAGCCTCAGGCACATAATAACTGTGTGACCTTGGGCAAGTCACTTAACCCCATTGCCTTAAATAAAAATAAAAAAATTTTAAAAACAGCACAAGAACCTCAACATAGAATCAAAATTTTAAGGCCTTCCATCATGAGATGGAACCTCCTTGTTCTTTATTTATACTTCTCTTCACCATCCTTCTTCTTTTACCTCTTAACTCTTTTATTCTAAACCCCCATCATAGCTGCATTCACAGAATTGTAATTGACCCTCCATGAATGCTTAATACTGCTTTGTGGATTATTGCCATCCATATCTGAAATAATCTTAATTCCTTCAAAGATACTACATATATGGGTAATCTGTTCCAAGAGCTCTAAAAGGTTAGGAAACGTAGTAATGACTTTAGAGCAAGTCTCAACCTGTCAATAAGTATTTATTGAATATTTACATAATTAATAAAGCATACATTAAATGCCTCCAATGTGTCAGACCCTGGTAATACACATACAAAGAAATAATACCTCCTCTCAAGAAACTTATATTCTACTGGGGAAGACAAGAAGTCCATATATAAGTATATGGAAAATGATTATTAAGTAAATGAGTACAAATAAACACAAATACAAAGTTTTAGATAAGGAAGGATTCTAGTAGCTAAGAGATGAGGGAAAAGGCTTTATGCAAACAGAGGTGCTTCTAAGGGCAGAAGTGAGGAGGGAGGTGTATTCCAGAAGTGAAGAATAACCATTGCAAATATATAGAAGTGGTAGGTGTGATGTTTGTCCTTCATTCTCAAAGAAGATCATGACATCAGGGAGATGATGCCATGATAAGCAGATGAATTGGATTTGAATGCTAAGTCACCAATCTCATTTTCACCTCTGAAACCATCTGGGTCCAGTGGTCAGATATGAATCTGGATGAATGGAGATGACCCAGAATTCAAAGCAATCAGGGTTTAGTGACTTGCCCAAGGTCAGCTAGTAAGTGTCAGGTATCTGGCAGGTGTAGTATTAAAATGAAAGAAAACTCATTTGACTGGTTCTCAGATAGAATGATGGGGAGAAATGTCCAATGAGCCTGGGAAAATAGGTTGGGGTGAAGATGTAAAAGGCTTTAAAAGCTAAATAGAGGAATTTATTTTTATCTGAAGGCAATAGGGAGCCAAGCTGTGTGAGATTGAGTAAGCAAGTAATGATCTTTGCTCAAGGAAAATTATTCCAGTGGTAGGATTAGAATGGGGAGAGACTTGTGAGGCAACAAGACTAGATGGGATGTCATTGTAAAAATCCAGGCAAGGAGTGATGAAGACCCGAACTAAGGTGATAGCCATGCAAATAGAGAAAAAAAGGGTTGGATGAGTGAGATGTTATAAAGACAGAAACAAGATTTGGCATCTGACAGGATATTTAGTATAGTGGGGTAGTATAAGAATAAGACTTGAATATATTTGAAAGCATTAAGGAAGAAACCAGCGTATAAGAAGAAGTTGAAGATTCAAGGGGGGCAGGAGAGATGATTAAAGCCACATTTTTTTTATTTTTCAATTCATGTAACAAAATAAACATTTCTATAAGAGTACAATAAAAAAGTTGATTGCACACTAAACTGCAAATCTACCATGTAACTTGTATTATCATGTAAACTTTTTCCTTCCCTCTCCCCCACCCTAGACATGGCTACTGTAGACACACCACATGTATATTGCTATTATTGTATACATAGTTAAATCTTCTCTTTGGAGAAAGCAGAAAAGTGTGGGATCTAGTGACCTTGGCAAGAAGAACCCCCTCTTTGAAAAGAGTTCAGAAGAGGAGAGAATAGAAGATAGGACTTTGAAATGAAAAAACAAAATAAGTTAAGAGGAAGCCTTCATCAAATAACCTAGTAATGTAACCATTCTCTAAGACCAAGACCTTTCTGAGAGGCACTATGGCTGATTTAATGGAGAATTGGCTTTTCAGTCAAGAAAGTCTAGGTTCAGGTGCTACATCTGACAACCACCAACTGTCTTAACCATTGACAAAACACTTAACCTCTCAGTGCTCAAGGAAATTCTCTAAAGTGTAAGCTGCTGAAACTGGTTGACAAAATATGTCAACTAGATTATAGACTCTTCCAGGATAGTGCTTGCTTCCCTTTCATCTCTTTCCCCAGTACAATACCTAGCAAATAGTGGGCACCGCATAAAGAAATCCTTCCACGGGGCAGATAGGTGGTGCACCGGCCCTGGAGTCAGGAGTACCTGGGTTCAAATCCAGCCTCAGACACTTAATAATTACCTAGCTGTATGGCCTTGGGCAAGCCACTTAACCCTGTTTTCCTTACAAAAAAAAAAACTAAAAAAAACAAACAAGAAATCTTTCCACAATGGAGAAGGTGCCATAGGCTTGACCAAGTGGTTCAATAAAAGACTGAAGCCCAAAGAGGAAAGAGCACAGAAAGATATGGGCTTTGTGAAGGAAAGAATGCAAATGAAATTCAAACAATTGTTAATGGAAGGAAGCCTTGCATAGAAAATTTCATGTTAGTATAAGAAGTTAGGGAAGAATGTATTCAAAAACTTAAAGAGGATTAATGAGACTGTGAAGAATGAGGAAAAGAGAAACTATACTTCAGCAAAAGAATTTTGAATAGAATGAGAGAGAGGAAACTATATAGAAAGAAACGAAATAAGTTGTTGAAGTTGGATTGGAAAAAGCAAATTTCAACAATAAAAAAGAAAAAAATGGAATCCTTAAATTCCAAGCACTGCATATTAACAACAGAATCATCAGTCTCATTTTGCTCTCAACTAAGTGACTTCCACTTGTTCAATTCTTCTGTTCAGATAGAGGAGATTATTTTAGCCTTGCTGTGGAATAATTCTAAAGTGTCATTCCCCTGAAACCCACCTTTATAGAGTCCAACAACACCTGTGTGTTTGCTTGAATTTTTTAAAAACTCTTAGTTAAAAGACTATATTTAGTTAGCTTTAAAAGGCACTATATAAATATGTGCTACTCTGTTTCATGTGTGTGTATATTGTTATTGCAGAAAAACATACATCCACTCCAGTTTCCCCACTTGAAATTTCAAGTGTAAGAGAACTGTTTTGAAGGGACACTCAAGACTGACTCTTTCAACCTTGAAGAACTGATCCTAAAAGCAACATTGAATTTTGATGTGTCCACTTACTTTTCATGAGTGATCTCTGATATGGGAAAAATTGTAGTGTTCGTGCATCTTAATGGGCACACACAATTAACTACTAAATTCTTAGCATCTATAGTATAAACAAATTGGAACAGCACAGAAGCTGATCTAGCTACTCTACAATCTTATTCCCAAGTTTATTTATAGTAGGTCACCTACTGTATTTGATCACATGTGTTCCACACTTCTTTGAGCAAAGGCTAGTTCTTGATGATAGGTCGAGTTCCTATATCTCAACTTTGACTCAGTTTCCTTCAAGAGGCTGCCATGAGAGACTTTTCAATGAAACCTTCATACTAGGCTTGGTGTTTAGAATATAGAGAGGATTTTGAAAGATGCTTTTTGTGTGTGTTGCATTTGAATCATAAAATGATAAAGCTGAAAGTACACTCAGTCATCTTGACCAACCATCTCATTGTACAGATGAGAAAACTGAAACTTTGAGAAAAGTGTTGCAAGACCACAGAGCAAGTCAGTGTCAGAATTGGGGCTGGTACCCAGGTTACACAGAACTCTTAACCCAACCACACACTATAGTCATCAGCAACTCATCACAAGTAATTTGCTTTAATTGAACAAATGGAATGCAGACTACTCCCAGCAAAGAAATAGGTTCATAAAATAAAATTCAACAAATATTTAGGATTGTAGTTTTAAAACTAGAAAGGACACTACTAGAGATTATCTAGGTGCAGCTAGGTATCATAGTAGATAGAGGGCCAGACCTAGAATCGGGAAGACATCTTCCTGAGTTCAGTCCAGTCTCAGACACTTCCCAGCTGTGTGACCCTGAGCAAATCACTTAACCCTGTTTGCCTCAGTTTCCTCATCTGTAAAATGGGCTGGAGAAGGAAATGGAAAATCACTCTAATATCTTTGCCAAGAAAGACTCTGAATGGCTCACAAAGAGTCACAGAAAACTGAAACAGCTGCACAAAAAGAGATCATCAATTCTCTCATTTTATAGCTGAAGAAACAGAATCCTAGAAAAGTTAAGCAGTTTGTACATGTCATCTGGATTATAGGTGGTAGAGTCAGGAGCTGAGCCCCATGGTGTGCAGAATATTGTGCTGAGGTCTGAAGGTGCCAGCAAAAGGAACAAGATAGTCCTTGCTCACAAGGAGCTTATAAGAAGCAGCTTAGCCCCCATAGAATCAGTCAGAGGAGCTAGGTGAATCTTATCACCCTGACCAAGCCTCCATTTCCCTCTGTGTCTGTTTCTCCACTGGTAAAATAAAGAAGTTAGGCTAAGTCTCTTTATTTTTAGATCCATAATGATCCTGTGATCCTACAGTCTGATGAGGAAAAAAATAGTAATGAAAATAGAAAACGTGAAGCCTTTTCATCATTTTTACTCATAAAATGTTAATTCTCAATTCATATTTGCAGCAAACTCTTGTTTGACACCTTTTTCATTTTCTGCCATCTCAATGCATTCATTCATTCATTCATTCAACAAAAATTTATTCAGCATCGATTATGTTCAGTACCTTCTGTTAAGCAGTGAAGGAGATAAAAAAGATAAAGTAAAAAAAAAAACCTATCCTCAAGATCCTTTTTATAAGCTATTTGTTTGACTTTTGGTACCTTTCTAGCTGTAGGTTAGACTGTCAAAGAGACTGTAACTTGGTAGAACTTCACCTGCCCACAGACTGATAGAATCATTGACTTGGCTGGAAAGAACCAGGATGATTGTTCTTTGGTTTCACTGTCTCATACTAAATAACACAAATCACTTCTCAGGCTATAAACCTAATCCTGCTAAGTACTATAATGCTAAATTTGATCTGTTAGTCTCTGAAGTGAGATTATGTCCTTGTGCCTTACGCTTTCTATTTTTACTCCTGCATTGTTGTGACCGTGCCACCCAGTGGTGAAGGCACATTAAAGAGAATAGGGAAAAGATGGCAGACCATAAAACATAATTCATCACTGACAAGTTTGGCAATTTATGAAATAATGCTCTCCTCCCAGACAATCTGTAATATAAATAAAATGGCTATCCAGGTTTGGAGCTTAATTTAAACTGCATAAAAATTGAGTCCATGTGGTTAAAAAAAATGTGGATTCCAAATTGCCAATTAAAAAAAAAGTCCACCAGATGCATATAAATTGAAGCAATTTGCTCCTCTGCCTTGCACATTCTCTTCCTCTCACTTTCTCCATGACCCAGATATAAAAATATGTTATGTGCTTGTGCTCCCTCTCCTGGTGCCTCCACTTAGGCCCCTCCAGAGCCTGTGTCTCTAGGATTGTTCTGATCTTGTGAGTGATGTGGGTGCAAGAATGCAGTATACCACAGTAAACATTAATATTAAGATAAGGGATGGGATGACACCTAGAAATAAATGTGTCTTTGTGGAGCAGCCTTCTAGCTTGACCAACTAAAACTTGGATTCCACTGATTGTGTGTGTGTGTGTGTGTGTGTGTGTGTGTAACCTTTTGGGGAAGTGGAGATTAAGCATTAAAACAGCATTAGAACAAATACTTGAGAGACTTCATTTAGAAGGCAGAGGGGGAAGATATGCCTCCCTGCAGATAGATAGATGCATGTATGATTGTGCCCTACCAGTTAATAGTGCTAATTGCCTAATTATCTGGTCATGTGCAATAATAAAGCCTTTTGACATTTCATTCTCTCCATATGCCAGATAAAGTGTGCTGGTGTCTGGTATGTCACCGTGGTGATGAGTAAACCCTATTCTCTTCCTGCCCAGTGTAGGGTAGCAGGATGATTTTTATAGGCTCTCTTGAAGCTAGGATTTTCTGTAATGACAGAAACCTGGAAACAATGGCAGTTGGAGGTATTCATTCCTGAATTAACCCAGGAGTATCAGCCTTACCTTTGGGAGAGGTGGGGGAACAAGGAATATAGGGCGACTTCCAGGGCTTTCCACAGGCACCCTTGTTGTGATCCTGATTCCTCTTCCCTTTCTTTAACAACTTTGTGACTCTGGCAATTAGTAGTCTGGCTTGTTTACTTTTGTTCTTCTTTACTCTCTTTGTTTGGTTTCCTGAAATAGTCTTCCTGCAAATAAATCCATTTATGCCTTAGTGTCCAGGAATTTGTTTTATTTGTGAGTCTATGAATCAGTTGTCTACATTGTGCCCATTATTTTGGGGTTTTTTAGGTTTTTGCAAGGCAAAGGGGTTAAGTGGCTTGCCCACAGCCACACATCTAGGTAATTATTAAGTGTCTGAGGTCAGATTTGAACTCAAGTACTACTGACTCCAGGGCTAGTGCTCTATCCACTGTGCCACCTACCGCCCCCTGTTTTGTTGATTTTAACAAAAATGAATTCCTTCCTTCAACCTACCTATCCTATGAATTGATGTTATCCATTCATTTAAATCTCTCCAGATTCATTTCCCAAAAAAAATCTTTTCTCTCATTATTTTCACTGTAACAGTTCCTAACTTCTGCCTCTTAAAATTCCTGATTTCCTTCAAAGATTAAGTTAAACACCATCTACATGATCTCTTTTAGCTATTCATGTCTTCTCCACTATTCATTTTCCCACTGAAAAGTTACTTGCACTTAATATGTGTGTGTTATGTATATTCCTCCCCTTCACCTTATAAAAAGGAAGTTTGTCAAGGGCAGAGACTGTTTATGTCTTTATATCCTCAGTGCCTAGGAACTGACACACAGAAGACATTTAATACATGCTAATTGATTGATTGACCGATACAGGACAAGTTGTACTTTTTTTTTCTGCAGAGAACCAACATCATCATTGCAAAGAATTGCCATTGAAACATAAAATAGTTAATAAAACTAGAACTAGCACCCAGGTCTCCCAACTAATGGCCAATACTCTATTCTTTTATACTTGTATTTCCTTTTATGGAATAGTTATTAAGGAAGAAGGCAAGCTAATAATGTTTTTTCAAGTAGAGAAAAATACTAATCCCAAAAGCTTACTGCTAGATCCTTTTCTAGAAAGTCAGAATAAAAATTACAATTTAGACCTGCAACAGTCAGGATCAAAATTTGGAGGGCAGATTATGATAATATTCTGTCACCCTGTTGTTCAGTTGACTTTCCTGCCTGTGAGTTAGCTTTGGAATTGTGCCCTTGCCCAGTCTGCTCTGAGCTCCTACTGTTTTTTTAGAGTCTGTATCACTGTGGCTCAGTATTACATTGTTTTGTATCAATTTCATGTGTCAGTCCTCTCACCTCAATTAGATTATAAATTCCTTGACAATACTTGGAGAGGGAGCATAGTGGAAAGAACACTGGGCTTCAGGAGAGATGTAGGTTCGCATCTTACCTCTTCCACTTGCCAGTTTTGTGAAAGACCACAGTTAATTCAAGCAAACTCTTCCAGCTTCATTTTCCCCCCATCTGAAAAATGGGAGACTATTCCTGTAGTGCTTAGCTCAGAGTGGTTGCAAGAACCAAATGAGATAATGAATATAAGTCCTTTGATCCTTAAAGCATTTTATATATATATGTTTGAGCCACTATCATTGTTCCTCGTTGATCAATTTAAATCTAGAGGCACAGTGGTACAGTAGATGAAGCATTAGACAGGAAGTTCTGAGTTCAAATTTCACCCCAGGTATTTATTAGCTATGTGATCCTGTGTCTTTTGATGTTTGTCTTCCACAATTTTCTTCAAATATAAATTGGGAATAATAACAAATTGTAAAGATCAGATATTTGTAAATCACCTAGCCCCAGGATCTGCCACATTTTGTTGTTGTTCAGTCATTCGGTTCTAATGATACTCTGGTAGTTTGGTCATTTCCTCTCTAGTTGTGTCCCCATTTTACAGATGAGGAACTGAGGAAAAGAGGGGTTAAGTGATTTGCCCCTTGTCACTGAGCTAGTAAGTATTTGAGACCAGATTTTTAACTCGGATCTTCCTGACTTCAAGCCTGGTACTCTAGCCATTGCACCACCTGACTGACCCAACCTGTGCTTAATAAATTCTTATTTCCTTTCTTACTGAAGTAGCACTTATTTTAAGGACTTGATCCTCTGCTACTTACTATCTGTTTAACTTAGTCCAGTCACTCCAAATCTGTTTTTTCAGCTGTAAAATAGAAATAATATTATAAGTCTTACGACTTTTGTAAGGACCCAATGAGATCATCTTTATAAGCACTTTGTATGTTATACAAAAAGTCTGGGTATTACATATGTTACATAACATGTGTTATATGTTACATAAAATACTCACAGTGGTTTAAAATATCTATGTATTTTTTAGTGGTTATCCCCATGGCAAAAGAACCTATAATTGTTCAAAGACATTGCATAGACTCACAAGACTTTAATGGTTATCCTTTCCTCTACTTGAAGAGAGTGGTTTATCCAGCCTTTGACTTTAGCTTCTCTTGTAGACTTGGTAATTCAAATCCTCTCAATCCTTTTTTCACTGGAGCTTCACCCCCCTCCCATTTTTATAAGCTTTTCATTGACTTAAACCCATTCCAGTACAGTTAAACATTTAATCTGATGGCTGGTGCTGTTTTGATCATTTGTTCTTTCATGAAAACATGAAATCCTCAAAGGGACTTCCTAAGGCATTAAGTTCTACCTCCATCCTAATGCAACAATCTAATCTACAATACTCACAACAGATGGTTTTTGTAGACCCTACTTACACAATTTTATATTTCACTAGTATCAAGAAATGTACTCCCACACGTAACGTACTTAAGTAATTCTAAAATTTCCACCATTTTCTTCTAAAAAGATAGGATATAAAACACTTAGAGATTCCATATTAAAATTTTTGTGTCTCTCATGTCTGGGATTGCCCTCATACACAAAAGAACTTCATTGAAATTGTTGAATGGAACTGACTGATTTTTGGTTTGATTTAAAAAAAAAATTCATCCATTTACTATAGGAAGGTGTTTATTGAATGATTATAATGTGAATATTTAACACATATATTCACAAAGGAAATGAAAAAAGATATTCACAGTTACCAGCCATATGTCTGCTTTTTCTTCTACTGCACATATGTATATATGTATATAAATTTATATGTATATATATATATATATATGAGCTGTAGAGATTATTATCCTGACCCACACTAGCACTGGCATATTGGATTATTATTATTATTATTATTATTATTATTATTATTATTATTTAGAATTTTAAAAATTTTCCCCTAATCTTGCTTCCTTCTCCCCACCCCCCACAGAAAGCAGTCTGTTAGTCTTTACATTGTTTCCATGGTATACATTGATCTAAGTTGAATGTGATGAGAGAGGAATCATTTCCTTAAGGAAGAAAAAATAAAGTGTAAGAGAGCAAAATTAAATAAGGTGTTTTTTTTTTAATCAAAGGTAATAGTCTTTGGTCTTTGTTCAAAGTCCACAATTCTTTCTCTGGATACAGCTGGTATTCTCCATTGCAGATACCCCCAAATTGTGCCCAGTTGTTGCACTGATGGAATGAGCAAGTCCATTAAGGTTGATCATCACCCCCACATTGCTGTTAAGGGTGTGCAGTGTTCTTCTGGTTCTGCTCATCTCACTCAGCATCAGTTCATGCAAATCCCTCCTGGTTTCTACTAGAACAATAGTGTTCTATGATATACATATACCACAGTTTATTAAGCCATTCCCCAATTTATGTACATCCCCTCGATTTCCAATTCTTTGCCAGCACAAACAGAGGTGCTATGAATATTTTTGTACAAGTGATGTTTTTACCCTTTTTCATAATCTCTTCAGGGTATAGACTCAGTAGTGGTATAGCTGGATCAAAGGGTATGCACATTTTTGTTGCCCTTTGGGTGTAATTCCAAGTTGTTGTCCTGAAAGGTTGGATGAGTTCACAGCTCCACCAACAAAGTATTAGTGTCCCAGATTTCCTACATCCCTTCCAACATTGATCATTGTCCTTTCTGGTCATATTGGCAAGTCTGAGAGGTGTGAGGGGGTACCTCATAGATGCTTTAATTTGCATTTCTCTAATAAGTAGTGATTTAGAGTAATTTTTCACATGACTATGGATCTCTGATTTCCTCATCTGTAAGTTCCCTTTTCATATCCCTTGACCATTTGTCAATTGGGAAATGGCTTGGGTTTTTTTTTTTAATTTGACTTAATTCTCTGTATATTTTAGAAATGAATCCTTTGTAAGAAATACTAGTTGTAAAAATTGTTTCCCAGTTTACTACATTTCTTTTGATCTTGGTTACAGTGGTTTTCTCTGTGCAAAAGCTTTTTAATTTAATGTAATAGAAATTATCTAGTTTGTTTTTAATGATGTTCTCCATCTCTTTCTTGGTCATAAACTGGTCCCCTTTCCATAGATCTGACAGGTAAACTATTCCTTGATCTAGTTTGCTTATAATATTGTTTTTTATATATCTAAATGCTATATCCATTTTGATCTTATCTTGGTATAGGGTGTAAGGTGTTGGTCTAATCTAAGTTTCTTCCATACTAACTTCCAATTTTCCCAGCAGTTTTTATCAAAGAGAGAAATTTTATCCTAATAGCTGGACTCTTTGGGTTTTATCAAACAGCAGATTACTATAATCATTTCCTGCTATTGCACCTAGTCTATTCCACTGATCCACTACTCTATTTCTTAGCCAATACCAAACAGTTTTGATGACTGATGCTTTATAAAATAATTTTAGATCTAGTAGGGCTAAGCCACCTTGTTTTGTACTTTTTTTCATTAAACCCCTGGAAATTCTCAACTTTTTATTTCTCCATATGAATTTACTTACAATTTTTTCTAACCCATTAAAGTGGGTTCTAATGGTATATAATTCTCAAGCCACTATCCCCAATATCAATTTACCCAATGGTATCTCCTTTGATGTCATTGATAACCTGTCAACATCAGTTAGTTTTTAACAAAAGGATTTTTACTAAGAGTATATAGCAAGACCTAAAATCTCCTCATATCATTATATACTCTCTTCTAAAGATTGGGCTCAAACTTGAAGTGGTGGCTAACCGACCAAGTAAACTTCCCAGTGTCACATAACCAATGAATATACTGCTCCCTTACTTGAAAGACTTGGGTTGATGAATCTATCCATTGCTGGACTGGGCCAAGCAGGTCACTCATTTGAGTTATACTAGATGAACATGCTCAGCTGCTGTGCCTATGGCAGACTCTGCTTTGGACCTTCTGTTGCTGGTCTTTCTATTAAATTTTTGACTTTTGGAAGCATTCAAGGTTGACATTTTTTTTAACATTCACTTACTTGAATCAGGGATGGATGAATAGCTGCAACATAGGCAGGAGAAATGTGTTTGAGGCCATACGACTGTCCTACTGAGGAGAAGAGGCTTTTAACAGTCATGCCAGGAATCTCCATCCCCATCCAGAGAATTATAGCTACTCTTGCCTCAGTTGTGACCAGGGAAAAGAGATAGTGAGTTCTTCCGTTGGAGTCTTTTATACATCCTGGGCTCCAGCTTGGCAACCATAAAGGCACTCTCATTACCACATAGTAAGTTGACAGGAAAATGTCAAAACTCGACCTGATAATGCTCTAAAGTTGAGGGTAAGGTGCCTGTATACAATTCTAGAGGAAGCTCTGCAAAGCTTCCACATGGCTGGGCCAACTGAACATGCTCAATGGACCAGACCCCCATTATACTCCTCCTTAAATCTTTATTTGATAGTCACTGAATTGGTGGAGGGTATTCTCAGAGAAAGGAGTTGAAGGGAATAGACAGCTTACAACTGTTTACTTATTTTAATAAAGCATTTGATTCTTTAGAGTAAGATGTTTCCTTGAAGGCTACCCAAAAACATGGTTGTGTCCACATGAGTCAAACACATAAGACTCTAAAAATCCCAGAAGGTAAAGAGGCATGTGCCCTGCCCTGTTGGAAAGAATGCATGCACTGATGAAATCAGATCCATCTTGTGTGGATGAGACATAGAGATCCTCTAAACAGTTTCCAGCTTCTCTTTAAGTTTCTATGAAATATTTTCTTGCTTGATACTTCAACAGTTCTGTGATCTCTTTGATATGAGTGCCATTTCCAGTGATGCAAATAATAAAGCATCCATGCCTGCCCATTCTTTGTGACTCTTTTCCATGTGCTTCCATAAAATCCACCACAGAGAATTCACCTAACCTGTTGGGGTCCTTCTTTGAGTTATTTTTTTGACATTACATAGATACCAGTGGGACTCGTACACTGTCGGTCAGTTAGCCCTTGCTCTCATGCTGTGACTGATAAATTTTTTTTTCTAGTCATACATTTCTCCAACAACAAGCTCTACACTGGTTTTCTTACTTACGAACTCTTCTCACTTGTAATAACTTTCAGCCTACTATCACTAGCTTTGTACCTTTCAGTTACCTTTCAGGACTTTGGAGATTGGTATTTCATGATTTATAGATATAAATCACTAAAAGCTTATTGATATTAAAATGATGAATATTTCAAAGAAAATCTTGAAGTCATTGAAAATGTTATGCAGTTTTCTAAAGATAATCTGAATTGCTCTTCAATTCTGGGCCCAGTTCACTGACTTTTTTCAGTGCCTGTCCATGGGTGCTTCATCCAAAGGTATGGACAAATAGGCATACTCTATCCACTTGGCATGGATAGTTAAACCAAATTCTTTTGAGTGATTATAAATATCATTTAGGAGCTTCTGTAGTATTCCAGATCTTGATGCAGTTACTACAGAGTAGTCACCTACAAGCAGTTAAACCTGGAGGATCTCACCATCAAAAAGAAAATTCCTGTTGATTCTTGATGCCATTAATATACTACCAGGAAACAAGGTAGAAGAACTTCACCTGTAAAACCTCACCGACAAAAAAGGGGTCCCTATATTCTTGTGTGTTGAAATCTTTTATATACTTCTGCCAAATTACCTGATGAAATAATGAAGTAATGTTTCTGATTTCCCAGCATTAATGTATTAAAATGGAATTAGAAACCTGAGAGTACCTAAAAATTGTTAGGCTGATTAACTTAAGGAATCATTGTTTGGACTCCCTTAAAATTTAACACAATGGTCAAATTGATGTGTTAAAGGGGAAGAGGTTGTTTTCGGGTATTGTTTTTGGTTTTGGTTTTAAGCAAAGAATATAAGATTTTTTTTCTCTAGTCATAAAGTACCATATTCAGAACTAATGCTGGGAAATTGGCATTATTCCCCCACCCACCTCCCCCCCAAAAAACTCAGTTCTTAATGACCTACAGCCTGGGTACATCTGTGACATGATTTCCTTTTCTCATTGCTCTATGCATTGGTGTGGAAAAGTATGTTTGGGTGTACCATGGAAACTGGATATGACCAGGGCAGGCATTGCTAGATTTCTCCGCCTCCTCTGTGTTTGGCAGTCAGTCGTGAACGCCTTGTTCTGCTGCCAGGGATGACACATAGTTCTCCAAAGACAGGACGCTTACTTCATGGCCTCGCAATCTGAAATCCTGGAAACACTCCTCTTCCCAGCAGAAGCTTATCCTGAGTCATTGCTGATGTCATTTTTAAGCCTGCAGTCATTATGTCCCGGTGCTTTTCAAGACAACACAAGGACATCAAAGAGAACCAAACTAAGCCAGGCTCATGCTTAAGGAAAACCTTCCTCACTAATTGATAGAATCAGTGTGCAAACACTACCACCACCGCCCCCTTATTTTTTTTTAACAGATGGGAATTATATTTATGAAAAACTTGGAACTTAAGAAGAGAAAGATATAAACCTAGAAAACCCTCACATTTACTTCTGATTCACATATCCTACATTGCTTCCCAGTCAGTCTATTGCAAGTACATTTCCATAGCATGGTTTGCTAAGAGGCAAGTGGCCATGAAATTCTGCCTGGTCTACCTCTAGCTCTGGGGCAATCACTGCCAGATTAGCATATGGGGATTTTGAGGTGTTGATCACTTCTCAGATCACTCACAAAGCACAGATGGCACAGTGCTTAAATCAGCATTAGACCATTTCATTTGCCATTGCCCATGATAACAATGAAAACGGAAACAAGAATGGTCCATCCCTTGAATTAAAAACTGGAATGGTAGCTAGCATCTTCTGCACTGACTTCCATTTTGAACTTAGGGTAAGCCATCCATCCTTTTTCCCCCTTTTGTTTTCTATAGAATGGGTTTATTTGTTAGTGAAGGATAAAGGAAGCTGCAGCAGATAGTAAAAAAATAATGCTGCTTTAGGGTGTGGTGCCCCTGCAATCTAGAAAATACACATAAAATGTTTTGACCCTCACTTCATACTAAGAAGTGTGAATTTTTTTCTTTTATAGAGTGTTTATAGTACCTAATTGTAAAAATCGGGTATGTTTTTAGTATGATAAAATATATTAATATTATACAATACATATATTTTCCTGATTTTCTAAGTTTTTTCTGTTCTATCTGCTGGCTTTTGCATGGCCTCTGCATCTTCCACAAAACTCTCCAAAAGTTCCCATTTAATTTCTTATATTGACCCACAATACATCAAAGCCAGTATGGGGGAAGTTGCCATGTTAAAATGTTACATATCACTCTGATCCTTGATTTCTCATCTTGATATCAGACTCAGTGACTCAGATGGTTCTTTCCAGTTTGGCATTCAGTGATCTCTATGATGGCTTCACAGACACAAAAGGAAAATCTGTAGTTTAATTCCATAGTTTTCTCTCCTACTTGAAAGGTAGAAAGCACATGAAAGAGGCTGCTTTTCCCACCTAGGAAGATGATCATAAGAATCCCTTGTTCATTAATGCAGTCCTTTTCTTTGAATTAGTCAGAGTCCTTCCCCATTCCAATTTCACTTATCCCCATTTCACAGACAGGGTAGGTGAAGCACAAGCTGGGCCATACAGGTGGCTCATGGTGCCATAGTGGGAGGTCAAACTCAAACAAAAGCCAAGGTTTCCTTCAGGACAGGTGCCACTGTCCTACCATTAGTCAGTGCTTCCTTATTGTCCTTTTGATCTGGTCTTTTCAAATGATGTTGATGGACTGTATTTCTCAACAGGAGAGATAAGAGGGGGAGAAAAAAAGCTTTTTTTCCTATAAGACTCATGAATCAGAAAACTATATTGGGACAGCTCATCATTTTTTTTATTTTATTTGGAAAAGAAAAATCAGTTCCATGAAAAATAATAAATGATGTAGTCTTAGGTTTTTATTCTTTTAATACTGTTCTTACCTGTTTTTATACCTTGTTAAAAAAAATTAAAAGGTTGAAAATTGGTTTTAAGTGACTAAACTGGAGTGAATTATAGCACAGCTCAATAAGAAGAAGCAAGGGTCCTTTTAAAAATGAAGCCATGGGGCAGCCAGGTGGCACCGGCCCTAGAGTCAGGAGTACCTGAGTTCAAATCTAGCCTCAGACACTTAATAATTACCTAGCTGTGTGGCCTTGGGCAAGCCACTTTAACCCCGTTGCCTTGAAAAAAAATGGAGCCATGCAGATAAACCAAATCTAAAATTCTCTTTACAGTTTCTTTTTCTATGAAAGTAGTTTTAAATAAGACACTGTAGGGATTGACTAAGGGCTGTAGGGATTGGCTATCAATAGGTGGGATAAGCTGTCAGATCATTGTTTAAAAAAAAGATAAAAAGCAACTTCTTATGTTTTGGGATTATCCTTATACTTGAACTGGAAGTTTTTTTAATTATCAATAAGCCTCATTATAAAGTCTTTAAAGAGGTTTTTAATGTTAATTGAATAAGAGACTTATGGCATTATTGACTTAAAAAATACAGATACTTTATACTTAAGCAAAATTTGAAATTTTTTACTTGGCCTAAGACAATAAGCATTTAACTCCAAGTGATTGGCAAATAAACCAGTCAAGGTCATCTCAAAGGAGAGGAGAATTCCTGATTATGAATAAAGTATTTTACAGAATGTTTTGCAGACAGTGAAATGACCCCCAAACAAATATATAGAAATCATATATATCTATGTATGTATGTATATGTGTGTTTGTGTGTATATATATATATATATAGATATATCATTTGGAGAGAGAGGGAGAGAGATAAGTCAGCATTCATCCATCCCTTAAGTTCAATCAGATAACTTTTTTCTGGCTATCTGGAGCAGATTGTGTAGGAGGAGGCATTGAGTCCCCATTGGATTACAGCATAAGAGACTAGAATTGAAAGGAGGCCAGAGTAAAAAGGACTAATCACTCGAGTTCTCCACTCAATCCCTAGTCCATCTGGAAGGAATTTCTGGTGCCACCTGGTTCACCATCAATAAAATAAAGCATTTCTGTTTTGCTGTTTCCAACTTCTGAAGACTGAGGTTAAGCCAAGACAGGTGTTTTATGGACCACTGATCTTAAGGGCTTTTTATCCTTTATGATAAGCAGTCTTTATAGGATCATGTTGAGATAGATAAGAACATGATTATTTTCTTCTAGAAATAAGCTCTTATTTGCCAAATCCAATGGTATTTTCTCAGTCTTCATCATCTTTAACCTATCCTTAATCATTCAACACTATCTAGTACCTCCCTCTTTTTTGATATTTTCTTCTCACTTGACTTCTTTGACAACTCTCTCCTAGTCCACAGGCAGTTTTTAAATGCTCCCTATGTCCCAGACACTTCCATAATTTCTGAAAACTAAACAACTGACTACTACTTCTCATCTGCTTACTATTTCATCTTTATCTCTCACTTGAGTTTTCCCTAAGGTTTTCATCTTTGCCTTCTTTCTTATCACCCTCCCTTAAAGAATATCACCCACTCCAGTAATTTCAGTTATTATTTCTAAGCAGGTGATTCCCAACCCACATATCTGGCATTCATCATCTAAGCCCTGATTTTCAAATTGCCTGCTGGACAGTAAATCCAGCAAACATTTATTTAGCACTTGAAGTAATAGACTTCAGAATACGCACTGGGTACACCAAAACAAAGTAGATAGCCATTAACATGTCCTGCCAGTGCTTCAACCCAGTATGTTCCTTCAATTCCTTCCAATTCTCAAATTTTATCTTGGTGACACCATTGTCCTTCCAGTCATTCAGAGTGTAAACTGAGGCCCAAGGAGGCCCAAGATCAAAAGGTAGGAAGTATGAGAGACAGAATATGTACCTTGAGTATACTATGAATTTATTGGAAAGCAAATGCATTAATATGTGTATTAAATAAGGAATAAAATTTGAAGTAAATTTTTCTCCCTAAGAAAATCAGCCTAGGTGAGAGAAGACTGGAACAATTAGGTATCTTAAATGCAATTTTCTATTTCGTATATGAGTTTTCTATTGAAAAAATTCCAGAAATATTTCACTCCATTCTGAATGAGACTTACTTCCTACTTCCAAATGTTGGAACATTAAACCACATCTGGAGTAAAGTGTTCAGTTTCTGGGCATTTTATTTTAGGAAAGACATGGAGAATGTCCAGAAGAGCACAACCAGAATTGTCATGAATTCAAGACTATGCCATATCAGGATCATTTGAAGGAACTGAGAAGATTAATTGTGGAGAAGAAAAGGCTCAGAGATGGCATGAGGATGATCTTTAAAGGGATTAGACATGATCTACTTTACTCCATTAGGAAGAATTAGAATCAATAGGTGGAAATTGAAAGGAGGCAAAGGCAGACTTAAAATCAGGAAAAACTTCTGACAGTTGGAGCCATAAAAGTGGAATGGTCTGCCTTGGGAGGTAAAAATTTCCCCTTTGTGAGAAGTCAGCAAGCAAACACATTGTTCTTTTGTAGTAGTCAGGATTCTTTCTTGTGCATGAATGGGTGCCAAGAGTCCTTCCAACTCTGACATTGTGTGATTCTATGATACTATTTTTCTGTGGGAATCCCTGAAGTAATGCTTTCAAACAGTGACAACTAATCTAGTGTAGGGTTAGCTCTGTTAAAATAGCCCATTGTCATGAGTTTATTGCTCATACCTTTCTTTGCTTCATCGAGTATATCAAGAAACCAACCTCCTTTTACGTTGATGGGAATGATGCATTGTATAATGTCACTGACTGTTTAAAATGTCATGAAAATGAACACATAGTTAAGGGACTATAGAAGAAGCAACACCTCTCCCCTGGGGTGACTTGAGTCATCAAGTAGAACCAGGGAGGAGTTGGACCAGTAAATTAAGGGAAGGAAGGTTTGCTCTCCTTCCTTAAAATACTAGTAATGAAAGCTTCACACTGAAATAGGCAAATGGGGCTTAGAGCATGACCCAAAAGGCAGTTCAGAATTTGAAAAAGGGAAAGATAGTCTCTTTTTTGGAGACTGATGCCCTTCCAAACTCCCTCGGGTAAAGATGGCCCAAAGTGTCTATGAGAAGGCCCAGTTGATGGAGTGCTAGGTCTAGAACTGGGACTACCTGAGTTCAAACCCACTCTCAGATACACACTACCTGTGTGTGACCCTCCACAAATCACTTAGCCTCGCTCAGCCTGAGTTTTCATAATTGTACCTTCTTACTCTCCATAGTTGGGCCAAAATGACTTGCCTCTTTGTTGTTCTTTGTAGGCAGTATTTTTCCATTTTCTCCTTTCCACATTTTTGCATGATCCATTAATGATCAAAATGTATCCTCATCTCACCTCTGCCTTCCAGGATCTTGTTTCCTTTAAAACTTTGCACAATTGGCCATTTCAAATGGAATTATTTTGTGAGGTTCAAATGTAAAAAGATATTTGCAAAGTACTTAGCATAGTATCTGGTATATTAGTAGATTCTTAATAAATGCTCTTTTCCTTGGTTTCTTCCTAACTACTACTAAAAACAGTGAAGGCAAAGGGAGGGGACTTGGGGGCTTAATTGGTACCAGGAAAGCCAGTGCTTCTGACTATGAACCAAGATTTATATTAGGAGATACAAATGAATAAATTTTAAAAAGTATTTCTAAGTGCTTACTAGTGTGTAAAGCTCTGTGTTCAGCACTAGGGTTACAAACAGAAAAGTAAGATAGTCACTACACTTCAGAGATCACTTCTAATAAGCAGGCTTAGAACCAAGTAGACAAAATCACAAAATTTTAGAGTTTAAAATGGCCTTGGTGGTCATGTTACCCTGAAGAAATCTCCAATATAACATAACTAGCCAGTAATCTTCCAGCTTCTTCTTAATGACCTCAGGGGGAATTCACTAGCTCCCCACATTGCTCCAGGAGGGGGTCTTTGGCTCTCAGGTCTTTCCCGGCTTTGTTGTGTTACCTATAAATTTGATGAGTTTCTCTCACCCATGCCTTTATCAGAATCATTTACAAAAGTGTTATATGGTGCAGCACCAACCCCAGATCCCTAGGGAATTCCAATAGAGTTGACATCTGAATTGACATTGAACCATTGAAGGCTATTATTTGAGTCTAACTCTTTATTCCACGAGTTTAAATCTGTCCAGTTATATTATCATGTAGTCCACAATCTCTCCCTCTTTTTCTTAAGAATAGTAAATATAGGTAACCTATGATGAAGATATTCCTCTGATCTCTTGATTACCAAGCATTTGTTAAACCCCTACTATATGCCAGAAGCTATTCTGAGATGTCTGTGGAGTTATCTACATAGAGACTGATAATTAAATACATGAGAGCTGTTGAAATCACCAAATAATAGAATGTAAAGACAGAATAGGAGAGACCCCAGGTCAGAGTCTTGGGTTGTACCCACAGTTAGGTAGTTTTCAATGATCTTGTTAAAAAGAGAAAATAAGTTAGTCTGGCATGATGTGTATTTGATGAAGCCATACTAACTTGTGTTGTTGTTATTGTTTTAATAATCACTGCTTCCTTTTCTAGATGATATGATCTTGAGTTTTCCGAGGAATTAAGGACACTGGTCTATAGTTTGCAGATTATAATCTCTTGCCTTTTTTAAAAAAAAATCAGGAAAATTGCTCTTCAGTTATATGATACTCTTTGTGTACAGTCTTTCAGGTGTCATTGGCAATAATAATTTTATCTGTCCGTTCTTTTGATATTCAAAGATATCATTTTTAATCAGACATCTTGAATTTATCAAGGGTAATTACATGGTCTTTTATTTTCACCTGACTTAACCTTGGATATCATGCCCCATTAGATATTTTTGTTTTATTGTTTCTACTCCAAAGGTCATTCTTGACAGAGCAAACAGCATCAACAATTCTACTTTCTTACTTTTCTGAGTTAACTGTTATTGGCCTATCCACCCTGACTCAAGGTTTCTTTCTCTATTCCTCCTCTTTCCCAGGATATAACTTTTTAAAAATAGAGCCATTTTTGTTGGCTTTTACTTCCTTTAACCAGTCTCAGCTCATTCTCCACTATGCCTCACATACATGCTCTAAGAAAACAGCAGACTTCTCCATTGATGATAGGAGTTTGACAGACAGTTGCCTCGGTACACCTCAGCAAGGCTTCCCCTTCTATCACAACTCTTTATTTCTTCCTCTGACCTTTAATTGCGTGAGCTCTCACTTGAAAGTTTCCATAGCTCTCATCATTCCTTAGGGGACAAGCAGGTGTTTCTTCTCCAGAATATCCAGCTTCCTGCTCATCAGGCAGAATAGTGTAAAACATTATTTCTGTGCTTTTGTGGCCTTTTTGTTGTTTGTTTCCTCTTAGGAGATACAACATGGAGATAAAGAGCTGGCTGCCTGAGAGTTAGAAAGACCTGAATTCATGACTTGCCTCTGACACATACTGGCAAGTCATTGAACCTCTCAGTGCCCTCAGAAACTCTCTAAAACTATAAGACAGGAAAAGTGCCTCCTGCATGGGTAGAGGGGGGTTTCTTCACCCAGAAATCCCCTGTACTGATGCAATCCAAATTGGTCATCTCTTGGTTCCTTTAGAGAAACTGAAACGTGTGTCAACAGAACTAAGAACAAAAGAGATGTGTTTTCACACTTTAGGATAGATAAGGAGATAGATCACCATAATCCTAAAAGCCAAGATCTTTAATAGCTACTTAACCAGAATATTCATTCCAGAACTCAAAGAGAGCTAAGACAGCAGAAACACCCAGAGAGGAGGAGCACCAGAAGTAGGCTGAGGTAAACTACTGGCTTTACTGACATTTTCTTGACTAGGCAGGATTCCAGTAGGGCTCTCTCATATTGACATATAGACTTATACAAACCAATTCAGCAAACATTTATTACATTCTGGTTCTGGCAATACAAAAGTAGCTCTTGTCCTCAGGAAGGCTTACATTCTTGTTATGGCTGAAAAAGACTCTTTAGTCCAATTTCTGTTCAGTGAAGGACTGCTGGTTTCAGTCCTTCTGGTGGCAGACTGCCTCTTTTTGAATACTACTAACTCTTGAGAGTCTCTAGATAGATAGAATTGTCTTTTAAAAGTCCTTGGAAGCTTTCATTGTACTCAAGGGTATGAAAACAGGCTAAGCAAATAAAGCCTTTGTGCATCATTTCCCAAATAATAAGAATATATTTCATGTAATAGGAATAGGTTCCAGGATTATTGATGTTAGTGCTATTTTCTCCTAAAATATTAAATATTATATTATATATCAAAAAATGTTTAGTGTGCATCCCAGTTTTTTTTCATAAAGCTTCCTTCCTTCTATTTTCTATATGAAAATTTTCATATGATCCTTACTTTGCTATATTGTTAGGAAACCTTTCTTCTGTTTTCTGTGAATTGACCCTTACCTTGCTATAGCCTTAGGACACCTTTCTTCTATTTTCTAGGAAATGACTCTTACCGTGCTTTATCCTTAGGACATTCCATACCCTAAGATTCCCAGGACTAACATCTATGGTTTCTAGCACATATTTCAAGCCCTAAAGTGTTTTTGTGGCCAAGTTAATTTGAAATTTTGATGTCCTGGAGGGTAGATTTTCCACCATCCTCAGAAATGAAAAGGATTTTAATACTTTTAAGCCATAAGGGTCTGGGGAAAAGGATACTTGATGATAACTTTGTAAATGATACCTGGGCACATAGATAATGATCAGCATTGAGTTAATTGTCACCATTGTCTTTTGCAAATACCTTCATTAGAAAGTAGTGCTTGAAGCCTCATGAAACTTTATAAACCCTATTTGCAGTGTGACCTTTCATGCAGACTAGTGCTATGAGCTAGTACTATCTCTCCAAAACAGCTGAGGGGACTCTTGACATATTGACCTCTGAAGCAACTATTGTGTCTAGTGGTTCTCTCTTATCACAGCTATGAACAGTATTGCTGATACAAATTAGAAATGGAGAAATGCCCTGATCGCATTGCTGAAATGTCTTCTCTAGTTCATGGTTTAATTATGCTTTTCCTCATTAATGGGTTGTTTACTCTTTCCTTTTGGGAGAATTTTCTTGACATTCTCTATTAACTTCCTCATCTCATTTCTTGTACTTCTGATCCACAGCAGGGGGGGGGAACCCACAATGAAAATCCCTCCATCTAGCTTTCTCTAATTTTTCTCTCTTTCTAACTTTTCTAATCCTATATTTGGTAACCCTATCTTTGTCCTTATCCATTATTATTATGGAATTTTATCAGTCATTTATCAGAAAAAACAATAATATTGAAAATTTTTATTCAAAAATACATATCCCAAAATAACATTTACTTTTCAGGAAACAGGGATAAGTAGTCTCCAAAGTAAGAGTGTGAAAAAAATAGTTAGACTTAGATAGGAGACTCCACCTAGTCTTCTGGCCAGTCTCAGAGACCAAATCTAGGCTCAGTTGAGTCCCATGGGTCCCATAAGTCTGTGAGATTTTACTACTGCTCTCCAAGAAGTACAGACTTGGTATGTTTTCTTCTTTTGTTCACCCATTCACTCATACCAACTCTTTATCCAGCAGTGTTAATAGATTCCAAAGGTTTTTCAGTTTGTTTTCATGGCTGCAATCAGTAGACTTCTCATGAGCTCATCTTATACTACTAATATGGAAATGATTCAATTCTATTTGGTGAGCACATTTATTAAGCACTATGCCCATGGCTCTTTGAATCTTAAGGATCCAAATACCACCCCCCAAAAAGTCTGCCCCAAGGAATTTATATTCTACTGAGCTAATCCATGGATGATTCATCAAAGCCCAAACAAATAAAGCAATAGAATTTTGGCCCATATTTTCTTGTACTTTACTGCCAGCAGGATTTACTTCTGTACTGGCTTCATTTCTTTCAGAGATGCCCTGGCCAGTTTTATTGACTGAGTAGTTTCCTTATTTGTGTCAATTTGTCACTGAAGTTGTAGCCTCCTTGTTGATGTTTGAGGGAATTCCTATTTGTTTCTGGCCTTTAAAATCTTAGCATCATTGTCCAGGAATCCAATTCCTTTCCCCTCTAAGCCCAAAAGAGGGCAACATGTGCTCATGTCTCCTAACATGCCCTCTCTTTAGTGACTTTGGATTGTGTAAACAAAGTCTTCAAAATTTTCTTGGAAGCTATTGCACAACTCTCACCCCTGCCTGGATGTGATGAGAATCTCAGACTTATTGTTACTCATTACCTTGGGTTTATACCTAATTTTGGCTCATTTTGATTTAGTTTCCCTTAGAGGTAAATCTTGATTCTAAGAGGGGTCAATGAAGTAAATTCAATATTGCCAGTCACTTCATTTTGCTATAACCATAGTATAGTTATTTCTTTTTCCTCAAATATGATTTTTCCCCTTTTAAGCAGAATTCTGACGATAAGGACATCACTTCCTTACACCAAAAAGTGAATGACATATGTGGTTTAGTAATCTCCCTCTCAGAAATTTACTTATTAGGATCTGGTCGTTTGCTTTCCGATGACAACGTATAAAGACAAGCAATTCCTAAGATAGAATGTCTATGGGAGCTACCCACTCTAAAGGCCAAATCAGTATTTAGAGAGCCAAAGACTACTGAGTCCACTTGTTTCAACATTGTTATCAAAGGGAGTCTATGTGGAGCCACAAGTACTAGACTGAATTATTACAGTAGACCCCAAGTAGGGCATCTCTTGTCATTCAGTGTCCATACTTAAAAGATAATTCACAAGATAGACTAGGAAGGGGTGATGGTAATATGGACTACGAAAATGATGATGATAGCTAGTTAGCAATTATATTTGTGCCTGCTTTGCTAGGCATCATATTAAGCATCTGTCCATCACAGCAAGCCTAGAAAGGTGTTACAAATGAGGAAACTGAGGCAAACTCTGCCACCTAGTGGCCACTCTAACAAAATCATCTCTGCACCTGAACTATCTTGATACTCCAGCCCATGGTGACCTACTGTTTGCTCTCTCTCTCACTCTGATCATTGCCTTTGTCAGGACTGCTCATCAGATAGGAAACTCCTGCCATGCTGCATTTTTTGTATTTTGTCTATATTTTTCATTCTTTTACTATTTACCTTTTGAGGGAAATGTGCCTTATTTCCCCAGTAAGATGCTAAGTCCCTTGAGGGGAAAGGATTGGTTGTCATAATTTCTTGTCCATGCCACATCCCTAGCACATTTACCGGATGTATAGAACAGTTGAAAAAAGATCTGGAGGGGTGGCTAGGTGGCACAGTGGGGGGGGGGGCAGCTAGATGGCACAGTGGATAGAGCACCGGCCCTGGAATCAGGAGTACCTGAGTTCAAATCCAGTCTCAGACACTTAATAATTACCTAGCTGTGTGGCCTTGGGCAAGCCACTTAACCCCATTTGCCTTGCAAAAACCTTTAAAAAAAAAAAGGAAGGAAGGAAGAGGAAGAGAAGAGGATCTGGGTCATAGACTCCCTCATCTGCTTACTACCTGTGTGACACCTGAGCAAATCATTCAGCCTTCCTGGGCTTCAGTTTTCTTCAGCTGTTAGCTTCTTTCATCTTTAGTTCTTTGATTCTTTTTGATAACTTGCTAAAATATAACAGTGACAGGGTAATATTTAAATTCATTATTGATAGCCTCAGTTGTGTTTCAACATGAATGACCCAGTTTACTTTTTTTATTTTATTTCCTGACTCCAGGGCCGGTGCTCTATCCACTGCCTCACCTAGCAGCCCCAATCCCAGTTTGTTTTGCCATGAATTTGAAAAACTGTCTATATTAGTATGGGAAAGGAAAGGAATAGACATTTCTATAGGACCTTTGGACCAGGCAGTTCTGAGCACAGTACCCCTAGGAGGCAGATCTCATTGTTATCCCCTCTTTACAGTTATGAAACTGAAGCAGACAGGTTAAGTGACGCACCTGTAGTTATTCAGCTGGTAAGCAGCTGTGGTCTGATTTGAACTCAGATCCCCCTGTTTCCAGTTGTGCCACTAGTTGACTTTAAAGCATCTTCAACTTAACCAAATAAGTGATGCAACAGTCTTTCAAGTTGACCTCCTATCCCAACCTACACAGAGAAATGGTTTGAAAAAGTCATATCACTGAATTAGGACTCAGAAATCTGCTTATTAGTGAACACTTGTAACACCCATAATGCAGTTAGCATCAGCTTCTTCATATTCTTCCCTGAGTAAAGGGAAATTTTCTCCAGCTCTTGAAAGCTCTGAAGCACTGGAGGCAGAAGTCTTGGATCCTTCACTTTGTTTCCTATTGACAACCCAAATCTAGCCAGTCTAGTGAGTGTGCCTTTCCTAAATGAATCCCAATCTTTTTCAGTCTTCCTGTTGTTTTGGTTTTTGATTATTTTTTAATTAGTTGGAATGTAAAGAGAATAGGAAGGTTTGGAGTTTTTTTGTTTTGGTTTTAATTAAATTTTATTTTTTAATTAACAAAAGTTAACGGGGCTACTCCACCCCCATTGAGAAAGAAAGAAAAAAAATAAAGGAAAAAATTATTTTAACAAATTTTCATAGTCAAAACAAATAACTACATTGGTCAAATCCAAAATTCTATGTCTCATTTTGCATCCTGAGTCCCCCAAGATGATGCAAGAGTTAAAAGGACCCTTTTGTGCAGAAATACTTGGTAGGCAAAGAACTAGGATCTAAAGAGATGCCCATTAATTTCTGTTATATGAATGTAATAGAAGACTATTGTACCATAAGAAGTTATGAAATAAAAAAACAATTAAACTGAAACCTGGGAAGATATATGTGAATTAAAACTGAAAGGTTCTAAAAGATTCAGTGAGACTTGAATTTTGAACTAGAAAAAAAAAGTAGTATACAAAGAGGAAAGACAGCACAAAATATAAATACATAAGAATTTATTTTCTTCATGTCACCAAATGGTGAGATACCATTACATAGCATCCTAAGCTCAGAGTAACTACCAGAGTGACTAAGAAATGACCTACAAAAACCATTGTAAGTTATTTGTTAGGAGGTAGATTATTTCTTAATTCTTCCCCTTCTTCCTCTTCCTTAATAAGGATTGTCAGGGCAGCTAGGAAGCACTGTGTTAAGTTGAAAGAACATGGATGCTTTAAAGGCAACTACTGGAATCAGGGAGATCTGAGTTCAAATCAGACTACAGAGTACAGGTCCCAGAATCAGGAAGGCCCAAGTTCAAATGTGGCCTCAGACCCTTAACAATTAACTACCTGTGTGACCTTGGGCAAGACACTTAGGTCACATAAGTCACTTACCTTGCAAAAAAAAAAATACCAGATAATCCATGGAGAAGTTGACAAGCAGTGTGGTATGGTGAAGAGGGATTCCGACTCACTGCATCTGGAGTTAGAGAACCTGGATTCAAATCCTGACTAGGCCACTTCTGTATAAGACTTTGGGCAAGTTATTTAACCTCTTTGGGACTCAGTTTTCCCCTCTGTAAAATGAAGTGTTTGAATGAGATGACCATTTTTTTTAATCTTCTTTGGATCCATAAGATTCAGGTCTCATGACTCTTTAGTCACATGCCCCAATATCCTTCTGTGGATAGAGTGGATAGAGGTTTTTGCAGGGCAAATGGGGTTAAGTGGCTTGCCCAAGGCCATACAGCTAAGTAATTATTAAGTGTCTGAGGCCAGACTTGAACTCAGGTCCTCCTGACTCCAGGCCCGGTGCTCTATCCACTGCACCATCTAGCTGCCCTGTCCTTCTGTTTCTTGCTGGTTAAATCCTTTTTCTTTTGTTAATTATTTCTAAAAGATTCTTTATTCATTAGAAGGATTTTTCTTCCACTTCTGAATCTGCATTTTAAAAATGTAGCAGGTGCCATGTCTGCTACGTCTATTATTAGCTCCAAAAAAAGTACTAGATGAGAAGTGTAGTTTTGTAAACAGGCAATACCCGTGTTTTAATACTCCTGTTAGGAGAGCATGACTAATGACTAATGATGATTCACGCCTCCCTTACTCCAGGGCTTCCTTATAGCATTTAAATACCCTGGCTAGGAAGTTTTGCAAGAGCAGGTTTTGGCTAGTGGCATATCCTAATCCCTGTACTAACAAGCCCTTTTGTCATGGGATTATGTAAAATCAGATATTCTGGTTAGTGGGGGGGGGGGGGCCCTTGGCAGGAATGGTTTCTGTATTAGTGAGAGTTCACCTAAAAGATTAGTTTCCATTTTCCATCCAGTCCATCCGCCTCTGTCACGTCACTACAAATGTCATCCATCATTTACCCCAGGGCTGTATATGCCATTGATGGGAATATATATGCCATATTTTCTCATATCTCTTACACAATTAGCAGTGCTTGTCAGGGCCTGGGACCACGGTTGCTCTTGCACTATGTAATGAGGAAAATGACCCATCTATCGGCAATTCTTGTCCATCTCCACCAGGAGGAAATAGGCCTCGGGCAGCAAACACCCTGTTTGAGTTTCCAAGTCATTTGTGGGTATGAGCGTGTCTACAAGCAAGCTGTGCACAAACAGTGTGTTTCCAACGGGTTTAATTTAATGGATGAGCAGAAAACATAGCAATTAGACTTAACCATTGAAGAGCTAACGGGAAAATAGGCAGCTGCACTCTGAAGTGACTGCTAACAAAAAAGAAGGGTATACATGAGGTGGCAGAGTCCTCAGAAGCTTCCGCGGGTGCGTCTCAGCTTTCCATCCATGTTGCCTCCTGGCAGTCGCTAGTCCGTTTTTAATACGGGGCCTTATTCTTGATTATGACCATCTTCTTTGTTATTAGGATCATCGTTGTCGTTACCGTTACTGTTGTTATTAATGATGACGATAGATGGCTCCAACTGGAAATTTTAATGAACAAAGATAGTAAGGGAAATGGGAATAGTCTATATCCCTTTTTGTTTGTTTTTGCAAGGCAGTGGGGTTTAGTGACTTGCCCAAGTGTCATTTAAGTGCCCCGTTATAGTCCCTTTTTTTTTTTAGGTTTTTGCAAGGCAATGGGGTTAAGGGGCTTGCTCAAGGCCACACGGCTCATTTGAACTCGGGTACTCCTGACTTCGGGGCCGGTGCTCTATCCCCACTGCACCGCTATAATCCCTTTTTAAAAAACTATAGAAAGGCAGCTTTCCGATCCCCAAAACTTGCGCTGTGCACGCTTGAGACGGAGGTGGGCGTCGGGGTGCCGGGAGGTGCGGCCCGCTGACCCGTGCCCCTTTGTGTTGCAGGTCACCGCCCGGGGCTTCGGGCCGCTGCTGCAGTTCGCCTACACGGCCGAGCTGCTGCTGAGCCGGGACAACATCCAGGAGGTGCTCCGCTGCGCCGAGTTCCTGCGCATGCACAACCTGGAGGACTCGTGCTTCAGCTTCCTGCAGACGCAGCTGCTGGACCACGAGGATGGCCTCTTCCTCCGCGACAAGGACGCGGCGCGCCCGCAGGGCGGCGAGGAGGAGGAGACCATGGAGGCGGAGGCCCCCGCGCGGCGGCCGCACGCGGAGGGCCCGGGCCTCGAGGCGGCGGCGCCCGTAGCCGAGCAGGACGCCGAGGCGCCGCGGGAGGAGGACGCGCCGACGCGCTACCCGCGCTACAAGAAGTACCAGCTGGCCTGCGCCAAGAACGTGGTGTACGGCGCCTCGGCCCCCGGCGCCCCGGCCCCGGCCTCGGGCCCGCCGGCCCAGGACGGCCGCGGCCTGCGGGCGGGGCTGGCCCCGGGGCGCATCAAGAGCGAGCCCCGGAGCGAAGACGCGGAGGAGGAGAGCGTGGCGCTGTGCCTGTCCGGGGAGGAGCCCGACGGCCGGGACAGAGAGGGCGACGTGGAGATGGAGGGGCGGCCGGCCAGCCCGGGCCCGGGCCCGGCCCCCGCCGCCTGCCTGGGCCCGCTCTTCCCCAGGACGAAAAGCGCCGAGCTGGGCCTGCCCGGGCCTTCCCAGCCGCACTTTGCCCGCAGCCCGGCCTGCCCCCCGGACAAGGGCGCGGCCCAGGGCGAGCCCAAGAGCGAGCTGGGCGCCTCGGCGGGCGCTTACGGCCAGGCCCCGGCCGCCCAGAGAGACGCCCCCGGCGGCCCGGCCGGCTCGCCGCTGTGCAAGCAGGAGGGCGAGCTGGACCGGCGCAGCGTCATCTTCTCCTCCAGCGCCTGCGACCCCGGCGGCGGCGGCGCCGCCCCGGCCTACGCGGGCCTCCCGGACAAGGAGCCCCCGGAGCCCGCGCCCAAGGGCCTCTGGGCCGCCGCCGGCCCCCAGGGCTACCCCCACGGCGGGCTGCTGGCCGACCACCTGCCCGGGAGGATGCGGCCCAACACCAGCTGCCCCGTGCCCATCAAGGTGTGCCCGCGCTCCCCGCCGCTGGAGACGCGCACGCGGACCTCGAGCTCCTGCTCCTCCTACTCGTACGCCGAGGACGGCAGCGGCGGCTCGCCCTGCAGCCTGCCGCTCTGCGAGTTCTCCTCGTCGCCCTGCTCGCAGGCCGCGCGCTTCCTGGCCGCCGACCCCCCGGAGCCCGGCCTCCCGGCCGACGGCGCCTACGGCCCGGGCCGGCCGCAGATCAAGTGCGAGCAGTCCTACGGCACCAACTCGAGCGACGAGTCCGGCTCCTTCTCCGAGGCCGACAGCGAGTCGTGCCCCGTGCCGGACCGGGGCCACGAGGTAGGCAGCCCGGGCCGGGGCTGGGATGGGAGGCCGGGATCCGGGCCGGGCCCGGGGCTCAGCCCGCGCGGCCCCGGAGAGCAGCCTGGCCCGGGAAGGGGGTTGCGCTCAGAAACAGCCGGCCCGAGCAGGCCGATAGCCGCCGCGTGCTGAAGGAAGCCCGGATTTCACGGAAATACTTGGGGGTTTTGAATTAAGAGGCACTTTATTGATTGACTTTTTTCAGATGTCACCCTTTCTCACCATTAGGAAACTTGAGCCTTAGCCGTCTAATCCTGGGAGCAGCTTTCTTGCCCTCTAGGGAAAGAACTAGCCTCGAGATCCCGAGGGAAAGGGAGACAGACCTAGGTAGTCCTGGGTAATCCGACCATGGCCCTCTAAGCTTTAAGCAGCTGGTTTTTATCAGTACCCTCATACTCCCCTTCCTTCACCCCCAGCCTAAAGAGAAGCACGGGTCCTCTTTCAAGAAAGAAGATTTATTCCTCTTAGGCCGCTTAGTTATTTTTGTAATAAAGACTGAGTGAGTGATTGAAACTTGAGGTTGAGATGGGGGAGATCAGACCTTTGATTTCCTAAGATTACGAAATTACCTACACTAATAAAATTCCCCCAACTAATAAAGATCAGCACCTACCTACTCTACAACTTAATAGCCTTAGAGAGTTGCCTGGGACACTGAAAAGTTAATTAACTTGGTCTGAGTCACTGGCATGTGGAAGAGATGAGACTTGAACCCAGGTCTTCCTGAATCCCATGTTTGCTCTCTAGCCAGCCGGCCATGTCTACCTCTTTAATATCCAAAAAACAAAGTGCCTAAGAGTTGGGGTAAAAGGACCTTGTTTTGACCTAGGTCTTTCTGACTCCCAAATTTAATTCTTTATCTACTTAATCCATAGACAGTTTGTTAATAGCCCCACCATGGATAAATGGTATTTAGCACCTTTAAACAATAGTGATTTCCCCATCTTCCGTATGCCATCCTTATTAATAGAAGACCCCAGAGCTGGGCTTAAAGGTTCCTTAGGTCTCCTTTATGTTGTCCCTTCTTTGATCCCATTTCCCAAGGTGACATCAGATGCACACACAGTCAGTCAAACATAACATTGTGGGGGATAGATGGCATTTAATATGCCCTCTATAAATTATAGGAAATGAGGTTTAATGGGTAGTGGAATTGAGCTCTTGGTTTTCATCCAACACTGAAATTGAAATGCTTATACTGGAAGAGATTCAATTTCTCATAGTGATAGATGATGGGGGCTGGGTGGAGATTGGGGTCAAGACCAGATACCCCATAAAGGTAGGAGGACTAAGGAAGCAGAATTAAGAACCCCATGTTTTTTCACTATCACAAATATGCCAAGAAAATCATTTAGAAAAATTCTCAGATGCATATGGGTCATGATATGGTAGTTGGTCTTGTTATTTTGCTGATTGGCATTAAAGTGAGTGCATTTGAGGCTAGCTATCACCCTAGAACCAGTGGTTGGGTCTTGTCTACAGCTGTCCTTTGGAAGAAAGTAGAAATAATGGGATGTTGCTCTTTGTGCCAGTGGAGAGTGGGGGATCAAGAAAATGCTGAGTTTGGAATCAGAGGACCTGAGTTTGAATTCCAGCTCTGCCATTTACTATCTGTTACCTCTTGGTTTCAGTTTCCTCCTCTGAAAAAATGATGGTGTTGGACTAAAACTAAATCTATAGTCCTGGGATCCCTTATGGGGATCTGGATCTTGGATCTTGAAGGTCTAAGAAGACTGATTTAACCAGAGAGTTCAAATCCCATTATTATAGGGGGGAGGGCAATCATTTTTTTTTTTCAGAAAACTTGTGAGATTTAATCATTCAGCCAATATGAAATCCATAAGACAAACAGAAAGTTTTTAACATGATCTGGGATTTATTTATTTATTTGTTTGTTTGTTTGTTTGTTTGTTTATTTTAGATTTTGGCAAGGCAAATGGGGTTAAGTGGCTTGCCCAAGGCCACACAGCTAGGTAATTATTAAGTGTCTGAGACCGGCTTTGAACCCAGGTACTCCTGACTCCAAGGCTGGTGCTTTATCCACTATGCCACCTAGCCACCCCAATGATCTAGGATTTTGAAAATGAATTTCCTACTTTTAAAAAAGGCATCTTTGCCAGTAGTCATCTGCCCTGCATCGCTCTCTAGTTTTCTGCCTTTTTGGAAGAAATTATGTTAAATTTTCAAAATTATTTTTAAATTTTAATCATTTCAATTTTATTTGGCAATAAATTGATTTTATTTAATTTATTGCTAATAATGTTTTTAAATTTATTTTAAAGGATATCAGAAATTATTAAAAATAATTAACAATAAATAGGAAAAGAAATGAGAACCTTATCCAGTTGAATATATCAAGGTCATTTAGATTTTATATCTTTGTACATAATAAGCATTTAATAAATGTTTTATCATCCATCCATCCTGTCTGTCTCCCCTAGACTCAGTCCACACTTATATTTGACATTGACCTTGGGTGAACAGAGACTTTATGAAATAGGTAAAGAACACTCTCTCTCTGTGTCTCTCTCTCTCTCTCTCTCTCTCTCTCTCTCTCTCTCTCTCTCTCTCTCCCCCCAATCTCTTTCTCTTTGCATCTAACTAGAGCTTCTGTTTTATTTTGTGAAACTGTTGACCTATGTCCAGTTTATCAACATAATGGTTTGGGGGACATCAGAGTGAGAAAGGAGTGATTCATTTTAAAAGAGTAGGGCACAAAAAAAAAAAGGTAAACAACTTTTCGTTTCCTTTAAGAAAGTCTAAAAAGGTGGCATTTTTTATGATGGCTACATATTTTAAGAAGCTGTCAATTTCATATACATCTTGTCTTAACCCACCAACTTCCTAAGTTAAAGTCATTTATTGGCACTTAATGCTGCCAACAAGAGTGGGGATGTTTCTTCTATTCAGCCAGTGTCCATCCAGCTATATTAAAATATAGCAGCAGCCAATACAACTAGACATATTGAATTTTTCAGAAGCAATGTTCAGTCAAGCTATAATAATAATCTGAAATAGCTCATCCTCTCTCTTAATATCGTTTTAGAATATAATTTGTGTTTATACCTTCAAAAATGATTTTTTTTAAATTTATAAACAATGAAAAGAGAAATCTTCCAGGCATCTGGGCAGATATAAACTATATTTGATTTGACACAGTGACACTTCCAAAACTTGTGTATTTTTGAACATTATGATTTATTGCATAATATCTTGAATTTGAAAGTTTCTCATTCGGATGACTTTCTTTTAGACACAGATTTAAGTAGCCCAGTACTAGAGAAGATGCTCCTTTAGACACCCAGTTACCAAAACCATCATAAAGACGTATAAATCCAAAAATGTTTGTGGGTTTTTTCATTAATTCAGTGACTTTTTCCTTAGTTAATATTTTTCTTTAAGAGAGAGAGCAAAGGGGAGGCTAGGTGGCGCAGTGGATAAAACACCAGTCCTGGAGTCAGGAGTACCTGGGTTCAAATCTGGTCTCTGACACTTAGTAATTATCTAGCTGTGTGGCCTTGGGCAAGCCACTTAACCCCATTTGCCTTGCAAAAACCTTTAAAAAAAAAACTAAGAGAGTGAGATCAAGGGGAGAAGGGAGGAAAGAGAGGAAGGTGGAAAAATTTGGAACTCAAAAGTTTACAAAAAGATGAATGTTGAAAACTATCTTTGCATGTAATTGAAAAAATAAAATAATATTCAAAAAAAGAGAAATTCAGAAAAATGAGAGAATGAGAAAGACAGAGAAGCTCCAGAACTCTTTAACATTAAAGTTAGCAGATTAATCTTGACCACCAGAATTAATGAATAAGACTTGAAATGCCACAGGAAAAAGATTAATTCCCAGGTAACCCAACACACAAAATACTGACTTCCCAAAAGTCAATACTTAGTTGAATCAGATGAACATGTAGTGTGTGTGTGTGTGTGTGTGTGTGTGTGTGTGTGTGTGTGTGTGTACATATTCACACACTCAATGATCTATATGTATGTATATATACCCCAATATTTCAGGGAGTTATAATTTCATCTGAATGTATACTCACCCTACTGACATAAATGACAACCCCACCTCTATAATTCAATAGATGTCATGTAGCCAAACTCTTCAACTTAATTACAGTGGTCCTTAGAAAACTGAGATGGGGAGAATCCATCAATCTCTCTCACATACACACACACACACACACACACACATATACACACACACACACACACACTTATATACCTTCGTGTGTGTGTGTGTGTGTGTGTGTGTGTGTGTGTGTGTGTGTGTGTGTGTGTACATATATATATATATAGTATTCAGAAGAAGATTTCTTAGTCTCTGGATTACTAAAGCATGCTACATAAAGGAGAAAAGAAACCCCATGGGAAGGAAGGTTAGGATAATTCTCAGGAATGATACATCTATATAGAATCATTAATTTTTAAAAGCACTTTCACATCTATTTTTACATTTTATCTTCAGAAGAACCCTATCAGGCAGTCAAGAAATATAAGAAATTTAATTAAATTTTTCATCTTTCTATTTATTTATGAAATATAAAGAGGATATATGAGATCACACAGTTCATTAGTCTCAGAACCCAGACACATTGCATGTCCCTTTACCCAAAAGGCCTCTATAGAAATAGAAATCACCTTACATGAGCAGCATTCAAGGGAGGAAGCAGGAAAGTGAAGAGGCTAGAAAAATGTTTGCAAGAGAGCTCTATTGTAGTAGCTTTGCTACCCTAAAACTCTTCTTTTATCACAAAGATTGTTATCCTCTGTCAGATGGGGATAATAACACCCATCCTGCCCACTTCACAAGGTTTTGTGAGGATCAAATGAGAACATAGATGTGAAATTGCTTTGAAAAGTTAAAGGTACCATCTAGATATGTGAGGACGGTATCCTTCCATCCCTGCCTTTCCCTTTCATGTGAGCTCTTGGTCAAACATCTGAATTGGTATATGTATCTGGTTTTTGTTTTCTATTTTTTTAGGAACTGAAAAAATTTCCCAAATTAGCTTTTCACTGTTTTTTTTTTTTAATGGAAAGGTCTTTTTTTTTTTCTGGCATTGTTCAAAGACTGCAATTATGTCCCAGTCTCCCATTAAACCAGGTATTTATAGCACATAAGTAAAGTGGATCCTAAGAAATTAGGGCAGAAAGGGGGGGTGTTCGAAGGACATCACCTTAAAATGTGATGTGAATTTAATTTAACTATTCTTGTTGTTGTTTTTCCCTTTTTCATAAGCCCCCCCTGGCCATTAAGGAAAACCAAAACAACCAAGGTCCTTATCTTTGTTTATGAGGTATAATGAATGATGTGGGAAGAAGAGAAAGGGGCTGTAAGAATCCATGGGCAGAGGCACTCCTGACCAGGGGCCGGGTGTCCTTTTGGTATCAGATAATTCAAGAACAATGGTGCCTGCAGCTCCCAGCAGCTGTCAGACATCAACAGTTGATCTCTTTTGGGTCAGGAAGAAGAGTGAGTGTCCCAACATCCTTCCTGAGGATCGTGCTTTCTGCTTCCCACACAGTGATGCCACTTTGGTTTCCACATTTTAAAGTTTCCATCTTTCCCCTAACACCTGGGAGGCAGCATGAACCAAATGGATTGCCAGCCCATCACTCTTAATCCCTTGAAGGCAGAAACCCCTAAAGATCTAACTGGTCCGAAATCTATCCCCTCCTTTATCAGCTTAGATCCAGTGGCTTGAGATCTGATTCTTCAGTGCCATTCCACACTTGTTCACCCAAGTGAAAAGAGGGGACAGTCCCTTGTCAGGGCAAGGCCAGCACCAGCAGCAATGAGTGATGCAAGCTGTGAGATTTGCTAACGACACTGGAAAGAATGAACAGGCTCCGGGAGACCTTTCGCTTGCTGAGTCAGGGACTGCCCCAGCCTGTCTGGGTTTCCACTGAAATCCAGAGCATTAGACAGAGGGCTTGGATGCTGTAATCCTGATGCTCACACAAGAATGAACACCCACAAATCAGAAAGAGAGTTTATTTTTTATGTAGCTTGTTTATCTGATGGTATATTTGGATTGGTGGCATATAATGGAAGAGATATGTGGTAATACCAGGCAGTTCAGGAGTGGTTGGTGTGTGGTATTGTTAAGTAGACTGAAGTATTTATAAAATGTAGTGAGTTAAAATCTGAGCCACTACTGTGAAAGAGTGTGTGGAACAACAGTAATAAGATATTCAGTCATTTCATGAGTCCATTTGGGTATTATACTGTACATTGAGGGAGCTGGGAGAGAACATTGTACTTTTCTTTCATTTTGCCTAAAATCAGTGAATCATTTGGGTTTTTTGCAGTGACTTCTGAAGGTTAAAAGTGTGCGTGTGTGTGTATGTGTGTGTGTGTGTGTGTGTATTACACATACATACACACCCCACATGTGTACTTCACCCCAGATAAGATGGTTATTTCCACTGTGAAAGAGAATGTCATACTTTCAGAGGGCAGAAAAGTAATAGATCTGGAGACAATATCAAGGAGCTTGAAGAATACCTTAGGAATTTTTCATTTATTTACTCTAATATTTTTCCTTCTCAAAAGGAAAGGTATCTTTTGAAGAAACCCTAGAAATAGGGTTTCATGTGGGGAAAATCTACAATTGAGTCTCCTTCCCTTCAATCCCTTTGAAAACCAAGTTATATACAGCAGAAGGTTACGTTGTAGGTGGATCTATCCTCTTTCACAATCTTTCAGAACAAGAGTTCTTTTCCCAGGCCTGTCATCTTGACTGTTTCAGATGGCTTTGCTGGACCCTAGTATATTTGCCCCTCCTAACTTTTCTTTAGATCATGAGCTGAAGGTATAATTCTTTCCTGAAAATAAAGGTGCTTTAGAATTAAATCAATTGTTTTACTGCCACTTTTTTAAAAGAGTCAAATCCCAGCACTCACATTGCAAAGGGTCCCTCCTTCAACCCCCTTATTGAACCATGAGTTTCTCCGGACAGTCTGGGATCTGAGTGTGCCATGCCATGCCATGCCAAAGGTCCGAAGGGGAAATCAAACATTCTCTGATATCTTTAGTTCCTAGCCCTTTTCAAGCAGCACCAGGGATGAGAGATCCATCTAGGTCTGTGGAACAAGGAACTTTTTGTTCTGCCGGCCCTTAATTAGCCATGAGAGCTACACAGAAAGACTCTGGGGTGACACATCCCTTTAGTGTTATGTTTTCTCAGGGCCAGAATTTCACCGGTGACAATAGGACAGGGTTTGGCATGTGACAGATAACATCAGCCAAAGCTTTGGGAAACTTCACCCCGAGCCTGGCCCTGAAGAGCTTCCAAACCTGGTTCTGATATAAATTGACAAAGAAATTTACACACAAGGGATTGAAAAATGAAGCGATTGCTTTAGACCCGAGGATTCAGAAGTTCCAACATAGGTGGAGAGCCAAAAGGAACAGAGAAAACACGTGTGAGTTTGGGGTTAATGGCTGCTCAGGCAGCCCTCGAGAGGTAATGCTTCAGCATCTGAACACCAAGGAGGAGTGGGTTTCTCTTTTGGGAATCTGGTTTGGGAAATCCAGGTAAATCCCTTTTCTATGGCAACTGATAGCTGGGAGCCATAGGAAAGGCTTCCTGTATCTGGAGGAAAGTTTGGGTATTTAGTGCCATCTGCTGGGTAATTCAGGCCTGGCAGGCTCTAAAAATGAGGATTAAAATTTCAATGTGGACCTGAGTTTGCTTCTTGGCCCATAAACATAAACCTTTCATATCCCCAAGGAACGAGAAATAAGCCATCAGTTTACTGGCTTAACTGGGAGAAACTGCACAGTCATCAAATATCCTAGAAAGCGTGGATAGCGTGAACTCTTTCTAAGAAGACCAGGAACCTGATTTGAATAAGGGTCTGAATCCTAAAACAAAGCAGCTTTGGGTTTTGGGGTGGGGGCAGTCTTGATGGTGAAGGGATAAGAGGAGTCCCTTCCTGTGACTTCATCAACATAAGGAATTCACAATGTGGAAATTACCTGCACAGATTACAGATAGTAAGTCCTCTGTCACTTATCTCTCCGTGACATGGAAAGTGTATTATCACATTTCATCCTCTCAATAGCCCCGGCAGATCAGTGTTGTTATTATTATCATTGTTTTATAGTTAAGGAAACTGAGGCACTCAGGCTAAATGTCTTGATAAGTAAATGTCTAAGGCTCGATTTCCAACTTGGGTCTTACTTACTTGCTTGCTTACTTACTAACTTACGATCTTGTTCACGAACTTATTTGCTTGCTTGCTTGCTTGCTTGCTTACTAACTTATTAACTTGCTTGCTTACTTACTAATTAACTTATTTACTCACTTACTCATTCCAGATCCACTCTTTCTAGGGTATTAGCAGTGCATTTTCTGGATCCCCAAGCCACCAATCTCTATGCCCTTCAGTGCCCTGGCACTGTCATTCAACTTACTTAGGTAACCTAAAGTCCCTTGGGCTTTGGCATATGCCCAATCCTTAGGACCCCTGACCTCTGTCTCAACCTTGTGACTGACCCTTGTTTTATGTGTGGTCTTCCCATTTAAAAAGTGAGATCCTTGGAAACGGACTTTTTTCCTGTTTGTCTCCTTGGTGCTTAACACTGGTTTTTTAGCACATTTTTTGTTTTGTTTTAGTAAATGCTTTTCCCTTCATTTACTACTCCTTTATGGTCTGAAAGGACTGCCTGGGCACTAAGAAGTTCAGAGACTTGCCCCAAGGTCACAGAACCATTATCTTTCTGACTTCCAGAACCAGCTTTCTATCTATTCTATCATATGGCCTCTTATTGTAGAGGGTTTAGTAAATAACCAGTCAGTTTTCAGTCAAATTCTAACATGGGAGAAAACCTGCTTCTTTAGACTTTTGCCAAAACTAGCTTTGAATGAACTCATTTTTATTTATTTTCATTTTTATGATGGACTTATTACATTTCAAATATGTAAGGAACTATATGTGTGTGCATATATATTATATATATTAAATATATTATGTATATGAATTTGTGAACTTCTGTTACAATCTGGTGCATTCAGTTTTGTCAGGATTCTTTGATCTGTAGACTTAAGAGGAGCCGTGATTTCATCAGTGGGAAGACAGCTTCCATGGACTCAAATTGCAGCTCCTCCATTCCTTAGGAGAGGAATTTGATTAGTTGTTGTGGCGTCACAAGGCAGCGAGGTTCCCAGATCACCTCTACCTTTGATCAAGGGAAGGACTTCAGGGAGGGCATCATCAGCTACCCAGGGATGGTCCTGGCTACAAGGCAGTTCTCTTTTCTGTCTACCACCCAATATTGCTTTTCTCAACTCTGACATATTCACCACGTGATGCTGAGCAAGCCACTTCCTCTCAATACTCTAGGTAACCTTCTAAGATTAGTAGTTTCAGTCTGCACTGGTAAAGATTTCCTCACCAGGAACTTTCTTCCTTCTTGTAAGTCATTTTCAATTGTGGCAACTCTTTGTGACTTCTTATGAGGTTTTCTTGTCAAAAATACTAAGAGTAGTTTGCCTTTATGAGAAAACTAAGGTAAACAGGGTCACAGGGCCTAGTAAGATGAGCCTTCCTAACTCTAGGTCCAACACTATCCCTGTGCCATCTATCTGTCCATGAAAAATAGTAAGTCGCAATCTTCATCAATCAACATTCCTCCAGGCAGAGCATTGTAATAACGAGATACTTTACAAAATACGGAGAAGAGTTGCTGACTTCTGGGGTGTTGTTTTCTAACTCCAGGGGATTGGAATTAATTTGTCTGCCCAGGCTGACAAGAAAATAGTTAGGAAATGTAATACCGATCTACCAATCTACCAAACCCTAGGATACCTGACTTAAGTGCATCCGTAGGCATATCTATACAGCATATTGAGTTGAAGGCAGAGGGCCAGGGTTCTAATTTCAGGCCATGACTTATGACTTTGGACCTCTTGCTTCACTTCTGTGACTCAGCATTCTCATCTTTAAAATGAGGGAGTTGGACTAGATGGTCTGTGCTGTCCCTTAAAGCTCTAAATCCTTTGATCATCCCTTAAGTCATTTAAGTCTTCACTCCTCAATTCCCCATCCACAAAATGAGGGCAGTGTGAGTTGTACCTCCTACTTAATTAACAAAGTTATTGAAAGACCCCCGAGAAGCGGGTTAAAAAAAAACCTTGGTAGGCTGGAGTGATAGTCCCCCATTTTAGTTAAAATAAACAATTCCAGTTTCCATAGTGCTTAAGTGTTGGAGGCAGGCTGTCTTCCTAGAGGCATAGTGTCCAGTATCATAAAGACCCCTACACTTAAGCCCAATCACAGAACTGAAGTATTATGTACATTTCTATAAACCACATTTTTAAAAAGAATATTAGTGAACTGGATTATATCCAGAAAAGAGTAAACAGGATGGTTATGGGACTAGTAACCAGGCTGTATTGAGATCAGCTGAAGGAACCCGGGGGTTTTTAGCCTGGAGAAAAAAGTGGCTTGGAAGAGGAGGAGTGTTGCATTTTAGATGATGATGTCTCTACTTGGCTGCAGAGGAAAGAACTAGGAAGTTGAGCTTTGCAGTTTCTCCAGAATATTAGATACCTGCAGGGCTGAACTAATAAATGTTGAACAAACCAGGTTTTGGGGGGGGGCAGGAAGCAGGGATGAGGGGGAAGGTACGCAGGAGACACTTAATTTTATCCTGTACATTAGCATTTTCTCCACCACTTTATTAAATCTGGACACCCAAAAGGACAATAAATCAAGCCCTGATTTAGAGTTGTTTGCCAATTAGTATAAAAATTGAATTAAAAAAAAGGTATTAGTTATCTGCAGCACATTGTTGGGTACCCATTTATTCCACTATTTGGTACTCAAGCACTACCTTAGTTGATACTTTCCATATGGCTAGTGATTTCATAAGGATTACTAAAATAATCCATTTAAATTAGTATTAATGAGACTTTCACATTATTTTCTTTACATTCTAGGACTGACAGACCTTCATCCTGTTCTCCACATTCAGCTTTCTATCATCTTTTTCCTTGTCTTTAGGCAGGATATATCCTGAGCCTGAATTGCACCTTCTCCTTCACCCCCTACCTCTTAGAATGCTCTAGTTTTATGTAAGTCTCAGCTGAACCTAGTCCTGATCATGTACATGCTTACCTGTGTCTTGTTGTATCCCCACAGTAATGTAGAAACTCTTTGAGAGAGAATCATAGTGTCATAAGGCTAGTCCAAACCTCTTGTCTTACAGATGAAGAAACTGAGACCTAGAAAAGGGAAAGGACTTAAAGTCATACCCAGGTAGTGTCAAAGATGTAACTTGAACCTGGGGCCATCTTGATTCTGTAACCGGTGTTCTTTCTCACTGCCATCTATACCTAGAGGGAGCTTAATTAAACATTTAATTAAATACTGAAGTAAATTTAAATACTTAAACTAGATTAGATTATGAAAAAAGTGCTATGTTATTTAAAAATCTGTTCATTTCAGTATACATATATTTGTAGATATATATATATTTATATTTTTTCTTAAGTTCTACTGATACTCAAACACAGCATATGTATTTGTTGCTTACTTTTGTATTCTACCTTAACTATGTTGGAATTCTCTATATTTAAAAATGTAAAGCTGCTGTCCCTATTGTATCCTCTAAACCAGTAACAGATTCATTTTCCTATTTATCCTCACTAACCAGTGGTATTTTGGGGAAGATATTTTATCTGTTAGAATTATACAGTAGTCATTCTGTAATAACCAGTGATCTTCATCCTTGGTTTCAGGTCAAACTTCCCTTTCCTGTCGATCAAATCACAGATCTTCCAAGGAACGATTTCCAGATGATGATAAAGATGCACAAATTAACCTCAGAACAGTTAGAGTTCATTCATGATGTTCGTCGTCGTAGCAAGAATCGGATTGCAGCTCAACGCTGCCGCAAAAGGAAACTGGACTGCATTCAGAATTTAGAATGTGAAATACGGAAATTGGTGAGTTGCGTCAATCCAACCTCTTGTTCTACAATTAGAAATCTCTGGGGTGCTGGAAAAGTTGGCTAGTGGAAACAAGAATTAAGGGAAATCTCCAAAAAAAAAAAGACCAGCATCCAGGAAAGGATTATAATTGTTTAATTTTATTTTAAAATGATGCCCCCAAAGCAAATTATAGCTGCAAGTATTTATTTATATAAAGCTAATTCTATTTGGCTTGTCTTCCTTTGAAAACTAGCCTGCTCTTGAAGAGCATCATCCCCCAAACTCTCCAGCCCCTGTACCTTTTCTTATTATTTATCCTCTCATGGCAATAGCTGCTGTTGCTCATCTTTGTTTCCCTTACCTTCTACTAACCCCAGCAATACTTAAATAAAATTTTTGACCCTAAAAAAAATTTCAAATTTTATTTAGAAATGAGCCTATGATAACTCTCTTGATTCAAGGCAAAGGCCTGGACATGATGATTTCACAAGGTCTTTTTCAGCTCTAATGCCTAGGATTCTGTGTCATTCATTCTGTCATCCAATAGACATCCTATTCCACGTGCTTAAGAGTATCTCATTCATTCTCCTGTAATGAAGAGAAATGAAGTTTAAAGTTCCCTTCCACTCCCTTTCCTTCCAAGACAATTATTGCTCATAATAGCAGTCTGCCTCAGTTCCATAAAATTCTTCCATCCCCACGTTTCCAAGGAACTGAAGAGTGCAGCCCATCACCGAGGCCATGCCCACATTAGCCTGGGAAATGAAAAATGTATCAACATTGCATCATACAGAGTTGCTGTGATATTGCCCCATTATTACTATGCTTCAAAGCAGCCTTTTCCCTTATTTTAAGCCTCTAGCTTGATAAAAATAAAGCAGAAAAGTGAAGCCACTTGAAAAGTAGAAGGAGCTCTTAAGTGCTTTATAATCAGTGTTAAGAAGCTGTCTCAGCCTCAGTGTCCCCACTGGGGAAGGAGCACCCACACCCACCTTCCTCTCCCTTTGAAGCTCTCCTCATGTCTCGCTTACACCACCTCCTCTCCATCATACCAGTGTGGTCCGCAGGGTCCTCCTGGGGCAGCCTCCCACTGGGGCTGAAGCCCAGGAAGCTTGGCTTTCCTCTGCCCCGCACCAGAGGCTCATTTCCCTCCTCTGATTCAGACCTTGTGTGAGAGCCAGACGGCTCCAACTTTCCCAAACTTCTTGGGGTCCTTCCTATCTCCCATCCACCCCCTCAGAATTTTTTGTCTCCAGCACGCACCACACAGCTTTTGCAAACTTGCCTAATGTATTTCTCTCAAGTTACACATCTACATCTGTTTATTTTTCATTTTTTAAACATGTTTTCTTGGTAAATTTATAAATATTTTAGCAGGTGCCCTTTCCCTGTGTAAATCTCTCAGACACACATGGCCACCCTGCCTGCCAGATTGCGTTTCCTTTCTCTCACATTCGCCACATAAGGACTCATTTTCTTTCTTGGGTTTCTGCTTGCTTGATATTCATCTTCTCTCTCCTCATCTCTTCTTCTCTTCCTGTTCCCCTTTTTCCCTTGTTATTTCTATCCTCTCTTCCCTTATCTCCCTTACACAGAAGATATTTGTACACACACTCACAGTTACACACTCAGACAAAGTCACAGACACACACACACGCGCGCGCGCATGCGCGCGCACACTTTGGCCAGGGTACCAAAGAGAAGGGCATGAAAAGCCAAAGGCATCCATGCCTGCCCAGGGCTATGATGCCCAGTAGCCACTGGTGTGACCTGCAACCGTTGGATCAATCACTTAATAAATATATTTATTAGCATCTACTGCATTGCAGACACTGCTGAGCACCATATGTCTGTATTAACAGAGGTGATGCTAAGTTGTTCAAGAAGCAATCGCTTCCTTCAGCCTTTGGCCTTTCCTCCTTATCCTTTCTGTTGCCCATCTCTTAGGCAGTCTTTGCTTGGAGACAATGAGCAGAGGGTCCAAGCTTCCTCTCCAAATGGCAGGTGAGCTGTCCTTGTGTGGCGCCTCCCACACACACAGATTGCCGCGTCAGTCACTGCAGCTTTCCTGCCGCCCTCAAACCTGGCACAGCTGAGAACACGAGACTCTGCCAGTGCCAGAGGGATGGATCCAGCTGTGCCTGGGAGCTGCCCAGAGAAAACAGTGATTGGCACAGCCCCAGAGGAAGGGCTCCCAGAGTGCGCAGGAAAGGAGAGGCCTCTTCTGGAGCCGTCACACTGGCAGGGGAGCCTAGCGGGGCCACTCTGCCAGTCTGATTCAGCACAGGAGGGGGAGTCTGGAACTTAAAACTGAAGAGTAGCGCTTTCATATGTAAAACCTATGAGTAGTTATCATGTGGCTTGAATCAAAACCTCTAGTATTTAATGATAGACTAACTGCAAAGACTAATCCACTCATCCTTAAAAAGATTCCAAATGAAGCTACTCTGTTGACTTGGGCCATTCCCACATTCACAAAATAAAAAGACCAAGGACATGACAACCAGTCAGAGCATTTTAATCCCCGTAATGGTAATCATTGCTTCACTAGTATAAATTGTGTTAGTGTTAGTGTTAGAAGGGACCTTAGACGTTGTCTCATCCAGTCCCTTTCATTTTACAAATGAGGAAACTGAGACCAAGGGAAAGGAAGTTTTTTGGGGTTGTTTGGGTTTTTTTGTTTGTTTTTTTGTCTTCCGCCTTTCTTTATTTTGTGTATCTGGCAGCAACACCACCTGAAAAAATAGAGAGGAAGTTTTTAACCACAACTACAGATATTGGTTGTGAAAACTACCAGTTTCAGTTGGTTGATGACAAAAATCTATAATTACTGCTCTAAGTCATTTTATCATAAAAGTAGATAAATTGTACACAAATCCTGCTTAATCAAAAGTTCACTATAACTTCATGGGAAAGGAAAGAGGCTAGCAAACTTTTGGTGTACAAACAGAATTAAGACAATAGACAAATAATTCAGTAGCTACACTTGGACCTTACTTTATCATGGCTTTTAGACTGAAGAAGAAATCTCCTCCAATAAAGTCTTCCTCGGAGTCTTACACTACACCTCATTGTTGTAACGAGTGGGGAGGACTCTGAATTCTCAAAGCCTACAAGGAGAGGTCAAGTTTTGGCAGGTCCTGCCATGCCAAAAACACTTCAAGTGGAGGAGGCCTAGGGACAGATTAGACATCTCTTGTCCAAGGACTAGCCTTTATAAGTTTGGAAAGGGTCATTACTAAGTCAGCTCTAAGGTAATGAATTTTTTCAACCACAGCATCTCTCAAAAAACATTTCTAAATTACCAGAGTTGCTATCTGCATGAAGGTGATTATCCACAGTGCTGACATTATAAATCCTTAAAGTGAGTATTGAAATATAACTTAATTATTACACACACACACACACACCCTCTCTTGTATTCTTACTGATCAAATCTCTGATTTCACTCTATTGTTGAATTCTATTTGTACTTTAAATTTCTCTTTTTTCTTCTCTCATGAATTTTTAGTGAAATTTTGATTATCAGGACAGTTTTGCTTTGTATAATTACTCTACTTACATGAAAAAGGATCAAGGGGCAGCAATAATAGTTAATGTGGTTGATGGAGAACTTTATAATTCATCATTGCATTTGAGCCTTGGGACAGCAGTGTGAAGTAGACAAGCCAAATAATATCCACATCAAGGGACCTAGCCCCAGGTCACAAAGCCTCAATTCTAATCCAAGCCTTCTGCCTTCCTGTCCAGTCTTCTATTCACTATGTCTTAGCTGCTTCTCTAAAGAATACAAGTTAATTTCCTGGAACTTCTTTTTTTTCCCATATTTCCAGGGTATTTCCCTACAAGTTCCCCTACACAAAATTAACAGCATCACAGATTTAAACTTGGAAATATCTATACAAACCAAACTCCTCATTTTATGGATAAGAAAAAACTGAGACCCAGAGGGATTAAATTGTTTGCCCCAGGATATATAGAGTGGTAGGACTGAGATTTGAACCCAGACCCTCTGGGACCAAATCCAGTGCTCTTTCCAATATCAATCTATCGAACTGGAAAAAGGAGAATAAAGTAATAATCCTTAACTAACAAAGTAAATTCTTCTTTCTTCCCCCCCCAAAAAAAATCAGAAACCACATTCAGTATACTCAACTTGTTGAGGCAGAAAAGTCTTCTGATGCATTTTAAAAAGATATTTAATCATTAGTTTGTAAACAAAGAGAATTTGCTGATTTCCTGCCTGTTCCCTAAGAAGTCTAGTTAACCAAATATTTGGACCTCTATACAGAGTAATATGAGCTTTCCAGAATGCTGGTGCCTAGGTCCAATAGAAGCATGAGGGTCCTGGTATAATCCAGGATGTCTCAGACCCCTGCTAGTTTGTCACAAATTCACTAGAAAAGTGACTAGGGTGGGCCTTGGGTTTCATTGAAACCTTGACTTTGGTTCTCTTCCCTGCAGGTATGCGAGAAAGAAAAACTGTTATCTGAAAGAAATCAACTGAAAGCCTGCATGGGGGAACTCTTAGATAATTTCTCCTGCCTTTCCCAAGAAGTCTGCAGGGATATCCAGAGCCCTGAGCAGATCCAAGCCCTGCATAGGTATTGCCCCGTGCTCAGGCCGATGGATCTCCCCACAGCCACCAGTATTAATCCTTCGCCCACCGGCTTGGAGCAAAATCTGGCAGCGTCCCAGTGTGTAGGGGAAAGCATGCAGTGCTGTTTGGACCAAGGGACAGTGCCCCTTGGAACCCCCTGGCTACCCAACAACGTGGCAGAGAATTGTACAGCTGGGAGGAGGTTGGATGGAGCTGACCAAGGTACCTACCCAGAGAGAGGGCCCTCTCTCGAACCAAGGAGCCAAACGGTAACCGTGGACTTCTGCCAGGAAATGACTGATAAATGTACAACAGACGAACAGCCCAGGAAAGATTATACCTAGTGACTTGGGCCCCAACATCCCCACCCAGACAAATGTTCGTCAATCAGCCTGTGGCCAGTTCATTTGTCGTCTGGAAGAACGAATTTGGTGCACACTACAGTGGTCTTAGCAGCAATACTGTTTTTAAGTATTTCCTCCTCCCTCCAAGCAGGAGTTACCTAGTTATCTTCACAATGGTGCTAACCCTTGCCTAGGCAGGGAACTCAAACAGTGGCAACACTGTCAGTTTTTATATATTAATTTCAATCTTAACAGGGATGGACAGAACACCTCTGAGGACCCAACCACAGATTATTTTCTCAGTGGCCCATGTCACAAAACCCTATCTCAGGAATTTCCTCTGAATGTTCAATTTTTTTTCATTGAAGACAGCTTCTATACACATCAAAGTTTTATAACTAAACTGTACATATAATATATATAATATATAAAAATATATCTCCATATGCAAAAGTCCCTGCATGCCTCAATTTTCTCATCCTAAAACTGGAAACTTTTCATTTCTAATGTATAAACAAGTTCCAACATTCCTTTTTTTCCTTTCTTTTCTTTTCTTTCTTTCTTTTTTTTTTTTTTTTGCCTTTGATGCTAGAAGTAGTTTGGTAACTTGTTATGGTGGTAATTTTTTTTTTCTTGGTTCAAAGTTCATCAATATTACTCAGTTTGTACTTATTTATGAAAAAATCAACATTGAAAGCTTATTTGAGAGTTGATTGCAGAGTTTTTGTTTTGTTTTGTTTAATTTTGGGCACAGATAAATGGTGCCATCTGAGCATTGTGGATTTTTTTTTCTTGCAGATACTGTACAGTAATGGTCAACTTTGCCACTTGCACTGAGTTTGGGGTCAAACCTATTTTCGTAAATGAAGTTGTAACTTCAGTATAACTCGAGTATACTGTATATTATTTGCTTTATAGTTTAAAAAAAAGTAAAACATTTTAGGTAATTAAAAAAAGCACTCAGGTGATAATTATGTAGGAGAAACAATCTTGCCAAATAATGAATTCACCCTCCAATTTGTAGATGATAATCTGCTTGAATATTTTTGTATTTCAACCCCTTAGCCCCCTCCTTTCCCTTTCCACCAATCAAATTTTAAATGCATCTATAGTTAGTGGTGGATGCTTGGATGTCCAGATTCCTAGGTGGGAAGAGAGTTTGGGCATCCCACTTGAAAAATGCATCAGTAACAGGTGATTTTACACCAGGATTCTATAGGTGTTGGTGAATAGAAATCAAGTTCTGTTTTCTTCCCCAAGGAAGTAAGTTGTGGTCTAGTCACTGCTTACTCTCTGATGGGTTCTGCTATAGGATCTTCTCTTTTGAAGTCATGGCCATCAACCCAGCTACCTTTAGAGAAGGTCAGTCTCCCTAAAGATAGCTGACTCAATTGGTTGAGCTGTAGATTAATACTGAACCAGTGGCCAATCTTGGAATGGTCCAGGGGGCCAGTGAAGCCAACGTGCCCCAGATAGGAGAGATAGCAGTGCAGTTGCAAGCCCAAAGTCTCCTCCTGGCATAGGCAGAAGAGGGTTGTTGTGTTTTTTTTTCCTCCCTTCCTCCTCCAAGTGCATTGAGTTGTGTTTTGAGGTTATTTCACTGTCCTGCTGCCCAAGGAAGTCCATGGCTCACCCTGAGACTTCAGGCAAGACAATACCAGAACTCTTCCTAATGGCATTTTTCCTCTCTTGCTGCAAAACTGGTTGGCTCTGCACATCTGTATAAAGAGAACAGCTTATCCTCAGTCCCAGGGGATGATGTTCTCCTCTGGTGCAAACGTTTACACATGAGGTGTGTGCTAGTGTTTCTCTTCAAGCCCTTAGTAGCTCAACATCTTTCCTTAGGAGGAGGAATCAGCTCCCTCACTCCATCATGAATATGGACCTTCTTGAATGCCCTGGTCTTAACACCCCTTGACCCTGTGGCTACAGTCTGGCTCTGGAGGAGAATTGTGTATGGTTTGATATGGGGCTAGGGTGGGAGGGCTCAACAGGGGCTAGGTGGCTGATTTTTGGTTCTTTCTTTATGCCACTGTTTGGACAATATTAAAGCCGCATGTAAAAGGGGGAAGTTAGTAAAAAAAATGTAGGCAAAAAAGTGAAACCATAATAACATGTTTTAGTATTAACTTTTTTCTGTACAAAATACTAGCTCTAAATGTTTAAATATGTATGGATGCCAGAAACTGTTGATTCACACAGTAGGGGGGAAAAAAAGCCTTTTCTTTTAAAATGCTTTCATTTTGAAGACCTGCCTCTAGGTTTTTATTTTTATGTATATGTATATGTGCATGTGTGTGTGTGTGTGTGTGTGTGTGTGTGTGTGTGTGTGTGTGTCTGAAACAGGTTTTTTTTTATAAGGCCCTCTATGGATAATTCATTTTTTCTTATTTGTTGTTATTGTTGTCGGAATTTCTTGACCTTGTAAAGTAATTCTTTATTTCACCATAAAGTTTTCATTTACGGGAGACAATGGTGACAGCAAGAATTCTAAACTAAATGTGAATCACATGATCACTTCATAGGCTTTTGTTATCAGGAGGGGTCAGCTGACAGTATTTTTTAAACTATTTTTGTTGTTGCCTTTTTAATGACCTCCTCTTTTTTTGTTTTTTGGGTTTTTGGTTTGTTTTGTTGTTTTTGTTTTTGTTTTTGTTTTTTACTGTTCTATGAGTAAATAACTAACTAAGTCTGCACCAGCTTCTTGACATGATTTTACCCAATTAAACAACTCATGTGCAACTGGTAGTCTTGACCTCATTCCATCCTTTGTGCGTATTATTGTTCTTGTTACTTTTAAACACCCACAGACCTTGTGCTGCAGCTATTGGTTCTAGCCCGGCTCTCGCTGATGGTGAAACTGTTTATTTTTTTCCCTCCCCTGGCTCTGTCTACTACCCCAACTTTTGCCATGGGAACTATTGATGAAAACCATTACTCAGGTGGGGAAAAAAACATTTTCTAGCTTTTGGGGATTCATTTTTCAATTATATTTATTTAACCCCAATGAAGTAACCGATTTCATGTAATTGCTGAAATGCTATGGATGTGGTTTTGGCTATTCTGAACCATGTGCTTATCAAATCTGTTACTGATTCATTTGGAGAGAATTAAAAGGGAGATACTTGGGAGGGTTAGATATGGGACTGAATCTGAACTGGCTCCCCTGCAGTACAGAGAATTTCCAGATCAAAAATAGATTACCCTTTTCCCTCTTCTCTTCCCCACGCAAAAATAAATTAAAAGAAAAGGGGGAGGGGGTAAAAATACCAGCCAGAAAAAACAATTTACACAAAATTAAAATCTTTTTGAAATTACTTCCAAAATAAAGAGAAATCATCCCTTTTTATCCATGGCCAAAGTTCTAGTGGTATCTACATTGGATCCAAGTGGCTTCCATCCACTGGGACAACCAAAAATTGGGGCAGCAGCAATGAGTAGGCAGATCTCACGCCAGCTTAGTGTTCCCTTTTCATCTGCCTTCTCCATGCTCCCGGATCACCAGAAAAACCTCATTTAATTTAAGCTTATTGTGCTATTGTCACTCAAATGTTTTGTGGTGTATATTTGTTTCTGCACATTCTCTGGGGGTGCCTTGAATAAGACAGAACTCCATCGCACACTGATTCTGGAACAAATTGTTGGAAAAGAAAAAGAAAAACTCAAGTTACTAGGACACCCTAATATTTATATCATGGACTTCCTAATGTATAATGACTCAGGCGTCAAGAGTTTGATGCTGCAGTAGAAGACTATTGTTTTGTATAGTGTACGAGTAATTTATTAAATGTCTTTCTAAGGGTATGCTGCTTTTAAGATGCACTATATTTTGGGATTTAATCCTTATGTTATTGTTTTCCCAAGGAAGTAAAAATGTATTACAAAGGCTAACCATAGTGATTAGTAAGCCAACTACTACCTCCCTTTTTGAAAGGAGAGTGGGGACTAACTACAGTAATTGCATTAGATTAACTGGTATAGGAGAAGTGTTCTAATGTTAAATTCATCACTGCTGTGGAAAGGTCCAATGCAAATTTTTTAGCTATTTTAAATGCTTTATAATTGCCTAATTGCCAGTTTTAAACACACACAGACACACACACACACACACACACACACACACACACACACACACACGGAATTATAACCCTATCAGAAGACAGTCCCTGTAATAAACCCAAAAAGTCAACCATAATGTCCTGTTATTGGAATCTACAACACATTTTAGATGAACTACAGGTTCCTGACTGTAAAAATTAGAAATAAGAAATTAAAAAACCAGTATACTCCTAGGGTATACTTTTCAAGCTTTCACAAGGTATTACCCCCTCTCTTTTTGCCCTACATGGTTCTACTGACTGCACCCTCTCCACCCCCACCCCAATTTCATCTTAAGAATTGCTTTTTCAGCCTTTTCAAACCAGACAAACCCCATTGTCACCGCTTACCATGGCAAGTGATTCTATCTCCAATTCACTGGGAATGCCTGCACAGTCATTGCTTTTTGAAGTTTTCCCAGTGGAGGTGAATTTCTCACAGAAGCAGGAAGGGCTCGTGGCAGCTACAAGCCACATGTCAACAGATCTTGCTGAAGATACACTAGCTACAGGACCTTTTTTAATATAAAAAATGTATATATTCTGTTGTGAGCTAGTATTTTCTTCTCCATGTTGATGGTTTTTATTTTAGGTTATGTTTCTGGCAAAGCAGTCCTTTGTGTGATTTGGTCTATGTGGATCTAGCATCCATGTAGGAAGCGTGTGTGGGTGTATGTATGTATGTGCTTTGTGTATAATATGTATATGTATGTGTATTTATAATACAACCTGAACTATTTTATGACCCAGGCATCATCGCTGATGCTGTAGAATCCAATATACATGAACACACATGTGTGTGCAAAGAATATATGTATATAGAAAAAACCTATTGTGGCGGATTAGGGATAAATTATTGATCTGACAGTGCAACAACATAGCTTGCAACAAAAAGTAAATGTACAGTATTTTCCTACACTCCACCATGGTAGATGATATTTATACTAAACTAATATCAGTGACAAGTTTTTAATTGTAAGCATAAGACATTTGCCATTTTGTGAAGAAAACCACTTTGGTGAGGGGGGGGGCGGTCAACTTGAGTCATTTTTATTTAATGTTGTAACATGGTGATTAGCCAAATCCGACAGCTGATGAAATAAACAGTTCTGTGAATCTCCACTTTCATTCCAGTAGTACTGACCTCAAATCAAAGACTGGCCCTCTCTATGAGCAGAAGTGCAGCAAGACCAGACATTTCACTCAGATTTATATGTGTGCCAAAAAAAAAAAAAACACCCCCAGGGATGGGGGGGTGGTAGGAGAGGGTGGTGTTGTTGGGAGCATTGGGTTAAGAACTGTGCCCCAGAAAAAAGTAGAAGCATCTTGAGTTGGTCAAAAGCCTTTTCTCAGGGTGATTCTCAGACCTCTACCATTTCTGGAGACAGGTGTATGTGTGTATGTATGAGTGTGGTCTGTGTGTGTGTGTGTGTGTGTGTGTGTGTGTGTGTGTGTGTGTGTGACTCCTACCCACCTGGCTCATGTTCGAACAGAGGGTATCTGGCATGTCTGTATATACAGTGTCTTTGAGGGCCCCGACTCAGGAGCACCCAGAGAGCAAGCAGAAGTGATAGCAGAGCAGGGATCTTTGGGTGCTTGTCCTACTATTTGCACCATTCCTTTCAATCATCACTTAGGATTTCGAGGCCAGGAGTACCTGTAGAATTTGTTCCAGAACCAGTCCAATACAAGAGCACCTCTAATAAATGCCTTACAAACTTCAGAGGCCATATTCAGAACAGGGTTTTATCAGCGTATGCAAGGGGCTGCAGCCCCTCTTCTCTTCCTCCCCAGGTCAAACAGTATGGACAGTTTTCACACATATCTACCTGTATAATCCTCTGTACCTCTCATAACTGGTCAATGACTGTAACAGGTTACATCAGGTGTTTTTCTACATACTTTTTACACAGATTCTATGCGATTAATGTAACTTAATTCAATGCATCATTTAATTGTACTAGTTCTTAAGCTTGTCTTTATTTTTTTTCTAGGTGACTGTGGTTTCTTGTGATTTTTATTGTAAAAATGAGATGGCTGTTGATGCTTATTCTCTGTTACTAAGAATTTTTACCTTTTTTGGAAAAAAGCATTGCTATGAACTAATGAATTAAAACTTCATTTACTCGTTGTAAATACAGTATTGTGCAAAAAAAAAAGCCCAATCCTTTTCATTCATTTGAATTGCTAGTGTTAACTGAATTTTGTCTAGACACCATTTCTGTTGAAGAAATAAAGACATATCATTATGTATTGTAAACTGATTTTTCTGCCTCTAAAATTTGTTATACATGAATGCATTGGTATACCTTAATTACTTTTTGGTTTTTTTTTTTTATTTAAGGCAATGGGGTTAAGTGACTTGCCCGAGATCAGACAGCTAGGCAATTATTGTCTGAGGCCAGATTTGAACTCAGATACTCCTGACTCCAGGGCCAGTGCACTATCCACTGCACCATCTAACTGCCCCCTACAATAGAGTAATAGTAATTTAATGAATAAAGATCACATTTGTTCAGTCATGCCAAACTCTGTGTGACCCTTGTGGATCAACTGTCTTTGGGGTTTTCTTAACAAAGATGCTAGAATGATTTGCAGATGCTAGAATGATTTGCCATTCCCTTATCTAGTGTTTTTTTTTTTTTGCAAGGCAGATGGGGTTAAGTGGCTTGCCCAAGGCCACACAGCTAGGTAATTATTGTCTGAGACCGGATTTGAACCCAGGTACTCCTGACTCCAGGGCCGGTGCTTTATCCACTGCACCACCCCCTTGTCTAGTTTTATGCAAGCAAGGGTTGATTTGCCCAGTGTTCACATAGCTAGTAAGTATCCCTGATCTTTGTGATTCCAGGACTAGTGTTCTATCCACTTGCACCACTTAGCTACCCAGGACCTTGCTCTAGTTTGAATCTCTGCCTGTTTAACATGTAATCTGATAAGATTCTTTGAAAAAAAAAAAGTCTAAATTTTTACCAGGTCTCTTAACTTCCCAAAACTTTTGGCTTTAAGAAGCTTGATAAGGTAAATGAGACAAATTTGTAATCAACACATACTTTCACAGAAATTATAAGTGAGTTGAGGAGAAAGGACTTGATATTGGAATAGAATTTATGAGATTAACCTGAAAGACTTTCTTAAAGAACCTGTACCTTGAACTGATAAATAGAACCATAGGAGTGGCTAGGTGGCGCAGTGGATAGAGCACCGGCCCTGGAGTCATGAGTACCTGAGTTCAAATCCAGCCTCAGATACTTAATAATTACCTAGCTGTGTGGCCTTGGGCAAGCCACTTAACCCCATTTGCCTTGCAAAAACCTAAAAAAAAATAATAGAACCATAGATGTTGGTCTTCAATGCTTGTGGGATGTCTTAGAAAAATGTAGGGCAGAATAATGATACAAATTGAAAGGGATCAGAAAAGGAGATTTGGTCAACGTTTTCAGAGAATTAAAAATGAACCTTGCACTTGATATGAAAAAAGGTCTTTTTCTCAATGCGTCCTATGCATAGTCATAACCAGTACTTTAGAATTTTATAGACAAACCCAGACATTCTTCTGTTTAAAATACATGAAAACTTAAGGGAAAATGGCTAACCTGCAGGCCTACATAGGTCCCCCTGCCAAAGTACAGCTTTGTCAGATTGATTGAACTGAAGTCATCTTCAAATTTATACATTCATTCATTAAATTAAAAATTGCTGTAATGCTACAAAGTGCCAAACACAGAGAATATTTGGTTTGTTCAGCCTTTTGCTTTTTTAAAGCTGGTCTCGAATGGCTGAACCCTAGTCTCTTGAATCTCATTCCAATGACCTGTCTTACTGTACTGTTTGTGAGTTTGCAAAATTCAAGCATTCATTTTAAAGTAGCACTTCAGAAAAAGTCATAGGCATTCATACTATGAAAGTGTTCAATAGGAATAGTCTATTTGATCTATTTGCTCAAAGCCTTCCAAGGGAAGATAGCCCCAGCATGGGATAAAACCAACAAGCATTAAGAGCCTTTGTGCAATCAATCAAGAAGACTTTATTAAGAACTTAAAATACAGGGCAGCTAGGTGGCACAGTGGATAAAGCACCGGCCCTGGAGTCGGGAGTACCTAGGTTCAAATATGGTCTCAGACAATAATTACCTAGCTGTGTGGCCTTGGGCAAGCCGCTTAACCCCATTTGCCTTGCAAAAACTAAAAAAACTTAAAACTACTATGGGGGAAATGAGACATGAAGCAATCCCCGCCCTCAAGAAGCTTACATTTTATCAAGGAAAACAATGTACACATATATAAGTATATCCAAAATTACAAGAGTAATAGCAAAACATATACAGCACTTTACAAGCATTATCACATTTGACCAAAATAGATATACGAGATAAATTCAAGGTTATGGGGACAGGTAGGCACTAGCAACTAGACCTAGAGCAATCTAAAAAGTCTTGAGTATATTAGGGCTGAGCTTTGAAAGCAACTAGGGATGGTTACCAATAAAGGGATTTGAGAAAATTTCACAAAGAGATCACACTTCCGCCAAACCTTGAAGGACATTATAGAGAGTAGAAGTGAGGAGAGGGTATTAAAAGCAGAAGGGGCAAAGATATAAAAGCAAGAGATGAATGAATGAACGCTTAAGTTCAGGAAACTTCAGATTGTTGGGGATATAGAATATATAATAGAAAGTATATAAAATGAAACTGAAAAGGTTGATTGGAGTCAGATTTCAGCTCCATTTTTAATAGACAATGGTTGCTTCAGAGCAGGAGACTAACATAGGCAAATGTGTGTCTTAAGAAGACTTATTGCAGCATGAAAAATAAATTGGGGAGAAGAGACTAAAATCAGAAAGACTAATTAAGAAGCTATTGTAATAGGCCAGGTAGAAGATGATGGGGGCCTAAATTAGTGTAGTGACAAAATAAATGAAGAAATGAGATGGTTACAAGAGACATTATGAATGACACAACTTGATTTATTATGACTAAAGTAAGGGAAAGGAGTATGAAGGAGAGTAAAGAATCACTAATGATTGATTTCATTAACTGGATGACTAGGATAGACATGCCTTTGATCAAAAAATTTTAAAAGGGGAAAAAACAGTTTACCTAGATGACTGTACAAATGACCAAATCATAGACAGTTGGCATTGTTTTATATGTGTGTGTAAATATATCCAGCTTTCTGTGGAAAAAACTATGGGAAGCTTTGGACAAAAGATTGCTCAGGATGAAGAGGCCCAGATGAATTGATTGTAATCTGTTTCACTGGAAGGAAAACCCATACTAAAAAGATCACATTCTAATGGAATAGTATATAATTTATTAATTATATATATACATATAAAGAGATGGATATTTGTCATGCAGATACATATATTTGTGTGTTAGTGGCCATATAATATATGCCTATGCCAACTCTTCGATAGAAAACAAAGCCAGCACAAAAGAAAACACCAGCAGTCTGGATCTGTTGTCAGAGACCTGAGTTTTAATTCCCAGCTCTACTTATATGACCTTTGCTTCAGGACTTCAGTTCCCTCATCTGAATAATGAAGGAGGTTGGCCATATGACCTCTCAGATTCCTGTCACCTCTAGATCTATGATCCAAAGGTACTATGACCACTAGTAGAATGGTATCGAGCAGTCGATCAATCAATATGTCAGATGTTAGGGATTCAAAAACTAATAGCCTTTGTTCTTTTATTTTTCCTTCTAGTACTTCAGGGAGCTTCATTTAGTTATATGCATAGCTAAATAAGTATATATGAAACAAATACAAGGTGATATTTTTGGACTACAAGCACTAGCAGCTGGGAGAGGAATCAGGAGAAGTTTCATGTAGAAGTCTTTGAATCAGTTATCTATGGAACAAAAGCGCATATGAAATGTTCTTTTCCACAGCATTTTAGCAGACCCAACCTCATCTAAATGCTTCCTTCTACTCACACAGTTACCATCTTAATTCAGCCTTCATCATCATACTATTTCAACCTAATTGGTCCCGCAGAGTCAAGTCTCCCCGCTCCACTCCAATCCATCCTACACAGTCACCAAAATGCTTTTCCTTAAGAACAGATCTAACCCTATCACTGCCCTTTCTAAACTCTAATGACTATCTCCTCTAAATAAAATATAAACTCTCCTGTTGGGCATTTGAAGCCCTTCACAATCTGTTCCCAACCTATCTTTCCAGTCTGAATATGTATTATCTTTCTCTGTTCCTCACACCATTCATTCTATCTCCCACCTATGCATTTTGCACTGGCCATCCCTCATACCTAAAATACTCTCCCTTCTCCTTTCCTCCTTGTACAATCCCTTTCTTTAAGACATGGCTCGGGAGCAGCTAGGTGATGCAGATAAAGCACCTGCCCTGGGGTCAGGAGGATCTGAGTTCAAGTTTGCATCAAGCACTCACTGTGTGACCCTGGACAAGTCACTTCCCCTTCCATTTACCTCCATTTACCCCTTCCCCCATTGCCTCGCCAAAAAAAAATGTGGCTCTAGAGTCTCTTTCTTCTCACACATACCACTGCGATTATGCATTTATTTATAGTTCTTGTCTTTATCGTGTACATATTTATATGGGTACTTGTTGGGGAGGGGGGGAATTGTTTCTTTGTATATCCGGGAGATAATGCCGATTGATTGATTGATTGGCCGATTGATTACTTGGCACGTCTGCCCGAAAGAGTCCTCCAGCTTTCTGGGACAGGAAATGGGGAGGTGGGGAGAGGAGGAATATTATCTGGGATATCAAGTCCAGAACCCAAAAAGAGAGCGTTCAGGGCCGGGTGCATTCCGGGCCGATGCGGTTTGCAAGGGGCAAGGGGCAGGAGCAGGAGCAGAGGCAGGGGCAAGGGCAGAGGCAGGGGTAGGGGCAGAGGCAGGGACAGGGCAGGGGCAGGGGCAGGAACAGAGGGAGGGACAGGGACAGGGCAGGGGCAGAGGCAGGGGCAAGGGCAGAGGCAGGGGTAGGGGCAGAGGCAGGGACAGGGCAGGGGCAGGAACAGAGGGAGGGACAGGGACAGGGCAGGGGCAGAGGCAGGGGTAGGGGCAAGACAGGGGCAAGGGCAGGAGCAGGGGTAGAGGCAGCTACTCCCTCCCGGGAGGCAAGTTTCTTCTCAATCGTGCCTGCTAAAACTGGGAGGGGAAATCCGATTAATTGTAATAAAACACAGAGATCTGACGGAGAGAAGTCCGCTCAGCGCTCCGCGCCCGGGGAGCATCTCTCCACTCCGTACCGCTGCGGCCTCTGCCCAGGGGATGCGTGATTGGCTGGAAGGGCGGAGGCGAAGGGGACCACAGCATCACCATCTCACCCAAGCTTCCCTCCGCACTCGGGCTGCGGGGGGTGGGAGGTGAGGCTCATCCGGGCTTACTTTGTTTCCAGGAATTCTTTCAAAACCTTGCATTTCATTTCCCGACGATTTGCCGCTCTTGTGTGTTGAGCTTTCGGTCCCCAGACAGGCATGATTTTTTCATGACAGATGAAAGTTCTAAGAGCATATTCTGTAGAAGAGTGGAAGGGATGGGGGGGGGGCAGAACTTGAAGGACTTTTTAGAGATTCCCCCCATCCCCTCTACCTCAGAGACTACCCTCCATGCCCTGTGAGTAGAATCGGGATTCCGAGGAACTGCAATTGAGCCAATTGTATAATTTTTGCTCTTTGATTTTCTCTATTTTGCAACAAGAGTTGGACTCAAGTGAAAGGCATTAACCTCTGGGAGTTTCACGGTGTGAAATGAAAACTGCTTTGTCTTCCACCAAACACACAATCAAACAATCAAAGCTTAAAGGCCTATCTAAAACCTTTTCATTTAGCAATCAAAAAGTAATGTCAATTGAAACATACTATCCACCTAGTAGAGAGCTAAGGAATGGACTCAGAACACAGGTTAAAAAAGATTTTCTTTCTTTGCTTTAACATGGCAAACTCGGGAAAATTGTTAGGCACGATTAAGCATAGATGTAATGAGTTTTGTGTTTTGTTTTTTCTTTCCTTCTCAAAGGGTGGAGAGGAAGGAGGAGAACAGAGGGGGAAAATTTGGAAGTGAAAAGAAAATTTAATTTAAAAAATTTAATGTCAAGGATCATGGTTTTTTAGCTTTCTACTTTTATATTAAAAATTGTAAGCTTTTAGAAGAACCAAAGGAAAACCTCTCAAATAAGGGGATTCTCCTAAATGACTTCCAAGATCTCTTTCAGCTCTAGCTGTATGAACCAGTTATTTAAAGCAGAAAAAGGTCTAATTCAGCAGCCTCTACTTGAAGAGTTCTCATTGTTACAGAAGAATATATAGAGATTGAATTATGCAAGAATTAGCAGAGCATTGGTAGCTAAATGAATTTCACTTAATTGGGTCTGGTAAAATGTATAGGCAAATCTCTCCTCCACAGGATACCAAAGAAAGGAAAAGGAATTATTTGGAAAGTTATTTTTATGAAAGAGCTCTGGTATTACATGTTTCTCTTTAATATTCCTAGTGTTGGTGGTGATAATGGTGGTGATAGAAGTAGCAGCAATAATCATAGAATTTATAGAATGTTTATTATGTCCCTGCACTAAATGATTTACAATTATTATCTCATTTGATCCTCACAACAACCCTGAGGGGTAGGTGCTCTTATTATACCCATTTTACACATGATGTAAACAGAAGTAGTGACTTGGTCAAGATCATACAGTTAGCAGGTATCCAAGGATGGATTTGATTTCAGGTCTTTCTGACTTGAGACCTAGCACTTTTATCCCCTGTTGCCTAGCTGATTCATGAAATAATAATGGGCAAGGAGGAGGAAGCAAAATATTTGAAAAGCATAGGAGTAATGAAGATTATAAAATTCTGCTTCTGCCATTCATCAGCTTTGCTACTTTAAGCAATTCTCACCTCTGTGTTTCAATTTCCTCTACTGAACAATGGTAATATTAACACCTGCCATTCTTACTTCATCAATGCTATCATAGGGAATAACATGAGATAACATAGTAAAATACTTCACAAATCTTAAAAAGAATTGATCAGCTTCAGTCTCTTCTCTAGTTTTTTGGGAAATGAACAGTCCAAACCATTACAGAAATCCACTTCAGTTTCTGAGAAGAGATCATTGTTAATATAATCTTTACTCACCAAGTTTGTGACTTGAATTAACAGAATACCTCTCCCACCTTGAGCTATAGTCCTCAGAATAAGATAGGAACAGATTAAGTTCTTCTGGAATTCAAGAGGTTCAATGAAGTTGGCAAAGGATATAAATCAAGGAGTCAATGGAAAGAGATTTGGAATAAGGAGGCATGCTTTTGAATTCCTGACCAGTCACAATACTTGCATGACCTTGGGCAAGTCATTTAACTTTTCTGGCCTTCAATTATCTCACCTGCAAAATGAAAGTACAGGACTTGCTAACTACTAAAGTTGCTCCCTGATCTAAATCTGTATTCCCATGATCCCATGGTGAACACAGATGAGACAGAATACTATGGTGAAAACAGCATTGGACTTGATTATCAGCAGAGAACTCAATTCAAATTCTGCTTCTGACATTTACCAGCTGTGCTTTTTTGAGCAAATCATTTCACCTCTGTGCCTCAATTTCCTCTATTGAACAATGGCAATATAACCACCTGCCTTCTTACTTCACCAATACTATTGTAGGAATTACATGAAATAACATTAAAATACCTTGCAAATCTTAAAGTGTTACAAGGAGAGAGAGTCACTTAAAACAATTGAGTCAGGGGCAGTTAGGTGGTGCAGTGGATAGAGCACCAACCCTGGAGTCAGGAGTACCTGAGTTCAAATCCGGCCTCAGACACTTAATAATTACCTAGCTGTGTGGCCTTGGGCAAGCCACTTAACCCCATTGCCTTGCAAAAAAAAAAAAAATGAGTCAAAATGAAAGCTGATTTTTTAAAGAAGATTTGGAATTTTGATCTAGTATTTATCCCATAGAATAGCCCAAAGACTGAGAAGCATTGGCAGAAGAAATCTTTCCTGGGCATTTCTCATTGTAAAAAGAATATCTGAGTAATAATAACAATCACTTTTGGGAAGTGAAAGGTCTGAACCTGTGATTTTATTGGCAGAAGGAACTCTCAGTATGTAAACTCCCTCCATTGTTAAGGATCATACATAATTTATAGTCTTAGAGGGTAATCTAGGGGGACAAATAAGTTAAATGATTTGCTTAGTGTAATACAGCCCCTGGATGTCAGAGATAGATTTTGAACTCATGTCTTCTTAACTCCAAGGATGTCCCTCATGCACTCCCCACTGCCTCTCATTAACACTTATTGATTTTGTCTTGTAGCAAAGAAATTTGTCAGATTTAAGTATTTCTAAGACAGAGAAGAACTCCCAGAAACTTGGAATTGTTAACAGATAAAAGTGGATTTCCAAAGATTTTATGCTCCTTCTCTGAAAATATTTAAAATGTCAATTGATGGGGCAGCTAGGTGGTGAAGTGGATAGAGCATCAGCCCTAGAGTCAGGAGGACCTGAGTTCAAATCCGATCTCAGACACTTTTTTTTTAGGTTTTTGCAAGGCAAATGGAGTTAAGTGGCTTGCCCAAGGCCACACAGCTAGGTAATTATTAAGTGCCTGAGACTGGATTTGAACCCAGGTACTCCTGACTCCAAGGCCGGTGCTTTATCCACTACACCACCTATCCACCCCCTAATCTCAGACACTTAATATAACTAGCTATGTGACCTTGGGCAAGTCACTTAACCCCATTACCTTGCAAAAAAAAGTCTATGGATACTCACCTGACTATAATGACATAGTTCCACATTTATGTCAGAGAGTAGGATATGGCCTAAATGACTTCTAGAGGTCCTATCTGCCTTATAATTAAATGGACTCAAAGGTCCACCAACTGATAAGATTCAAGGGTTTTCAAGAAAATCTGAAGTGGAATATCTCAGTCAATAGATAAGCCTGCCTCTTTGTCATTCAGTTAAAAATGTCTTTATGAAGATTCCAATAATTCAACTTGCTATTTTCTCATTTAGAGGTCCTTAAGGCATTTCTCAGAACTTATGTTCATGTTTGCCCAAATTTTGCATAGTGTCCATATGTCATTATCTGATGCCATCAATTCTACAGCATATTTCTCAAGGGTACTACTGGTTCATTCCAAATAATGGAAAATGCCAAGCTAATGTTCTAAGTAGATGTAAAGCACTTGTGGGCTATTATTAATGGCAGATTGACATTTATCTTACAAAGCTTTCAGGCATTTTTAGAAAACATGATTAAAGCCCTAGTGATTAATTAACATCCAGTTCTGTTGACTGCTTTGCAATCTATTCTTGAAATCCAATTTACATCTTGTGCAATCTTCACCCACCAAAGCCCACAGGTCAGATTTCCAACTAGTGGAGTCGTCTCAGGCTAAATTGTCTGGACTGTGTGGTTAATGATCTTGGCTGTCTTTTAGGAGCAAAGAATATGGGTTTTCAAAAAGCTTTTATTTTGAAATAGTGTTTTAGTTCTGAGTGAATTACAAAGTTAGCATGAATGAAACTAAATACTTCCTACTTCCCCTTTTCCATAGAGGTCACCATCAAGCACTGACTGTTTTTTTGGTAGGCTTTTTTTTTTTGCCCTACTTATATTATTTATTAGTTCTCATTTCTAAAAATAATAGACATTTAGATAGCATTTTATTGTTTATAGTCTTTCCTCATTAAAAAAAATGCTTCCCACCCCCCCCTTAAGACTAAGCCTCCCTATCTCACCCAAACTCTAACTCAACTGCAACTCAGAGCTCCCAAGATCAAGAGAATCAGCATCCTCAGTCTTTTCAGGAAGTGTTCATAGGAATGTGCCACCACTTCTGGAAAAGCTCCTTTGAGGAAATGATGAAATATTATTACCCTTATTTTAAAAATTATGAACTTGAAGCTCAGAGAGAGGAAGTGATTTGACCAGAGTGACATAACTAGAATGTTGCAAAGCCTGGACTGGAAAATCGATCCTTCTGTATGTTTTCACTTTTCACATACTTTTTCAGTAATCAGTATTAGTATAATTGACCAAATGCTATCAGTGAATGTGAGTGTTTGGATTGTTCAAGAAGAACTAGAATTTCTGGTGGGAGGACATGCTGAGTCATTTTCAGAGTTGCTCATCCACCTTTGGTGTCCACTTGTAACTATCACCTGTGGTTTCAACAAGCTGTAGCATGGGCATCAGTAAAACCATTTTGGCAGATGGGCTAAACTAGGGAAACTGGCAGACCTCAAAACCCTCAGTAAATTAGAAGAATGTCTACCCCTAAGCATGTGAAGACTCCTTCTGGAGAGAGTGAGAACAATTTGTTCCAATGATTAAGAAGGTGACTGAAGATGCTATAGGGGCTTAAAGCTTGGTCAGATATCAAACATGCCAATGTCATCCACTGCAACCCAAGCCATTTCCAGTCATCTTAACTTTCATCCTGCCCCTGGATTTTGATAACTCTGGGAGAGAGTGAAGCTGATAACTTTGTGAAACTCTCCCTCACTTAAATCCAATTCATGGGCAAGTCAAGACATCATCTGGGTTATCACTGGTCCTCTTGAAAAATGAAGGACAACAACATCAATGAATAAGAATCCTTCAGACTCCAGGGTAAGATGATTATTTTTTTTTGTTTTTAGTGCCCTAGTATCTATAGGTACTCTAAAAAACAATTCAACCAGAATAATAGAAGTTGTCTTGACCAAAAAAATATATATATTAAGAAGGAAGGAGTATCTATGATATCCTATAACTTTATTCTTCTTTTTCAATCTTCAACTTAGTTTGATGTTATATGAGTAAAACTTGAGTTTCTGTTCTTTTGAACGAAATTTTCATAATCCTGAAAGGATTATCATAAAATCATAAGATCATGGATTTAAAACTAGAAGGGACTTTAGCAGTCAACCCCTTCATTTTAGAGAGGAGACCCCATAGAAAAAAATTAATTAAAAATTATCTAAGGTCACACAACTAATAGATATCTGAAGTAAGATTTGAACCTGTCTTCTTGATTTGAAGTATAATGCTCTAACCACCATACCACGATTTGTCCCCAAATTCATGTTTGAACATAGAAATCTAGAATACTTTTGTCAATCTACAAGTCAAAAAGATGGAAAGTAGCATGTTCTACCAATTAAGACGATTTGTATTCAGGGAATGCACTTTATGTGCATGGGAAGATATTTGAGCATTTATTGGAAAGCATCTATTATGTCAAGGCAACATATATCAATAAAATATAATCACTGTTATCAATCAATAAGAAATTATTGTGCTTATTATTGATAGATTTTTGTATAAGCATAGAATCATTCAATGTAAACTTTTTGAATTATCCTTTGATATGACAAATCTGATTTAGAGGAATTTTGTTCACATCTTAATTTTATACCTTCCCATGATCAGCACACTAATTCAAATCTAGCACTCATAGCAGATCCTAGTGTTCGTTAATAATGAGGATGAACAACTCTACTTTTTTCTGGTTTGGTTTTATTAAATCATTGTAAATGTCATTGTAAAAGTAATCACAATTATAGAAAGGATCTTCCCTGTTCATGAGAATTTAAACTTGTATAAACTTTCCCAGATTTTTTCTTTTTTTGCAAGGCAAATGAGGTTAGATGGCTTGCCCAAGGCCACACAGCTAGGTAATTATTAAGTGTCTGAGACTGGATTTGAACTCAGGTACTCCTGACTCCAGGGCTGGTGCTCTATCCACTGCACCACCTAATTGCCCCTGATGCATACTTTTATACTTCATTATTCGTGGGGGTTTTGTCTGTGTTTTCTTTACAACATGGTAATATGGAAATGTTTTGCATGACTACACATAAAGTATTGCCTTTTCAAGGAAAGAGAAAGGCAGTTAAGAAAATGGATCTCAATAAAATTTTAAATAAATGTTAAAACTATTTGTTTTAATTGAGAAAAATTAAATTGACAGTTAAAAGTTTAAAAAAAGAAAAAAATGAAGTGCCATCTTTGTTTCAGTGATCCTAGAAATTCCTACCACTTTGAATAACTACTCATGATCCTATAATTTTCCCTAAACCTTCCTTCCATCAGATGCATAGATTGAATTTTTTTTTAAAAACTCAATCTTTTTTTTTAAATCACTCATAGACCTTTTCAGTTGAATAGCAAAGCAAAGGATAGAATTAGTGTCCCTGGCTTTTGTTAAAATATGTCTGGAAATGCTAGCTTGAGAAGAAATGGGGAAAGAAAAAAAGGGAATTCAGGAATCTAGAGAGGAGGAGAATCAATGCAAAAAGGCATCAAATGAGCTATTAAATCAAATTATTTGTATCACTATAGGGTCTATTTGTACAAAAGTCTAATATTTAAAAGATTTTTATAAAGTTCTTTTGCTAAGAGAAAAGATTGAGAAGTGATATTGATATATTTTTAGCATACTAAACTTTGAATGACAAATAAATCTGTAGGTTTCTTTAGTGATTTTCTCTTCATTGTGGGTGGTATGGTTTAACTACAATGCCTTTACTCATTTACAGATGGATCATCATCACTTTGTATCTGTGGTTCCAGAGGAAGACCCAAACTGCCAATATGCCTCCTGGCTTTTAAATGAAAATAAAATACTCTATTTTTAAAAAACATCAAATAAAAAAACAAAATGCTATAAAAAGTTAAAAGAATTTGCTAAAAGAAGAAAAGAAGATGAAGATGAGAGACAATATATGTTTTCTCAAGGTCACACCTAAAATAAAAGCCTACTTTTAAAATGTATACAGATTCTGTTGTGTGATTTCCCCTGACTTATTGCTTTCGATGAGTATTTGTTGTATTTCCTTTGTTTTCAAAGAAGACAGCATAGGGTGATGACTTGCCCATGTATTGGATTTAAATGAGGGAGTTTTTCACAAAGTGATCAACCTCACTCTCTCTCTCTCCCAGAGTCATCAAAGTTTAGTGGCAGAAAGAAAGTCAAGAAGATTGAAAATGACCTAAGACGCGATGGATGACCTTGGCATCCTTAATATCCGAGCAAGCTCTAAGAACTCCACAGCACCTACTTAAGCCTTCTTCTTGGCCATTGGAGTCACCAGGAGACACTAGGAGAAGTCTTCACATACTTGGGGTAGTCATTTCCATAACTAATTGAGGGGTTTGAGGTCCACACTGGTTTAACCCATCTGCCAAGATGGTTTTACTGATACCCATGCTACAGCTTCTTGAAACCGCAAGTGAGAATTAGGTAGATTAGAATTAGATGAACACCAAAGGTAGATGAGCAAACCTGAAAAAGGCTCAGCAGACTGTCCTACCAAAGGTTCTTGTCCTCCCTGAACATTCCATGAGAAGTACTAACTTTGAGAAAAATAGATCCCCAGAACCAAGGGAAGTTTTTTCTTTGATGTAAAGATGGAAGATTATGGATGTAAAATATTGCATAAAGCATGAGACTTGGAGAGTGTGTGTGTAAGTTAGTTTCACTGACTTTTTTTTTTTTTTGTATCAAGGAATGGCTCACCAGGTAGAGGAGAAGGGCTATATTCAGAAATTAAAGTGATGCAAAAAAAATTATAAAAATGTTTTAAGAATTTTAAAGAGGAAAGGAGGGAAGGAAGAAATATGTTTTGTGAGTCATTCTTTCAGGAAAGGAAACAATGAAATTATCTTGCTACATATACAAGTATAAGCAGAAGTAAATGGTTACTTAAACTGTATTTAATTGGGATTACCATCAATGGTCTCTAGGTGGCAGAAATCATCCAGTGATGTAGACAGATCCAAGGAACTAGCTCTACATGCACTATTTAGAGTAATTGAATAGAGCAGATAAGAAATGGGTTATTCTTAGTTGAAAGAAGGGTCTCAGGAAAGAGATCAAATCCAATGAAAGCTCCTCAAGGAGGAGAACAGAGAGGAGGAAAAAAGAACACTAGAGATGACTCCATTTCAGTGACAATATCATCTTGAAATCTATATTATGGCAGAAAGAACTCTGGATTTGGAGTCAGAAAGTCAGAAATAAAAGTTGTCATGCTGCCTTCCTCTTGGGGAAATAAAGGATAGAAGAGATAACTGAAGATACTTCAGACAAAGAAAAAAAAGCTCAACCTTACAGCTCATTTAAGATGCCTTTGAAGGATTCCCTTTCTGATTAAGCTTAGATTCTACCAAGACAGTCAAAACTGAGTACAAGCTTTAAGGCCTGATCTTGACACTTACTAACTTAATGAGACTGGGATAATTTCAAGCCTCCCGAGCCTCTGTTTTCCTCAACTGTGAAATGGGGATAATAGCTATCTACCATACTGGGCTATTGAAATGATTAAATGAAATATATACATATATTTACACATACATATCTGTGAAAGCATTATGTACTCACAAAGTACTATATAAATGTAATCTATCACTATAAATCAGTAAGCGATATTAAGCTTGATGTAAATATGAAATCATTATAATACAAAAGATAGGGGAAATAATTATAGTAACTCATTTCTATAGTACTTAATAAAGCAATTTAAATATAGCATTTCATTTATGAGTTTAGTCTGGGAAATGTAGTTCCTATCAAATGATGTTTATTTTTAAATCACAATAGGAACTGATAGTGACAGACAGGAACAATTCCAGATCTATGACACTTTCAGATACCTCCTGCCTTTGGAAGTGAGGGAATTGGACAAAATGCTCACTATGTCCAGTCTCCCATAACTTTAAATTTATAATCCAATGATTCATGTCTTGGGGGTATCACAATTATGGAGCTCCCTTATCTAACTGTGGCTTTTCAGAGGGCAGAACCTGTCTAATATTCTTCTTGTCTAATGTCCAGATCAAAAGCAAAAAGGGTTTTCCTTTCTTTTATCTTAAAAAGAAACTACTATTTTTTTAACTTGCTAAATCCTAGGGGTGGCTAGGTGGCACAGTGGATAAAACACCAGTCCTGGAGTCAGGAATACCTGGGTTCAAATCCGGTCTCAGACACTTAATAATTACCTAGCTGTGTGGCCTTGGGCAAGCCACTTAACCCCATTTGCCTTGCAAAAAAAAAAAAAAAAACAAAACCTAAAAAAATTGTTAAATCTTTACTGTGAAATATTTGAAGATCATTTTTAAGATGCAAAAGATATTCAAATAGTGTGGCTTCTTGCTCATATGCACGATATACTTTTTTTTCTGTAAAACTAAGATGACTCAGATAAATAATTGATCCTTCAAAAAGTCACATCCTCTCTCCTCTTCTCCCCTCCACCAATCACTATTCCTTATCAGGTATGAAAAGGTATCCCTGGGGAAGAAAACAGAGAGAGAGTGTGAGTTTAGAGCACTCAAGTATGTTGACAACTACACAAAGCAGGGTATAGCTCACATGAGCAGGGATTTGCTGGTCTTTGCTTGCCATTAATATTCTTTGCCCTGTACCTGGAGGTAGAGGTGGAGAGCTGGAGGCACTGTCATTTCCCCAGGGCTGGACATCAGAGACAGGGCTATGTGGGAACTCAGAGTTTTCTGAAGCTCTGGATAGGTAACTGGCCTTGTGGTTACCTGGATTACCTCTCTCTCTGCTGAGTCAAAACCCTCTCTCCCATGCTGCCCTTGCTGCAGTGAGTAGTCAGGTCTATCGAGGATCTGCTTAGGTGGTTCCAGAGAATCTGGGGCTGCTCCCTGGGCTATAGTGTGCAGGAAGGGCAATGTGCAAGGTTGCCCATCTACCATCTGGAAAGAATGCCCCTCCTGCCGAAGGAAGACCATGGCTGCTGTCCGTGGTGCTGATGTTGAAAGGACAGGCCACAATAGAAGACGGACAAACAGAGCTGAATCTGAGCCCTCTAGGGAGATGATCCCTCTGGAACCAGTTTTTTTTCAGGTGGATGTTCTCCCTCATTCTGGTTGTGCTGATAGGGTTGCCAAATTTGCTTATGGTGTATATTATCAATCCCAATTACTTGTTGCTCTGGCCAGATATGTTGAACAGGTTGGAACAATGGAAGCCTCTCAGGCAATAAAGAAAGGGTTACTTCAATGAATTTCAATTTGAGTGGCAGAGACCCTTTATCAGTCTCAGTGCTAGACCCTCTATATAATGCCTTCATGATTTTCCTGATTCCCAGGTGAAATATTTCCAAAATGTTAAGGAATAAAGAGATAGCTGCTATGCTATGCATGAACAACACGAAAATGGTTTTCTCTGTGGGCCTGGACACAAAGTAGTCCACTAAATTGGGGCAAGAAAACTGACTGCATTTATAAAAGGGGTGCATTTGAAATTCATAGAGAATATACTGCCCTATCATGAATTGTACTTCCAATATAGATCTAGTCAAAATATGCAGTGTATATAAGTCCATAGCAGGCATCTTTTCACAGGGGGCTTTGTGTACTTTCCTTTGTTCCTCTAATCTCACTTCCCTCTCTGTTCTTTGATACTTCCTCTGGTCAAGCTCTGGTTTCTTCAGCTGGCCTCGAAGTTGTATTCATGGCTCACAATCCTCTAACATTACTAATTGCAGTCAACATCTGTCGTTTTTAAATTATCACATATAAAGTCATATAATTATCTTTTTATTGTCTGGTCTATTCCATTAACCTCTAGGTTCCTGAAGGGCAAAATTGCTGTTCTTCTTTGTATCTTCCATGGACCTAATTCAGTGTCTTGAAGTTGCTTAGTACCTGACAAGTATTTGCTGATTTATTTCCCCCCTTCAAATTTAAGCCCCCTACTTGGTTCCATAACATATTCACTAATCAGGAAAGGAGAAAAATATAAGTTTCCTAGGTATTAGTAATAGTTTTTATGAAAAGACTAGTGCTACCAGGAAACTGAAAAGGAAGAGTTTATATAGTTGGAGAGGTAATGGTCTACATGCTTGTAACCTGAGTTATGTTGGAGTCATATTTTATTCTTTACTCTAGTTTATTCTCTTCCCACTCCCAATCACATCCAAACAGAAGTTTTAAGTGTTGGTACCAGTTCTGTGACCATAAGCAAATTATTCTCAGTTTTCCTTACTGTAACTTGAAGAAATTGAACTTAATGACTGAATGTTTCTCATGGCCAGATGAGACTAGCAGTACAAGTAGTATTAGCATTTGGAGACACAAAAAGGAACAATAGACACAGGATTGGGTCAATGGAGATGTTTTAGTAATGGAAGCTGTGGACGACTGGTTGATTTATTTCAAAGAGAAGGGAACATGTGGTTCTCCAGAAAATTTAGGAATCTTCTGCAAACTCAATGTCTACAAGAGGTGTGCTTAGAGGAGTAGCTAATATTTTGGTTTACAAAATCTGCTAAAATCTATGTAGGTGAAATTCAATAGAGAAAAATGTAAAATACTACTTGAGCTCACAAGATCAGGAAAACAAGATTAGGTAAGAGTTTATCTGAAAAAATAAAGAGGGTTTTAATAGTCTGCTAGTCAATAATGTGAAAACTCAGTTTCCTTTGCTGAATCATCATTCACCTTATACCCCTTATTCTTCTCTCTATATGCTTTCTAAGTGGTTTCATCTTTTTCCATGTTATCCCTAGGCAGATGATCCCCAAATCTAAACACCCAACCTTCATCTCTCTCCTGAGCTACAACTATACATCTCCAACTCCCTGTAAGACTTCAAATGGAAGTCACAAAGGCATCTCAAACTCAACAAGGCTAAAACAAAATTCATTATCTTTCCCAGTGAAATCTACCTCTTCTACTCTCTCTGTTTTTCTTGAAGACACCATCATTCTTCCAATTACTCAGGTTCAAAACTTAGGAGTCATCCTTGACTCTCTATCTTTTTACATTTAACAAGTCCATAGGCAGCTGGGGGGAGGAAGGGTATGGCTACATCACTGGGTCTGGGTCAGAAAGACCTCAGTTCAAACCTAGACACCTATTAGTTCTGTGTCTCTGGACAAATCAGGTAACCATTATCTGCCTCAGTTTCCTCAAATGTAAAATAGAATTACAGCACCAACCTCTCAGGGTTGTTATAAGAATCAAATAATATTTATAAAGCATATAGCACCATGATTGTAACATAATGGGTGCTTGTTTCCTTCCTTCCTGTCAATTCTACCTCTTCTTTGCATCTCCACTCTCCTCACCCAGCCATCCCCCTGGTTCAGGTCTTTATCACCTCTTACCTGAAAAATTGAAACAGTCTTTTCATTGATATATCTGAGTCAAGTGTCTCTCCTCCAATCCATTCTCAACATACACATTTTTAAAATTAATATTTTTTCCCTTTTTAAATTTAAATTTATTTTTTCTAATTACATGTAAAGATAGTTTTCAACATTCAGTTTTTTGTAAGATTTTGAGTTCCACATTTTTCAACCTCCCTTCCTTCTCTCACCCCTCCCTATGACAGTGAGTAATCTGATATTATACATGTACAATCATGTTAAACATATTTCCACACTAGTCATATTGTGAAAGAAAAATCAGAATGAAAGGGAAAAATGAGAAAAAAAACATAAAACAAATTTTTAAAAGGTGAAAATAGTATGCTTTGATCTCCATATAAATTTCATAGTTCATTCTCTAAGTGTGGATGGCAAAAAATTAATATTTTTAATTAATATTAAAACACAAGTCTGACTGTCATTCCCCTGCTCAAAAAGCTTCAGTAGTTTCTAGGATAATATACAAACTACTCTATCTGGAACTTAAAATTTCTCAGAATCATACAGCCACCTATCACAATAAACTGATACTACATTATTTCTCTACTGTACTCTATATTCTAGGCAAACAGGCTTACTTATCTCTTGTCTCTATGTCTCTTTATAGGCTATCCTCTATACCGGAAATTCTCTCCTACCAACCATCTCATAAAAACTTACTTCAAAACACACTTTCACCTACATAGAATCTTTACTAATCCTCCAGTTGTTAATTGCCATTCTCCTTCAAAAAGAATTATTTTGTATTCTGTTCATATATATATATATATATATATATATATGTATATATATATATATGTGTGTGTGTGTGTATGTATATGTATGTATTTGTAAGCATAAATATATGTAAGTGTATAATATATGTGAAACTTAACTGTCGGCATGTTCTTCTATAAGTCAGGGAATATTTTTTTTCTTTATATCCCCAGTACCTAACACATTTTGTGGTGGTAAGCACTCTGCAAATGGTCATTGATTTGAATTAACATGCAACCAAAAGGAAAAACAAGGACAATTTTAGGCTATATTAAGAGAGATATGGGGCAGCTAGGTGGTGCAGTGGATGATAGAGCACTGGCCCTGGAGTCAGGAGTCAAATTTGACTTCAGACACTTAATAATTACCTGGTCATGTGATCTTGGGCAAATCACTTAACCCCATTGCCGTGAAAAACCAAAAAAAAAAAAGCATCTAGAATGAGAGGTCCTTCTCCCACTGTACTCTGAAATACTGTAATCAGGTCTGGCCACTATATTTTGGGACAGAAATGGACAAATTGGAGCATTTCCAAAAGAGTGAGACCAGGATGGTGCAAAGAACAGAGATAACAGCATACAAGATCAACTTGCAGGAGTTCTTAATCTGGGTTAGGTGAATTTACATTTTTAACAATTTGAAACATTTCAATATTATTGATTTCTTTTCAAATTATATTATATTATATATTGTTATAATAATATATATTATATATTAAATACATTATTACTTAAATAAAATATATGATAAATTTAATGCTTAATACATTAAAAATGTTATTCTGAGAATGTGTTCATAGGCTAAATACAGCAAGTGTATATATTCCTCCCATTCCCTTGACTCTTTACAAAAAGTGAAGTTTCCCCTGGTGGAAGTAGAAGATGGCTCATCATTGGCCTGTCAAAGATTAGCCGTGTCTCTGGAGGACTTTAAAAAGCTAGACTACCACTGTGAAGATAGATAGTTGAAATTGGAAAACTTTGTGGCCTGGCAGCAAAGAGAGAAGCCTAAAATGGAGGAAAAACCCAACTCTTGAAAGAGAATTGGTCGATTTCTTTCTATCTGAGTACAGCCTGGAGGATTACCCTCTCTTCATTCCCCATCCCCTATCAGTTATGGTCCTTTCTAGAGAAACTATTCACCTAATAGAAGGAATTACTTCTCAATAGGGAACAGGCCCAGATAGTCAAGGAGAAAATCAACGAAGGAAGTTTTGAGAAGTGTGACTCCTAGCTGCAGAGAAGAACTAGCTATGGATTCAAGAATTAGCCTTGGCATTCAGGAAGCAAGTTACAGAGAGGAATAGCCCATGAAGCCCAGAAGAGCAATCTGCCCATCAGAGACACTGAACCCAGTAAAAAGTACATGAAGATACCAAGACAAAGGACATTGGAGCCCTTCAGTGTCAGAGAAGAGAATTGCCTCGACCACAAGTCTGGTAACCTGTGTTCTCTATATACGTACCTTACCATCAGCCCACTCCTTTCCCCAATGCTATATTTGTGGGAGAGTGTACTTCAGGTTTACTAAGTGAATGTTTTGAAGCTGCTGGTCTTACTATGTAATCTTAGTAATTGTCTTTGCTTTGAGCTAAGTGTGTCTTCTAGTGACTTCTAGCTGACTATTAAAAATGAAAAGACCAACAGGGTCTTGTGAGCTAGATCTTTCAGAATTCAGACCCACAGAGTACCTTGAACTAAAGTAGCTAACAGTCAACCCTGCTTGAAATCAACCTGTGAAATCCAAATTAGGAAAGTAAACCAGAGAAGATGCTACACTACTAGTCAAAAAATAGTTAAAACATTTTCTGATTATATTTTTCTACTAAAATTTTGATCAATTCCAACCAGTCTGGAAACCACTAAACAAATATGAAGGAAAAGTTAATAAAATTCATACCTTTTAACCAGGAATTATACTGCTAGGCTTATATCCTAAGGAAGTCAAAGGCAAAAGGAAGTCATACATATTCCAAAAATATAAATATCTGCCCTTTGGTAGTAGGAAAAAATTAGAAACAAAATTGGTAATCCTTCATCAGAAAATGGCCAAATTATGGTATATGAATACAATGGCATATTATTGTAGCATATGAAAAGATATCTATTAAAAATTCAAAGACCTGGTAGAATATTTGATCTGATGCAGAGCAAAGTAGGAAGAATCTAAAGCACAAAAACAATTAAAAAGGAAAAAAATTATGGAAAGACTTAAGAGCTCTGATCAATACAGTGGCTGATCATGATCTCAGAAGATTGACAGTGAATTGTGCCTCTGTGCCTCTCTCCTCTCAGTGGAAAATGAGATAAAAGTCGTCAGACCTGGACACTGTTTTGATTTGTTTTGCTTAGCTGAGTTGTGTTGCAAGAAATGGTTTAAGGTATGAAGCAAGGGAGTGAGGTGGCAATAATTGGGAAATAATAAATGATATTAAGAAGAATATTAACAAAATATTTTTAACAGCACACAAAATGTGTGCCCACTATTTGAGGACTGTTTTGATATGTGGCATATGAATCTTTATAAACTATAAATATGAGGAATTCAGAGATATAGGAAGATTTGTATGAATTGACACAGAATAAAAAAAAGCAATCAGGAGAACATCATACATAGCTTTAAAATATAATATAAAATTATGGTATATATAAAATTATAAATATAAATATTTTAAAATAAAAATATCTAAAATATTATATTAAACATAAATAAAAATACCATGAGGAGACAACTGCAAGGGTTAATACTGAATCCAGAGCTCAAATGACCATGGATGCACCAGCTGAGATAGACACAGTTGCTGTATTGTTATGTTTTGTCTCATTGTTTTTGTTTCAAGCAAAGATTTTGGAGGTAGGGGTTGGAAGGATATATAGGAATACAATGGAAATGTCAAAAAGAATAAAGCCATTCATTTTTTTAAAATAGATCATCTGAAATAAACCCTACCCCAAAGTGCTTTTAAAAAAATCTCTCCTTTCCCTTAAACAAGTAAAATTTTAATACTATATAATCAATATTGTTTATAGTATTTTATCAAGTGTTAATGCTGTTTTATATGTACTGATTCATATGTTCCAAAATTGTGCCCCCAACTCTCCCAAAGATTCCTTACACAAATTCATTCATTCTACTTTCTGGGTATTTTCAATACTATTTCATCTTTCTAAAGCACAGGGCTTATCCACACTTACTCCTAAGTGAGGAAGTCCATTTGTCAGCTACTTACCTTGTGGGCCAAGAATGACTTTTCAAGCACTTAGGCCATCATGATTTCATTATGTGTGCTACGGAACAGAGTGTTTGGCCTCACAAGTTCTCTTTAGAAAGAGTTGCCTTGAGTTTGGAAGAACAGAGCCATCAAAACAATATTGGAAGGAACCAGCAATGATTCTAAGTGCCTGGCTAGCAGGAATTTTGAGTTCCCAATGCCAGTCCTAAAGCCGTCTTACCAGAAGATTACAGGGCCCACAGTCAGAATAATCACAGTCAGAATAATCACATTTATTCTGTGGTGTGAAGTCTGACCCAGCCATCCCCAAAGCTCTGCTTGTCCTTTGGAGACTTCAACTGTTCTGTTAATTGGCCATTGCTGGTCAATTCCATGAGGACAATTATATTTACTGAAACAAATGAGGATGGTATGATGGGATGCTATTTAGATTGTGTGACTTTTCTTATGGTCCATTAGTTTCTACAGAAATCAATGCACAAAAATCAATGGGTCACGTCCGATTTCATAGGCAACTGCTTTGAACTAATTACACTTTCTGAGGCTGAAACAAAATACATAAAGCTGGGTCAAAATGAACTCCAATGATATTTTCATCCAAAGGGTTCATGTTTATCATTTCTTGACTTTTGAAATAGTTTGTACATTGATGAGACAAATCAACATGATGGCCATTACATCTTTTGCAGTATCATCTTGCTTTGCAAAAAAAAAAAAATCTGCTAGTAAAAATATTGAGGGCCTTCCTTCTTCAATGGAATAATCAGAGATATTTGGAGCTAAAATAGCAACTCTCACTTTTATGTAATATTTTAATTGTAGTAACCTATTCCCCTTCCAACTTATATTTACAGGTCAAGGTAAAATGAGGGACCCCCACCTCTAAAAATATAATTCACGAGGCCCAAGTTCATTTTAAATAATAACCCAAAGAACACAATTAGGACACTATGAGAACTGGTATATAGTAGTATTATTGAATGAATGAATGAATTAGCTTAAAGGTTGAAATAACACAGTATTTATAAGATATCTTCCCCAAAAACCTAGGACCTACGCATCTATACAGATTTGTTCCTTAGGGAACAAATAAATGTAGGTCTTGCAATGAGAGGCTGGTAGGACTAGGAGCCAATAATGTTTTTTAACTCCTCCAACTGGTCTTGATCTTAGAATACCAACAGGGACTACTTGTTTCACTGGTCACTTTTAGCTTTTAACTTAAATGAAATGGTTTAAGGCTTTGGACAGGAAGAATCCAGGGGAAGTCATAGGATAAAGTGGAAAGTGCTGGATTGGGAGTCAGGGATCTGAGTTCAAATCCTTGTTCTGCCACTTTGCACCATCACCTCTACAGGCTCTCAGTCTCCTATAAAATGAGGATATTGTTGAATCAGATGATCACAAAGGTCTCTTCCATCCCTAAATCTATAATCCTCTGGCTGGAGTCTAAATCTCAACCATAGTTGCTTATTATCTTAAGTAACTTTATCTCTGGACTCAGTTTCCTAGCTGGCCTCTGAGGTTCCTTCCAGTTCTACATGTATGATTCTATGGAATCCTTGATGGCTGTGCATGAAGGATCTAGAGAAAATAGTGCCTGGAATTCTAAACTCAGGAACTTTAACTTTGGCATCTCAAACAATGGTGCTATCCCAGGAAATCTCCCTTCTCTGCTAAAAAGCAAAGGTCTGGGATCAAAATCTGGCCCCCTCCCCTTTCCCCTGCCCTCACTCCTTCCCTTGAATTCTCCTTTTAGGCCACATGAAAGTGCATGGCTCCTATAGCTATCTACTTCTGGTGTCAGTGATTGAGGGAGAGAAATTCTTTCTCCACACCCCATCCCAATGGAAAAGCATGTCTTTAACAGCTCATAACTTTCCTAAAAGCTTCTCCAGAGCTCTTGACTCTTGACCAGGGTCAATTTTCTCATTTTTAAACCATTAGCCTCTTTTGTTTGCCAGGGTAATTGAATAGACAAAGACAAAAGACAAAAGACAATCCATGATGGTGAGTAAGTACATGTTCAGTTTCAGTGGTGTCCAGCTCTTTGTGATTGCATTTGAGGCTTTTTGGACAAAGGTACTGGAGTGATTTGCCATTTCTTTCTTTGGTTCATTCTAGAGAAGAGGAACCTGAGGCAAACAGGGTTAAATGACTTGCCCACAGTCACACAACTAGTAAATGTCTGAGACAGAATTTGAATTCAGGTCTTCCTGAACACAGATGCCTTACACTCATATATAAATATACTCAAAGTCTAAAAAGGACAAAGTCTGTCATTTCATCAGTTTGATTGGGAAACTAGCATCCTAGAGAGAGCTGCTCTCTGACTCAAGATGTTCCAAGTTAATCTAACACATACTTGTCATGTAACCGTGGGCACACTGGCTTATTCTCTCAGCACTTCTCTGAATTTAAAAAGGGAGTGCAACTATTAGCACCATCTACATAGATTTGGAAATTGAAGCCTGGGAAAGTTAAGACTGAGTAGTTAGAGAGATGGGGGAGACGAGGGGCTCAAAATTATATTTATAGCAAGATTATCAGTCAACAGGTGCATTCAATTCCCCTAAATAGCATCCTCCTAGCTGTTAGATAGAACTGGAGAAGGAGAACAACAGTGAATTGGAATCAAGAGGTGATGTTTAAATTCTTCTTTTGTTTCTTAAGTAAGCATGGAAATATCATTTAACCCCTCTGATCTCATTTCCTTATCTCTAATTCCACTTGTTCTGCCAACTACTCAAGGTTGCTCTGAGACTCATGGTATAGTGGCAAGAATGATGAGTTTAAGTTTGGAAGATCTAGGTCCAAATTCTGCCTCTAATACTTAAAAACTCTTAACATTCCTAGTAGGAAGCTTATTACCTGTTATATGAACCTGGGCAAACCTATTCTGTGAAGTAAAAGTATTTGGACTAGATGAGCAAGGTCTGTTCTGGAGCTAAATCTATGATCTGGTTAGATCATGTAAAATGCTTTACAAATTTCAGATTTTTCAAGGCAATGGGGTTAAGTGGCTTGCCCAAGGCCACACAGCTAAGTAATTATCAAGTGTCTGAGGGCAGATTTGAACCCAGGTACTCCTGACTCCAGGGCTGGTGCTCTATCCACTGTGCCACCTAGCCACCCCTACAATTTTCAAAGCACTGTATCACTATTAGTTACTATTGTTCCATTATATTATCTTCCTTCAGAGGATCTTCAGAAGATAGATCTTACAATTATAGATTCTGAGATGGAGGCAGCCTGAAAGAGTGTTCAATCCCTTTATTTACAGATGAGAAAATTAAGATACAAGAGATCCAAAACAAATTGTTTTTGTTTAGTTACCTCTCTGTGGGACCCCTCTTGCCGAGGATTACATAACTAGGGTCTGAGACTAGAGTGAGATTTGAACTCAGGAAGAAAGGTCTTCCTGATTCCAGGTGCATATTCTTTCTGCTGCGCCAATAAGGCACAGTGACTTGTCCAGGGTTACATAACTTGTGAGTACCTGAGACTGCATTTGAACTCAGGTCCTCTTGTCTCCAGGGCTCTATCCACTGCACCATCTGTTCACAATTTGACTTTGAAAACCACAAATTAACATTATTTGGGGATAGCTTGGTGGCAATGTGGCTTGGAATCAGGAAGACTCACAGTCACCAGTTCAAAGTGAAGTGGGCAAGTCACTTAACCCTGTTCTTCATCTATAAAATGAGCTAGAGAAGGAAATGGCAAACCACTCCAGCACCTTTCCCAAGAAAACCCCAAAATGGAGTGCTGAAGGATTTGGACACAACTATAAAACCTCAACAGTTAGCAACTGTTATATTGCATTTTTAAATATTTCCCAATTATGTTTTAACCCAGTTCTATTCATACTTGGGAGTTCTATTGGGTATTTGTAGTCTGACCTTTCTGACCTAAACTCATCACTATATCTTTTCCTGAAGCAAACAAAAACAAAAACTATTCATTTAACCAACAAAACTATGTTGTTACCCAAAGCTGACATCATAAGCAGTTTCATACCCATCATTTCTCATTTTCTCAAAATCTTTTCTTTCCAGTTTCCAAGCATGAGAACTGTTCAGATTTGGGTGGGGGAAATGATGGAAACCTCCTCCCGCACCCTACCTGAGCATTTGCTCTGTACATGATTCAGGGAGGGAGGCCTTTGACTGACATAGGCCACTTCTCTTTGCTTATGCTTTTTTCTTCTTAACTAAACAACTAGCTGCAAACTGGAGATGGATTAGGCCAGATGACTCTTGAATTTCAAAAGGCCATAAGAGGTCCTGGAAGGATGGTGAGGCAGGCTGCAGTGAGGGCCAGAGAGAATGATTTCAGTTGCCAGAGCTAGCTTCCACTGGCTTTTACCAAGGGAAAGATTAGCAAAGAGACCACTACATCTCCCTTGACAATGCCAGTGTCTCTCCAATATTTGTGATCCTATGAGGCTTCCACATGAGTGAAAGGTATTAGGTTACTGAATTAGATTCTTATCCTCTAATGTGTGCTATGATCACTATAGCTATCATTTTTGTGTTCCATATATTACAGGACAGAGACGGAGACAGAAAGGGATACATTTTCCTTTCTCTTGTTTAGGGCTAAGCTTGAAGAACTGATACAATCATGGAAATTAGATAAGCATTTGCCAGAAACCAACTCTGTGGGAAAACTGGAGAAAAATAAAGAAACTGATAAATTTTAGTCAACAAGCAGGGGGTTGACTTACAGAACAGAGCCAAGATGGCAGCAGCAAGCTGGGAAGCTCCCAGGGCTTTTCCCAAAACAACTTTAAATAAGGCCTCTAAACAGAACCTACGACTACAGCACACACACACACACACACACACACACACACACACACACACACACACAAAACAAACTCAAAACTGAATTAAGTTTTCAATACAAGATATTGTGGAAGAACTGCAGAAGTATAGCCCAGGGTAGGCTGGAGAGCTGGAAAGCCACTAAGAAGCTTTTAGCCACAGTGTAGCTCAGGTGCTGGCATTGTATCAGGCCAGCAGTGAGGGTCCCACCCCAGCCCAGAAGCCAAAGTTTGAGCCCCAGGAACACTTAGGCAACAGGTGTGCCCAAGTTGGACTATCCTAATTGAGGGAAAAGACCAATAGCACCTGAAATACCATAGGCAAGCAGTAACTCAGGGACCAGATCCCCACCCCCAGCACAAAAAACTTCGGACTATACCTGCTGTGCCTCAGAAGTAGAGTTCAACTATCAAAATGTGCAAAAAAACCTCCAAAAAACCAAACCACTATTATTCTGATAGGGATAATAAAAACCACTAACTCAGAAGGGGAAAAACAGTGTCAAAATGCCACATGTGAAGCCTCAAAGGAATTTATGAATTGGTCTCAAATCAAAAAAACACCTCTTGGAGAGCTCAGAAAAGATTTTAAAAACCAAAGAGAAAAATAAATTGGGAAAAGAAATGAATCATGCATTAGAATTATGAAAAATTGACAGAAGAAAACAATACCTTTAAAAGTAAAACTGGGAGGCTTCATCAATGCAGGTTAGTTGAAGGTCACTATCAATAAATGTGCTTTTAACTTGATTTGGTTTTTGCTCTTCCTTAAGCCCTCAAATCCCTACTTTTAGGGAGTTTTACCAATAGTTTCATGACATGGTACCATGTAAGTCAGAAAGACCAGAGAAAGGGAAGTGTGATGTCAGAAAGTGCAGAAGCTATACTGTGAGGATGACCCAAGTCTAGTCCAGTATCCTGTTCTCAATCCCAGAAGTATGAGACTCAGATCTACTCCAAGGATGAGGCTGCTGAGGATTTCATGGAGAAGCTCCAAGAAGCACTCATTTCTGGAGGAAAAATGGGAATGCTGTTGAACAGATGGTCAATGAGAAAATGAAATTCGCATCAACTCAGAAAATAAAACAATTCCCAAGGAGAATAATATCTAACACATGAGGAAATGGGAGAGAGCCAATTTGGGTGTTCTGCAAAAAAGGCTCGCCCACCATAGTCAAGAAATAAGAGAATCAGATAGTTAGACAAAGAGGTCAAGAAACCAGAAGTAGATTTGTTCAAAAATATGAAAGGAGTGTTAACCAGGAATGAATCAGTGCTGCAGAAGGAAAAAGAATTCTTCCACATAAGCACAATGATCTATTCCCTCCCTGGGGAGGGAATCTTTAGCTGTGGACTACCACAATCTTTATTCCCAATTCTATAAAAAATACCACCAGGTCAGTGTGCTCAATTTAAAAGACTGGTATTTTCTTTGACTATAAATGTGGAGAGATATTTTATCATGTTAAAAGATACCTAGTTTATACTTTCCCTATCACTTCCTTCTCAGGATTGCTCACACCTTTCTGACTTTTCTTGTAAAGTCCTGACAAATGATTGCTCTCGTGTTCTGACCGTAATTGAGAGAGATCAAGGAAAACATAGCTGATGGTTAAAAGGACCCTAGGCACTATATTCCCCAATTTATGTACTCATGTGAAAATAATTGCATTTACTATTAGAGATAACTTCTGGTTTCATTTTTCTATGTTTTCCCTTGATCCCAGTAAATGTAAACAGATTACAGAAAAAATGGAAACTTGGCCAAATCTTTGTAAGTAAAAAATGGTGAACTGGAAATGGAATGTAACTCTTCAAAAAAGAAAATTAACCAAATGGAAAAGGAAAATAACTCGCCTAAAAGTGAAACTGACCAAATGGAAAAGGAAATACAAAAGCCACTTGAAGAAAATAAAAACTCTAAAAATCAGAACTGGACAAATGTTAACTAATGATGCCATGAGACACCAAGATTCCAACGCACAAAACCAAAAGACTGAAAAAATGACCAACATGGAAAATAGATCCAGGAGAGATAATTTACAAATTACCGTTCCACCTGAAAGCATGATAAGAAAAAGAGCCTGGACACTATCTTGCAGATAATTATCATAGAACACTGCCCTAATATTCTAGGTTTTTGCAAGGCAAATGGGGTTAAGTGGCTTGCCCAAGGCCACACAGCTAGGTGATTATTAAGTGTCTGAGACTGAATTTGAACTCAGGTACTCCTGACTCCAGGGCCGGTGCTCTATCCACTGCATGACCTAGCTGCCCCCACTGCCCTAATATTCTAGAACAAGATAAAATAGTCAAAAGAATCCATCAATCACCCCCCAGAAAAGATATCCCAAAATAAAAACTCCAAGGAATACTGTAGTCAAATTTTAGAATTCTCAGCTAAAGGAGAAAATACTGCAAACAGCCAAAGAGAAGCAATTTAAATATCAGAGAATCAGTCAGGATTATGTAGGACTTACCCATTTAAACATTAAAGGATGAGAGGGCCTGGAATATGATATTCCAGAGGGCAAAGGAGGTTGGATTACAACCAAGAATCAGCTACTCTGCAAAACTCAGCATATTATTTCAGAGTAAAAGATGGATTTTCAATGAAATAGAAGACTTTCAACTTACCAGAAAAAAAAAAACAGAACTGAACAGAAAATTTGATCTTCAAATACAAAACTCAAGAGATATATAAAAAGGTAAATGGAAAGGGGGGAAAATTAAGACAATTGATGTAAGACAATATTAAACTATGGAAAACAATATTTGTAACTCTTGAGAATTTTCTTTTAGATTAGCTGAAAGGGGCATACTTAGAGAGGGTATGCTATAAATCAATCAAAATGTGATACTTTAATGAGAGCTATATTTCTATTATGATAGTTGGAGGAAATGTGGAAAGAGGGTGTGGGTATCAATTGATAAGAATTTGATGATTCTTATGGTTCTTGAGAACTGCATTTCTAATGGGACCATTGAGGGGAAGAGTATTTAGACAGAGGCTATCAGTATGAAAGAGGAAAAAACATACATTCCCAATTGGGTTTAGAAATTTATTCTACCCTATAGAGGAAGGGGTGGAGGGAGGGAGGGGAAAGAAGGCAAAGGGAAAGAGGTGAAGGGAGGCTGATAAAAGGAAAGGAAAAGTAACGGTAAAGTTAAAGTAAAAGCAGGAAAAAAAGTGAAAGGGGAAAGAGAGAAGAAAAGGTAAGAGAACTGATAGAAAAGAAATAAGAAAGAGACAGCAGTTAGAAGCAAAACATTGGTGAGAAGGGATAAGGGAAAAGGCGAGAGAAAAGTATAGAGGGACATGACAAAAAATGAAAATAATGTTGGAGAGGATGTGGGAAAACTGGGATGCTGATGCACTGTTGGTGGAGTTGTGAACTGATGCAATCATTCTGGAGATCAATCGGGAACTATGCCAAAGAGCAATAAAACTGGGCATACCCTTTGATCCAGCAAGACCACTACTAGGTCTGTATCCCAAAGAGATCAAAAAAAGGGGGAAAAGTAACACATGTACAAAAATATTTGTATCAGTTCTTTTTGTAGAGATAGAAAACTGGAAATTGAGGGGATATTCATCAACTGAGGACTGTACTATTGTTCTCTAAGAAATCATAAGCAGTCAAGATTTTTAAAAAGCCTGGAAAGACTTGCATGAACTGATGCTGAGTGAACTGAAACAGAATGTTGTATATATTAATGGCAATATTGTGAATTGGATCGACTACAATGAATGCTGCTTTTCTCAGGAGCTCACTGATCAAAGACAATCCTGAGAGACCTGTAATGGAAAATGGTATCCACCTCCAGAATAAAGACTAAAACTATGAGCATCTGAATGCAGAGCAAAGCATATGTTCACTTTTAAAAATTTCTTTTATGTTTTTCCATTCTTTTTTCACGGCTTTTTCTCCTTGGTTCTAATTTCTCTTTCACAAGATGACTAATATGGAAATGTTAAACACAATTATACATGTATAACATATCAGATTGTTCACTGTTATGGGGATGGAAGGGAAAGTAGTAAAAAAATGTGGAACTCATAACCTTATGAAGGTTGAAAAATTACCTTTGTATAAAACTAAAAAAATAAAATAAAAAGTTACCAAAATTAAAAAAATAGAAGTAGAAAAAAATGTAGGGAGCTGCCATAAGTGTAATTTTGTATAAACTTTAAAATAAATAAGGTGTGCATACTCTTTGACCAAGCAATACCACTACTAGGTCTGTATCCAAAAAGTTTAATAAACAAAAGACCTACATGTACAGAAGTATTTATAGCAACTCTTTTGGTGGAAAGGGAATGAAAATTGAGATGATGCTCATCAATTGTAGAAAGGCTGAAAAAGTTGTGATATATGATTGTGGTAGAATAATATTGGCTATAACAAATGATAAGCTATATGCTCTCAGAAAAACCTGGAAAGACTTACGAACTGATAGGGAGTGAAATAAATGAGTAGAACCAGGAAAAAACTGCACATAAAAGCAATAATAAAAGATGATCAACTATGAAGGACTCATGATGAAAAATGTGATCTATCCCCAAAGAAAGAAATGATGGAGTCTGAATACAGATCAAAGAATACTTTTTGGATTTCTTGAATTTTTAAATTTTGAAACTATGGTTTTCTTTACAGCATGAGTAATATGGAAATGTTTTGCATGACAACCCATGTAATAATCTTTATCAAATTGCTTGTCTTTTCAATGAGGAGTGAGAACAGAAGGAGACAATTTGGAACTCAATTTAAAAATAAATGTTGAAAATTGTTTTTATGTGTAGTTAGAAAATAAAATACTAAATCTATTCCAAGAAAATAAAATCAAATAAACATAATGAAGGGCAGCACAAAACTGAACTGAACTCCCGCTTCAACTACTTACTAGCCATGTGACCCTGGGCAAGTGACTTAACCTCTGCCTGCCTCAGATTCTTCATCTATAAAATGATCAAATTAGGTAACTAAAGGCAAGGTAAAGCCTACCATAAAAAAAAATGCCCAAGTCACAGAGAATTCAGGAATATCTAGAGGAAATTAAAGAAACAGAATGGAAAAGCTAGGGAGGCAAGAATGACACCTAGCCTAGAAGGCAGGTGGAGAAATAATCTAAGAATTATTGTATATTACAAAAATTTACAAGAAAAAATCTGTACGGCATATCTCAGGACATTATAAATGAAAATTGCCCAGAAATCTTAGAATCAAAGTGAAAAATAAAAAGAACCTATCAGTCATCTCCAGGAAATATCCTACAATGAAAACTCCTAGAAACATCATAGCCAAACACCAGAGTTTCCAAGTTCAAGAAAAATATACTCTAAATTAAAAAAGGTGTTCAAATATCAAGAGCCAACAATAAGGATTACAAAAGTTTTAGAAGCTGCCACTAGAAGAGGGGTTGGAAAATGACATTCTAAAAGTCAAGCAATAAAAGTTTACAGTGAAGAAAAACTTTTCTGGTAAAATGAGGTATAACTCTAAAGGAATAAAAATGGCCCTTAATGAAATAGAAGATTGCCAAACATTCTCAATGAAAAGATTAGGACTGAGCAGACACTTGGCTAAGGAAATGGCACCAAGAGAAATACAGAAAAGTAAAGCATATTTGAATAATGAAATGGGAATATAGGTATGAAATATTTGCAAGCTAATAGGGGGATAAGAAACAAAAGTTTTATCCAAGTCTAATATTTTTAAGGGTCAAAGAGAAAAGTCAAAATGACAGAGGGTCTATGCATGGTTTTATTTTGACAATCCTAGAAGACAAAAAACAGAAAGAAAAAAGGGACTAAACTAAGGAATAAAAGAGGAAAAGGAGGGGAAATGCTATTTACATAATATAGGAACATAAGATGAAAAGTTTATAGTCATGGAAAAGAGTGAAGAGAAAAGATATCCCATGAGAAGGAATACTGAATACAACTGCAGACAGACAGACAGACAGACACACACACACACACACACACACACACACACACACACAAAGAGAAATTTGTATAGATTCAAAGGGAAAATACAAGGACCAGGGACAAAGGGCAGGGAGATTAAATGAAGCTCTAATCATAAGCAAAATAATTTCAATATTGAAGAAACATGAAAAGAAAGATTAAAAGGAAAGGAAGAAAGTAAAACTCAGATAAGGGATGGGATAAGAAAAAGATAAGAGCTCTAACAGAAAAGAAACAGATTCTTTTACTTCTGAGATTTTATTTAAATGTAAAGTAAATTCCTTGTCTTCCAGCTCCTTATTACAAGAGGACAGAATAGCAGGAAATACAAAATTAACAAACATAGCTATGAATGAAACAGGATGAATTCATCCATAAAATAGAAAAGGATAGCAGAATGGATTAGAAAATAGAATCTAATAATATATGATTTAAAAGTATGACTCACACAGTGTTACAATAAGGAACTAGAGCAAAATCTACAAAGCTTTCAGGGGCGCAGTGGATAGAGCACCAGCCCTGGAGTCAGGAGTACCTGGGTTCAAATCTGACCTCAGACACAATAATTACCTAGCATGTGGCCTTGGGCAAGCCACTTAAGCCCACTGCCTTGCAAAAAACCTTAAAAAAAAAAATCAAGGGTAGAAATCATGTCAGGTGAGGCTATATTAAAAACAAGATGAAAAGAGATAAGCAGGAAAGCTACATTATGCTAAAAGGAATCTGATAAATTATTATCAATACCTAAATACAATAAAAGTAAATACAGAAGCTATAAAATACTTGTGAGTATATCTTCAAAAATTTTCCCAGGGATGATACAACTAAATAGAGCAACATTAAATGTCATGGATAGGCTGAGACAACCCAAATTTATATTCAGGGCTGTATCCATCAAACATCTTTTTATAGACATAACAAAATTCATGTAGAAGATCAAAAGGTCAAGAATTTCAAAAGTGACAAAAAAAAGAAGCAGGAAGGAAGGGTATGCTTGCAGTGTAATGCAAAGTAATAATGTTCTGGCAATGGTCAAAAGAAAAGAATGAGGTGGCTAGGTGGCGTAGTGGATAAAGCACTGGCCCTTGAGTCAGGAGTACTTGGGTTCAAATCTGGTCTCAGACACTTAATAATTACCTGGCTGTGTGACCTTGGGCAAGTCACTTAACCCCATTTGCCTGCAAAAAAAAAACTAAAAAAAGAGCGATTGATCAAAAGATCAAAAACCCAATACATAGTAATCTGGTGTAAAATATGCTCAAAGAACCCAAATAATAGAAGGTCTTACTATTTGACCAAAAAAAGGTAGAAAAGTTTGCTAGCAGTATTAGAAATTATGTATGGACCAAACCCCAAAATAATTTCCAAATGGATGGATACATGACTTAAAATATAAAAAGTCATAATAAATTGGAGAACCAAGAAAATTATCTGTCACATTTATTAAAAAGGGAAGTTTCATTTTTAAATAAGTGGACAGAAGATCATGTAAAATGGACAAAGTTTTTGCACAATTAAATGTAGTAAAAATTAGAAGAAATGAGCAAATGGGAAAATCTTTGCAAAAAGTTTTTTAGATACAGAGCTCTCGTTTTCAAGATCTAGAAGAAACTGATTCGAATTTATAAGACTAGGAACCATTCCCCTAAAGATGAAAATAAAATAAAATTTCCTCAATCACTGGAAAAATGCAAATTGAAGCAATTTTGAGATTCTACCTCATCTATCAAAGATGACAAAAGAGGAAGATGACAAATTGGGGAGGGAGGGCAATATTTGTGCACTATTAGTAGAGCTATGAATTGGTGTTACTATTCTAAAAAGTAATTTGGAACTATGCCCATTAAGTTACCAGACTATATATGTGTATATTCTCTAATCTAGGTAGTGCACTTAAAAGGTCTATGCTCCAAAGCAATCAAAATAGGAAAATCTCTTATGTAAAAAAATATAGGAGCTCTTTCTGTAGTAGTTCCAAATTGGAAATGAATGAAGTATCCTCCTTCTGCTAATGGCTAAAACTTGTGGCATAAAAATATAATGATATATTTTGTCATAAAACCATTTTGTGAAAAAGTTATCAAAATTCATAGAGAAACTGGGACAGCTAAATGGCATTATGGATAGAGCACTGGCCCTGCAGTCAGGAGGACCTAAGTTCAAATCCAGCTTCAGACACATAATTACCCAGCTATGTGACCTTGGACAAGTCACTTAACCTCAACTGCCTTATATTAATTTAATTTTTTTTAATTCATAGAAAAACCATGTATAATTAAGCACATTTTGAAACAATCAGTAATAAAAACTCAAACAACTTTCCAAGTTTTATTTTGCCACATTACTGTTACAGTAATCAAACTTAAATTATACAAAAAAAATTTGTACAGTTAAAAATCTTTGGCTAGGCAAAGCCACATATGTACACACACACACACACACACACACACACACTCTCTCTCTCTCTCTCACACACACACACACACACACACACATGAACACACACACAAACAAGGGTTTTTTTTATACATCCATACATGGATTTATACATATTTACAAAAACATTTTAAAGAGTTTTTACAATTTACCAAAGTAATAGGAGACATAAGCAGAAGCATGAAAAACCTGATATGAAAACTATAAACTCCTTTACAGTTAAAAAACCAAACCCCATGAAACTGGGGTGGTGGGTTGCAGTTTCAGGTATGTTGTTATTTTGAAAAATCAAAGGCAAATTTTTTTTATACAGAGTGATGCTGCTTAAAATTTCACACAGATATGGGCATCTTAAAATGTTAGAAAATAACTATGCCACAAAAAAATATTCAGCTAGAACCTTTTAAAAAAAAATAATAGGCTGACATCAGGTTTATTTGCCCCTGAAGTAACTAAAAAAAAAATCTGAGTCAGTTAATGAGTGAAAAAAAATAGAATTGTCACAGAAAGATTAAACCCAAATTTTTTTTAAAAAGTCCACAGACTTTTCAGTAGATATATATTTAAAATACGAGGATTTTGAACTTCCATGTAGTACAGAGTATCAATTATGATTCCAAGGAACTCAGCAAATTATCTGTAAAGCAAGGAAGAGGCTAAATATTATTATTATTCCATCTTTCTGATACTCAAATTTCTTAGAGGATAGTTCTTTTGAATAGATAAATGGATAATGGATAATTTAGACAGATAATGGTACTAAATTTAGAATTTTTCTAAAAGGGTCAATTTTATAATTTAAGTTTCTTTTTACTATTATCACCAAGAGATTATAATGAAATTAATAATACTTGAAAAAATAATATAAGCTAGTCTAAACTTTTAATAATGCAATAAGAATAAAATAGCATAATAGTTATACTGTAGTAGCCAAATTAAGTCTAAAATATAAAATCAGTTTAAATTGCAATATCAAAGCTATAATTTTCTACATGAGCATGAATTCTAAAATAAAAATAGTTTAACATTATTATATGTTAACAACTGAATGTAATATGTACTTCAGATAAGACCTACCTAATAATGAAAACTCAAAGGTCAAGAGAAATTTTCAAAGTAACTTTGTGATCCAGAATTATGATTTTATTGGTGCGGAGAGAAAATCCATTGTCCTAATGCAATTCTTCATCTCTTTGGCTACTTACAGTCTTAGAGAATTTTCTGGAGCATTGTGAATTTAAGTCAATTGGCCAGTGTCATAAAGCCAGTGTATGAGAGGTGGTATTTGAATCTATGTCTTCTTGGTTCTCTCTTTATTCACTACTGCATAATACTTCTCAAGAAATCAGAAAAAAATCTTTGCAAAAATTTTGACAACTTTGTGCCAAATAGAAACCACAACAAGTTTTTTTTTTTTAAAAACAGTTCTTTAAAAATCTCTCCAAAATCAGTATTAAAGCACATATACTCAACTTCAAAACACATTTCTGTTGGACTTTTCACAAATTTTATTTTCTGAACCAGGGGTGGCAAACTTAAATAAAAATGGAGGTGACTAATCCATACATAGGAATCCTTACAGTCTGCATAATGAGTTAGTTTTAAAATGTTCCATTATCTGTTTTATTTTGTTATTTAATATTTCCAAATTAAATCTTAGTAGTTCAGACTCTACTTGGTAACATTGTAGACCATGTATTTGACACATCTTTTCTAAATTACCTTTGGAAGTAATTTATAAGCTATTTATAAGCTATTTTATAAGCCAGTCACTCTGCACAGAGAAAATGCTGAAGAACTCAGTCTGAAAACTATGTCAAGAAGCATTAACTACCTGCATTTTGACTTTTCAAAGAGCTTCATTAATTGGTGGAATCTTTCTGAAACCTGAAAAATTAAAAAAGCATTTTAATAAGATTTCAGTAACAAATGTAATTTTTACTATAATTTCTTAAGATTCCAAGAGCTTGTCCCTGAGTTTGATGTTTATTATATGGGCATGTATTTTCTCATTTGCAAAATGAAAATAACACTACCTGTTCCACTGATTTCCAGAGTTTGTCATAACATCAGTTGAGATAATATATGTAGTAGTGTTTTGTGAAATTATATTATCAATATAAGATGGTAGGAGAATTATTAATAGTAAGGTCAACTGTTGGGTATATATAAATCTTGTTATTAATTAATAAATGCAAATTTGTGCATTTATGGTCACAAAAATAATTAAATACAATAAGAACAAAGTTTGAGATACCTGATTTGGGCTTTTATTCAACTTGGTAGCTAGGAAAGTAAAAGCTTTTGCTGATGGTCCTCTTTTCTGACACTCCAACAAAATTTCCCTGTCATCATCTCTGAGGAGAAAAAAAACAAATATTATTTAGCTAACCATACATCAGATCAGAGGAATACTAACAATATAATGGGTTAAAGATGCATGTGTAATTTAGGCATAGCTCTAGATTCTAGAAATATGAGGTAGCATTTTATACATGTTGTAATTTCCCCAAATAATAGAAAATTGCATCAAAAAATTTACTACATAGGGATCTCATGCTCTGACAGTAGTAATAATAGCTAGCTGTATGACCCAGGGAAAGTAACTTAACCTTTCATCTTCACTTTCCTCATCTGTAAAATGAAGATAACAATAGCATCTACCCTAGGGAGTTGTAAGAATCAATGAGAAAATATATGTAAAGCACTCTATAAACCTGAAAGTAATAAATGATAGTTAAAATTATTCCTAAGTTGTGAAAAAGAACAATTGTCTTCTTCTGAATTTCATAATTCAAAATAAATGAGAGCTTACAACATTAGCTATAACTAAAATACTGGCACTTATATTAGAAGAACAAATGTCAGAATAAATTCTTGTTTTACCCCATAAAATACAATAAACCATTCCACAATAAATTAATGGATTAGTTACTGTTATTAACCTATTACTCTGCCTATTTTAGATATAGTACTGATTCCTTTGGAGTTGAAGTCAGTATAATGGCATACTTCTCCCTCCCCAACTACATAAGTACAAAGTTCTGAAAATGTATTTTAAAAACATAGATTATATTATATTAAGAGCATCTATTATATTTATTATATATTATATAATAACAAAATATTATATATAATTTATTTTATTATATTAAAAGCATCTTACCTTGTCCATGAAATCACAACTTCTCCCTTTTTTTTAATAACATTCTTTGCTGAGAGACTTGTAGGAGAGGGAAAAGTTGATGGTGAGGCATCTTTATTCTCTATAATTGCTTTTTTCTTATAAGATGTCTTTTGGTGAGCAGCATCACTCTCTTCAGAACTTTCAGTACTTTTCTTTTCTTCACTGGTTAATTCAATTTCAATTCTTTGTTTCTTTTTAGTGGAATAGCTTAAATCAGAATGGTTTTTTCGCTTTTTCTGCATATTTGGTGAAACTCCATTACATTCAACACAATCACGATTTAATGTAGATTCTAATCCAATATCATCTTTACTTAATATACTCTCACTAGGAAGTTCTACTGTCAAATCAATACATGTACTCTCAACAACAGATTCTGAAGGTTTATTTGTCAGATGCTCCTTTTTGTTTTTACTCTTATTATCATCTAAACTTATCACAGGCAAAGCAGACTCTTTAGAATCATTCGAAGTCTCTTCTGTCAAATCAATGAATATATCTTTAGCAACATGCTGTAAAGGTTTATCAGCAATTCTAACTTGATCCAATCTGTCTGCTGGGCATTCCAACTGATCATTATTTAAAATAGAGTCTGCTGCAAGTTTCCCTAGGTTTTCAATCTCAATGGAAGGTTTTGTTAAATCTATGTATGAGTTTTCAAGACTACACTCTATATGTTGTGGATCTTCTACAATTGTAGGCAACTCTTTGATGCTTTCAGGAACCTTTGGCTCCCACATATGATTTAATTCAAAACATTCACCTATAATTTCATTTTTGTGATCTACTTTATTGGATGGGTCTTTAAATAACTCATATATATCAGGAACTGGTGTTTGCACAATAGAACTCTGATCTTCATTAACCAAATTATTAGTATTTACATTTCTCTTAGAATTTTCTGATTCTTCCACAGACTGAATTTTAGAATTCTGACAGATCTTTTTTTCTACAGTTCCACTGGTTTCTTTCTCCTGTTCTTGTAAAGACAATGTAGGCCGTTCACTTGCTTTATTTTGGTCAAGACCTGATGAGGAAGTTGGTATTGCATGTCGAATTTTAACAATGAAATGGTCATTGGATTTCTCCATTATGACAGCTTGCATTGGTAGATTGGGATGATACTGAAATCCAGGAGCAACAGGTCTGCTTGTCCACGATGAGGAACAGCTTGATCTACTGCTTGAATTATCAGACTCCAAAGCTAAATGAATATCTTGTTCAGTGGCATCTTCTTCCTCAAGCAGAGCATCTTCACTAAAATGGGCACTAATAACTTCTTCAGGAGTTGAACTAGATGAAGTTTCAGGCTTTAGAAAACTAAGATGACCATCTGACTTCAGGGGTGATGGTACAGTTAGAGATACTGCCAAATCTTCAAGAAGAATTGAGGAAATGCAGGACTTACTCTTTTCTGAAGGGCACCCATTCTCTTTACTCAAAGCTACACAAGTAGAAACCTCAAACATGCAACTTTCATCTAGTACATCAGGATAAACTGGCAACTGAAGTCTGGATGAAAGAGATGGAGTCTTTTCAAATGACGAGGAAGACCAATTAAGATCAACAATTGCTTTAAGACTTGGAGAAGACACTCCTGAAACGTCTTCTATATGACAAGTTGGGGTAAGTTCATTCTTCTGACTCTCTAAAGGTTGTTTTTCTGGTGTCTTCAATTCCCACTTTTCAATACAGTTAGCACTCTGATCTAAAAGATCAGAACCTTGCAACAAACTTTTAAATATTTCACCCATCTGGGCATCACTCACTAGATTAAAAGTCAGACTAGATGCCTGTTGCTCTGTAAGAATTTCAAAACCATGTTCTACTTTTTTATTCAAGTTTTTGGCTGTCTCTGTGCCTTCTACTGTGTTTTCAGTAATTTTTGTGGAAATTAGTGTACTCTGAAATTCATTTTGTTTTAAAAATGATACTTTGGATGAAGAGTCCTTTGTATTATCTACAGAGCTATTTAAACATCTTTCAATATTTTGTTTCCCTGCATCAGATTTGAGGATTTTTTGATCTTGGTAATGTTTGTTTTCAGGTTTCTGACATGCCATTGATCTGTGGTCAACTGACTGCTCTGTCTTTTGGGATTTGACTTTCAGAGATCCTTTATTAGAATGATCAACATTCAAAATCTGATTAATTGAGTACTTTGATTTATCTTTACTTGCCATTTCAAGTTTTCCTTCATCACTGTCACTACCCAAACTTTTGGAATCACAAAACTTTGTCAAAATTTTCTTCAATTTTGAAAACAAATAATCCAGTTGTTCTTCTACAAACTTCCACAACTTCTTTTTCATATCTGGCAACTGCTGTTCAAACAAACGATTAACTATGCCATTCTTTTTAACCTGCCTAAGTTTAGATTCTATAATATCACAGAGACTTTGTTGTAAAGTATCCACTGACTTAGAGATTTTAGACAAATTCAAATATTTGATCAGTGATGTAAAATTCAAAATTGCAGATTCAATAATCCGTTGAAATTGTTGTAGCGAAAATTTTATCTTGAATTTCATATAATTTTTCCTAACATGTTTTCTAATAACTTTTAGCATTTGCATAACTTCTTGAACAGAAGAGGGCTCAACAATAATCTGAACTATCTTTTCCAGGCAAGAAGTACTCACTATTTTTTCTTTATCATCTGTCTTTGAAAACTTAGTGGAATCACTTGATAGTTTATCCTTCCTGTTCTTGATTTGATGGACTTTGACAGACATTTTATTTCCAGTGTCTTCATCCAAATGTGTAGTACTTGATTTTCTGATTTGGGGACTACTATTTGTGCTCTGTACTTCAACAGAAGTTCTTGGTTTGGCATTTTTATTATTTTCAAAATTTCCTTGTGGTTTAGATCTTTCACTGTCACTTACAATTTCTCCTTCTTCAAGTTCATCTGAAGACAAATCTGTATGGGGGTTGACTTCTAAACCTTTATCTGGTTTACAGACTGGCTTTTGATTTTCTTTGTTGAGTTCATTTGATAAATTCTTAGAGGGAGGGCTAATCACATTTGCTGGAACCAAATCTACAAAAATAAAAGTTTAAGAAACATTTTAATATTGGTAGCCTAAATGCAATTTTAAAAATTAAGAAATATTTAATTATTTCCCAACTTTTTTAAAAAATAGAAATTTATCTATTTAGTACATATTATTGGTCTTTAGGTATAAAATATGCTATTCAATAGTCACAGGAGCTAGTACAAAGTGATTTGCACACAAGTGCATTTATAAATATTTAATTAAATAATTCTATAGTTTAAATATATAGTTACTCTATTATTTGCAGAACAATCATCCGCAACTTGATTTATCTCTGCATATTTTGCCTTTAATTCTTGGTGATATTACCACTTATACTCTAAATATACTTAATTCCACTACTGCCAAAACCTTGTTATCTCTGTGTGCTCTTATTTTATGTATTTCCTGTTTTTCTTAAACAGCAACTTAAAGGAAAAGAGATAAGGGATTTTCCTGGCTCAGGTACCAAGAAGTTCTTTGTAATTAACACACTTAAGTATCATACCAGCAGCAAAACAATCAAAAAAGAACAGAAGAAAGGGTGATGGCAAACAGATGAGGGCAGGGAGAGTGAAGAAGATGAAAGCAGAAGTATCTATTTGGTTAGACTTACAGGAAGTCAAAGGAGGCAGTTGATGTCAGGCAGTACTGGTGACAGGAAGAAATGAATTCAAATCCTATCATCTTTAACACAAGTTATGTATGACAGGAAGCAAACAACTATAAAAGATTACAGATTTAAAGCTGGGAGAGACCTTAGTAGCTTCCTAATTCAATCCCTTCATATTACAGCTGAGGAAAATAAGGGGCAGAGAGGGCTAGTGACTTGCCTAGCATTACAACATAGACAGTATATTTCAGAGAAAGCAACTTCAACTCAAATCTTCACGACTGAGGTCAGTTTTCTTGGTAGTAGACCATGCTGCAAAGTACCAATTCTTAATGTCTATGCAATGCAGTTTATATATTTTAAAATATAGTAAAACAAAATAAACCATTACCTTTAAGGTTGTTTTTTAATACTGGAATTCTGCCTGGACTTTCCATCCTTAGAATTTTAGCTGCAGGTCGAATTGGACTATTCAATGGACTGATGACATTTGGAATAGGTCTCATTTGATTGAGATCAATGCTCATAACAGAATTTTCATCATCATGGTATTCTGAGTTTGTTTCTCCATCTTCTATTCTACTGTTCATCATATTCATTTGAAGATAAGGTTCTAAGTTTTGTTTAGGTAAACACAGTTCTGTATTACAAATATTTTTCTCAACAGGAGATATAGCTTCAACAGGTGGAGCAGATTTAGAGTCACTATTCTTAGATAAGAGTGTTCCTGGAACAATGGGATGCTTCCCAGCAGGAAGCACTGTACTACTCTCACTGGTACTAGTCACCTCCACTGAAGGGTCTGACTTAATACCATTAATATTTTCATGAACAACAGAGGAGTCTAATTCATCATTGCTTATATTCTCCAATTCCAAGCCAAAGTTACTAGGAACAGCTGCATGCAGTACATTCATTACAACAGGAGCTGTATTATCCTTGATTGTTTCTAGCATTTCCATTTGTGGCTGAAGTCGTGATTCTTTACTAGAAACAGGCAAGTCACAAGGTACATTGTCTCCAACAGATTTTACTAAAGAATCATTTGTATTCTTCGCTTTGTTTTCAGAAGTGATGACTCTGGATTTAGAGCCTGATGGTATAACATCATTTTTTTCAAGTAACCATGACTTGGTTTCCTCTTTTCCATCAATATTCTTAGACATTGGTTTTAATGGTTTTGCCTGCACTGAATTTTCAGAGGCATGTATGTCACTAGATTTAGGGTTATCGTTTACTTTATCTTCCTGACACAGAAATTGCTTTTTAGCAGGAGAAAGAGTTAAATTTAGTTTTTCCATAAAACTTAACTTTAGGTTACTTTTTGCTTCATTCTGGCCACTTTCAACTTTCTTAAGTTCCTTCTTATCTCTTTCTTCAGAAATTTCTTCAACCTTTGAACCTTCATTTTTGTCAAGTTGTTCATTCTTTCTCTTTGAATCAACAATAGTTTTCTTAATTTCTTTTTCAGTCTTTTGTAAATGCTCCGTGGGCATTTTTCTTTCACAGCGGGTATGTCTGTTTTCATAGCTTTCTTTTTCTCTTTTCCTTTTATCTTCAGTTCTGTGCCTTTCTGTTTTTGAATATGTATGGTATTTAGTGTCATCTTCCTTGGAATCAAAGTATTTGTGTGTCCTACTGTTTGAAACAGGTGAAGATTTTCTGTCTTGAAATCCATAATCATTTATATTTCTGTCTCTCTTAAACTCTGTTTCCCTTCCTCTTCTATCTTCTATATGGGATTTAACTGATTTATGAAAATTTCTTGCCGTTTCATTCCATGAATGGGGAGGGGGTACTCTTTCAAATCTTCTCCACTGTTCATGATCCTTTACTATCAATTTGGATTTTGGATCAGTTTTTCTATCATCTTTGTCATATGACCTAGGTTCTCTTCTATTTAAGTTCTGTGACCTTTCACTTTGCCTTTCTAGTCTTTCATCACTCTGAGGATCTATTCGAGTATGCGACCTTCCTTTAGATACCTCTTTTTCCCAGGAAGAGTTATTCCAGTCACTTTTATAATCTGAATCTGGGCTGCTTTTCAACTTTGAATTCTTATTTTCTGGCTTTGGTTCAATTTTACCACTTTTATCACGAGGGCCTTGTGGTCTTCGATCAGTATCTATGCTTCTTTTTTCTCCATTTCCACTGCCACTGTGAAATAAGCCTTTTCTTATTCTGTCAGTTCCCCTGTTATACTGTTCATAATTCTTTACTTCTTTTCTTCCTCTTCTACCATCATCTTCTGAACTCTCCTCGGGCACCTGATTATGCTGATTTGACCAAATGCCACCATTATAACGTTTTTCAGCAGATGTAGGTAAATGTGAAGTGCTTCTTTTTTCACTGTGTGATTTAACTTCTTTTTCCTGGTTTGGAGATAAAGTGCTATGATGTACATCTTTGGAAGAATCATTTTTCACTCGATGATCAGCCTTAGGACTATCATCTAAACGTGGAGATCTGAATTTGAGATCTTTTGTTTTAACTGTATCCGAGGATCTTGAATTTGTTGATCCTGGAGGGATTCTTGAGTGATTATTTCGAAAATGTGGAAATTCTGAAAGTCTGTTTAGAAAACAGAAATGATTAGAAGAGAAAAATTATTGGTATATATAGTAACACTATATTTCATACAAATTACTAGCTATACTTGAAGAATAGATTTTTGAGTCTTAGGACTAATTTTTTGGTCATTGAATTGGCATAGCCTATTTGTCTTTATTTAAGAAAACAATAAATTACAATATTTAACCTTAATGTACCAGTTTTCAAATCATGAAGCTCTTATCTTTCCCCTTCACTTTCTTTGCTTCCTTCTCAATGCAAACAAATATTCTTTGCCTGAATCTTTATCCAAAAGTCACTGCATAGTTCTCTTTCTCCTCTCAAGAAGTACTAGAGTATTCTTCTACCCTCCTACTTGGCATATAAAAACTTTCATTTTATTTCTTTTGTAGCATGAATTATGTACCTTTCTTGTACTTAGTAAGGTAGTTAATATACATGGATTTTTAATGGATGTCACTGATGAACACTGGAGATCCCCTTGATTTGGTAGTAAGGATGTCTAAGTTCAAAAACAATACTAAAAATTGAATTATAATTAAGATAATTACCCTGATGGAACTCACAATCCAGTAAAATGAATATCATACATATAAATAATGGGGTAAATGTAAAAATAATTATTCAACAAAGAGAAAACAATTACAGCATAAGTGTTATGTAAGATATAGAGCTAAGAACCAAAAAGGGAACTATTTATATGACAACCACAATAATGTAAATGAAAACAAAAAAACTGAAAAACTTCACAACTCTGATTACATATATGACCAATTAGTTACAATGACAATGAAGCATATCTTCTGGTTGTCTGGAAAGAGTTACTACAGGTGCAGAATAAAGTATATATTTTCAGACATGGCCAGTGTGATTTATTACAAGAAGAGATGCTACTGGAGTTGGAAGTGGAGGTTTGGGGTAAATGGGAGATATAAGTAGATATTGGGAAAAGAAAGTAATGTAGAAAAAAAGAATATCAACAGAACATTCAAACTGGGGTTTGAACCTGAGGGTTTCATTGATATGGAGAACTCTGAGAAGAAACTCACTCTCCATTAAAATAACTTATCCCCTCTGCAACTTGCTCAGAGCACTGAGATTAAGTGACTTAATCAGCACCATACAGTCAGTATGTATCAGAGGAGGGACTTGTGCTGAAGTTTTCCTGGATCTGAGGCCAGGATTCATTATGTGACACTGTCTCTTAAAACATTTGAAAAGGAGTAGAAATAAGGAAAAAACAGAAAAGATAATTGGAGGGAAATCAGAAAAGGGTTCCTGGGAAAGGTAAAATTCAAGCTAAACTCTGAAATATAAGTAAATTATGAGGGTATTCCAAAAATAGAAAGCTAGAATAATATTGTAAGTCAGGAAAAACAATGGCTATGTAGGAAGAATGGTGATTATTTCAATTTAGTTGGAACTCAGCATAACTCAAATACAGATTAGGTGGCAACTGGTAGTTGATAAATTTGAAAGACAATTTAGTTTATTCAAACCTAAGTTTTTTCAAAAGGCCAGAATTATTTTTGAGTGGGATCAAAGTGATCAGATCCTCATTTTTGCCTTAATTCTTACCCATCCTCAACTCAATGTCACCCCTTCATAAAACTTTTCTTGATTCCCCTTGTCACACTTCACAATGTACTTTCAACTATACCACTCTAAAGCATATATATATATATATATATATATATATATATATATATATATAGTAATTATTTGTATATAGGTCACTTTCTTTATAAGACTGTACCTCTTACAATACCTAACAGTGTTCTGCATATATGAATCACTTAATAAATATTTGCTGAAATTAAATGAAATTGAAAATAAGTCTGACAATAATATGAAAGATGAACCTAAGGGAGAACAGACCAGAGGGAAGTAGACCTGATAGAAGGGTACTGTAATAATAATAATACTAGTCCAGGGAAGTGACAATGAAAATTGTGGAGGCAGAATCAATATGATTTTGCAAATGATTAGCTTTGAGGAGTGAAAGCAGATTCAATGACTACAGGTTTAAAAAGTTGAAAGAGACTTAAAAGTTTGTCTAGTCCAATTCCCACCAAAATCATGAATTCCTTCCACAATATCCTAGATGCCCTAGGTCTGATGACCTTAGCAATGGAGAACTCATTATACCTCGAGGAAGTTATATGACAGCACAATAAATGTCAAACTATCACATTATGGAGGTCTGAGTGGAGAACTGCAAGGAAGTAAGGAGGCAGTATAGTAAAGTGGAAAGGACATTGATTCTGGCATCAGAGAAACTGAAAGCAAATCTTACTTCAGATAACTGCCACCAAAAAGACCTTTGAAAAGTCACCTCCTCCATAAGCCTCTGTTCACTCACCTGTGAAGGTGAGTTAGCCTGAAGAGGTTGGTTAGATAAGCTCAGAGATCCTTTCTAGCTATAAAACTATGTTCCTGTAATCCTACGATCCTAACCAGAAAAAAAATTACTGAAAGAATTTTTGAATGTGTTGAATGTGAACTGCTGCCAAAACATAAGAGAGACATCCAGTAGACATTTAGAATTGTAAGTTTGGAGCTAAGGAAGAGAAATTTGAGAACTGTTCAACTAAAGATAAAATGAGTGGAAGAAAGTACTAAGAGAAACCAGTGAAGTAGAGAAAGACTGAAAAAGTAGTACCTAAGAGAGTAAGTTAGCACTGAAAACAAGGAACTAAACAGGTAGGACTAAAGAGTATTGAGAACAGCAGAGATCAAGAAAGATGAATTGTTAAAAAAAACATCAATAAATACATCAGGAAATTAGGAAGTAAATGGAAATCCTTGAAGAAAAGAAATTTAAAGAAAAAAAGTATAAATGGAATTCAAATTACAAGAATCAGAGTTGAGAAAGTTGAACTGCATGTACACAACTTTTTCTATAATTTTAGATATGTATAGAGGGGTCAGAGTAACTAATGCAGATAAGAAAGATCATAGGATGATTTCTTAGCATTAGGGAAACCGTAGGTAGAAGAGAGGTGAAAGACTAAAAATTCTGGCTATAAGGAGAATGACTGCTACACCAATATCTTAGAGGTGGCAAAAGAGGGAATGGGATCAAGGATTCAGGCAAAGAATTTAAAGGAAATTCATTATCCTAAAACAAAAAGGAATGAACAATAAGTCTGAAAAGTATTGAAGGACAATTAGAGAAGGATAAGAGACCTCTACTCCGAAGACTGTCTTCTCTAGGATAATGTCAATTACTCAAAATAAGAACACCATGCAAATATGTTTTGTATTTAAAGTCAACAACATTGAAAACCTAACATTAAGTTCTCAAAAAACTGTCAGTTCTCTGTAACAGAACAGAAAATGTACATATCTCTTGGTTCTGCATTTTAAACATCAAAATACAAAGACTTCAGCTTAGCAGTAAAAACTAAAGATATTCAAGAAAATACACTGTGGTCTTAAAAATAAAATTTCAGTAAGGTTTAAATAAGGAAAAAAAAAGATAAGGACCAAACATGAAATAATCAAACAAATTATAGCATAATGAATAGACTGGAGTTAAGTCACAGTAATAAATGGTAAATATGAACATTTCTTTTAGATAAACTGCTGACAAGAGGGTGCATACAATGATAACATCATAAATGATAAAAAGATCACTAAAAGGAAGCCTAACTTTCCCGAATGAATTAAAACCAATGAAGGTCTTGGAAAACAGATAATAAATATGCTTTGATCTTCATGGTAGGAAGGTATTGGTCAATGAAGGCAGAATGTTGAACACACTGTCAAATAACTCAATGTATTTTGTTTTTATCTATTTTCCTTTGTTGTAAAAGAAGATTTGATTTGAGGTACGGTGGGAATTACACAATTTAACAAAGAAAAAAACCAGCAACAAAAAGGTGGGGGTTTTTTGAGGGAAAGGATTAAGTTGTCTCCTGGGGGACCCAAAGATTACACTGTTCAGACTTTATCTAAAGATATGATGAAATGGATAAAAAGAACCTATCCTACAAATATCCACAGCTACTTAATTCATATATGTCTAATAATTAGAAATGTCTTTAACTTATTAATGTAATAAAATCTTTCACCATCTAAAGAAAAAATAAAAATGACAAAGTAAAATCAATAGAACCACTATTCATAATATCTTTAACAAAAAAGAAAAGAAAGTCAAAGATAGATTTGTAGAGAGATAAGACAAGTAACAAAGATGTTCTCAAGAGAACATAAAGTTTTTAGATGAGTCTATAATTTATTTCTAAGAAAAAATGTATGGCAAAACATACTGTGGGTTTTGTAATCCTTATTTTGCAAGCAAAGTATATTATTTGTTTTGGTTATTTTAAAATAAAGGATACCAAAAAAAAAAGATTCAATCCACTAATCTGCCAGAGCCCTATAAGCTAAATGGGGGAGCAGAGAACATAAAGGAAACTACTATAACTGTTTAGGGACAAAAGTATTATTACTATGTAGGTGATGATGTTGGGAAAAGGATTCCCAAATCAAATAAAAATTATAACTAAAGCTATTCACTGCTTTAGATTATCCATGCCATTATGCCTTTCTATAAAAGCAAATAATATGAGGAGCAAAGAGTCATGAAAGATTATGATAGAGCTTTTGACAACAGTAGGGTCCATTCTAAAGATGGGCTTTCATAGTATTTAAAAATGATTTGCTAGCTTCAGGAATATAAATATCCTCAATTGTTGTAAACATTTTACTTTAGAAATAGTTAAAGACAATTAAAGTCCTTGAAATGCTAATATCAATAGAAGGGGGGCATCCCCTAATAAGCCTGGAATCCAAGGAACAGGATGAGTAACTAGGAGATAATCAAAGTACTAATGAGCAAGTATGGTTAAGTTTGCTACCAGAGCAACAGATTAATTTATTCACTGGATCTTGTATAGGATATGTACAAAATTATTATATAAGATAAACAACACAAATGTGGGATAACTGAATTTATGTTTGAATGGCATTAGAAGGGTAATACTTATACAAATGCCATAGAAACAGAAGGAATGAATCTTTCTGAATATGAAATACTCTAAGTAAATGATAAGAGTAACATACTACTAAAATAAATTTACTTATTCAGTGCCATACCAATCAGACTAGCAAAGATCAAAACTAGCAAATTTAATAGAGCTAGAAAAAAATTCATTGAGAGAAACAAAAGGTCAAAAATCTTAAGGTGAAATAATTAAAAAAAGGAACAAGCAATACAAGATCTCAAATTACCACAAAGAAGTGATGATTCAAATGATTTAATGCTAAGTTAAAAAATGGGAAAATCAATCAAGTGTACAGATGAGTTATACTGAACATAGAAGAAACAAATAAACAAACAGCTGAATTTTCAGTTATCCAAAGACCCTAGGTTCTGGGGCAAAGACTCATTATTTTTTTTTTAGGGTTTTTTTTTTTTTTGCAAGGCAATGAGGTTAAAGTGGCTTTCCCAAGGCCACACAGCTAGGTAATTATTAAATATCTGAGGCTGGATTTGAATTCAGTTCCTCCTGACTCCAGAGCCGGTGCTCTATCCACTGTGCCACCTAGCTGCCCCAAAGACTCACTATTTGATGAAAATTCTGGGAAAACTGAAAGCAGCATGATAGAAATTAATTTTAGACCAACACTTCATATTACATACCAACATATGACCTAGACATAAAAGGTCTCATCATAAATGAATAAAATAAAATGGACAATTATGATTATAGAAAATATGTCTGACTATTTTTCTATTAGAAACCAGGAGGGATGGGAATTCAGGGAAGCTTAGAAGGATTTGCATGAACTGATACTGAGTGAGATGAGCAGAAGCAGAAAAACATTGCACACCCTAAACAGCAGCATGGGGTGATGATCAACCTTGATGGACTCGTTCATTTCATCAGTGCAACAATCAGGGACAATTTGGGGCTGTCTACAATGGAAAATACCATCTGTATCCAGAGAAAGAATTGTGGAGTTTGAACAAAGACCAAAGACTATTACCTTTAATTTAGAAAAAAAAAACTGATATCTTATTGTCTGATCTTGCTATCTCTATACTTTATGTGTCTTCCTTAAGGATATGATTTCTCTCTCATCACATTCAATTTGAATCAATGTATACCATGGAAACAATATAAAGACTGACAAATTGCTTTCTGTGGGGGGTGGGGAGAGGGAAGTAAGATTAGGGGAAAAATTGTAAAACTAAAAATAAATAAAATCTTTTAAAAATATGTCTGCAATAATAAAACTAATAAATCTAAGATGAAAAAGGAAATAGCTAATTGTGGGGAAAATCTTGCAGTATATTTGATTGGCAAAGAGGAAGGAAAACGAGGAAGAAAGCAAGGGAGGAGACAAATGTTGAAGAGGCTACAGAAAAACAAGCACATTAATGCACTTTTGTGGTGCTGTGAACTAGTTCAAGACATTCCAGAAAGCAATTTAGAACTATGTCCCAGAAGACACTAATTAGGCATATCTGTTGACCCAACAATTCCACTCCTTTTCCCCTTTTGCTATTTTTTCCCCAAAGACATCCTTTTACAGAGGGGCAGTTGAGTTAAAAATAGAAATGTCCCTGATTTGGGTTGAAAAGGCTCAGGTTCAAATTCTAACTCTATAATTTACTAGTTTTCTGTCCATGAGCATATCATTTTTACTTCTCTGTAAATGTAATATTACAATAAATGTATATAAGTAAAATGTGTATATATAAATGAATATGTAAAATGAATTTTAAAAATGTAACACCTACTTCACCAAGATTGTGAAAATCAAATGAGAATGGAGAAAAGTGTTTTCTAAACAATAATCTTATAGAAGAAAGAAGTTTCAGTTAATACTTCAAAGAAGTCAAATCCAGAAAGGTCTCTACAGAACAATAATCACTTCTCAAGACTAATAACTACAAAATGTTGTGGTGGCTGATTTGTGACTCAAATCTTAAATTAAAATTTTACAATTCTGGGGTAGCTAGATGGCACAGTGCCCAGCCCTGGAGTCAGGAGGAGCTCAGTCCAAATTCAACCTCAGACACTTAATAATTACCTAACTGTGTGACCCTGAGCAAAGTCATTTAACCCCACTGCCTTGCAAAAACCAAAAAAAATTCTAGTTTTACAAAAAACACTAAATGAAGAACTAAGAGTAAATTTTGCAGTAATATATAAATTATGCCAGTTCATTAAAACTATAAGCTATTAACAGGAGAAATGACATCATAAAATATGCTATATACTGCCTACGTAGGTTACCGGATGAAACATCATCAACAATATGTTTGTTTGTTTTTTTACAAAAATGAAGTTTAATTTTAATTAAGTCAAATAATAACATAACCTCAAAATTTAAATATTTACATTTCTAACTCACTATTATATCAATGAATATAATATATTATATCTAATATATACATAAAACATGGTTTTTAAAGGTATAAACCTCCCATAGCTAGCATAACCAGTTTCTATTGTTTGAACCAAAAGCACGGGGGGAAAATGTTTGTACTTCATTTTCAAAGAAGTCCACAACATCAGGGAAATGACACCATGACATGCACATGAATTGGATTTGAGTGAGGTGGGGCTGAGCTAAATCCTGCCTCAGTTTCTCCTCAAGAGCCATCTGGGTTCAAGGGTCAGTATGAATCAGGATTATTGGAGATGGCCCTGGATGTGAGGCAATCAGATTTAACTGATTTGTCCAAGGTCACAAAGTTACTAAGAGTCAAGTTTCTGAGGTCATATTTTAACTTCTGTCCTCCTGACTCCAAGGTCAGTGCTCTATCCACTACACCATCTAGCTGCCCTATGGGGGAAACACAAAATCAGCTTAAGATGGTATAGTTCCAAATCCAAGATCAAAATTCTACAAATTTCAATGTAACAAAAATGCTTAAGAAAGTAAATCACTCAAATCTTTAATACAAAGAGTCTGGAATGAAAATTTGCTTCATAATGCTACACAAATTTGCTACATAATGCAATTATATATACTATAGTACTACAGCAGAGTCCAAGACAGAAATATCTAGTACACTAAGATGATACTGTCAACCTCCAATTATGTTGGGGGAAAAAAATGATACTGAAAAATGTGCTAATATTAAGATAAACTTATAATTCATCATAAACAAATAAGTTAGTACAACAAAAATAAAAAATTGACAAAATTATTTCAATCATTTCCACTTAAATATACAAATGTTTATACAACATAAAGGTAACAACATAAAGGTAAACCACCCAAGTCAGATAATTTACAAAATTGGACCCGTAAATTTTACCTTTGGTGAAGATTATTAATTTCCTCATCCTTGCGATTTATTTCCACCCTGGCAGTTTTGATAAGTGCTGAAATATTCTTCTTAAGTGATTGGTTCTCATTTTGTAGGCTGAAATTCTACATAAAACAGTAATAAAAATATATGTAGATGATTTCAAAGTAACATTTATTAAAAGTTAATCTTTTCTTAAAAGAATGAGTTAAATACTATGTAGGTCAACAAGAATTTTTAGAATATCTTAAATAATTAATTACAGGAGTTAAGATTACTACAAAATATTATTTGGAGTAGAAATCATTTCATTCTTTGTTCTTTCTTATATTTTATTAGCATCAAGCATATTTCCTGGCATCTAACAGTAACATGATTTGATTGATAATAATATAAAAGTTCCTATCAAATATTTTATTCTATTTCAATTTTCTTCAACATTGAGGGAAATGTTACTTAAAGAAAGGAAAATAGGATCCCTTATATCCACTATCATCTTCCAATCAACAGAAGTCAATGACAGCCAAAGTACCAACAATTTAAATAGGCAATTTGGTTAAGAAAAATTTGGACAATGTCACAGGGAAAATTAGTTTTACATCTTTGAGAATCACTTGGTAGGAAATTTAAGCAAAGTGATATTCCAATACACCTGCTAAAAATGACATCAAAGTCAAACTGAAAAGCATAAAACATTACCCATTCAACAAGATTTATTACATGCTAACTGTGTACCAAGCAAAGACAAAGATTGTTTTACAGCACGCGCGCACACACACACACACACACACACACACACACACACACACACACACACACACAACCAAGATAAAGAAATTCTGGGAAGAAAATGCAAGCAACTAGAAGATGGGAGAAGATTACAAACAGCCTTCCCAGCAGACCTCACTTGAGATTACTTTGTAAAGAAGTACTAGGAAGTAGTTGGTGAGGGATGGATACTAGAACAGCAGAGAAACAGAAGTGGAAGATCATGAAGACCAGTGATACTGAGAAATGATGCACGAAAATACTAAATATAGAAATGGAGGCCAAAGTCAATCAAAATCAAACAGAGGGATTTGTATTTTATTCTAGAAGCAAGAGGAAACCACTGAAAAACTTCTTGAGCAAGGGAGTAATACAGTCAGATAAATGTTTTTTACAACTCTTGAAAATTACCAAAACTATCAGTTTAAATTGTTTCTGAACACAAATCTAGCACTTAATTTTTTTCTAAAATAGACAAGAATAAAAATCAAAAACATGCTAAACATAGAGCACCTGTGTCTGTATTTCTTTATATTTCTTCAGTAGCTCTTTAATTTGTCTCTGACATTTTCCAAACTCAAGCTGCAACTGTAAAACACAAAATAATTCAGATTATGACTATTTAAAACACTTTAAAGCATTCTTACAAATTAATACATATAAAAAGGTATGAGGATACTTTTATTAAGAAACATTTTAAAAGTTCAATAATTTAGAATTAGAAGGCCCAAAAGATATAGTATCTTGTACACTGCATCATGTTAATCCTTGATACCTAAATTCAAAACAGAAACAGAAACAGTCAATTTAGCTCCCAGCAATCATTTCCCACAGTATAACATATATTTCAGTATGTTTATTAACTCACTTGACAAATTAGGAAAAAAATATAGAAATATCATCATTGATTATACTCTGAAATACTTGTAGTCAACTTATTCTACTAAGGACATACAAGTTATAACTATTTAAAATAAGCTTTAAAAAAAAAGAATCATCACTGAGAGATAGCATGGTACAGTGATAGGCCAGTCTTGGAAAAAAAATAAGCTGGGTTCAAGCCCCACCTTTGAACATTCTGACTGTGTGATCCTGGGCAAGCTACTTTAACCAATCAGTACCCAAGATAATTATAAGTTTCCAAGTTATAGAACAGTGGTTGATCTGCAATGGCAGAGATGTTTCCTCACTAAGGAAATCTATGAATTTATATAAATACATAAAATCATATTCTCATTAGTAAGAATAGCAAATTAAAACAACTCACACCTATCAGATTAGCTAAAATGACAAAATAGGAAAATGATGAATGTTAAAGGGAATATGGAAAAACTGGAATGGTTGTGACTCGATCAATTGTGATTATTCTGAAGTGCAATTTGGAAGTATGCTCAAAGAACAATAAAAATGTATAACCTTTGACTCAGAAGTATCACTTCTGACTCAGAAGTATCACTTCTGAGTCATTATCAAAGAGATCAAAAAAAGTGAAAAGAATCACATGTACAAAAATATTTATAGCACCTCTTTTTGTGGTGACAAAGAATTGGAATCAGTTGGTGAATGGCCAAACAAATTGTGGTACAAAAATGTGAGGGAGCACTATTGTTTGGTAAAAAATCATAAGCAAGGGCGGCTAGGTGGATAGAGTACCGGCCCTGGAGTCAGGAGTACCTGAGTTCAAATCCGGCCTCAGACACTTAATAATTACCTAGCTGTGTGGTTTGGGGCAAGTCACTTAACAACACTGCCTTGCCAAAAAAAAAAAAAAAAAAATCATAAGCAATCGGACTTCAAAAAAGCCTGGAAAGATTTGCATGAACTGATAGTGAGTGAAGTGAGCAAAACCAAGAGAACTTTATATACATTAATGGCAGCATTGTGAGATGACCAACTCTGATGGACACAGCTTCTCTCAGTTCAGTGATGAATGACAATCCTGAGAGAGTTTTAATGGAAAATGCCTTCCACAACCAGAGAAAAACGCTATGGGATCTGAATGCAGAGCAAGGCAAACTATATTGACTTTTTAAAATTTCTTTTATATTTTTTCTTTCTAAGATTTGTTTCCTTAGTTCTAACTTCTCTTTTACAACATGATTAATAGGGAAATGTTAAATATAATTGTACATGTACAAACATGTACAAACTATATAAAATTGCTCGCTGCCGGGGGGGGATGAACAGAAAATCAGGAATTAATTCATCTATATTAAATCTAATCTAATCTAAAATAATATGTAGGTATAAATTTGTTCAGTTTAAATTATTTTATCCTGTATTTCAGGGGTCACAAAAATCATAGTTTCATTATCTCATTCTATCAGTCAGTGCATACATCATTATATGTTGCTTCCTTTGCAGTTCCTTCTTCAGTCAGAATCTCCTCATACAAATCTAAGCAATTCCTCGATGGTGGGCAGAGTTTGGAAGAATTATCTGAAACAAAAATTAATAATGTTTGGCTTAACCTATATGATTGTGTCTAGAAATAAATACTGTAGAATTACAGAATTTTAGGAGAGGAAAGGGAACTTAAAAAGATTATTCAGTTCAACCTCTACAACAAAGAGTTTGTTAAGTTTGGAAATATATTTATGGTCATAAATGTCATACTGGCAATATCATATTGTCATACTGGCAATTAAAGATCAATCAAATGAGGGTAGCAGTGGGAAGAGACACATAAATATCCATTAAACAAGAGAAAATGTGATATGTGCATAAGAAAAGCAGAGACCAGGAATTCTCAACCTGGGGTCAATGAACCTCTTTTATCGGATGTAGGTGTATCTATATGTACATGTACATATCTACATATACTTATACAGCGAAGTGCCAAAGTGTCGGGCCTGAAGTTGGTAAAACTCATCACTGAAAATTAAAATCTGATATCAGATACTTACTTGTTGTGTGACACTCAGTTGAGTGCCTCAATTTCTCATCTGTAAATGAGCTGGTGAAAAAAATGGCAAGCCATTCTAGTATCTTTGCCAAGAAAACCCCAAATAGGGTCAAAAAGAGTCTACACACAACTGATACAACTGAACATTATCTGTATATACTATAAATGCACAGAAAACTTATGTCTTTGTCAATGAATCATAGTCAAAGGGGTTCATCTTTTTTTGGTTTTTGCAAGGCAGCTGGCTTAGGTGACTTGCTCAAGGTGGCACAGCTAGTAAATATCAAGTGTCTGCAGTCGAATTTGAACTTGGATATGCCTGACTCCAGGATCAGCATTCTATCCACTGCATCACCTAGCTGACTCCATGGGGTTCATTATATTTTAAAAGATTTGGAAGCATCTCTGGTCTGGGTTATATGTTATTGAAAAAATTTAATGGAGTAATCATGTTCAGCTAAGAATGAAGGAAGGCTTCATTTAAATTAAGTGGCACCCCCCCCCAAAAAAAACCCAGGAAGTGGCACCTAAATTAAATCTTGAACTTAGAGGAAACGATAGATCAAATGATAGATCAAAAGCATAGAAGACAACACAAGAGGGCAGGAACAGATAAAAAAAAGGAAAGACAAAAACCTTGAAGAGTGATATAACCAGGTTGGAATATGGAGTACTATGAAATAAAAATGGAAAACTAAGACAAACCAACTGTGTCAGGTCTTGGGTGTACATTAAGGAATCAGTGATGCTTTCTGAATAGGCTACAACCAGATAAGAGCATTAAAGATTATTTAAGCAGCAGCACAAAGGATGAATTACAAAGTATAAACTAGAGGAAAAAGAGTGGACAAGAAGGACTATATAACCTTGATAATTACAACCAAAGTAAAAAAAAGGAAATGCAAATAATTTGGAATTATGTACAACCATTTTTAATTTTGTTATTTATATAAATTTTTGTTGTGGTTGATGATAGTTAAATTTAAAATTTTAAATCAAGGAGTTGATACTACACTGGGTATCTTGAATGAGGGAAGGGGAAGAGTCACAGTAGGCGACTAGTTGAAGTGTGGTGCCATGATTACTACCATCTTGGTAAAAAGGAAGAAACAGATTTGAGGGAAAAATAAAAAGTTCAGTTAGGACATCCAGGGGAGATACCCATCAAGCACTACAAAATATCCAACTGGAACTTTGCCTATTAGTTACAAAAGTAGGAGCATTGTTTGAAGAGGCAAAAATTGAAAAAGATAAGAAAAAGCTGGGTTATGTCTGAAGGTTGAGAGGAAAGAATCAAAAAAGAGAAGTACAGAGGAATTTCTCATGAAGTAGGGTCAAAGAAAAGGCAAGAAATGAGAGGGAAGGTGAAGGATCACCCTTTCTCTAAAAGAGAAAATAAGTAAAAAAAATTCATAAAATTTATAAGAATAGATAGATAAGCTGAAGGATTTAGGGTTAGAGGACCTCAATCTTCACAGAAAAAAAGCTTATAGCTTTATACTGGTGAATAGGGGGCTTTAGAGAAAATAGAAGATTTGAAACAGCTATAAAGGAAATTGAGAAATTTGATAAAAGACTAATCAAGACACTTGTTAAAAAAAAATATATATATATATATGTATATATATATATATATATATATATAAAAATCTGTAGTGGTCTCAAGCTACATGATTGCTCCAGCAAGTATATAAAGTAGGAATGGAAGATAATAAATTACAAAAATAAATAATTACATAAGGGTAGCATTCCACTATGTCATAATATAAAATGGGATAAAGATTGAAGGATGTAAGACATAAGTACTGATAAAATAGTAATTATGAATATTAAAATAATTTGAATGATTTTCATTTATTGTCATACAGTGCCATCATCAAAAGTTGCAAATGTCCCTATAAACAACCTCAACCTACCACGCTTTTTTTCCCCTTAGGTTTTTGCAAGGCAATGGGGTTAAGTGGCTTGCCCAAGGCCACACAGCTAGGTAATTGTTAAGTGTCTGAGGCCGGATTTGAACTCAGGTACTCCTGACTCCAGGGCCTGTGTTCTATCCACTGCACCACCTGGCCACCCCACTACCAAGCTTTTTGAGTTAGCTACTTTTTACAGTTTTTCATTATCACCCCTCACTGTTAACTGTTACTTCTTCCTACTGTCAATGTGTTTTCTTCCATCTAGCCAGATCCCCTTATGTTATAAGAGGAGGACTAATATGGAGAATGAGACATACATGTTGGAAATGACCAATACTTCCTGTTTATGCTTATTGTTTAAAAGAAGAAAAAAAATGTTTGACAAAAATGAAATAAAATTTAATTTAAAAAAAATTTACATTAAAATGTCAAACTGAAGCTTTGGGGCATTACTCCCCAAACCTGAGAACTGGAACTTTGATAGCTGCTTTAAAAATGATTATAATGGGGCGGCTAGGTGGCATAGTGGATAAAGCACCGGCCTTGGAGTCAGGAGTACCTGGGTTCAAATCCGGTCTCAGACACTTAACAATTACCTAGCTGTGTGGCCTTGGGCAAGCCACTTAACTCCATTTGCCTTGCAAAAAAAAAAAACCCTAAAAAAGAAAAATGATAATAATAATAAAACAAAAAATTGATAAAAATAAGCAAGCAAAAGAGGAAGAACCCAAAAATAGATAGCTATGATGGAGATAAAGATCTGGATTTATATTCACAGGATAATAATGCAAATTGAAAAAAGTTATTCCTTTTCAACAAGAAATGTCAAATGGTACCAAGCACAAAGACTTCCTGAAAGAACTTAAAAATGACTTTAAAACCAAATAAGAAAGATCAAGAAAAAATAATGAAAAAAAAGGAACCCAAGAAAATTATGAAAAAAAAAATCAGCCAAACTGAAGTAGAAAATCAAATAGTTAAGGAAAAAAATAATTCCTTGAAAACGAGAACTGGGCAAAGGGAAGTTAATGACATTCTAAGACTCAAAGAAATAAGAAAACAAAATCAGGAGCAGTTAGGTGGCACAGAGGATTGAGTACCAGCCCTAGAGTCAGGAGGACCTGAGTTCAAATTCAGTCTCAGACACTTAATAATTACCTGGTTGTGTGACCTTGGGCAAGTCACTTAACCCTATTGCCTTGCAAAAAACCAAAAGAAAAATAGAAAAAAAAAATAGAAGAGAATGTGAAACATCTAATCAGAAAAACAACTGATCTGGAGAACACAAATTGAAGAGATATAATACAAAAATAGTCAAATATAATTTATAAGAAATTATTAAGGAAAATTGTCCTGAAGATTTATAACAAGAAGGGAAGGCAGAAATAGAAAAAAAATACACTGATCACCACCTGAAAGAGATCCCAGGAGGCAACTAGGTGGCACAATAGAAAGAGCACAGGCCCTGGAGTCAACAGAACCTGAGTTCAAATCGGATCTAGACACTTAATTCACCTGGCTGTGTGATCTTGGGCAAGTCACTTAATCCCATTACCTTGCCAAAAAGAAAGAGGAGGAAAACTTATAGGTATATCATAGCCAAGGTTCAAAGTTCCCAGGTTCAGTAAAAAAGATTGGAAACAATCAAAAAAATGCCAATTTAAATATCATGGAGCTATAAAGATTATACAAAGTAACAATAGGAAGCAAATGACTTAACTTTTCTCAGCAATGTTGAAATCCAAGACATCTCTCAAAAACTTATAATAAAAAACACTACACTATCCATCCTCAGAGGAGATGATGGTGTCTGAACATAAACTGAAGCATACTTTTTTTATTTATTTACTTGGGGGGGGTAAAGAAACACAACTATATTTTCTTTCACAAAATGACTATTATGGAAATGTTTTGAATGACTATACAAATATAACCCATATCATATTGCTTTCTCAATTACAGAGGGAGAGGGGGCAGAAGGGAGAGAATTTGGAAATCAAAGTTTTTTGTTGGGTTTTTTGACAAAGCAATGGGGTTATGTGACTTGCCCAAGGTCACACAGCCAGGTAATTATTGTCTGAGGCCATATTTGAACTCAGGTCCTCCTGACTCCAGGGCCAGTGCTCTCTATCCACTGCATCACCTAACTGCCTTTTAGAAGTCAAAGTTTTAAAAAGAATGTTAAAAATTGTTTTTATATATAACTAGAAAAAATTAATTAAAATTTTAAAATAAGAATTACAGAAGACCCTAGCAGCTACTACACTGAAGGACCATAGGTCTTAGAATATTATCTTTTGTAGAACAAAATAGCTGGGATTATAACCAAAGATAACTTACTCAGAAAAATATAAAACCAAATGAAAAAATGAACATTTAACAAAATGAAAGACTTTCAATTATTTGTGACAAAAACAGCACAACTTATGGGAAAATTTGAAATAACATTCAGGAAATTATAAAAATAAATATTAAGGACCATAACGGCAAATTATATAATTTTCATATTTGAAAATATAAGTTCCTTTATCACTGTCATATTTATTTGGGTAGTCTGAAAGAAAGGCTTGGGCTGAGCTAAGTATGATGGAATGAGTCTTTAAAAAAAAAAGTGTAAAGAGAAATAAAAAGGAGCAAATTTCTCCTACAAATCAGGCAAAAAAAAGGGGAGAAAGATTCAGAAAAAGCTAATAATAATAGGGGAGAGAGCAGGTAGTGCTGAAACCCTAAGCTCATTGGGAAGAAGTTAAAGAGGAAACCACAAATATCTCTCTCTCTCTCTCTCTCTCTCTCTCTCTATCTATCTATCTATCTATCCAGAAAGATATAAAAATCTTCTAAATTCAGAAATAAACAAGAGGGTAAAGGGGATAGTATGGAGGGAAAGAATAAGGGAGGTATTCGTGTAGGTGAGGGTACATAAAAAGAATAGGAGAGCAAGGTAGCAGATAAAGTTAAAACAGAGGAGAGAGGAGTGACAGGAATAGGGTGAGGACAGTGAGAAAAATTAGGAAGGAGAAAAATACATAACAAGTAATTATAGTTTAAAATGTGGATGTGATAAATTTTCCTATAGGGTAGAAACTTACAGGAGATTAAAAATTTGAATTCAACAATATATTGCTTTAAGGACAGGTTATAAAAATTAGAGAAATTCACAAACATTAGGGGAAAAAAGATCAGGAATAGAATTTATTATGTAAAAGAAGCAGGGTAGTAATGATCTCAGACAATATTAAAATTAAAATATATTTAATCAAAAGGAAAAAATAGGGAAACTAAACTATGTCTTCAATAAAATTAAAATAGATTTAATCAAAAGAAAAAATAGGGAAACTAAACTATATGTCTTCAATATTTAAAATAACTAGACAGCATAAAATATCTGAGTATAACTTGCCAAAACAGACACAGGGACTATATGAACATAAACATAAAACACTTTTTATAAAAAATTAAATAAGATCTAAATAACTGAAATAGTATTTACTGTTCATGGGTCTGTAAAAACCAATATAATAAAAAAAATGACCTAATTTATCTATGTAATGACATCCCAATTAAATTACTAAAAAATTAGCTTTCTAAGTTAGAAAAAAACAACAAAGATCATTTGGAAGAAAAAAGGGTCAGAAACTATGCATTCAAAAGAAGGAAACATTCATTAATATAGAACCTTAAATAATATTATAAGGTGAGAGCATTGTTGAAGTGTAAAACAGAAAATTTCATCTAAGATATCTGCAGTTAAGCATGGAAAGAATGAAGAAAATTGGGAAGAGGTTTTCATGGACAATCCCTTAGACAAAAATGTGAGACTGGGTTGGAATATTGCTGTAGAGTATAGAAAATGATGAGTTGGGTTAATTTGGAAAGGCTTAAAGGAGGATGCTGTCCACCTTCAGAGAAATAGATGTGAGGTAGAAACAAACATGGTACAGGCTTACATATATGAATATGAATATTAGTGTATCATCATAAATACCTATGTATATTATATGCATATGTATGCATATGCATAGAAATGTACTGCAGCCTTTAGAGGGGGAGGAGAGAATAAAGTCAAAAGTGCACAGCAGAGAATAAAACAAAACTTACAAGAAGCAAAGAAAAGCTGAACAGTACTGAATACAATGAGTAGTATTTATTATCTGGGCTTTCTTGAAATGATAATTTTATATTGAATCTTCTCATAATGTGTACATGATAATATTTTTTCTTTTCTTATTCTATATTTGTTGAAAATTTTTTAAAAATTTATTTAAAAAAATCTAAAAAGTCAGTCACCACAACCTGCTAAGTGATGAGATGATTTCAAAAAATCCTGGGTAGGATGAATCGATGCAGAGTGAAGTGAAAAGAACCAGAAGAACAACAGCAATGATAAGTTGTCACTTAAAGAAAACCAAATTATTTATGAGCAATTCATAATGCAAGACAAATGGCAAAGAGTTCTTATTCATATCTTAAAGATGACTACACAATGGGCCTACATATTTTTATTTTATACGTTTAACTTACCAGTTACTGTATTATCCAACCCAGCATAAATGTCCAATGAACTTTCATCGTTATTCTTAAGAGGAGAAGCTGCAAGGAAAGAAAAGCAATGTATAGTGAAAACCTTACTTTTCAATGCTCTTCAGAACAATGTTAGCACAACTGTATTCCCTGAAGAAGACAAGGGAAAAGTTTAATCCCAATACAGACAAAAAACTTTTCTTATGAACCCACCTGGCACTGAGTTATATGTTAAAGAATTTACTTATGAAACTTTTTGGAGAAGAGTTTGAAGAAAGTACAATTAAGAATACTATACATTAGGGAGAGCTTGTTACATTTCAAATCAATCCAAACTGGAAAAGCATCAAATTCAAAGTACAAATACAGTTTTGCTACAAATCGAATTTGAATATATTTTTCTTTCTCAGTTTAAGATGATTAGATTCTTTATAAATTGAGATCCATGAGAAAATCAAAGAGATCAAAATGATGTCTAGTATCTAACTTACTTTTCCTTATTTCAGATAATTTTAATATTTCCATCTTAAGGCTTATTTTATAATTGTTCCCTTTTAATAGCACCAGTCATAATATATTGGGATTCTTTACAGTTAAATATGTAGATCAAAACAAAATATGCATTTATGCTTGCAATGTTATAAAAATTGTGAAGTTATATCTGTAATCTGGTCTAACTTCTCTTTATTTTTGTTGGTGACCATATTAACATTTTAAAAACTTTTCCCTCCTTATTACTATCTCTTCAGAAGCTTAGAAAAATAAGGGGAAAAAATATTCTTTATAAGTAAAAATTCTGGTATGATTAATTCCATAAGACAAACAAAATGATATTATAGTGTAATGTTACCAATTAATTAACATAGAAATTTTAAGAGATTAGAAGAAAACAAAGACAGAAATAAAAGTTCATAAAGGCCAAAAATAAAACATTCACAGTAGTAACTTTTGTGGTAGCAAAGAAATGGAAATAATGTAGATGTCCAACATTGGAGAATAACTAAGCAAATGATTGAAGATGAATGCAAAGAAATATTATTGTAATAAAAGAAAGGATAAATGAAAAGAATTTAGAGAAGAGGGAAGATATACATACATACTAAGAATCAGGGAAAAAATTATGACTATACATAAGAAAAACTGCTCTAAATCATTAGTGATTAGAGAAATGCAAATTAAAGCATCTCTGAGGTACCACTTCATACCTCTCAGACAATGAACAATGTTGGAATGGATGTGGAAAATCTGGGACACTAACACATTGTTGCTGGAGTTGTGAACTCATCCAACCTTTCTGGAGAGCAATTTGGAATCATGCCCCTTTAAAGGGCAATAAAAATGTGCATACCCTTTGATCCAGCAATACCACTACTGGGTCTATACCCTGAAGAGATCATGCAAAAGGGTAAAAATGTATCACTTATACAAAAATATTCGTAGCAGCCCTGTTTGTGGTGGCAAAGAATTGGAAATTGAGTGAATGTCCATCTATTTACTGGGTCTATACTCTGAAGAGATCATGCAAAAGGGTAAAAATGTAGCACTTGTACAAAAATATTCATAGCAGCCCTGTTTGTGGTGGCAAAGAATTGGAAATTGAGTGAATGTCCATCTATTGGGGAATGGCTGAACAAGTTGTGATATATGTACACTATGGAACACTACTGTTCTATTAGAAACTAGGAGGGATGGGAATTCAGGGAAGCCTGGAAGGATTTACATGAACTGATGCTGAGCAAAATGAGCAGAACCAGAAAAACACTGTACACCCTAACAGCAACATGAGGGTGAGGATCAACCTTAATGGACTTGCTCACTCCATCAGTGTAATAATCAAAGACAATTTTAGGGTAACTGTGATGAAGAATACAATCTGTATCCAGAGAAAGAAAAGTATCTTATATACTACATTATTTTGCTATCTCTAATCTTTTATTTTTGCCTCAAGAATATGATTTTTCCTCTCAACACATTCAATTTTGATCAATGTAGAGCATGGAAACAATGTAAAAATTATCTTCTGGGGGGGGGGGGGAGAAAGGGGAAGGAAAAACGTGTAAAATTCAAAAACCTTGGGGCAGCTAGGTGGCACAGTGGATAGAGCACCAGCCCTGGAGTCAGGAGTACCTGGGTTCAAATCCGGTCTCAGACACTTAATAATTACCTAGCTGTGTGGCCTTGGGCAAGCCACTTAACCCCATTGCCTTGGAAAAAAAAACCTAAAAAAAAATTCAAAAACCTTACCAAAAAATGATAGAAACTACTATTGTATATAATTGGAAAACAAATAAAATATTTATATAATATAAATAAATAAAAATAAAAATTGGCCCCATAAAAAAAGACCATAACAATGTCAACCCAAAAAAACAAAAAGAAAAAAGAATACTGACTGTTATCATCCAGCTTAGTCCTGGAAGAGTTAAGAAAAATGAACTCTCTTCTTTACAAAGGTAGGGGACTATAGTTATAATATATTCCATATATTGCCAGACTTTGTTAATCTAATAGCTGAATTTGTTAAACCATTTTTCTCTTTATTTGTTGCTGCAAGGGATGGTTTCTTTCTTCCTATCTATTTATGGCTCAGTGAGGATCACTAGAAGATGGAGATTGTGGCAAATGAAGGTGATAAAATCAATTTTAAAAAATTAAGGGGGTGGCTAGGGGGCAGCTAGGTGGAGCAGTGGATAGAGCACTGGCCCTGAAGTCAGGAGTACCTGAGTTCAAATCCAGCCTCAGACACTTAATTACCTAGCTGTGTGGTCTTTGGGCAGGCCACTTAACCCCATTGCCTTGCAAAAAAAAAAAAAAAACCTAAAAAGAAAACTAAAAAAAAATTAAGGAAAAAAAAAAAGAAAGGAGAAAGACCAGAAGGCTTCTAGGTAATTGGGTAGATCCACTGCCAAGGCTGACAGAAAAACATAGATATTAAATAGGATGAGAAGGTTGTAGAAACAGTGTAAACATATGATGAAATCATTGTATCAACTAATATGGAAATACATTTAACATGACTGCATATATATAACCTATATCAAATCATTTGCTGTCTTGGGGGGGAGGGAAAGGAGGAAGGGAAAAAAATGTGAAACTCAAAATCTTACAAAATTGAATGCTGAAAATTATCTTCACATGTAATTTAAAAAAAGAAATCACTGGATCCATCAAATAAATGAAAATTGATGCCTAATATTTAGGAAAGTAAATTATTATTCAGAAAGTCTTAGTAGATGAGAGGTATAAATATTGTACATATTCTCATTTCTTCATACCTCTCAATTAGGCTAGATGAATGTGGAGATTTTTAGTTGCTTTTTTTTGCAAGGCAATGGGGTTAAGTGACTTGCCCAAGGTCACACAGTTAGGCAATTCTTGAGTGTCTGAGATTGGATTTGAACTCAGGTCCTCCCAACTCCAAGGCCGAGGGTCTATCCACTCTGCCACCTAGCTGCCCCTGTGGAGTTTTTTTAAAATAAAGACCACTCATTATTCAATTGACCATTTGTTTAGTGCCACTTTTGTAATGGGCACTATGTAAGTCACTAGAAATATAAAAGCAAATAAAACATCCCTTCCCTCAAGAAACTTATATTCTACTGAAGGATACAACATACGTGTACATAAATTTTTAAAATTTGAAAGGTTTCACATAGGGGGTGGTTCACACATAGCGGGTGGCACCTGAGCTAAGTCTTGAAATACATTAAGGATTTTAAAAGAAGGAATAAGTAAAAGTATATTCTAGTGAAGTGATATGGCTGGTGTAAAGTTACAAAGAGAGATAGCATAGTAAGTTTAATGACAAATTGGTGGGTTTGTTTGGCACATAGAGCACATAAAAGAGGGTAAGAAAAGTAAGTCTGGAAAAGTAAATGAGAACCAGATCAAGAAGATCAGTAAATGCTAAGTTGATAGGCTTGTATTTTATACTAAAAGCAATGGAAAGCCACTGAAAGTTTTTTAGTAGGGAATGACATGGTGGGTCCTGGGTTTTAACAGTTTCAATTTGGCATCTGTGTGGAGAATGGATTGAAGGGAGAAGAGATAAAGTAGGGAGATAAAATGAGAGAACTAGTGTGAGAGGTAATGCAGTTAGGCTGATAGCCACATACAATGGACAACAGGGACTGAGGTGTTGGAAAAACAGAATTAGAGTAATTGAATAAAGGATCTATTAAGCAATTACTACATGCCACACATTTGCTAAGCAATTTTGACACAAATACCAAAAGTAAAGCAGTCTCCACCCTCAAAAAAAACCTTATATGATAAAGGGGGGGGGGGACACATAAAATCTAGGTAAGAGGTGACAAGGAAAATCTGATCAGCAAAATCAGAGGAATAGTGGAATGAAGTCTGGCTAATTTTTCCCATAATGGTAATTTTTATGCTAAAGGTGAAAAGGGATGAGAAGGGGGTGGTAGTGACACATACAGTGACATGGCCTGAAGATAGTCAGGAAGCTGGGGCCCAAGACAGGCAAAAAAATGATGAAACCTTACTAATCAGAAGCTCAAAGTCACAAGGATAGAGTTGGAGTGCCCAGTTGGATGTGGAAGCCAGAACACAGTAACATGATATAAAGAAAGTTTAAGAGCAGTACAGCTTAACAACTGTCTGGACATGGAGGAGTAACCAAAAGAGAGAGAGAGAGAGAGAGAGAGAGAGAGAGAGAGAGAGAGACAGAGAAGAAACAAGGATAACTTCAAAATTACAAACTTGGGAAGATAAAAACAAGGACAGTGGTGGGTATGCCCAACAGGCATTGGACAGTGTGGAACTGGATCCAAGAGAGGCATAAGTGTTGGCTATGTAGACTGGGGAATCATCTACTAAGAAATAACAACTGAACCCATGGAAGCTGATGAAATTGCTCAGAGAAAGCGATCAAGGACGCATCCTTGGAAGACATCATGCTGAGCTGGTAGGAGATGGTCCATCAAAGGAAACATTAATGATAAATAGTCTAACAGAAAGATGGAGAAGAAACAGTATTGTAAGCAATAAAAAAAAAATTAAGTTTCCACACCTGCACATTTAATCATAAGACAAACAAGGTCAGGATGGTGTAAGCAACAAACAAGTTTAGTTTCCACAACTCTTTGGTGAGAAACATGAATAGATGAGACATACAAGGTCAGAATGATGTAAGAGTTAACTTTTCATAACTTCTTGGAGAAACACTTAATCAGGACCAGACAAGATCAAATAAAGGAGTTAAGTCTGCAGCTAGAGAAGAATGAACAAAAACAGCAGCAAAAGGGGAAGAATAAAGGGGAAACTTAGCAATGACCTAAGAAAAGACTGTACCTGCTTAAAAAGGTTTATACATATTACTTTGCATACTCCTCACAAAATTAAGCTTAATTTACATAATAAAGGATGCATGAAGAGAAAAGAATACAATAAAGAAAGGCCTATTGGGTAGAATGTAATCCAGAAGAGAGTTGGACCTATTTAATTCTTGGAAGGGAGGGGGCTAAAGGAATTGTATCACACTAATCCCATAAAAATCTTTTTTGCTTCTGCACTCGGGGTTCTCACTCCCTTTGAGGAATGGAGTCCATTTCTGGCCAGAATCATAGGATTTCTCTAAGTTCTTGCTACAATAAACCGCTGCTGCTTAACTGTGTCAAAAGTGTTTCTAACAGCATTGTCACAGAAGCCAAGAGAGGAGAGTATTCAGGTAGAGGGATGATCAGATAAGCAAAAGCTTAAGACAGGTCAAAAAGAACAAAGACTAAAAAAAATGGCCATTAATTTTAACAGTTTAATAATTTAGAAAGAGATTTCAATCATGGGGAAAGGCTAAAAAAAAGATCGCAAAAAATGGAAAAGCAAGGAGATGAGGAAAGAAATGCAACAAGTATAGATGATCCTTTCTAGAAGAATAGCAGATGACCTCCTTCAATAAAGTTCTGGAGGTCCAATAAAGTTTCAGAGGGAAATGGTAAATAATTAATGTTATCTGATGGCAAAAAAATAAAGTTGCAGAAAATTCTGTTTTATCATTTACTAAAAAGAATATAGTTTCAGAGTCTAAGAGCCTAATATTTACTAGTAATCTAGCCCAAAGAGTGCATTATTATTTTGCAGGATTATTGAAATAGCATTCCTGTACAGAACTATTTTTTATATTTGATAAAACAGCATTTATCTACAGCGGGTTTTAATGTTTTCAAATTCTGATTAAAATTTTCGTGTGCCAAAAATCACCAAAGTTTATGAACAGATAGTACTTGAAAATTATGTTCATGTTGCTAGTCATAAAGTTACTTTTTTTGTATTAGACATTTTTGATATTTATTTTCATTGGGGTTCATTCCCATAAAAAACTTCCCCCCACTGAGCACCTCATTAAAAATGTATTTGTTTCAAAGTAATAACTATACATATATGCAAGTATATATTTGATTTTAATAAATAAAAATTAGTCATCAATTAGCCAAAATCCATCATTTCAAAGCACACATTAAAAAGTGAAAATATAACTAAAAAAAACACTTAGTGACTTTGTAATAAGAAAACAAATTTTCAGAAAAATACTTAACGATTAGATTGTCTTACCCAAGAGGACATCAAATAAATCTGTTCTATCACCATTTTCATCATCTGCTGCCATGATCTTAATCACCTTTGATGTTCCCCATCTATAATTTGTTTAAGAACATATTTTAGTTGATGAAATTAATTTTTCACAATCCAGGAAATATAGTTTTCAGATTTATATATAGCAACAATTTCAAAAATTAAGTTTAAGAAAGCACTTATACCATCTGACATCATCCAACTAGCAACAAATCACTAAACATATCATTTAAGATAGAATTATACTTTTAGAGTAGCACCTCACCTTTTATGAACAAAGGACAAAATTGGGGGAGAGAAATCTATTATTAAGTTTCTTAAAATTTATAAACAGTAAAAATAGTAGACATTTATATATTTATTTACTTCAAAGTACTATATAAATGTGTGAGTGGTACATAAATGCTTTCAAAAAATAATATTAACAAAGAAATAAACACCATAACACAAAGAACAACCAAAACTCTAAAAGGCCTCATGGGAAACAACTCCAAGAAGGTAACAATCTCGGGGTGCAGAATGAGACAGATACCTTTTGCTCATGGACAATGAAGGAATTTGTTTTGCTTGTGTATCTGTTGTTTTCACCCAATGCAGAGGGGAACAAGGTGAAAGAAAAAATATTTTTATTTTTATTAAAAGAAAAAAAACTGAGGGAAAAAATTGTAAATGTTCCAAGATGTAATATGAAATACAACAAATTGTCACTATGAAAGTATTTGATGATGTAATAACTGTCAGATCACACTTATATCACTTTCTATCTGAAGATTCACTTTTCAAATATCATTTCTACTTAATTATATTAATGTTATCTAATGTTTTCCTAGTTTCCCCAACAGTTTTTTTTCACAATAGTTGCCATCTTACAGTTTATAAAACATTGTTCTGTTTTGCTTGCATCTGCATGTTGTACATCTAATCTGATCCACTCATTGACTTTTTAAACCAGTGATGAATTCTGTAGTATAATTTGAGACAAGGTATTATTTCTAGGCATGCTTCCTTCCTTTTTTCATCATTTCTCTTGAGACTCCAGACTTTTCTGTTCCTCTATATCAATGATGTCAAATTCAAACAGAAACAATTGCTTTCAGACTGCTGACTTTAAAACCACAAATTAACATTTATTTGCATTTTCATTTATTTTGTTAAATATTTCTCAATTATACCTTAATATAAATTATAATTTAATCTCAGCTACATTCCAACAGTTTGAGCCCTAGTTTGATACCTCTAATTTATATGATGTTTATTGTTTTTCTTCCCTGGTTCTCCAAAGTAAACCTTCGAAGGGCTGAATAATAAAGCACTGAATATGTAAATCAATTTGAGATGATCATTTTACACTATAACTCATGGATTAAACTATGAGTAAACACATTTCTCTAATTATTTAGACCTTTATTTCTATAAAGTGTAATTTTATTCATTTAATTATATCTTTTATTAAGTGGACTCCTAAATATTTTACATATGCTGCAGTTATTTTGGCCTGAGTCTTTTTGTTTGTTTTTGCAAGGCAATGGGGTTAAGTGACTTGTCCAAAGTCCCACAGGTAATTATTAGATGTCCGAGGCCAAATTTGAACTCAGGTCCTTTTTACTCCAGGGCCATTGCTCTATCCACTGCACCACCTCACTGCTCCTGCTGCAGTTATTTTGAATGAAATTTCCCTATTTTTTCCTGCTGTATTTTAGAAAAGCTGATGATTTGTGTGGATTTATTTTTATATCCTGCAACAAAGTTGAAGCTACTAAGTTTTTCAATTATTTCTAAATGTTTAGGGATCTTGCCATAGACCATATCATCTGCAAAAAAATATAGTTTATTTCTTATTTCTACAATTTTTTTCTTCTTTCATCCTTATAAGCTAGTATTTCTAGTACAACATCAAATAAGAGTGATAGTAATGAATATCTTTGATTCTTGCATTTGTCCATTACATATGCTGTTGGGTCTAAATTTTAAATAAATAGTATTTACCATGCTAACTAATGCTATTTTGTCTTTTCTTTATATTTTTTTTAGGTTTTTTCCAAGGCAAATGGGGTTAAGTGGCTTGCCCAAGGACACACAGCTAGGTCATTACTGTTTGAGACTGAACGCAGGTCAATCTGACTCCAGGGCTGGTGCTTTATCCACTGCGCCACCTAGCCGCCCCTGTTTTGTGTTTTCAAGAGAAATAAATGTTATGTTTTTTTCAAATGCTTTTTTGTTACCTAGTGACATGATTTTATTATTAATATGTATATCTCAAAGTTCATCTTTATACAAGTCCTTCATCATTATTACTTTTCCTCTGAGATTATCGACTATTAGGAAATAGGAAATATTGTCCTACTACTACTATACTGCTGGTAGAGTTGTGAACTAGTCCAATCATTCTGGAGAGCAATTTGGATCTATAATCAAAAGGCAATAAAACTCTTTGATCCAGCAATATACTAGATCCCAGAGATCACAAAAACCAAAAGAGTACTCATAAGTACAAAAATATTTAAAGCAGTTCTTTTTGTGGTGACAAAGAACTGGAAATTGAGAGGATGACCATCAATTGGGAAATGACTGAACAAATTATGGTACATGAATGTGGAGCACTACTATTCTGTAAGAAATCATAAGCAGACAGATTTCAGAAAAATTTGGAAATACATGAACTAATGCTGAATGAAGTGAGCAGAACCAGGAGTATATTGTACACATTAACAGCAACATTGTTGATGATCAACTATGATTTATTTATTAGCTCTTTTTAACAATGCAGTGATCAAAGGCAATTCCAAAAAACTTGTGATGGAAAAAGTCAACCACATCCTGATAAAGAACTATGAAATCTGACTACAGACTAAAGCATACCATTTTTACTTTTTTATTTTATTTTTTCTCTAATATTTTTTTCCTTTTGTTCTGGTTCTTCTTTCACAATAAGAACAATAGGCAAATATGTTTAATGTGATTGTAAATGTATAACCTATATCAGATCACTTGGTGTCTTGGAAAAGGGGGAGGGAAAGAAAGGCAGGGAAAAGAATGTGGAAATCAAAATTCTACAAAAAATGAATGTTAAACATTCATGTAACTGGGGAAAAAATAAAATTAAAAAACATTTTAAAGAAAAAAACTGTAAGGTTCTTGAAAGTAGGGACCATATTTTTAACCTTAAGATCATCTTGTAAAATCCAGCTCAAGTAGTATCATTTGTTTCATGAAATCATTCCTGACTAGTTATACTGTCATTGATGAGCTAAAACATTGTTTCTGATTCTTATACCAAAATAAAAACCCAAACTAACATAAATTACAATAAGCCATCACAGCAATCACATGTTATTCATCTTTGGAGGCCCCCCCCCTTAATCACAGTCAGTCAAATATTGGATTGAAGAGACTAGAGATCCCCCTGAAGCTCTCAAAAAACAAAAAGGAGAAAGAAAAAGGCATAAGAAAAAATGGATAAAGGTGAATATTAGAGAACAGTTTAATAAAAGGCAGAAACCCCAAAGAACTATATCTTCCTACTAAACTTCTTTTCTAGGGCAGAAAATGTTATAAATTTATAATGTTAGGTACAACATTAAAGTTATTCCTTATCTGGTTTTCAGTATTTAATACCACTGTAGAAAAATATTAAAAGTTAAATGGTAGGGGCAGTTAGGTGGTGCAGCATCTCACCTTGGAGTCAGGAGCACCTGAGTTCAAATGCAGCCTCAGACACTTAATAATTACCTAGCTGTGTGACCTTGGGCGAGTCATTTAACACCACTGCCTTGCCAAAAAAAGTTAAATGGTAAAAAAAATTTTAAAGTCTTCAATAGCTCATTGTCTAGCAATTAAAATGTGAATTTCTTAGTTTTATATCCAATACCAAATATATTAACCTAACTTTCCATCCTTATCTTCCAAATCTCCCTCTCAAAAATCTTATTTCCAAATGTGCCCAACATACTTCCATTTTTGAGTCTTCTAGCAGGGCAGTGGGGAACTGTCACCTTAATCTTAACTTTACCTGTAAGATCATCCTGTAAAAATCTGCTTCATGAAATCATTCCCTGTCATTGAAGAGCTGAAACATTGTTTGTGAGTCCCCCCCAAAAAAGAAAAAAACAGCCTGGAACATAGTTTAGAACAAACTATTTCCTCTACTAGTATATAAGCACATATCCCGCAGCAGTCACATGTTATTCAGCCTTGGAGCCCTCTATCACAGTGAATCAAAGCTCATCAAAGATCAAACCTGACCAATGAAATACTATTTTTTTTAGGTTTGTTTTGTGTTTTTTTTTTTGCAAGGCAAATGGGGTTAAGTGGCTTGCCCAAGGCCACACAGCTAGGTAATTATTAAGTGTCTGAGACCGGATTTGAACCTAGATACTCCTGACTCCAAGGCCGGTGCTTTATACACTACGCCACCTAGCCGCCCCCCCACAATGAAATACTATTAATAAAGAACTACATCTGGATTTTTGATATAGATATTCAAGGTCACATCATAACACATATGTACCTTTGACATGGGAAAGAACTTCTGACAAAAGTAGGAACAGAGAAGATTACAAAAAATAAAATGGACAATTTTTAATTATATAAAATTTGAAAGTTTTTGCATAAACAAAGCTGATACTGCTAAAATTAGAAGGGAAACCTAGGAGTGAAATATCTAAAGTAAATTCATTTGATAATGGGCACATTACCAAGACAAATAATTGGTTCAAATTTATAATAAGAAGCATTCCTCAAATGATGAATTGTTAAAGGCTAGGAAAAGCATTCTCAAAGACCTACAAGATATCAACAGTGACATGTTAAAATGTTCCAAATCACCATAATAATTGAAGAAGTACAAATTAAAGCAAAGGAGTTCCTATCCTCAACTAAGAGATTGGCAAAGATGACAACAAAAGAAAACAGACACAGGTAAAGAGACACATATACTATTAGTAGAGCTGTCACTTGAGCCAGTCATGCTGGCAGGTAGGTGTCATAATATAACATAGGTGCTAGAATTGAAGTTAGGACATTCTGGGTTCAAATTCTGCTTCACACTCTTTTTTTTTAGGTTTTTGCAAGGCATAGGGGGTTAAGTGGCTTGCCCAAGGCCACACAGATAGGTAATGATTAAGTGTCTGAGACCGGATTTGAACCCAGGTACTCCTGACTCCAGGGCCGGTGCTTTATCCACTGCGCCACCTAGCCGCCCCTCTGCTTCACACTCTTACTTGGCTATGTTACCCTGGATAAAATCACTTTATCTCTAAACAACCTCAGTTTCTTCATGTGTAAAATGATGATAATAATAGCATCTATCTCAGAAGGATGGAAATGGAAATGGAAATGTATGTAAAATGGATGCAAACTTTAAATCATAAATGCCAGCAAGTATCATTATTATTGGTGTAATCATTCTGGAAAGCAATTTGGAATTAAACTCAAAAAAATTTTAAACCTCTGACTAAGCAGTACTACAACTTAAGCTGATACCCCCAAAGAGATCACATAGAGAGGAAAAGGACCCATAAGTACAAAAATATTTATAGCTGCTCTTTTTATGGTGGCAAATGAGGGAAATGGCTGAACAAATTATGATAAGAATATCATGGAATACCACTGTTGTTCAAAATGATGAAAGGGTATAGTTTCCAGGAAACCTGCAGAGACTTAAAACTGAGGAGAAATAGAACAATGCATATAATACCCAATTTCTCTAATAAAGGTCTGATATATAAGTTATAGATAGGAAAAGACTTCAAAATTTTAAAAGCAAGAGCTATTCCCCAATACATAAACAGTCACATAAGAAAAGTGCTCCAAATCACTACTCTCAGGAGAAATAAAAATTAAAACCATTAAAGATCCACCTCATTCACCCAATCAAATTGGCAAGTATGACCAAAATTAAAAAGGTATGGTTGATCAAAGGGCTGTGGGAAGACAGGCATACCAATGCACTCTTGATAGACCTGTAAAATGATCCAGCCTTTCCCGTACAGAGAACAGAGTCTGGGCCTAGAGTCAAGAAGACACAACTTTCCGAGTTCAAATATGGCTTCAGATACTTAGCTGTGTGACCCTAAGCAAGAGAGTAACTGTTTGCCTCAGTTTCCTCATCTGTAAAATGAGCTGCAGAAGGAAATGGCAAACTACTGTATCTTTGCCAAGAAAACTCCATAAGTCACAAAGATTCAGACATAACTAAAACAATTAAACAATAACAATCCAAAAGGATACTAAACTGTGAATACCAATAGTAGACTCACAGCCCAAAGAGATCAAAAATATGTTTTAATTTATAGTCCCTCTTTTTGTATAGCTGAACAAAGAACTGCATAATGGCTCAACAAATTATGATGTAGGAATGTAATGGAATATTAGGCTACTCTAAAGAGATAAAGAAAGGGATGATTTCAGAAAAACCCAAGAAGACATAACGAAAGTCTACATGTCCAAAAATGAACTCATTATCCTTCTTCCTAGATCTTCTCTTCCATCTTCCTTACTTTTATTGAAGGAACTACCATCCTTCCAGTGTCTTAGATTCATAACCTAAACATTAACCTGGACTCCTCACTTTCCTTCATCTCACATATCCAATCAGTCATTAAATCTTGTTGTTCCTACCTTCACAACATCTCACACTCTACCCGCCCCTCCACAGCAACAATCTTAGTTCAAGTCCTCTCTACCTCTCCCCCTAGAATTTTACAACAATCTCCTGATTTCCCTAATTCAAGTCAATTCCTCTGTTTAGCTTTTAAAGTCTTACACACACTGGTGCCAACCCTATCTTCACAGGGTCATTCAATATTACTTCCCTCCCCAGTCAAATGACTTTCACTCCATTCCTTACACATGATACCCCATCTCTACCCCTGGTCATTATCCCTACCTGGAATGTACTCCTTTTTTTCCCCCTCTGCCTCAGAGACCTTAATTTCAGATGAAGCTAAGGCACCATCTTCAGCGTTGATGCCTTTCTTGATCCTTCCAACTGCTTGTGTCCCTGTCTCCCCAACTACCTATGTTTAAACACTTTGAAAACAACTGTACTTAAATTTTAAGTGTGATGTATATATTTAATATGTGTTTGTCTCCCCCACTGGCATGTAAACTCTTTGGGAGAAGGGTTCACTTTAAGGATAATCCTTTCTTGGTACCTGGAACCTCAGTATCTAACACAGTTCTTAGAACCTAACAGGCACTTAAAAAATACCTGCTGATTGCTGACTATTGATTATTTACTGATTATTGAGCTTAATTGGTGACTTGGAAGGTTGTTAAGCTAACAAGTCCTATTCTGAGCTTCCCTGTGGCATAAAGGTTGCCATTTCTCTAAAGCTATGTCAGAAGTATGCCAAACTGGAAAACGTTTCTTTGTGGGTCCACTACGGACCTCTTGTCCAAGGACTAAACTCTAGCTAGGAGTAGAGGCTGTCTAATGCAAGACTAACCACTACATAATGAATTTTAGCAGTACAGCAACCCATGAAACCACTAATGCTTAGAAAAATTAAGATCTGCAGATTATAGATATTACCTACCTCACAGAAACTGCTAGAATATTTAATGTTCTTTGTAAATATAATATTAATTCAATGTCAACTTTATTAGGACTACCAGAAGTTATATAAAGAGAAGTTATATATTTGCAAATGATATTGAGGAATGGCTCCTAGCTATGCTTAAAATAAAGGAGACACCTCAGTCAGACAATAGAAAAAAATTTCTCTAATTGAGGCTGTTATAATGTCTTAATAAGCAGGTTATGCAGTCTCCCTTTTTCAGAAACTTCAAGAAAATAACAATGAAATATTTGTTTGTGATGTAGTCTTGCCAAGAAGCAAAGATAGGATAGATCTGTATTTGTAAAACTTTTTGACTTTGGAGACTAAAGACTTGGAAAAAGTTCAAAACTCCTCAACTGAGACTAGAGAACTTTCATAGTCAAATCAACCAGCATTTATTCCCTTTTCTCCCCTTGCTAGGACGAACTTTACCAATGCTTGCCCTCATAATATGGATGATTCAAATACTTTATGTTGTTCAACGACAGGAAAGCATTCTTCAAAAATTACTGGTATTACATAAGTTCTCAAGTTTCCTAATGGCCTGATAAGATCTAGGCATCTGGGTGAATTTTCTTCTTCTACTTCCATGAGCACTACCTTAGATGGTAGTACATAATGGACAGAGAACTGGACTTGAAATCATGAAGACCTGTGTAAATCTTGTCTCAGTAATACTAGTGGGACCCTGAACAAATCACAACTACTTTCAATCTCAATTGACTCCATTATAAAAACAGAGTTCATAATAACATCTAACAACTTCTTTGCATTAAAGTTATAACTATGGGGTGGCTAAGTTGCGTGGTGGTTAGAGCACTGGCTCTGGAGTCAGGAGAGCCTGAATTCAAATCCAGCCTCAGATATTTAATAATTACCTAGCTGTGTGGCTTTGGGCAAGCCACTTAATACCATTTGCCTTGCAAAAAAAAAAAACCTAAAAAAAAGTTATAACAATATAGATTTGTGGGTAGCTAGGTGGCAGTGGATAGAGCACCAGCCCTGGAGTCAGTAGTACCTGAGTTCAAATCTAGCATCAAGACACTTAACTGTGTGGCCTTGGGCAAGCCACTTAACCCCATTTGCCTTGCAAAAATCCAAAAAAAAAAAACGTTAAACCAAAAACTTTCACTGGAAACAAATATATACAATAAACTCAGATTGAGTTCTTTAAGAAGGGAGGGGTATGACCTATAGTTAGTTTGACCAACAATCTGACCCCTCTCTACTTTCCTAGTTTTATCCACATAATTCCATTAAGTGAGCACCCTTTTGTCTATCTGTGATATTGCTCTAAATTTTTAAAGTCCAATCAAATGCCATCTTTCTCTCCAAAGCTTTTGATCCCTTCCTCCCTGGTCTGTAGGCCTTTCCTACAGACAAGGCAAAGTATCTTACTACTTCTTTGCATTAAAGTTATAACAATGGGTGGCTAGAGCACCTGCCCTGGAGTCAGGAGTACCTGAGTTCAAATCCGACCTCAAGACAGTTAATGATTTTGTGGCCTTAGACAAGCCACTCAAAACCCCGTTTGCCTTGCAAAAAACCTAAAATAAAGCCAAAAAGCAATATAGATTTGTGTCTTGAGAAGCAGCGAGGTCGGCTATAGAGGCAAAATGTGCACGCCGGGATAGAACTGAGTTCAAATGCAGCAGGGTCAATTATCTCGGGCAAATCTCTAACACGATAATAAACAAGTTCAAGTTATTAAAGTGAAAAGGGCAGAGTTGCTTCTCCACACCAGTAAAATCCGGGTCAATCCATAAGTTGAAGTCACTGATACACACACATGTGGTGATCTATGTTATAAACTGCATCAGTCCGCGGCGCTTCCCTCCGACAATAAAATCCCGATCTGTCTATAAAACGAAATGCTGCTCCAGTGCCGGGCCGGACGGATCGCACCTCGTACTCGTGCGTGTGTAAACACAGGCCCGCTCCTGCATGCGCGCTGGCGCTAGCTCACGGGCCCCCCACAACTTTGCGGGGGGTGGCACTAAACCGGCGCGGCGAAGGAGGGCCGCCTCGGAGACCGGCCTGTGGGCAGGTCCACTCGGCCGGCACTTTCTGGAAGCCGACGCCGGTGGCCGAGTCCGTGGGACGGCCGAGGCCGGGCTCCTCTCCGGGGCCCCCCGACGCGAGACGCGGGGTCCGCGCCCCCTTTCCTCCGGGCGGCTTTGCCCAGATGCCCTCGGGGAGCTGACGGGCCGGGCCGAGGCACGTGCACCGCGGCTAGCTCGGGCCCAACAGGCAGAGCCCCCCCGGGGCCCGGCTCCACCCAGCGCCGGGCCAGCTAAGTGGGGGGCGGGCGGAGGGGGCCGCGGCCCTCGGCAGCGGGGCCCCGGAGCTCGAGCCGCGGGGCTGCAGGGGAGGCCGGGGGGCGGTTACCCGCGGGCTCGGGCTCAGTCGGAAAGGCGCGGCCCACCCCGCCGGGTCCCGGACAATTGAGGCCGAACTCTGGGAGGGCGCCCGGGGCTCCCGCGTCTCCGCCGCGCCCCCACCCTCCCGCCGCTCCTCCGGCGCCTCAACCGCCCTCCCCGGCCGGCGGCCTTGCCGCCTCGCCCCGGGGACAGGCGGGCTGGGGGGGAGGGGGCATCGCGGGGCGCCGAGCAGACTCACCCGATCCTCCGTACCGGGTCAGCAGCCCAGGATCTTCTCCCGACGCCGCCGTCCTGCGGGTCTCTCCACCAATGCTAGCGCCCGGATTGGGGACGGAGGCGGGATTCGGAGCGCGGGACCAATCGGAGAAGACGCGAGGCACGTCCGCGGGGCACGTACCTAGTTCCCGCCTCTAGTAGGGAAAAAAACACAGTTGGCGCGAAACTCAGGGACTGAGTATCACCTGCAACCCCGCAAATGTCAATAGTGTACGAGAAGGAGGCGGGGCCTGGGCAGGAAGCGAGGGGCGGGGCCTGAGGGACTCCCCGGGGGAAGCAGAAAGTGAAAGTGATTGGCGCGGCTCGGGGCCGGGGCCAGAGGCCACCTGGACCCGGCGGGAAAGCCCTGCGGCAAAGGCGGCCCGCGGGAAGTCCGAGCCGCCCGAGCAGGACTCCCTGCACCTCCACGGCATTCCATTATCATTGAAACTTACTACTAAATGTGTGTTATTATTTATTAAAATTTATTATGACAAACTACGTGTCAGGTGCTAAGGAAACAAATGCAAAATTAAGTATTCCCTTATGCTCCTGGTTTATCTGGGACAAAATAGGTCTATGATACTGATATAATTTTATTAAAATTTCAAATTCATGCTATTTATTATTAAATACATACCAAAATGCAAGACAACCTTGACAAGGTGAGGGGATGCATTATCGGCTAAGGAATGAGGGAAGGTTTCCTGTAGAAGGTGGGGCTAGAAAGGAGATCTAAAGGAAACAGTATTCTAAGAACTAGGGTGAGAAAAGAAGGAATTCCTAGCACCGGGAAGGGGGAGGGGGTGGAATGGCCCGGAGTAGCCTTTGCAAAGGTAGAGGAGGGAGGAGCTACAAGAAGGCTAGGTAGGCTGAACCAGAGAGGGAGGGAGAGGGGATGATGGATAATAAAGCCAAAATTGTCTAAAGGCTGTTTGTGAATGATTCCAGAGGCAATAGGGAGCTGTCAGAGTTTGCTGATCAGGGGAATGACAGGATCATGCTGGCCCTTTAAGAAAAGCATTATGGCAGCTATGAGAAGGCTGGTCTGGAGAAAGGAGGAGGCAGGGAAGCCCAGTTGGAAGGCTATTGGGGAGACTAGGCCAGGTAATGAGGGCCTGAACTAGGGGAAGCTGATAGAGAACAGAAAAGGGGAAGGAAGGAGAATGGACAAGGCTGGGGAAGTGATTGAAAATGTGGATCAAGGAAAAGTCAGGAAGATTACAAAAAAAAATACCCCCTCTCCCCAAAAATATAGCAATATATGAGCAATAAAGTCAAGGGGAAAAATAAAATTAAAATTAAATAATAATAATAAGGGGGAAAATAAGAAAATATTTTATGTGATTTATTTAATCAGAATCAACTTTTTCAGTACAAAACTATAGAGTGATTTGAGGGGTACTGCTCCCTGACTATCCCACAAATTGAAGTTAGTGATTCCAAAAGACATCAAGAAACAAAACAAAAAAAATTGAAAAATAGAAGAAAATGTGAAGTATTACACTAGTAAAACAATTGTGCAGTAAAGAGATCAAGAAGAGATAATTTAAGAATTATTGGATTATCGGGGCAGCTAGGTGGCAGTGGATAAAGCACCGGCCTTGGAGTCAGGAGTACCTGGGTTCAAATCCAGTCTCAGACACTTAATAATTACCTAGCTGTGTGGTATTGGGCAAGCCACTTAACCCCATCTGCCTTGCAAAAACCTAAAAAAAAAAAAAAAAAAAAAAAAAGGATTATTGTATTATCTGGAAGTCATTAAAAAAAAAAGCTCAAACATCATGTTCCAAAATATAATCCAAGAAAACTGCCCAGGTATACTAGAGTCAGAGTCCTGAAAGAAATCCCAACATGAAAACTCCCAGGAATATTATACCCAAATTTCAAAACCCACTCCCTCGTCCAGATAAGAAAATATTGAAAGCAGTGAGAAAGAAACAACTCAAATTTGAAGGAACCATGATCAGCATAACATAAGATTTAGTAACTTTTACATAAAGGATCAGAGGGCTCATTAGATGCCAATGTTTGGCACAGGGGTACATCTAGGAAGTTTTATTGCATTTAGGTAAAATAAGAGAGTATTTGTGATGAGAACGTCATAAATCTTCAGTAGTAGGTGACCATAGCTATTTCTGTTTCTAGGTCCATTCCTCCCAAGAACTCCCTTCCTGTCTAGTAATCTGAATCTTCTCTACTACTAAAGTCACCTAGAATTATAAGATTATCCTTTTTTTGGTACACTGATGATAAGGGTCTCCAGGTCTTCATAAAATTTTTCTTTGACTTCAGGGGTCATCTTGATGGGAGCATAGGCACTGATGATGGTGTGTTTGATTAATGAGTTTTGGTTTCAGTTCCCTCCCACAAAATGACATATTCACACCAACAAAACTAAAGACTATATGTAATCAAGTGATTATAAAGCAGGTAGAAATAAATCAATCTTTTTTATTTTCATTTCTATTTTATTTTTTATTTATTTTTATTTTTTCTATATTACATTTATTTTTGTACAAATGATGTTTCTATACATTACTAAAATATTCTTGTTTAAGAGTAAACATAATACCCCCTCCACCCAAAAAATAGACCCTCATGAGCAATAGAGAAAAAATAAAATTAATATTAAAAAATAATAATAATAATGAGGGCAGCTAGGTGGTGCAGTGGACAGAGCACTGACCCTAGAGCCAGGAGGACCTGAGTTCAAATCCAGCCTTAGACATCCAACAATTGCCCAGCTGTTTGACCCTGGGCAGCCACCCCAACCCCATTACCCTGCAAAAATGAAAATAAAATAAAATAATAATAATAATAATAATAATAATAGAGGCAGCCAAATGGCACAGCAGACAGAGCACCAGCCCTGGAGTCAGGAGCACCCAGGTTCAAATCCAGTCTCACACATCCAACAATCACCCAGCTGTGTGGACCTGGGCAAGCCACCCAACCCACCTGCCTCACAAAAACCCATAAAATTATAATAATAATAATAATAATAATAAATGTGCTCTAGTCTGTGTTGCAACACTACCAGCTCTGTCGTGGGTGGATTACATTATGATAAGTCTATCACAAAAGCTACTTCCATATTTTTCCACTATTACCATTGCTGATTGCAACTCCCTCCTTTCGTACTTCCCCATCTATCATATACTATATTTTCTTTCCCCTTTCACTCTGTCCCTCTTCTTAAATGTGCTGTAGAGTAGCTGAGTGGTGCAGCAGACTGATCAACAGCCCTGGGACCAAGAAGCCCCAAGCCTACATCCCACTCTAAGGACCCAGCAACCACCTGGCCCCGTGGTCCAGGACAGGCCACCAAATCCTAGCCCCTTGCAAGAAGTAAAAAAGAAAATGTGTTATACCTGACCACTCTCCCCCATGGTCCACCCTCTCCTCCATCACTCACATCCCCCACTTCCCCCTGTCCCCCTTTTCTCCTTACTCTAAATGTCTATACCCCATTGCGTGTATATGCTGTTTCCTCTCTGAGCCACATTTCATGAGAGCAGATTCCTTCATTCCCCCTTGCCTTCCCCCCTTACATATCATTGCAATAAGTCATTGTAATAAAAAAAAATCTTATTATAAAAAATATCTTAGCCTATTCTACCTCTCCTTTCTCTTACACCCAGTACATTTCCCTTTTAGCCATTGACTCCATTTTTACAGTATATTATATCTTCAAATTCAGCTCTCTTCTGTGCTCCATCCATAAAAGCTCCTTCTGCGTGCTCTATTAAATGAGAAGTTCCTTATGAGTATTATCAGTATCATTTTTCTATGCAGGAATACATGTAGTTCAGCATCATTAAGTCCCTCATATTTTACCCTTCTCCTCCAATCTCTATACTTCACTTGAGTCCTGTATTTGAAGATCAAACTTTCTGTTCAACTCGGGCCATTTTAACAGGAACATTTGAAATTCCCCTGGTTCATTGAAAGTCCATCTTTTTTCCCTGGAAGAGGGCATTCAGTTTTGCTGAATAGTTGATTCTTGGTTGCATTCTGAGCTCTTTTGCCTTCCAGAATATTATATTCCAAGGCCTATGAGCCTTTAATGTAGTTGCTGCTAAGTCCTGTGAGATCCTGACTGTACCTCCACAATACTTGAATTGTGTCCTTCTGGCTGCTTGTAATATTTTCTCTTTGATGTGTGAGTTCTGGAACTTGGCTATAATATTCCCAGGGTTGTTTTTTTAAGATCTCTTTTGGGGGGAGATTGGTGGATTCTCTCAATTTCTATTTTGCCCTCTGCTTCTAGGATATCTGGGCAATTTTCCTGTTGGAATTCTTTAAAAATTATATCAAGGATCTTTTCCCGATCATGACTTTCAGGTATCCCAATAATTTTAAAATTGTCTTTTCTGAATCTGTTTTCCAGAGCTTTTGCTTTTCAATGAGATATTTCTCATTTTCTTCTAATTTTTCATTCTTTTGGTGTTGAAGTATTGTGTCAACAGCTTCCTTTAGCTCCATTCTAGATCTGAAGGATTTGTTTTCCTCAGAGAGCTTTCTTATCTCCTTTTCTATCTGGCCAATTCTGCTTTTTAAAGCATTCTTCTCATTAACTTTTTGAACTGTTTTATCCATTTGACCTATGCTGGTTTTTAACATGTTATTTTCTTCAGCATTTTTTTGGATCTCCTTGACTAAGCTGCTGACTTCTTTTTCAGGTTTTTTTTTTCCTGCATCTCTCTCATTTCTTTTTCCAATTTATCTTCGATCTCCCTCACTTGATTTTCAAAATCTTTTTTGAGCTCTGTCATAGCCTGAGCCCAATTTCCATTTTTCTTGGAGTCTTTAGATGCAGGAGTTTGTACTTCCTCATCTTCAGATTGAGTATTTTGATCCTTTTTGTGATCATAAACAATGTATTTCTCAATGGTGTTCCTCTTTTTTCTCTGTTTACTCATTTCCCCAAGCTGTACAAAGTCTATGGACCTCTTCTTAGAGTACTTTTTTTTTTATGCATAGGATTATAAAGAAAATTAAAGACAGGTGAAAATACAGCAGTATTCCCCCCCACCCCCAAGGAAGCAGAACTCTTGAAATCCATGGAATCACTGTCACGGACAAAGAACAAGTGTTTCCTCAGAATCCTCATGTCATGAGAGAGAGAGGGACTAGCCTTATTTTTTTAACACTTTGTTGCTCTTCAGAGAAAAAAAGGAAAAATGGAATATATTATAGAAGAAAGGGAGGACAAAGAAGATAGAATTTGCTATTTCATATTATCTCACTTCTTCTTGTTATTGTTTTTTTTTTTAGGTTTTTGCAAGGCAAATGGGGTTAAGTGGTTTGCCCAAGGCCACACAAGCTAGGTAATTAGTAAGTGTCTGAGACTGGATTTGAACCCAGGTACTCCTGACTCCAGGGCTGGTGCTTTATCCACTGCGCCACCTAACCACCCCTACTGTGCCACCTAGCTGCCCCTTCGCTTCTTGTAAAGAAGAATAAATCGATGAAGAATTTAATGTAAATTCACAAGGAAAATAAGAGGGAATGGGTAAGGAAAGGAGGGGATAAAAAGGTAGATTCAGGTAGATTTAGGAAGGAAATAGTAAACCTCTAACCTCAAAAAGTAGATCACAAAGGTGGGTTGAAAAGAAAAGAGAGTTCTGAGCACTCTTCTCGTGCTGGGTGGGGCAGAGTGGGCAAGGCCACAGTGGATGGCAATGCTAAGGCTCTTCACATCTTTTACTGGACTCCAAAGGGGACTTGGAGACTTGATCCATTCCTCTTGAGGAAGCCCATTGGAGACATTGTGGAGCATCAAGAAATTCCAAGAAAGATCATCCTCTCAAGTCCCGGGAAAATGAAGGAGGGAAAAATCAGAAGAAATACCCTGACAGAATCCCTGTAATCATAGAGAAGTCAGCTCAAACCAGAGTCCCAGACCTGGGCAAAAGGAGGTACCTAATGCCTTCTGACCTTACAGTCCTTGGGCCAGAAGATATCCTATTCTTTGTCAACACTATCCCTCTTACAACTACTACCATGGGCCAACTTTATGAGAGCAACCATGAAGACTATTTTCTCTATGTGGCCATGTGATAAAAATGAGTGGGAGGGAAGTGAGTGGCAGGGGCCAAAAGGATGGCAATAATTGGACTTGGGGGATGGGTGAAAGGGTGGGTGTGGGGATTTGGGTGTGGGCAGGCTGGGCTCCCACCAGAGAAGAGGCTGAAGCCTAAGACAATTGGTAATGCTTAACCACACACATAAATAAACAAAAACTATCTTTTGTTGATCTTCTCACTTGTTATCTTTTGCCACTTTTCTGGCCCAGGAAGAAGACATTGCAGCTGGATTGGCTAGGGGAAGTTTTCAACATATACGATTTGGAAATGGGAATGGCATCCCTCCTTCCTGCTTTTTTCCTACCCAGTGAAATTAGCCTTTGTAGTGCTGTATAGAAGGGTGGAAAATGGAAGAGTTTGTAATTTTCAGATAGTCTTGTTCCAGGAAGGACTTCTGCAGTTTTCTTAAGCTGAGTGGTGGGAAATCTAGTTTGATACAGTGGTAGGAAGGGTGTTGGTGGGAAAGACAGAAGGAAGTTCTCTATGACTACCCCATTATTTGGCCAAACTTGTTTTTGTCATCTCACTTTAGCAGCATCTCTCCCATAGTCCTACTGTGGGCTTAATCCTCCCTCTAGGTATCATTCTCAAAGGGGAATATGACCCTAGAGTTATAACCACTACTGTCTGGCTTAGTGGGTCTGTATCTCCAGACTTCATTTAAAAGACAATACAGAAAGGTATGGAGTATGTAGAATAATGGAAGAATGTTTCCCTCTCTGTGTCTTCTGTGAAGATACTGGGCCACATGACCTTTCCCTTTTTTCCCTAAATTGAAGGTCAGGCCCAGAGACCAAAGAGGAAATGTGTTGGCATTAGGATCCTAAAATATAATTCCTCCTTTTTTCACCCTAACTTCCATTCTACTATCTCATAAAATGTTCCAGTGAAATTACTAAGAGAGTGTGGTTCTGAGTTTCGTGGACTTTGGAAAAGAGAGTAGGTAGGATGTATCACTAAGTTGAATTTATTGAGAATTTTTGTCCCAGCCCCTCTCTGAGTAACTTTTAGTACAGAACAAGAAGCCCTATCTACCCTGGTCTTAATTAACCTTCAAACAAACATTCCCAACCACAGGTGGAAACCTTTCCTATCATTCCTAACCCCACTATTCTGGGTTCAGGGGAAGTTGGGAAATGGTTGATAAATGCAACAACCTTATTCTTTTTTTTTTAACATAAATATGAATTATTTATAAAAAGTATTGTAATTAGTCTATGGAATCATAAATTCAATATCTTTTTTCCCTTTTAACATTTCATTTGTTTTCCATTTATGTACAATAGTAATATGTACCTATCACTTTTTGTAAGGTTTTGAATTTTACAATTCCCCCTCCCCCCCCCACAGAAGGCTGTCTGATAGTCTCTATGTTTTTTCCATGCTATACATTGATGTAAATTGAATGTGTTATAAGAGTAAACATAAACCCCTTCCCCCCTCCAAGAAGATGAGAAACTTCAAGAAGAGAGAGAGAGAGAGAGAGAGAAATTGTAATTCAGTCTGTGTTCAGATTTCAATGGCTCTGTCTCTGGGGTGATGATCAACACCCTTATTCTGTATTCAGTCATCAAAGCTGCTAGTTAGAAAATTATGGGAGCAGCTAGGTGGCACAGCAGATAGAGCATCCATCAGTCAAGGAGTCAAGAGGACTTCAGTTCAAATCTGACCTCAGACACTTAAGAACTGCCTAGCTGTGTGATTGGGCGAGTCACTTAGCCCTATTACCTTGCCAAAAAAAGAGAAAGAAAATTATGGATACTGATTTATTTTGTCAGTTTTGAGTATTGCTTTTTCCTTTGGGGAAAGTAGGGGCAGTGGGGCAAGCAAAGAGATGTTTGAAAATTGTATTTCTATCAAGACAGTTGAAAGGAATATACCTTGACAGAGACTGTAATTAAAAGACAGGTATAAAACAATTAAGACATAAAAAGAATGATTATACTGGGAGAAGGCAAGGCACTAGAGGATAAATAACAACACATGAAGAGGCACAAAAGTCTAAGTAGAGGAAAAGAAGGAAGATGTGAGCATTACATAAATGTTCTTCAGCAAACTTGATCCAAAAAGGGAATAACATACATTCCCAAATGGGTTTAGAAGTTGAAAAAAAACAGTAAGAGGGGGAAAAAAAGAAGGAATGGGAAAAGGGCTGATAGAGGGAGATTGATCAAGAGTATGTAATCAAAAGCAGAACATTGGTAAAGGGGTTAAAGAGAAAGGCAAGTGGGCAGCTAGGTGGCAGTGGATAAAGCACCGGCCCTGGGGTCAGGAGTACCTGGGTTCAAATTCAGTCTCAGACACTTAATAATTACCTAGCTGTGTGGCCTTGGGCAAGCCACTTAACCCCATTTGCCTTGCAAAAATCTAAAAAAAAAAAAAAAGAGAGAGAGAGAGAGAAAGGCAAGAAAAAAGTGTAAGGAAGGGAAGATAGAATGGAGGGAAATACAGAGTTAGTCATAAATGTAAATGTGAACAGGATGAACTCTCATATAAAAAAGGAAGCAGAAAAGAATCCTACAATATGTTGTTTTACAGGAAACACATTTGAAGCAAAGAGATATACACAGGGTAAAAGTAAAAGGCTGGAGCAGAATATATTATGCTTCAGCTGAAGTAAAAAAGCAGAGGTAGCAATCCTGAACTCAGACAAAGCAAAAGCAAAAATAAATATAATTAAAAGGGATAAAGAAGAAAACAAGTTCTTCTTAAATAGACAATGAAGTAATATAAATATTAAACATATTTGCAGAAAGCTGAATAGTACCCAAATTCTTAGAGGAGAAGCTAAATAAATTACAGGGAGAAATAGACCATAAAAATATACTAGTCTGGGACTTCAATCTCCCTCTACCAGAATTATATAAATCTAATCACAAAATGAACAAGAAGGAAGTTAAGACAAATAGAATTTTAGAAAAGTTAGGTATGATCGATTTCTGGAGAAAATTGAATGGGAACAGAAAGGGAATATATCTTCTTCTCTATGGTACATGTCACCTACACAAAAATTAACTATGTATTTAGAGCATTAAAAAAACCTCAGGGGCGGCTAGGTGGCGTAGTGGATAAAGCACCGGCCTTGGAGTCAGGAGTACCTGGGTTCAAATCCGGTCTCAGACACTTAATAATTACCTAGCTGTGTGGCCTTGGGCAAGCCACTTAACCCCATTTGCCTTGCAAAAACCTAAAAAACAAACAAACAAAAAAAAAACCTCACAGTCAAATGTAGAAAGACAGAAGTATTAAATACATCCATTTCAGATTATTATGCAATGAAAATTACATGTAATAAAGAATCATGGAAAGGCAAACTAAAAAGTAATTTGAAACTAAGAAATCTAATTTAAGAATGAGTAGATCAAACAACAAATCATAGACATAATCAACAAAATCAGCCAAGACAATAGCAATGATGAGATACCATACCAAAAACTTTTGGAATTCAGTCAAAGCAGATAGTAGAGAAAATTTTATATCTCTAAATACTTATATGAATAAATTAAAGAAAGAGGAGATCAGTGAATTGAACATGCAATTTAAAAAGCTAGAAAAAGAACAAATTTAAAATTCTCAATTTAAATTAAATTAAAGCAATTAAAGCAAAATTAGAAATTCTGAAAATCAAAGGAGAAATTAATAAAATTGAAAGTAAGAAAATGAACTAATAAAACTAAGAGATGACTATAAAAAACAATAAAATAAGTAAACCTTTGGTTAATCTGATTTTAAAAAAGAAGGAAGAAAACCAAAATTACAAAAATAAAAAAGGGTGAACTCACGAACAATGGGGAGGAAATTAAAATTAAATTCAGAACTATTTTGCCTAAGTGTATGCCAACAAATCTGAAAACATAAGTAAAATGGATGAATATTTAAGAAAATATAAACTGCCCAGATTAACTGAAGAGGCAATAAAATACTGAAATAACCCTATTTCAGAAAAATAAATCAAAGAAGTCATCAATAAGCTTCCTAGGAAAAAATCTCCACAGTTAGATGGATTTACAAGTGAATTCTAGCAAACATTTCAATAATAATTAATTCCAATTTTAAGTAAATAATTTGAAAAAATAGATGCAGGAGTTCAGCCAGATTCCTTTTATACCAATATGATGCTGGTACCTAAACCAGAAAGAGCCTAAACAGTTAAAGAAAATTATAGATCAGTTATCCTAATAAATATTGATGAAAAATTGTTAAATAAAATTTTATTAGAGATTACAAGTTAATACTAGGATAATACACCATGATCAGGTAAGATTTATACCAGATATGTAGAGATACTTCAGTATTAGGAAAATAATCAGTATAATTGACTGTATCAAAAATAAAATTAGACTTCTGCCCAGGATGGTAGAGAGAAGCCAAGTGCTGTGCTAAGGTCTCCTTGTTTCCCCTCAGAAATAATATGAAAGAAATCTCTTAACAGAAATAAGATTGACAAAACCCAGAAAAAAGAAGCTAGGAGAAGAATATCTACCAACAAGATTTGTCTCAGGGTCCCAGAAGTGAAGTGGGAGTGGAGAGCAGAGAGCCAGCCCAGGAGCCAGGTCCAAGAACCAACCTAAACTGGAGAGGCTTTGGCTGTGGGACTGGTGGTCTGAGGTGCTCCAGCAGGACTGGAGGGTGAGTTCCAGCACAGAGAGTTGCACAGTGTGGCTGGACATCGATCTGCATAGTTCCAGCTATGACCTTCATACTTTCAGGGAGTCTTCTTCCCAGAACAAACACAGTAACAACCCTCTCATGCAATCAGGCTCAGATGTGGACAGCAGAGCTCCCTCAACTAAATAGGGAGATTAACTACTCATCCCAGGATGCAGCCCACATTGTTCAAGGATAACAGTATCCAGCAGTGCCACCCACCCCCTCTAGGCCTAGGGAGAGGGCCTCAAATCAAGATCTTAGAAACTAGAGAAAGAAACCAGTACTCCCTACTGACTGGCAGCCCCTAGCCTGAACAAAAGATCCTAGGAAAATGAAGAAAGGCCTGTGAAAGAGGGGGGTCCATTGAAAACTACTTTAAAGAAAAATATCCTAACCCAGGGGAAATCTAGAACTTCTGAGAGGACTATGAATTAGTCTCCAGCCCAGAAAGACTCCCTAGAAGAAATCAGGAAGGAGTTTAAAAATCAACTGGCAAAATGAGGAAAAGAAACTCAAGAGAAAATTTAACATCTCACAACAAGAAAAAAATCCTTGGAAAATACAATTGGACAAATACAAAAAGAAAATAATTCTTTCAAATCCTCAATTGGTCAAATGCAAAAAGAAAATAATTCTCTCAAAAATAAAATTGGGGGACAGCTAGGTGGTACAGTGAATAGAGCACTGGCCCTGGATTCAGGAGGCCCTGAGGTCAAATCTAGTCTCAGACACTAGCTCTGTAACTTTAAGCAAGTCACTTAACACCACTGCCTTACCATAAAAACCAAAAAAACAAACTACAATTTTACAAATGGAAAACTCCTTCAAAAATAGAATTGACCAATTAGAAAAGGAGTTTCAAAGGTAAATGAAGAAAATACTTCTCTAAAAAAAGGAATGGAATCTACTGGAAACTAATGACTTCATGAGACAACAAAAATCTGTTAAACAAAACCAAAAGATCAAAAAAAATTGAAGAAAATGTAAAATCATCCCCAAAACAACTGACCTTGAGAATAGATCCAGAAAAGACAACTTAAGAATCATTGGACTAGGGCGCTTAGGTGGCGTAGTGGATAAAGTACTGGCCCTGGAGTCAGGAGTACCTGGGTTCAAATCCGGTCTCAGACACTTAATAATTACCTAGCTGTGTGGCCTTGGGCAAGCCATTTAACCCCGTTTGCCTTGCAAAAACATAAAAAAAAAAGAATCATTGGGCTTCCTGAACACATTGAAGAGCAAAAAGCCTGGACTCAATATTATAGCATTTAGTGATGGAAATTTGCCTTTGATCCAGCAATACCACTACTGGGTTTATACCCTGAAGGGATGATAAAAAAAAGAGTAAAAACATTACTTGTACAAAAATATTCATAGCAGCCATTTTTGTGGTGGCAAAGAATTGGAAATCAAGTAAATGTCATTCAATTGGGGAATGGCTTAGCAAATTGTGGTATATGTATGTCATGGAATACTATTGTTCTATTAGAAACCAGGGAGGACAGGAACTCAGGGAAGCCTGAGCAGAATCAGAAAAACAATATACACCCTAGCAGCAACATGTGGGGTGATGATCAACCTTGATTGACTTGCTCATTTCATCAGTGCAACAATCAGTGACAATTTTGGGCTGTCTGCAATGGAGAATACGATCCATATCCAGTAAAGAACCATAGATTTTGAACAAAGTCCAAGGACTATTTCCTGTAATTTAGGGAAAAAAACTGATATCTTATTGTCTGATCTTGCTATCTCTTATACTTTATGTTTATTTTCTTAAGGATATGATTTCTCTCTCATTACATTCAATTTGGATCAATGTATACCATGGAAACAATGTAAAGATCGGCAAATTGCCTTCTGTGGGGGGGTGGGGGGAGGGAAGTAAGATTAAGGGAAAAATGGTAAAACTCAAAATAAATAAAATCTTTAAGTCCAAAAAAAAAAAAAGAATTCATCGATCCCCTCTGGAAAGGGATCCTAAAATGAAAATACCAAGGAATATTGTGGCCAAATTCTAGATCTATCAGACAAAAGAGAAAATCCTGCAAGAAATAAAAAAGAAAAAATTTTGATACCAAGGAGTCACAGTAAGGATTACACAGGACATGATGGTTCCACTTTAAGGATCAAGGGGGGGGGTGGCGAGCCAAGATGGCGACAATAAGGGATCCAGACTTAGGAGCTCTCTGATAAAACTCATAAGCTAAGGACTCTAACTAAACTTTTCAGAGACAGAACCCACAAAGGGACCCAGTGAGACAGTTCTCCTACTCAATGTAACCTGGAAAAGAGCAGAAAGGCTCTGCTCCCCAGGGTCGGAGGGGCAGCCCACCAGAGGGGTGGCCTGACAGAGCGAAAGAACTTCTGCCTCCTGGAGGCAGCCAGGGTGCTGGGAGCCACGGCTCACAGCAGCAGGGGAGTCACCTGAGCTGCACCCCGGGGAGCACCTGGCACAAAGTGGGGGAACAGCGGGGGACCTCTGCCAGAGCGAGCACTGGAGCCCAGCCCTCAGGGCACACAGCCAGCAGCTTGGTCTTTCCCCAGCCCTGATCCAGGAAACAGAAGCAGGCAGAGCCAGTAAGCAGGAGCCCCCAGGGCATGAGCCCATTGAGCTGAGGCTGCAGAGCTCTGTCCTCTACCTCTGGAACAGGACTCTGGGGCTCTGACCACCTTCAGATCCTGATCGCAGTCTAGGCCCCCCATAGAACAGCAGGGGCCCCCCCACCTCGGCCCCGTGGCAGAGGGGGACGCTTATGGTCATTCACAGACCAGGAGGGAGGACAGAGCCTCACACACTGAGACCCTTGTGGGAGTGTCCCAAAAGTTCAGGAAGCACCCCAAAAAAAAAAAAACAGGCTTAGGCTGGGGAAAATGAACAAGCAAAGAAATAAGAGGAAGACCATTGAGAAATATTTTGCAAATGAGCCCAAGAAGGATCAAAATACTCAGTCTGAAGATGAGGAAGCACAAGCTCCTACATCTAAAGACTCCAAGAAAAACAGAAATTGGGCTCAGGCTATGATAGAGCTCAAAAAAAACTTTGAAAATCAAATGAAGGAGTTGGAAAAAAAACTGGGAAAAGAAAGGAGAGAGATGCAGGAAAAACATGATAATGAAGTCAGCAGCTTAGTCAAGGAAATCCAAAAAAATGCTGAAGAAAATAGCATGCTAAAAACCAGCTTAGGTCAAATTGATAAAACAGTTCAAAAACTTATTGAGGAGAAGAATGCTTTAAAAAGCAAAATTGGCCAGATGGAAAAAGAGATAAGAAACTGACTTAGGAAAGATAATTTAAAAATTATTGGAATACCTGAAAGTCATGATCAGGAAAAGAGCCTTGACATCATTTTCAAAGAATTACTACAGGAAAATTGCCCTGATATTCTAGAAGCAGAGGGCAAAATAGAAATGGAGAGAATCCACCGATCCCCCTGAGAAAGAGATCCCAAAAAACCAACCCTTAGGAATGTTATAGCCAAGTTCCAGAACTCCCAAGTCAAAGAGAAAATATTACAAGCAGCCAGAAGGACACAGTTCAAATATTGTGGAGCTGCAGTCAGGATCACACAGGACTTAGCAGCAACTACATTGGAAGCTTGCAGGGCTTGGAATACAATATACCAGAAAGCAAAAGAGCTTAGAATGCAGCCAAGAATGAACTACCCAGCAATGCTGAATGTCCTCTTCCAGGGAAAAAGATGGCCTTTCAATGAACCAGGGGAATTTCAAATGTTCCTGTTGGAATGGCCAGAGCTGAACAGAAGGTTTGATCTTCAGATACAGGATTCAGGTGAAGCAGGGAGATTGGAGGAGAGGGGGGAAATATGAGGGACTGAATGAGGATGAACTGCATGTATTCCTGCATAGAAAAAGGACACTGATAATACTCATATGAACCTTCTCAGTTAATAGAGCAGGTAGAGGGAGCTTTTATAGTTGAAACACAGGAGAAAGCTGAATTCGAAGATAAAATGTGGTGCAAAAACGGAGTCAATAGAAAAAAAGGGAAATGGAATGGGAGAAAGAAAAAGGAGAGGGGGAATAGTCCAAGATATTTCACATAATAAGATTTTTTTTATTACAGTGAGCTATTGCAATGATATGGAAGGGGGGAGGCAAGGGGAATGAGGGAACCTTTGCTCTCATCAGAGATGGCTAGGAGAGGAAACAGCAAATATATTCAATGGGGTATAGACATCTGGAGTAAGAAGGAGGGGGGGAGCTGGGGGAAGGGGTGGGGATGTGAATAAAGGAGGAGAGGATGGACCATGGGGGGAGAGTGGTCAGATATAACACATTTTCTTTTTTACTTCTTGCAAGGGGCTGGGATTGGAAGGCCTGCCCAGGACCATAGGGCCAGGTGGATTCTGGGCCTAAGGGGTGGTATGGGGGCTCAGGGCTTCTACAGCAGAGTCGGAGTGAAAGGAGAGAGAACATAAGAGTACATGGTAGTGGAGAAATAAGAAAGGAGGGAGTTGCAATCAGCAGTGGCAACAGTGGAAAAATATGGAAGTAACTTTTGTGATGGACTTATCATAAAGAATGTGATCCACCCGTGACAGAGTTGTTGGTGTTGGAACAAAGACTGAAGCACATTTTTTGTTATTATTATTTGGGGGAGGGTGCAGGGCAAGTGGAGCTGGGTGGCCTGCCTGGAGCCACATAGCAGGGTGATCTTTGGGTGTCTGGGGCCGGATTTGGACCCAGGTGCTCCTGGCTCAAGGGCCAATGCTCTGTCTGCCACCCAGCCACCCCTACTATTATTACTATTTTATTTTATTTTGGGTCTTTATTTTTTCTTCTTTTTGGTTTTTGCAGGGCAGTGGGGATCGGGTGGCTTGCATGTCACACGGCTGGGTGATTGTTGGGTTACGAGGCTGGATATGGGCTCGGATGCTTGTGGCTCCAGGGCTGGTGCTTCGTCCATTGTGCCACCTGGCCATACCTACAATCATTACTGTTATTTTTTTTTATTTTAATTTTTTTCTCTCCCCTTTACTTTTTTTGCCCAAGCAAGTCTATCTGTATTCATGGGGAGGAGGGGTATTTTGTTTACTTGTAAACAAGAATATTTTGTTAATGTAAAAACAAACATTTGTACAAAATGAGAATAAAAAATAAATTAAAAAAAAAGGATCAAAGGGCTTGGAATGAGCTATTCTGAAAAGCAAGGGACCTTGGAATGCAGCCAAGAATCCAGTTTTCCAGCAGAACTGAGCCTTCTTTTCACAGGGAAAAGATGGACATTTAACAAAATAAGACTTCCAACTTTTCTTGATGAAAAGACCAGAGCTAAATAGAAAATTTGGACATCAAGCAGAAGATTCAGGAGACACATGAAAAGTTTAAAAATAAAGGGCTAAAAAAAACTGCTATCTAATAAGATGAAACTGGCTATATCCCCACCTGGGAGAAAGATTCTCATAACTGTCAAGAATTGTAACTCTATTAGAGAGAATATACTGAACCAGAAGTGATGAACACTCATGACAGTATCTATGACTCCGTTAGAATGATTTTTAGAAATATCTCCTTTTTTAAATTAATTTTTATTAAAGACATTATTTGAGTTTTACAATTTCCCCCCAATCTTACTTCCCTCCCCACCCCCACCCCCCCACAGAAGAAAATATTTCCTTAAAAAGGGGGGGACAATAAGGAGATGGGAGGATGGAGGGGATTGAATGGGGTAAATCACATTACATAAAGAAGTACAAAGGATGGGGCACCTAGATAGCATAATAGATAAAGCACCGACCTTGGAGTCAGGAGTACCTGGGTTCAAATCCAGGCTCAGACGTTTAATAATTACCTAGCTTTGTGGCCTTGGGCAAACCACTTAACTCCATTTGCCTTGCAAAACCCTAAAAAAAAAAGTACAAAGGACCTATTGCAATAGAGGGAAAGAAAGGAGGAGGTGAGCATCTGAATCTTACTCTCATCAGATTAGGCCTAAAGTTAACATACACACACTCAAGATAAGTTGAGAAACTTATCCTACCTTTCAAGTATTAAAAGGGGCAGGCGGGGAGAGGAAAAGAGTAACTAGCAGAAGGAAGAAGGGGCAAAGGGAAAGGGGATTGGATATAAGGGGGCAAACACACTGAAGTTGATGATATTTAGTAACAAAATACTGGGGAATATGGATAAATTGAGTGAAGAGGAAAATATAAACAGAGGGAAGATAGCATGGAGGGCAATAAAGAGTTAATAATTGTAACTTTGAATGTGAATGGGATGAACTTTCCCATGAAGCATAAGCAAATAGCAGAGTGGATTAAAACCAGAATCCTACAATATGTTGCCTACAAGGAACTTGTTTGAAGCAGACAGATCCATACAGAGTAAAGGTGAAAGATTGGAGCAAAATATATTTTGCTTCAGCTGAAGTGAAAAAAGTAAGGGTAGCAATCCTTATCTCAGACAAAGCAGCTGCAAAAGTTGATCTCAATAAATGAGATAAGGAAGAAAGGTATATGCTCCTAGAAGGCACCTAAGAAGGAATTTCAATATTAAATATGTATGCAACAAGTGGCATAGCATCCAAATTCTTAGAGGAGAAGTTGAATGAGTTACAGGAATACATAGATAACAAAACTCTACTGGTGGGAGACCTCAGCCTTCTGTTTTCAGATTTAGATAAATCTAAGCATTAAAATAAACAAGAAGGAAGTTAAGGAGGTAAATAGATAGTTAGAAAACCTAGACATGATAGACCATTGGAGATAATTGAATGAGGATAGAAAGAAATATACTTTTTTTCTGCAGTACATGGCACTTACACAAAAATTGACTATGTACTAGGGCATAAACCCTAATAATCAAACATAGAAAGGTAGAAATAGTGAATAAATCCTTTTCAGATCATAATACAATAACAATCATATGCAATAATAGGCCAGGGAGAAATAGACCTAAAACTAAGTGGAAACTAAATAGCCTCATTTTAAAGAATGAATGGATCAAGCCACAAATTATAGAAAGAATTAATGATTTCATCCTAGATAATGACAGTGACAAGACATACTGAAACTTACAGGATACAGCCAAGGCAGTTGTCGGGGGTTATATTATATCTTTGAATGCTTACGTGAATAAATTAGCGACAGAGGAAATCAATGAACTAAACATGCAACTAAAAAAATTAGAGAAATATCAAATTAAAAACCCCCAAATAAATAGTAAGTTAGAAATTCTAAAAATTAAAGGAGAAATTCATAACATCAAAAGCAAAAAAACTATTGAACTAATAAATAAAACAGTTGATTTTATAAAAAACTCAATAAAATTGATAAACCTCTGGTCAATTTGTTTAAAAAAAAGAAAGTAGAAAAATGAAATTACCAGTATCATAAATGAACTTACCACCAATGAGGAAGAAATTAAAGTAACATTGCAGAATTATTTTTCCCAACTGTATTTTTTAAATTTTATTTATTTATTCTCATTTTGTACAAATAATGTTTTTTATACATTAATAAAATATTCATGTTTAAGAATAAACAAAATACCCCCTCACCTAAAAAAAATAGACTCTCTTGAGTGATAAAGTAAAGGGGAGAGAAAAAAATTAAAATTAAAATAAAAAATAATAGTAATAATTGTAGATATGACCACGTGGCACCAGAGCACCAGCCCTGGAGCCAGGAGCACCTGAGCCCAAATCCCACCCCATACACCCAACTATCACCCAGCTGTGTGACCCCATGCAAGTCACTCCAACCCCATTGCCCTGCAAAATCCAAAAAAAAGAAAAAAAGACCCAAAATAAAATGAAATAGTATTAATAGTAGGGGAAGCCAGGTAGCGGACAGAGCACTGGCCCTTGAGCCAGGAGCACCTGAGTCCAAATCCGGCTTCTGACACCCAACAATCACACAACTATGTGGCCCCAGGGAGGCTACCCAACCCCATTTGCCCTGCACCCCCCCAAAAAATAACAATAATATAAAATGCACTTCACTCTGTGTTCCAACACCACTAACTCTGTTGGGGGTGGATCACATTCTTTATGATAAGTCCATAACAAAAGTTACTTCCATATTTTTCCAATGTTGCCATTGCTGATCGCAGCTCCCTCCTTTTGTACTTCTCCACTACCATGTACTATATTTTCTCTCTCCTTTCACTCTGACTCTGCTGTAGGGTAGCTGAGTGGTGCAGCAGACAGATGCCCAGCTCTGGAGCCAAGAGGCCCTGAGCCCACATACCACCCCTTAGGCCCAGCATCCACCTGGCCCTATGGTCCCAGACAGGCCATCTAATCCCAACCCCTTGCAAGAAGTAAAAAAAAAGAAAATGTGTTATATCTGACCACTCTCCCACCATGGTCCATGCTCTCCTCCTTCATTCACATCCCCACCCCTTCCCCCTGCCCCACCTCCTTCTTACTCCTGATGCCTATACCCCATTGAGTATATATGCTGTTTCTTCTCCTTGCCACCTCTGATGAGAGCTAAGATTCCCTCATTCCCCCTTGACTTCCCCCCTTTCATATCATTGCAATAGCTCATTGTAATAAAGAAAAATCTTATTATATGAAATATCTTGGCCTATTTCCCCTCTCCTTTTTCTTTCTCCCATTACATTTCCCTTTTTTCTATTGACTCCATTTTTGCACCACATTTTATCTTCAAATTCAGCTTTCTCCTGTGTTTCATCTATAAAAGCTCCTTCTACCTGCTCTATTAACTGAGAAAGTTCATATGAGTATTATCAGTGTCCTTTTTCTATACAGGAATACATGTAGTTCATCATCATTAAGTCCCTCATATTTTAGCCTTCTCCAATCTCTTTGCTTCACCTGAGTCCTGTATTTGAAGATCAAACCTTCTGTTCAGCTCTGGCCATTCCAACAGAAACATTTGAAATTCCCCTGGTTCATTGAAAGTCCATCTTTTTTCCCCTGGAAGAAGACATTCAGTTTTGCTGGGTAGTTGATTCTTAGTTGCATTCTAAGCTCTTTTGCCTTCCAGTATATTATATTCCAAACGCCATGAACTTTTAATGTAGCTGCTGGTAAGTCCTGTGTGATACTGACTGCAGTTCCACAATATTTGAATTGTGTCCTTCTGACTGCTTGTAATATTTTCCCTTTTACTTGGGAGTTCTGGAACTTCACTATAACATTCCTGGGGGTTATTTTTTTGCTTCTCTTTCATGGGGAGATCGGTGGATTCTCTCCATTTCTATTTTGCCCTCCTGTAATAATTCTTTGAAAATGATGTCAAGGCTCTTTTCCTGACCATGACTTTCAGGTATTCCAATAATTTTAAAATTATCTTTCCTAAATCTGTTTTTCCATATCAGCTGTTTTTTCAATGAGATGTTTCACATTTTCTTCTAATTTTTCATTCTTTTGGTTTTGAAGTATTGAGTCCTGATTTCTCGTAAAATCAGCAATCTCCCTGAGTTCTATGCTTTGTCTGAAGGATTTGTTTTCCTCAGAGAGCTTTCTTATCTCCTTTTCCATTTGGCCAGTAATGTCAGATCTAAACAAATGGAAAACTGTCAGTTGCTCTTGGTTAGGTCACACTAATATAAGAAAAATGTCCATTCTACCTAAATTAAATTATGTATTCAGTGCCATACCAATCAAATTACCAAAAAACAATTTTACAGAACTAGAAAAAATAGTAACAAAAGTCATAAAGGTCAAGCATATCAAGGGAATTGATGAAAAAAAATGCAAAGTACCAGACCAAAAACTATATTATAAAGCAGCAGTCACCAAAATTGCCTGGTAGTGGTTAAGAAATTGAATAATGGATCAAAAGAAACAGTAAATTATGACTACAGTAACCTAATGTTTGATAAAAACCAAAGACATTAGCTTCTGGGATATGAACTCATTATTTGACAAAATCTGCTGGAAGACTGGAAAATAGTTTGGTCAAAACTAGGTGTAGACTCACATCTCACACCCTATACCAAAATAAGGTCAAAATGGATATGGATTCTAGACATAAAGGGTGCTACCATAGATGAATTAAGAAAACAAGAAATACTTTATCTGTTGGATCTATTAATAGGGGAGTGATTTATGACCAAATAAGAAATAGAGAGCATTATAAATTTCAAAATGAATGATTTTGACTATATTAAATTAAAATTTTTTACACAAATAAAACCAATGTAGCCAAGATTAGAAGAAAATTTTCTAATAAAGAACCCATTTCTAAAATATATAGACAACTGAATCAAATTTATAAGATTACAAGTCATTCCCCAATTGATATGAACAGGAACTTTTCAGATGAAGAAATTAGAGCTTATTTATAATCATATGGAAAAAATGCTTCAAATAATTACTAATTGATAAATACAAATAAAAAAACTATGAAGTACCAACTCACACGTAGCAGATTGACTAAGATAACATAAAGGAAAATGATCAATGGTAGAGAGAGTATGGGGGAAAATGGAACATTAATGAATTGTTGGTAGAGTTTTGAACTGATCCAACTTTTCTGAAGAGCAGTTTGGAACTATGCCCAAAGGGCAATAAAACTAAGCATACCTTTTGATCCAGCAATATCACTACTAGGTCTACATTCCAAAGAAATCATAAAAAGGGGGGAAAGACCCACATGTACAAAAATATTTATATTGGCTATTTTTGTAGTGGCAAGGACTTGGAAATTGAGGGAATGCCCATCAATTTAGAGAATGGCTGACAAGTTATGGTATGTGAATATTATAGAGTACTGTTTTTCTCTTAAAAATCATGAGAGGCCAGATATCAGAAAAGCCTGGAAAGACTTGCATGAACTGATGCTGAATGAAGTGAGTAAAATCAGAAAAAACATTGTATGCATTAACAGCAATATTGTGAGATGGATCAACTATGATGGATGCAATTCCTCTCAGTAGTTCAGTAATCAAAGACAACCTAAGGGACCTGTTAGGGTAAATGATGTCCATATCCAGAAAAGAACAAAACCAACTAAACAAAGAAAAACCTTTGAAGTCTGAAAGGTTCACTTTTTTCAATTTTCTTTTACATTTTTCTTTCTTTTTTTTTTAGGTTTGTTTTTTTTTTTTTTTACAAGGCAGTGGGGTTAAGTAGCTTGCCCAAGGCCACACAGCTAGGTAATTATTAAGTGTCTGAGACCGGATTTGAACCCAGGTACTACTGGCTCCAAGGCCATTGCTTTATCCACTACGCCACCTAGCCGCCCCTACATTTTTCTTTCTTTCTCATGTTTTTTTCCCCCTTTGTTGAATTCCTCTTTTACAACCTGATTGATATGGAAATATGTTAAAGAAAATTGGCCTTGGAGTCAGGAGGACAAGAGTTTGGATCCAGCCTCAGATACTTGATACTAACTAGGTGCATAAGCCTGATTGCCTGGCATCCAGGGCATCTTTAGTCATTCTGATTCATATTTGGCCACTGGACTCAGCTCTGAAGGAGAAAGTGAGACTGGTGACTTAGCATAACCCTCCCTCACTCAAATCCAATTTGCTTGCTTGTCATGCAATCACCACCCTGATGTTATGGTCTAGTTCAAGAAAGAAGGACTAAAGCATCATCAGATTGTTAGCTGCCCTGGGGCGTGGGGAAGAACAGTAGGATGTTAGAAAAATGTGGAACTCATAAACTTGCAAATGGATGAATGTTGAAAACTTTTGCATGTAATTGGAAAAAAATAAAATTAAAAAAAGCAGAAGCTTAAAAATAAAATGTTTATAAGAAAAATACTTCAGGCAATGATTCACATAGTTAAAATAAGCAGGACCAAGTGCACAACATTCATGACTACAAAAAATGTCAATTAGAAGATTACTACAAGGAATTTGAACTTTCAGTAAAAAGCAAGATACTTGAAAGATGGGACTATTTCATTTTTGTCTTTGTGCTCTAAGTGCCTGCCCCGGTAAGTACAAGTAACAGCTTACTGACTGATTGATGATGAAATTGAAAAACCATTGATTTCAGAAAATAGATAATAAAAAGTAACTCTTTCATGGCAGAGGTGACTACTAACATAGAATGTCATTTATATTATTAGAAATGGTGACTGTACTGGGCATTTTTGTTTAATTGATTTTCTATATTACAATGTAGGATTCAATCAGGAGAGTAGTGGAAGCTTATCATTTCCATAAATGACTGTGTTGTAAAAACAAAAGACAGTAATAAATGATTTTTTAAAAATACATAAATTGAACCACTTTCACTTTCTTGGTATAATCAAACTTGATTGTAATAAATATCTTTATTCTACTGACTCCTAATTTGCCAATATTTTTACACTTTATTGTTGAATGAATTGCTACTAATCATTTTAGTTTATAGTCTTTTTTTCTCAATTTGTCTATGACAGTTTTAGAGATCAAAGCAAATAAAATCTATCTACATATAAACAATCCATATAGTATAAAGATTACTTGTTCTTTGAATCTTGGAAGAATATATATGTGAATTTATCTTGTTCATATACTTTTTTTTGTTTTTTGGGGTTTTTTTTTAGGTTTTTGCAAGGCAAACGGGGTTAAGTGGCTTGCCCAAGGCCACACAGCTAAGTAATTATTAAGTGTCTGAGGGATTTGAACCCAGGTACTCCTGACTCCAGGGCTGGTGATTTATCCACTACGCCACCTAGCCACCCCCCAGATACGTTTTTAAGGAATAACTCATTAATAGTGGCCTATTGGATTTCTTCCTCCAACATCAGTCTTTGAATGGCTATGTTGCCAAGCCTGTTTTGCCAAAATATTTTATATTTTTGCAGATAGTTTATCTATTTCTCTAAAGTTCTCAAACTTATTAACATAGAATTGTTTCTATTAATCTCTAATAATTTTTTTAATATTTTGCCTTCATTATTATCTCTTCTCGACCTTTTCTATCATTTTAATTAGATTTGAACTTATATATAAATGGTATTATTATAAAAATATATGTCTTATTTGTATGTCTATGTGTGTGTGTGTGTGTGTGTGTGTGTGTGTAAATAAGTATCTTACTCTTCTTTGTTTGGTCAGATCAAAATGATGTTCAAATGATGCCTGCTTTTCCTTTTCCTTTCTTCATATTTGTAAAATCATATACAAGACCAAGTAAGGTTTCCTTACTTCTCTGGAATTCAGTTTCCTTATCCCTAAAATAAGCGATTTATACTATATGAACTTTGATGTCCCTTCCAGTTGTAAATCTATGATCCTCTGATCTCCAGCTCAGATATAAAGGGACTTTTTAATTCTTTTCTCTGTGAGTTTTTAATGTTCTTTTAGTTTTTTTTAATTTCTGTCTCTTGCATACAGTGTTTAGATTTTGCTGGGCAACTGATTCTGGATTGAGGTCTATGCTGTTAGATTTTATATGGAGTTTGGACCATCCAGCATTAGAGGTTTCTATAGATATGAGTAAAAACAGAATTTCTCTTTCAATATCTTAGAGAATTTGACCATCATTTCTTAACTCTGTCCATGAATGTGTGGTGCCTAAGTTTTCTAATGGCTATAGAAAGTCTAGGGATGTATATTTGTGTTCTCCTTGTCCTTGATTATTTCCACCTAGTCAGTTACTCCCAGGCATCCCTTTCTGCTCATATAATTGGAACTCAAAAATTTTAAATGAATATTAAAATCTGTGTTTACATGTAATTAAAAAATAAAATACCATTTAAAGAAAACTAATGCTAAATGAAATGAGCAGAACCAAGAGACCATTATACACAGTAACAGCCACATTGTGTGATGATCAAGTGATTAAAGACTGTTCCAAAAGACATGATGAAAAATGTCATCCACATCCAAAGAAAGAATAATGGAATCTGAATGCAGATCAAAGTATACTATTTTCACTTTTTAAAACTTGTTTTTTGTTTTTCAGTTTTTCCCTTTCCTTCTGATTCTTCTTTCAGAACATGAATAATATGAAAATATACTTAATAAATAACCAAAAAAAGGGATTAGATAAAAGTCACAATTTAGAAAAAAATTGTAATAATAGCATGGAGGATACTAAAGAGAAAAGTTGATAAAAATAGTCTTGCAGTTTCAGATTTTGAAGTATATTATAATGTGGTTAATAATAAAATGACCAGAAAGTGTGAGAGAAAAAAACAGAACTAGATCTATGCAAATTATCAGTGCTTGATAAATCTTTGGACAATAAAAATTGGGTAAATGATTCATTACTTATTAAAGATACTTAGGAAAATTGTTTGGAAGAATATTGGGAAAATCTACTTCCACAACTTTCATTATAAACTGTAGTAAGTTATAACTGGATAAAAGATTTAAATATCTAAGAACAAATAAAATAATATTATGAAAATGTTGAAAGAAAATGAAATCTTTATCTTGATTGTGAATGAAATATGAACTTTTCCCATTCAACAAATAGAAGGAATTATTAAGGATAAGATAGATGTTCCTGACTATAATAAATTCTTAAAGTTCTACAACAAAAATAGTATATAAATTTTAAAAATAGCATGGTTAAAATATTTATGGTACCTAGGTAGGAATATGTTGGAGCCAGCTCAAACCATCTGGAAAGCTGATTGTTAAATTTTCCATATCTAGTAATACTTTCCAATCTACAATGGCTTTTTTTAAAAAAGGGAACACTTTTCTTTTAAATTTTTATTGATAGCATTTCTCTATCACTATTTCCAAAATAACCTCTTTCCCCAACCTTTGAGAGCTAATCCTTATAACAGAAAAAGACCAAAAATATTATCAAAACTTAGCTGCATTTCAACTAAGTATGACATACATATATATGCATTTTCCTGCTCATATGATCTTCCATTTTTGTATAAATCTTAGACAGAGGACATGTTCTTTGGTTTTTGGAGCCAAACTTCATTATTATAATTGTACCTGTTCATAATCTAACCATTTGGGAGAGCAATCTGGAACTATCCCTAAAAAGCAATAAAATTGATCATAACTTTTGATTCAGCAATACCAAAACCAGGCCTATAATTCAAAAGAAATCATTAAAAATGGGAAAAGTCCCATATGTTCAAAACTTTTTATAGCAGTTCTTTTCATAGTGACAAAGATTTGGAAATTGAGGGGTTACTATCAATTAGGGAATGGTTGATCAAGTTATATGAATATTTTGGAGTACTTTTGTTCCATATGAAACAATGACTGATCAGACTTTAGAGAAGAATGGAAAGCATCACACAAACTGATGCTGAGCAAAGGGAGCAGAACCAAGAAAACATACGCATTAACAGTAACATTGTAAATTGATCAACTATGGTGGATGCAGCTCCTCTCAGAAGTTCAGAGATCTAGGATAACCCTGGGAGACCAGTTATGTACAATGCCATCCATATCTAGAGGAAAAATAAACAAACAAACAAAACAATAATTACCCACATAATATGAATGGACATTATGTTCACTTTTAAAAAAATTTATGTTTTTCCTTCCTATCCCATGATTTTCTTTATTTTTCTCTTGGACCTAATTCCTCATATACAAAATGACTAATATGTGAGCGTGTTGAACATGAATGTACACGTACAACTTTTACCTGAGTGTTCAGCTCTGAGGAAGGTGGGGAGGGAGGGTGGTGGAAAAATGTGCAGTTGATGAATATGCTGATGGATCAATGTTGAAAAGCTTTCTTGACATGTAGTTGGAAATATAAAAATAAAATATCAAAAAGAAATAGACTTGTTCAGTTTCATTTTTCTAAACAGGTAATTTCTTTTATTTTTTTTTGAATTTATTTATTTATTTTTGTATTTTACAATTTTTCCCCTAATCTCACTTCCCTCCACCCACTCCCCCACAGAAGGCAGTCTGTTAGCCTTTACATTAAACAAGTAATTTCTAAGAAAGGAAATTGAAATTGATAATGATCTCTTGAACAAATTCTCACTGATATTTGATTTCATGTACTATCTTTTTTTATTTTCACTTTGTATATACAGATGTCCATTTTACTTGATACTTATTAAATTTAGAAAAAAAATAAATGTAATACAGCTTTTTAGCATGTTCAATTTTCCAGACATGATTGGTTGCCTGAATTTTTAAAAGTAGTATAGTGTTCACTTTCTTCCATCCTATTTTTTAGGTCCCACAATTCTAATTTATTTATTTATTATTACAATAATCTTGTTGTAAAAGTAAATATCCCCCCCCCCATAAAGATAGAGAAATCTCTCGAAAGTAAAGTGAGAGAAAAAGGGGAAAAAATTGTGTCTGTTCAGATATCTGCTCTGTTTCTGGGATGGATCACATTCTTAATCATAAGTCCATCAGAGAAGTTGCTTCAATATTTTTTTTCTCACAGTTACAATTACTAACTGTAGGAAAATTTAACAATCAGTTCTCCCAAGCTAGTTGTGCTAAGTTGGTTCCAGGACATTCCTGTAGTTAAGGATATTTAACCTGAGAAGAGAAAACTTAGGTATGACATGATAGTGGTCTTCTCATATTTGGAAAACTTCCATATAGGTATTAGATGGTTCGTTCTACTTGGCCTCAGTTATCATCTGATACCCAAATTCTACATCCTCAACTAGAACCTTCAAGTGCAAAGACAGTGCCTTATGCACAGTCTACCCTAAGGCAGACTCATTTTATCATTGATTCTTCCCGGAATAGCACCATAGAGCAATAGATGAAGCAATGGATTTGGCCTAACTCAGGATTTCCAGTTAGGATTAGAAACAGATGGCTGCTGATTATGATGAAAATGTTGATCTGAGAACCCAGATGGACAATCACTTTTGAAGACTGGGCAGGGGAGAGTTTCAATCAAATAAATTACATTCTCATTGTTTTTTGAAATCAGGAAAGTGGTGTTTTAAAAATTAATTTCGGGGAATAGTGGATAAAGCACCAGCCCTGGATTCAGGAGTACCTGGGTTCAAATTCAGTCTCAGACACTTAATAATTATCTAGCTATGTGGCCTTGGGCAAGCCACTTAACCCCGTTTGACTTGCAAAAACCTAAAAAAAAATTAATTTCATTGTTTTTTTGACTAATAAAGTGCTTTAAAAATTGAAAAAAAATTACTAACTGTATTTTCCTCCATCTATCCCACCCCACTCCCATTTATTCTATTCTCTCTCCTTTTGCTTTGTCCCTCCTCAAAAGTGTGCTTTGGGGAAGATGAATGGCACAATGGACAGAACACTGACTCTGGAGCCAAGTGGACCCGAGGCCCAAATCCAGACTCAGACATACAACAACCACCCAACCCTGGGACCCTGGGCAAACTACTTAACACCCCCCCACCTTGCAAAAAAAAGTGTGTTGTATCTGACTACCCTCTTCCATAATCTTCCCTCTCTTCTATCACCTAACCACCCCCCCCAGCTCCCCCCCGTCCCTTCTCTCCCATCCCTTTCCTCTCCTTTTTCCTTTAGGGTAAAATAGATTTCTATAATCTACTGAGTGTGTATGTTGTCTCCTCTCTAGACATTTCCAATGAAAATGAAGGCTTACTCATTCCCCCTCATCGTCTCCCCTTCCACTTCATTGCAAATGTTTTTTTCTTGACTCTTACAAAAAATCTTAGCCCATTCTACCTCTCTTTTCCCTTTTTTTCCCAATACATTCCTTTTTTGACCATTGACTTCACCTTTATAATATAGTATACCTTCATATTCTTCTGTATCTTGTCTATATATGCTCCTTCTAACTGCTCTCATAAATAAGGTTCATATGAGTTATCAGTATCATATTCCCATGTAGAAATATAAGCAGTTCAACATCATTAAATCCCTCATAATTTGACCTTCCCATCCACCCTATCTATGCTTCTGTTGAATACTATACTTGGAGATCAAACTTTCTGTTCAGTTCTGGTTGCTTCAACAGTAAAGTTTGAAATTCCCCTATTTCACTGAATGTCACATCCTTTGCTCTGAAAGAGGATGTTCAGTTTTGCAGGGTATTTGATTCATGGTTGTAATCCAAACTTATTTGTCCTCCAGAATATCATATTCCATGTCCTATGAGCCCTTAATATAGAAGCTGCTAAGTCCTATGTAATCTTGACTGTAGCACCATGATATTTGAATTATTTCTGGCTGCTTATAATATTTTCTCTTTGACTTTGGAATTCTGGAATTTGGCTATAATATCCCTGGAAAGTTTTTTTGGGGGGGATCTCTTTCAGGAGGTGATTGGTGGTAGATTACCTCAGTTTCATTTTACCCTCTATTTCTAGGATATCAGGGCAATTTTCCTGGAGAAATTCTTTAAAAATGAAATCTAGGCTCTTTTTTTCTGGCCATGACTTTCAGGTAGCCCAATAATTTTTAAATGATCTCTTCTGGATCTGCTTTACAGTTCAGTTAATTTTCCAATGTTTTCCAAACATTTCCAATTTTTTCCAAACATTTTTCCAATGTTCTTCCAAATATTTAAAATTTTCTTCTAGTTTTTCATTCTTTTGGTTTTGTTTTATTATTTCTTGATTTCTCACAAAGTCATCAGCTTCCTTTATCTCCATTCTACAATTGAAGAGGTTGTTTTCTTCCGAGAGCTTTCTTACTTCCTTTTCCATCTGGCCGATTTTACTTTTTTAAGGCATTATTCTTTTTATTAACCTTTTGGACTGCTTTTTTCCATTTGACCTAAAATAGTTTTTAACACGTTGTTTTCTTCAGTGATTTTTTTTGTAACTCCTTTACCAAGCTGTTGACTTCATGATTTTCCTGTATCATTCTCATTTCTTTTCCCAAATTTTCTTCTACCTCCCTTACTTGATTTTCAAAATCTTTTTTGAATTCTTCCATAGCCTGAGACCAATTCCTATTTTTCTTGGTAACTTTAGATACAGGAATGTTGACTTTGTCATCTTCTGAGTATGTGTTTTGGTCCTCCATGGAAAACCAAAGTAATTATGTATAGTGAGTCTTTTTTAAGTCTTTTTTTTCTATTTACTCATTTTCCCAGCCTAGTTTTAACACATTTCTCAAGCTTTTTTGGGACATCCTCCCCTCCCCAAGGACCTCAATTCTTTTAAGGTCTCATGAGAGGCTCTGACTGCTCTTTTGACCTGTGTTCTGGTCTGTGGATGACCACAAGCCCTCCCCTCTGCTCTGGAACTGTGAGGAGGTTCCTTGTTCTGCTATGGCAATATGGGGTTCCAAACTGTGACCAGGAACTGAGTATAGACAAAGCAACAGAGTCTTGTCCCAGGGATAGTGGAACCCCAACCCCCCATCCCCCCATCTGTGTTCTGGAAGCAGCTGCCTGGTAGCTCCCTGCTGGTTCCCTGCTGGGTGATTCTGCAGGCCTGCTTCTGTTTTCTGGGGTTGGGTCTGCCTGAGTCCTGAGCTGCACTGGGCTCCATGCTCACTCTGGCAGAGTTTTCCCACTGACCTTCCAAGTTGTCCTTAGGTATCCTGTAAACTGCTCCTACTACCATGAACTCAGTTGCCCCCAGGTACCCAGGCCTCCCTTGGGCTATTTCTTGAAGGCTGGAACTCATTCACTCTAGTACAGCTGCCCTGGTTGTGCTGAATCCCTTTCCAACCCCAGTGGATCTTATAAGTTATCTTGAGTCAGAAAATTGTTTCTGTGGATCTTTATGTGGGTTCTGTCACTCTAAAATTTGGTTAGAGTAATAATTTAAAGGGATTTCGAGTTCTGGAAGAATGCTTCTGGGAATTCCTGCCTCCATACTGGCATCTTGGCTCTGACCCTTGCTATCCTTTTAGTATACTCCTAGCTACTTAATTATAATGGATATCATATGTAAGAGACTGTTGAGAGTTGTAAACTTTTAACACCTTTTAAGACCAGCAAGCACTTGGGCAATGTTTGACTTGCAATTAGAGAATGCCTCAGGATTAGGAGTGAGAAAAGGTATTTAAGCACTTGCTTGGAGTTGAATAAATGGAGAAGCTTCTATCTTTGTCTCCTGCCTCTTCAACTTTTGTTTGAGTAAAGGATAAGCTAGCCAGCAGGAACACAACAATCATGAAATGATCAGATAAAGGGGGAATTTCTTGCCAATTCTTCTACCCCGTCTCCAAGAAATGGGTGTAGGGGTGTTTGTTTCTATTCTTTCTTCTTTGTCCTCAGTTTCTTGTGCCAAAAATGATTCTCACTGACTGGGTAGTTCTAGACTTGGAGTCAGTATTGCTAGCAAGGCAATTCAACAGTTAGCCATCTCATCATGGAAACCTTAAGAAAACCAAAGTGTCTGACACTTTCTTCAGGTAGGCTTTGGATTTGAAGGTGAGACCATAATCTAGCAAAATTTATGAACCTAATACCCTTCACTAACCCCCATGAGGAATATAGAGGAGGATTTTGAGTTAGGTAGTATGTTCTTTTGTAAATTTGAAGTAAATATTCCTTTGCAAAAACTCTACATATTACATAAAAGTTAACAAAAAAAGAAAATTTAATTTTTAAAAAAACACAAAGAACACTAATTATAAAGAAATAGATTTTCCTGACCCAATATGGCCAAAGGTGTCTATAAGAAATATAAGGTGTTTTTTTCCACTTAATTCTGATTCTTTTTTCACAACATAAATAATATGGAAATATGTTAAATATGACAGAACATGTATAGCCTATTTCCCTGTCTTGGAGAGTAGGGAGAGAAGGGAGGGGATTAGGAAAATGTAAAGCTCAAATTCTAACAAAAAAAAAATGTTGAAAGCTATCTTTGCATATGATTGAAAAAATAAAATGAAAAAACATTTTATTTTATTTTTTAAATTAATTTTTATTAAAGATATTATTTGAGTTTTACAATTTTCCCCCCAAACTTACTTTCCCCCACCACGGAAAGCAATCTGTCAGTCTTTACTTTGTTTCCTTGTTGTACCTTGATCCAAATTGGGTGTGATGAGAGAGAAATCATATCCTTAGAGAAGAGACAAGAATTCTAAGAGGTAACAAACAAGATCAGACAATAAGATATCTGTTTTTTTTCTAAATTAAATGGAATAGTACTTGAACTTTGTTCAAACCCCACAGCTCCTGAACTGGATACAGATGGCATTCTCCTTTGCAGATAGCCCAAAATTGCTCCCGATTGTTGCACTGATGGAATGAGCAAGTCCTTCAAGGTTGAACATCACTCCCATGTTGCTGTTAGGGTGTACAGTGTTTTTCTGGTTCTGCTCATCTCACTCAACATCAGTTCATGCTAACACTCAACATCAGTTTGCTAAGCCATTCCCCAATTGAAGGACATTTACTTGATTTCCAATTCTTTGCCACCACAAACAGGGCGGCTATAAATATTTTTTTACAAGTAGTGTTTTTACCCTTTTTCTTCATCTCTTCAGGATATAGACCCAGTAGTGGTATTGCTGGGTCAAAGGGTATGCACATTTTTGTTACCCTTTGAGTGTAGCTCCAAATAGCTCTCCAGAAAGGTTGGATGAGTTCACAGCTCCACCAACAGTGTACTAGTGTCCCAGATTTCCCACATCCCTTCCAACAATGATCATTATCCCTTCTGGTCATATTGGCCAATCTGAGAGGTGTGAGGTGGTACCTCAGAGAAGCTTTAATTTGCATTTCTCTAATAATTAATGATTTAGAGCATTTTTTCATATGGCTATGAATTGCTTTGATATCCTCATCTGTAAATTGCCTTTGCATATCCTTTGACCATTTGTCAAATGGGGAATGGCTTTTTGTTTTAAAAATATGATTCAGTTCTCTTTATATTTTAGAAATGAGTCCTTTGTCAGAATCATTAGTTGTAAAGATTGTTTCCCAATTTACTACATTTCTTTTGATCTTGGTTACAATGGTTTTATCTGTGTAAAAGCTTTTTAATTTAATGTAATCGAAATCATCTAATTGGTTTTTGGTGATGTTCTCCAACTCTTCCTTAGTCATAAACTGCTTCCCTTTCCATAGATCTGACAGGTAAACTAGTCCTTGATCTTCTAATTTGCTTATAGTATTGTTTTTTATGTCTAAGTCCTGTAACCATTTGGATCTTATCTTGGTAAAGGGTGTTAGGTATTGGTCTAATCTAAGTTTCTTCCATACTAACTTCCAATTATCACAGCAGTTTTTGTCAAAGAGGGAGTTTTTATCCCAATGGCTGGACTCTGGGTTTATGCTTTTACACCTGCTTTTACACCTCTATTTCTTAGCCAATACCAAACAGTTTTGATGACTGATGCTTTATAATATAATTTTAGATCAGTTAGGGCTAAGCCAACTTCTTTTGCACTTTTTTTTTCATTAAGCTCCTGGCAATTCTTGACTTTATTTCTCCATATGAATTTACTTACAACTTTTTCTAACTCATTAAAGTAATTTTTTTGGAATTTTGATTGGTAGGGCACTAAACAGATAGTTTAGTTCTGGTAGAATTGTCATTTTTATTATATTAGCTCTACCTATCCAGGAGCAGTTGATATTTGTCCAGTTATTTAAATCTGATTTAATTTGTGTGAGAAGTGTTTTATAATTATTTTAAAAAGATTCTGAGTCTGTCTTGGCAAATAGACTCCCAAGTATTTTATATTGTCTGAGGTTACTTTGAATGGGATTTCTCTTTCTAGTTCTTCCTGCTGTATCTTGCTAGACAGATATAGAAAAGTTGAGGATTTATAAGGGTTTATTTTATAACCTGCAACTTTGGTAAAATTGTTAATTGTTTCCAGTAGTTTTTTGGATGATTTCTTGGGATTCTCTAGGTACACCATCATGTCATCTGCAAAGAGTGAGAGTTTTGTCTCTTCCTTCCCAATTCTAATTCCTTCAATTTCTTTTTCTTCTCCAATTGCTGATGCTAACATTTCTAATACAATATTGAACAGTAGTGGTGATAATGGGCACTCTTGTTTCACCCCTGATCTTATTGGGAATGCCTCTAGCCTCTCCCCATTGAATATAATGCTTGTTGATGGTTTCAGATAGATCCTGCAAATTATTTTAAGGAACAGTCCATTTATTCCTACACTCTCTAGTGTTTTTAGTAGGAATGGATGCTGTATTTTGTCAAAAGCTTTTTCAGCATCTATTGATATAATCATATGATTTCTGATAGATTTGTTGTTGATATAATTGAGTATACTAACAGTTTTCCTAATATTGAACCAACCCTGCATTCCTGGAATAAATCCTACTTGATCATAATGTATTATCCTGGTGATAACTTGTTGTAATCGTTTTGCTAAGATTTAATTTAAGATTTTTGCATTTATATTCATCAGGAAAATAGGTCTATAATTTTCTTTCTCTGTTTTAACTCTTCTGGGTTTAGGTAACAGCACCATATTGGTTTCATAGAAAGAGTTAGGCAGAGTTCCATCTTTCCTTATTTTTCCAGAGTTTATATAGAATTGGAACTAATTGTTCCTTAAATGTTTGGTAGAATTCACTTGTGAATCCATCAGGCCCTGGAGATTTTTTTTAGGGAGTTCAATGATGGCTTGTTGAATTTCTTTTTTTCTGAGATAGGGCTGTTTAGGTATTTAATCTCTTCTTCATTTAACCTGGGCAACTTATATTTTTGTAAATATTCGTCCATTTCACTTAGATTATCAAATTTATTGGCATAGAGTTGGGCAAAATAATTTCAAATTATTACTTTAATTTCCTCCTCATTGGTGGTGAGTCCACCTTTTTCATTTATGATACTAGCAATTTGGTTTTCTTCTTTCTTTTTTTTAATCAAATTGACCATAGGTTTATCAATTTTATTGGTTTTTTTCATAATACCAACTTTTGGTTTTATTTATTAATTCAATGGTGTTTTTTGCTTTCAAATTTAATTTCTCCTTTAATTTTTAGAATTTTTAATTTGGTATTTAATTGGGGATTTTGATTTGTTCTTTCTCTAATTTTTTTAGTTGTATGTTTATTTCATTAAGTTCCTCTTTCTCCAATTTATTCATATAAGCATTTAGAGCTATAATATATCCCCCGAGAGTTGCTTTAAATAAATCCCATAGGTTTTGGTATGTTGTTTCATTATTATCATTATCTAGGATAAAATGGTTAATTCTTTCTATAATTTGTCTTTTGGTCCACTCATTTTTTAAAATGAGGTTATCCAGTTTCCAATTTGTTCTGGGTCTATATCTCCTTGCCCCAGTATTGCATATGACTTTTATTGCATTGTGATCTGAAAAAAGATGTATTCACTATTTCTGCCTTTCTGCAGTTGATCATTAGATTTTTATGTCCTAGTACATGGTCAATTTTTGTATAAGTTCTATGTACTGCAGAGAAAAAGGTATATTCCTTTCTATCCCCATTCAGTTTCCTCCATAAGTCTACCATATCTAATTTTTCTAACAATTTATTTACCTCCTTAACTTCTTTCTTGTTTATTTTATGATTCGATTTATCTAGATCTGATAGCAGAAGGTTGAGGTCTCCCACTAGTAGAGTTTTGCTGTCTATGTCTTCCTGTAGTCCTTTCAACTTCTCCTCTAAGAATCTGGGTTATGTCCCACTGGGTGCATATATATTCAGTATTGAAATGACTTTATTGTCTATGGTACCTTTTAGGAGGATAAACTTTCCTTCCTTATCTCTTTTAACATGTATTTTTGGGGCAGCTAGATGGTGCAGTGGATAGAGCACCGGCCCTGGAGTCAGGGATACCTGAGTTCAAATCCAGTTTCAGACACTTAATAATTACCTAGCTGTGTGGCCTTGGGCAAGCCACTTAACCCCATTTGCCTTGCAAAAAAAAAACATGTATTTTTGCTGCTGCTTTGTCTGAGATAAGGATTGCTACCCCTGCTTTTTTTACTTCAGCTGAAGCAAAATATATTTTGCTCCAACCTTTTACCTTTACTCTATATGTATCTCTCTGATTCAAATGAGTTTCTTGTAAGCAGCATTGTAGGATTCTGGTTTTTATTCCACTCTGCTATTTGCTTATGCTTTAAGGGAGAGTTCATCCCATTCACATTCAAGGTTATGATTACTAATTCTTTATTGCCCTCCATGGCATCTTCCCTCTGTTTGTATTTTTCCCCTTCCCCCCTTATCCATATTCCCCAGTATTTTGTTTCTGAATACCACCCCCTTCAGTGTGTTTGCCCTCCTATATCACCCCCTCCCTTTTTTCTTTTTTTTCTTTTTTTCCCTTCCCTTCCTTTTGTTATTTCCCCTTTTCCCCCCACTCACCTTCCCTTTCTCCATCCCCCTCTCCCCTTTTCCTCTTTTAATACTTGAAAGGTTAGATGTTTTATAAGTTAACTGAGTATGTGTAGGTTGACTTTAAGCCAAGTCTGATGAGAAGAAGATTCAGGTGTTTTTCATCTTCTCCCCCTCTATTACCATAGGTTTTTTGTACCTCTTAGTGTAATGAGATTTACCCCATTCAATCCCCTCCCTCCTCCCGTCTCTTTCCTGCCCCCCTTTTTAAGGAGGTAGTGTTTTTTAGATCATTCTATCTAAGTCATAGAAAATTCTGAGTGTCTGTCCCTTCTAGTTCAGTTTATTCTATCAAATAGAGTCAAAATTCCTGAGAGTTATTAGAGTCTTTCTCCCAAGTAGGGTTAAAGCCAGTTACATCCCATTGGGTAGCAGTCTCATGGATAGGTCATGAATGTCCATCATTTTTGGCTAGGTATATTCTCTCTGTCAGAGTTACAATTCTCAAGCTTTATTAGAATTTTTTTTCCCCCGTGATGGGATATAGCCAGTTTCAACTTACTGGATAGCATTTTTTTTTCCTTTTACCACCCCCTTTTCTTTTCTTTTTTTTTTAACCTTTTCATGTGTCTCTTGAACCTCCTGTTTGATGTCCAGATTTTCTGTTTAGCTCTGGTCTTTTCATCAGAAATTTTTGGAATTCTTTCATTTTGTTAAATGTCCATCTTTTTCCCTGGAAGAGAAGGCTCAGCTTTGCAGGATACTGGATTCTTGGCTATATTCCAAGCTCCCTTGCTCTTTGAAATATCTCGTTCCAGGCCCTTCGATCCCTTAATGTTGATGCAGCCGGGTCCTGTGTGATCCTTACTGTGGCTCCTTGATATTTAAATTGTTTCTTTCTGGCTACTTGTAGGATTTTCTCTTTTATCTGATAGTCCTGGAGTTTGGTCACAACATTCCTTGGTGTTTTCATTTTAGGATCTTTTTCTGGTGGGGATTGATGTACTCTTTCAATAACTACTTTGCCCTCCAATTCCATGATATCAGGGCAGTTTTCCATCACTACATCCTGTAATATTAAGGCCAGGTTTTTCTTCTCTTCAATGTTTTCAGGAAGTCCTATAATTTTCAGGTTGCCCCTCCTTAATCTATTCTCGAGGTCAGTGGTTTTGTTGATGAGGTATTTTACATTTGCTTCTACTTTTTTTCTAGTTTTTGATTTTGTTTAACTGACTCTTGCTGTCTCATGGAGTCATTAGTTTCTGTAGATTCCATTCGTATTTTGGGGGGAGGAGTTTTCTTCATTACCCTTTTGCAACTCCTTTTCAAATTGGTCAATTCTACTTTTGAAAGAGCTTTTCATTTGACCAATTGAGCTTTTGAGAGAATTATTTTTTTTTGCATTTGCCCAATTGAGGATCTGAGAGATTTATTCTCATTTTGTAATTGTCCAATTGATGATCTGAAAGATTTATTCTCCTTTTGTATTTGTCCAATTGTACTTTCTAAGGTTTGTTTTCTTGTTGCAAGGTATTAATTGTCTCTCCCATATTTTTAAGCTCCTTCCTTATTTCTTCAAGGAAGTCTTTCTGGGCTGAAGACCAGATCGTATTCTCTTCAGAGGTTCCAGGTCTCTCTGAGTTAGGGTCTTTCCCTTCCAAGAATTTTTCTATGGATCCACCTTTCCACTGACCCTTCTTCATTTTGCTAAGACCTTGAGTTGGGGAGGGGCTGGTTCACAGGGGCTTGGGATCACTAAAGGCTTTATTCACTGTGTGCAGTTTCTCTGGCTGGCCAGTAGGAGGTGGTGTTTGCTTTCTCTAGAGTGTCTGTGACCTTGATTGAGGCCTTCTCCCTTTGCTTGAAGGGAGGAGTTGGAGCTATTGAATTCTTTTGCCTTCAATCAATGGTGGGCTTTACCCTGGCCTGAGGTCATTCCTCAGCTGGGCTGGTTCTTCTGCTCACACACCTGGGCCTGAGGCAGAATTAGTTTGCATTTGTTTGTTCAAGGAAGAGGCCTGAGCTGTAATGGGACTCTGGGTTCCTCCAACCAGAGAAGCCCAGTGATGGTGTCCCCAGTTCTCCTGCTCCAGAACTCTCCCCCCAGCCCCCTCCACAAGTTCCCGGGGGACAGCACCAACACCAGCACCCCTGCTCCCTAGTTGACTCAAGCCCCTGCCTTCTAGCCCCACCGCTGATCCAGCAGGTCTGGCTCTTCCGGCCCTCAGACTCCCAGTTCCAATTCAGCTGCTAATCTGGCTAATCTGGGGCTGATCCTCCCTCTTAGCCCAGACTCACCTGCCCGAATTCGTCCAGTGCTACTGCCAGAGACAAATTCTGAGATAGATGTTCTTTCTCCTGGCATTTCTTTCTGGGTTTTGTGGGTCAGATTTCTTTTAAGAGGTTTGTTTTATGTGATAGATGGGGAAGAGATCAGGAGACTTTAGAACTGTACCTGTCTTCTCTCTGCCATCTTGGCCAGAAGTCTGAAAAAACATTTAAAAAAAGAAATAGGAAGGAAATATTGTATACTTAAAACCCATTTGTACAAAATTGTTTGTACTACTTCTTACTTTCTCTTAGATACTGTTTTCCTATAATAGCTATCTCAGATCCAAGGTATTCTATTGATCCACATCTATTCAAACACATAGTGTATAAGAAACCATCTATATTTTCCCTTTTTCTCTACTCAAAGGACATAATAAATTAAAAATTTTATTTATTTAAGGCAATGGGGCTGAGTGACTTGCCCAAGGTCACACAGCTAGGCAATTATTAAATCTCTGAGGTCAGATTTGAACTCAGGCTCTCCTGGCTCCAGGACTTGTGCTCTATCCACTGTGCCACCTAGTTGTCCCTAAAGCAAAGATTTTTTAATGAAATAAAATAATAAGAATATTTATGATGAGCTATTTCTTCCACAAACATGGAGCATACTCTCCCAAAGATATAAATACCTTTGTGTGGTCCAAAATTATCTTCTTCACAAGAAAAACCACTGAGGCAGAGATCCAATCCTTTAGCCATTTATTAAATGGACTAGACTCCTTCAATGAATGGGATCTCAGTCCTGCTTTAGGAACTAGAATTCTCCCTGGTTCCCAGAGCCTTACTTATAGGACTTGATACCCAAAAACTCAGAAGAGACAAAGTAAAATATAGGTTTCATTGGTTGATAGACTTTGCTTTTGACCATCCTTGAGGGCCGTAAATGATGCATCAGCATAGGTAGTCAAATGATGGGCAAGGCAAGGGTCATATTCATTTACTATATGAGTACTGATCATAAGATGATTCCCTCCTCATATTGGGCAAAAGAGGGTTCAAAAATAAGTTGAGGGGTGGAGCCAAGATGGCAACAGGAGAAGAGCCTCTCTTAGGTGTTCTCGCTCAAAAGTCAAAAATAAGGACTCTAACTAAATTTTTGAGAACCCACAGAAGGGTTCCAGTGAGGCAATTCTCCAGCCTAAGGTAACCTGTAAAATAGTGGAGAGGCTCCATTCCATGGGGTTAGAGGGGCAGCCACCAAAGTGAAGGAACTTCAGCCTCCAGGAGGTAGCCCCAGGGTGCTTAGGAACTATGGCTCATGGCAGCAGGGACAGTTTCCTAAACTACACCCCAGAGAGCACTGGGCACAACTTGGAAGATCCTCAAGGGGGGGACCTCTGCCAGAGTGAGCAAAACCCAGCCGTCAGGGCACTCAGCAAGCAGTGTGGCCAACAGCCCAGATCCAGGAAACAGAAGCAGGCCGAGCTGGTAAGCAGGAGTCCCCAGGCAACTGAGTCTTGAGTGCTCAGCTTACCAAAGGGAGGGGAGTAAAGAGAGACTTCCAAGGTCTGTCCTCTGTACCTGGAACAGGAGTCTGGGGCTCTGAACACACTCAGATCCTGATCACAATCTAGACCCCCCAATAGAACAGCAGGGCCCCCCCACCTCAGCCCTGTGGCAGAGGGGTGCGCTTGGGTCATTTACAGACCAAGAGGGAAGACAGAGCTTCACACACTGAGATCCTTGTGGGGTGGTGTCCCAATAACTCAAAAACTCAGGAAGCACCCCAAGACCAGGAACAGGCTGGGGAAATGCATAAACAGAGAAAAAAGTGGAACACCAATGAGAAATACATTGTCTATGATCCCAAGAAAGATCAAAATACTCAATCTGAAAATGAAGAAGTCCAAGCTCCTGCATCTAAAGACTCCATGAAAAATGAAAATTGGGCTCAGGCTATGACAGAGCTCAAAAAAGATTTTGAAAATCAAGTGAGGGAGATAGAAGAAAAATTGGGAAAATAAATGAGAGAGATGCAGGAAAAAACCTGAAAAAGAACTCAGCAGCTTAGTCAAGGAGATCCAAAAAAATGCTGAAGAAAATAACATGTTAAAAACCAGCATAGGTCAAATGGATGAAACAGTTTAAAAAATTAATGAGGAGAATGCTTTAAAAAGCAGAATTGGCCAGATGGAAAAAGAGATAAGAAAGCACTCTGAGGAAAACAAATCCTTCAGATCTAGAATGGAGCTAAAGGAAACTGTTGACACAATACTTCAACACCAAAAGAATGAAAAATTAGAAGAAAATGTGAAACATCTCATTGAAAAAACAACTGCTCTGGAAAACACATTCAGGAAAGATAATTTAAAAATTATTGGGATACCTGAAAGTCATGATCATGAAAGTGCCTGAAAGTCATGATCGTGAAAGCAGCCTTGACACCATTTTTAAAGAATTCCTACAGGAAAATTGCCCAGATATCCTAGAAGCAGAGGGCAAAAATAGAAATTGAGTGATCTCCCCTGGAAAGATATCCAAAAAAAATCAACCCCCAGGAATATTATAGCTAAGTTCCAGAACTCCCAAGTCAAAGAGAAAATATTACAAGCAGCCAAAAGGACACAATTCAAATATTGTGGAGCTGCAGTCAGAATCACACAGAACTTAGCAGCAACTACATTAAAGGCTCATAGGGCTTGGAATATAATATACCGGAAGCCAAAAGAGCTCAGAATGCAACCGAGAATCAACTACCCAGCAAAACTAAATGTCTTCTTCCAGGGAAAAAGATGGACTTTCAATGAACCAGGGGAATTTCAAATGTTCCTGTTAAAATGGCCTGAGCTGAACAGAAAGTTTGATCTTCAAATACAGGACTCAGGTGAAGTATAGAGACTGGAGGAGAAGGGTAAAATATGAGGGACTTAATGATGATGAACTACATGTATTCCTGCATAGAAAAATGATACTGATAATACTCATGAGAAACTCCTCATTTAAAAGAGCAGGTAGAAGGAGCTTTTATAGATGAAGCACAGGAGAGAGCTGAATTTGAAGATATAATATATTGTAAAAATGGAGTCAATGGCTAAAAGGGAAATGTAATGGGAGTAAGAGAAAGGAGAGGTGGAATAGGCTAAGATATTTCATATAATAAGATTTTTTTATTACAATGACTTATTGTAATGATATGGAAGGGGGAAGGTGAGGAGCAATGAGTTGAACCCTCATTCTCATCAGAGGTGGCTTGGAGAGGAAAGTGGGGAAGTATGAATGGAGGGAGTTGCCATCAGCAATGGCAACAGTGGAAAAGTATAGAAGTAGCTTTTGTGGTGGACTTATCATAAAGACTGTGATCCACCTGGGACAGAAGTAGTAGTGTTGAAACATAGTCTGAAGCATATTTATTATTATTATTATTTTATTATTATTATTATTTTATTATTATTATTATTTTGAGGGGGTTGCAGGGCAAGTGGGGTTGGGTGGTTTGTCCAGAGCTGCACAGCTGGGTGGTTGTTGGCTGTCTGAGGTCGGATTTGAGCCTGGGTGCTCCTGGCTCCGGAGTCGGTGCTCTGTCCACTACTCCAACTAGCTGCCCCATTATTATTGTTATTGTTATTATTGTTATTATTATTATTATTATTTTGGTTTTTGCAGGGCAATGGGGTTGGGGTGGCTTGTCCAGGGCCACACAGCTGGGTGATTGTTGGGTGTCTGAGGCTAGATTTGGGTTTGGGTGCTCCTGACTCAAGTGCTGGTGCTTTGTCCACTGCACCACCTAGCTGCCCCTACTAGTATTATTTTTAATTTTAATTTAATTTTTTTTCTTTACTTTATTGCTCATGAGGATCTATATTTTTTGGGGGGGAGCGGTTATTATGTTTAATCTTAAACAAGAATATTTTAGTAATGTATAAAAAAACATCATTTGTACAAAAAAATAAAAATAAACAAAGCTAAAAAAATTAAAAAAAAAATAAGTTGAGAAACTTTCCATATTATGTAAAGATCATTCTACCCTAACTGGACTTGATCATTCACATTCTTATGGTTTGGCATATGAACTTCATAACTGGTAAATAAGTGATAAACAGTGAAATTATAGGTTTTCAAATTTGAGACCTACTATAAGAAAGAATCTAATCTAATTATCCCTATATCTATCTATTTTCTAATCATCTATCCCTATATATAAAACATATCTAAAACAAGTCTTAATGCATGTTATTCTTATACTAATATTAGTTGACTAAATTGACTAAATATAACTTACTAGATGAGTATGTCGCAAATGCTTGCTCACAGTAATTATTCCTGTGGAATCGCACCAAACTGACTAATACGGATTGGAATAAAATCAGGGTCAATAAATGATTTCTCTTACCATGAGTGGAATGAATTTGCATACAATGTAATCAGAGATGAAGGGATGACACTCATATAAAGAATATATGTGGAGGAGACTGGTAATGTTATGACTATTCTCACTTAGGCTTGCTTCTTGTTGGCTACAGCATCACTGCTGGCCTAGATGTATTGATCCATTGGACTGTGATAGTCTCTTTGTCTTAGCTGGCATGTGCTTTTTAGGGCCAGTCTGTGCTTCTCCCATGCTTTTTTCTTTTTAGGTTTTTGCAAGGCAAACGGGGTTAAGTGGCTTGCCCAAGGCCACACAGCTAGGTAATTATTAAGTGTCTGAGGCTGGATTTGAACCCAGGTACTCCTGACTCCAAGGCCAGTGCTTTATGCACTACGCCACCTAGCCACCCCTTCCCATGCTTTTTTAGTATGATCCTTTGAGCAATGTTGTCAGATGCTTTCAACAAGGATGAAAATGGCATTAATTTCAGCCACTTTGATGAAGTTCATTGCAGAGTCATCTTGTAAAAAAATTTCACAGACTCAGACTTTCTCAGTCAAGGAAAGTTTTATTGTAGGAGCTGGGGTAAAGTGGGCTAGGTAGGGACTCTACCTCCATGGGGTTAGGAATAGAATCCTTAAATAGGCAAAGGTAAACAAAATTTTCTTTCAGGAATAAGGGGTTATGGGTAGAAGGAACTTTGGACTTAGAATACTTGAAAAGAGATTCAGGAAATATACAAGGATGTGGTTGGGGGGCGCCTGGACTCAGGACTCTGCCAGAGAGGGTATCAGACAAGATGTTTGTTATAGGATGTACAGAGCTTGTAAACAAGTTGTTCAAAATATGTTTGGACAAAACATAAGTATTGGGGTCCAATGAGCTCAGAATAGAGAGGGTTGAGGTCTTATCAACCTCACTGATGTAAATTATTTAATTTGATAAGGCTACAAGGCAAGGCTAATGTGGAACAAAAGTTGGTTCATGATTATTTGTTCACAAATAATTATGCACTCAGTGCAGCCTCTGAGACAGAGATGCAGCAAAGTATGGACTGATTCTCTTTTGTTAGTAGTAATTTTGACTTAATAATTAACAACAAAAAAATAGGTTCCTCACCAACCAACACCACACTACACATCCATAGAACCATCAGCTACAGCAAATGAAGAAATTTTGAATGCTATAGATAAGTTCACTTACCTTCTTAGTATACTTTTCAGGAATGTACATGTAGATGATGATAACACTAACACTTGCATTGCCAAAGCTAATTCAGAATTTGAAAAGTTACAAAAGAAAATGTGGAAGAGAAAAGTTATTAGACTATGTATGAAACTGAAGTTCTACAGAGCCATTGTGTTGATCATATTGCTGTATGCCTGTGAAACGAGACAATATACCAGTGGCATTTTAGCTTGGAATTGTCTTAGGCAGATTCTGAAGATCAACTGGCAAGATAAGGTATCAGACATGAGGGTCCTTTCTCAAGAATTACCAACCATTTAAACTACTGCAGAATTTGCAACTCCAATAGACTGAACACATTATTGAAATGACAAAAGTACCTTTACCTTAAAGTCTAGTTTGTAGAGAATTCACACTTAGAGAATTCACACTTAAAATCTAGTGTGGAGAATTCACATTTAGAAGAAGCAATACAAGGATACTCTGAAGAACTTTCTGAAAAACTTTAGACATGGGAGACACTGGCAAAGACCATTCAGCACGGTATGTCCACACCAAAGAATGCTCTATGAACAAACCAGAATTTCAGTAGCCCAAATGAATGGTGAGATACACAAATTTAGAGACATCTCTGATGAGACTCTACCCTTTTTATTCTTGAATTTAAGACTGCAACCCTGTTTGAGTTTATTGAACACTAAAGTTTCAGAAAAGTATATTTTGACATCTTTTTTATTTTTATATAAGGCAATGGGGTTAAGTGACTTGCCCAAGGTCACAAAGCTAGGTAATTATTAAGTAGTCTGAGGCTGGATTTGAACTCAGGTCCTCCTGATCCAGGGCATGCCCTATCCACTCTGTCACCTAGCTGCCCCTGAAAAAAATATATTTTGAATAACTTGTTTACAAGCCTTATGCATCCTGTAAAATCATTTTTTCATCCTGTCTGAAGCCCTCTCTGGAGTCCTGAGTCCAGCTGTCCCTCCAATCACATCTTTGTATCCTGGCTGAAGCCCCCCCCATCAAGTGTCCTAAGTCCAAATGCCTCTCCCAAAGTACATCTTTATACCAGTCAAAAAACGAACACCTTGTTTATATCTCCTTATTTAAGGATCCTATTCCAATCCCTCAGGGCTAGTGGCCTTCCTAGTCTAGCTCACTGTGCTACAGGGCCCAACCTGCCCCTAATCCTCAGGGCTAGAGTCCCAGTCTAGCCCAGTTTACCTCAGAGTCCTAAATTAAATCTACCTTGACTGGGAGTCTGTGTTCAAGATTTTCTTTCACAAGATGCCTCTGTGTCAGACCCCCATCATCTCCACTCCAAATGTTCATATAATGTGTTGCCCAACCTGTCACAAAACCTTCTAAGCACTTTTTGGTCTAACCATCTAATCAGATACACTGTACCTTGACTTCAACATAGTGAATGACAACCAACAAACCATCAAGACACTCAATTTCAGTTAGGGTACAGTGGTTAAAATTTGTCCTTGATAATAGAAGACTGAGGGGCGGCTAGGTGGCTCAGTGGATAAAGCACCGGCCGGCCCTGGAGTCAGGAGTACCTGGGTTCAAATCCGGTCTCAGACATTTAATAATTACCTAGCTGTGTGGCCTTGGGCAAGCCACTTAACCCCATTTGCCTTTGTAAAAAAAAAAACCCTAAAAAAAAATATAATAGAAGACTGAGAGTTCCACACCCAGCTAAAAAATCTAGACATCATAATCTTCAGGTTAAGATTTGTTTTTTTCTTTTTATAACCCCTATGACTAAGCAGAAATAAAAGCCTTCTTTCACAATAACTACGTATCATAGGGTTCAGATAATTTGATTTACTCTCAAAATTCTCTCTGCTTTGAATCCAAATGAAAGTAAGTCAAGTTAACAAACATTTATTAATTGCTTACCCTGGTACTGTTAAATGCTAGGGATACAGAAAGGGCAAAAGCACAATCCTAAAATTCTAGGAATTTTCATTTTAATGAGAAAGACAATATGTAATAAAGATAAGTAGATTTAAGTCATAAAAATATAGATAGAAAATATTGTGAGAGGAATCCAAATTACAATAAAAAGTTGACTAATAAGTATCTCCATTCAGTTACTAATATAGTCCTATGTATTGCTAATTTTGAAAAACAGACCAATTCAGTCAACAGGAAATAAAGTGAGGCATTTATTATTCAAGGTCAACTAGTAACAGTTTGAGACAAAATACTGCCCTGTTCAGACAGGGATATCTGGGGAGGAAGGGAAAAATGTGTTCTTATAAGGCATAGATGTGGGAAATAGTACAGTATTATCTGAGTAAATAGAACAGACAAGCTGCAGGATGGAAGTATTTAGGACTTACAGGAAACAAGGTTGCAGAAATGTCCTTGGGTTAAATTTTGCTGGGTATTTCAAGAACAGAGGTGGCTGGAAACTCCTGGGATATATATGTGTGGGTTTTCTTGGAGGGCTGTTAGAAACTGTTGGTTGGTACCCCAGGGTTCCCCAGAGTTTGACAGTGTCAGTATACACAATGCTTTTCCCCCGGAAACTTCATGCTCAATGAGGAGTAGGCCTAGATGGAGCTTGGTGGGTTTCCATCTTTAGTTAGAATTCCTGTCTTGTAGCAAGTACTTTTTGATATCACTCTCATACAGCAAGGCTGGCTATTTTTCATCCTCATTCCAAGGGACTACTATTTCTTTAATCCTATTTGTTTGAGGATGCCCACTGTTAACCTTGAATAACTAGTGCCTGTTTCATTTAACTAGCTATTACAAGGGATGGTCACTTTGATGATACAAAGAAGTACAAACTTTTCCCCCCATACTTTGAAGAGACTCTCCCCTATCATACTTCAGTCTCTAGGGAGAATGGATTTAAACTTAACAATTTTTCCATAGCACTAGTCCAACTAAATTCATTAGCAAATGTGTCATCAATGTTGAAGTTTCTTGTTTTAGCCACATTGATCTGAATCCTGAAAATTGTTCTTATTCTTCAGGCATTGATTGGAAAATCTTGGCAGAGACTTGACTCCCAGCTTCTGGACCTTGGATGGCACACTCTCTTGACCTTTCAAAACTCACAAGATCTCAGTCATCTCTTTTATCTAAAATAAAGAAATAAACAATTGAGATCCATACTGACTGAGCTACATGTCAGCCTCAGATGGAGGCATCTCCTCTTACAGAATTGTCTCTTTCAAAGTCACTAGTGTGGAAAAGATGGCACTTAGGTGGCACAGTGGATAGAGCCATAGGCATGGAGTCAGGAAGAATTGAGTCGAAAACTGAACTCAGACACTTAATGTATGACCCTGGATAAATCATGTAATTCTGTTTGTCTCTATTTCCTTATCTGTAAAATGAGTTGCAGAAGGAATTATCAAACCACGCTGGTGCCTTTGCCAAGAAAATCCTAAATGGGGTCATGAAGACTTGAACATAACTGAAAAACTGAACAGCAAAGAGTGGAACAAGTCAAACCAAGAGAATAAGAGGAGGTCAAACAGTACTTTTGAAACCCATCTCCAGGTCCAGCTTAGCAGGCACAGAAAATCAGACGGTCTTTTTATCAAGGGGTAAATGTGTTGCCATGGAAATGCTAGACCCAAAGCAAATAATGAAATTCTGCACCTTTCTGTAGTAGACCACATTATGAGTTATGCTGACTTTATTATTCTGAGAAAATATGTTTTTGTAAATTCCTTGCTACTTTCAGAAACAGTACTAAGAAAGACTTCGCTTATACCAGACCTTGACTGATAACAGCCACCTGGGTACCCTGTCTCCATCAATGAGATAGAGACCCACTGCCACCACTAGGATAGGGAACAGAGGCAGGAGCCCAACATGATAAGCTCTTATCTCTTTGTTTTACAAAATGAACTTTTGTTACCTACTGACTACTCCAATGTAATGCTTTTCACTGTGCCTGCACTGACCCCTACATCTTTCCCAACATATAAACCATCCCCTATAATCATAACTTTTCCCCCTATTAACTGCTTATACAGTAGAGATAGAGCCTGTATACATTGAACTTGCACCTGTGAAATAAAGCATATCTGTCCCTAATCACCCTGAATTATGTCAGTGTGAAATTCTTTCATTATTCAAACCTTAGCTCATCACCTATGCCCCAAATTGCTTCAAGTGAACCAGAACCAGTTATAGAAAGTCTGTAAATGCATACAAGTTTCACTAAGGCACATCCTTTATACTTTATTATTTATTATAGATTTCCTGAAGCAAGCTCCCCAGTCTCTTTTTTCAGGAAATTGCATCAGAGAAATTCTATGCATTCTCATGAGGGCCAATCCTCTGTTACATAATGCACATAGGTGCTATATTTTCACCCGGGAAAATATCAGTCTTCTCTTCATGCATATTGGTTTTTTGTCTCTGGGAGGAGATGGGAAGAATGCAAGCAATAATCAAGTGCTATTGTTTAGTCATTTCAATTGTATGTGACTCAATAAAATTCCATTTGGGAGTTCCTTAGCAAAGATCCTGGAGCAGCTTGCCATTTCCTTTTCCAGCTCATTTTACAGATGAGGAAACTGAGGCAAGCAGGATCAAATGACTTGTCCAAGGTCTACACAGTTTAATGCCTGAAGTCACATTTGAACTTTCTTCTAGCCCTATAGCTCTATCCACTGTGTGAGAAAGCTGCTTTGTAATCAAACTACTATCAATGTAAAGCCTTCTAATGGAAGACAGAAAACCTGGATTCTAGTCCCAATTCTGTCACTCTGTGAACTTGTGTAATTCACTTAAATTATTTCAAACTAATCACTTAGTAAACTGACTAATTTCATCCAGTGTGCATGGACATACCCAAGCAGGGAAAATCTCTACAGATGCTTAAAAGTGTGTGGGATTAAAAATCCACTTAAAAAATATAGAGACTCCTCTGAGCAAAAAAAGAAAGTTTATTTTGGCTTTTTTTCTTGAGACAAGGGCACACTTCAAATCTCACAAAAGTAGTGAAGATCAAGGAGCTGCCCCGAATTGACAGTCAAGCAAGATTATATAGCCTAACATAATCCCCTCCTTCTCCCTATCATCCCTCTCTGTTGACTCATAGTCTTCAGAGTTACATTCTACTTGTGAAAATCTACTCCAGCAACAAAGAAAAGAATGAAAGGTTTTCATTAAATATTACCTCACCATCCAGATGGTGAGAATAACCTTCAGGATTATAACTATCTTATTGAAGTAACACAAGGTCTAGGAACAGTCTACTTATCATCAAACAAGAGGAGTCTTATGAGATTCATTGGAATGCAAAGTTTTTCTCATGGAATAGTCCACTATTCCCCCACCCCCACCCCGACAGAATTGGGAGGGTGCCTGGCTTGGAATGCAAGGTCTCTCTCCCTCTTTCTTCTAAGAATAGTCTAAGAGTAATAGTTTGTCATTGTTTTAATGATTTTTTAACCCTGAGAGGATTTACTAGGAATATTAGCTCTTAAGAGGGAATATTCCACTCAAAGGGGAAGTATTTCTCTGAAAAGGCAGCTAAATGGCCCAATGAGTCAGTGCTGGAACTGGATTCTGGAAGATCTTAATTCAAATCACACCTCGGACCCTTATTAACTGAATTAACCTGGGCAAATTCTGTAGTCTGGACTCAGCTCAACTGTAAAATGGGACAAATAATAAATAGCACTTCACTCCTAGGAAAGTTGTGAGGACCATGTGAGTTAACATTTGTGGCACATAATAGATGTTTAATAAATGATAATTCCCCTTTCTTCCCTCCCCTTTCCATGTGTTTTCCCTGTCTAGCTCCACTATGATCAAGATAGCTACTGAGGAAGGTGTCCAGCCTTGGCAGTATTGCAGAGTTTTAGAACCATACCTTTATCCCTTTCACCCTATAGAGACTTATAGACTAAGAAATTTAAATAGTAGGTGAAACATGATGGATTCCTGAAGTCCTGAGCAGAAATTTCAGTAGAATCAACATATAGCATTTCTAGTATATGTATAAAATGCTAATGTAATGGGGACACAGCTCATGATCAAGCCTTATCAGCTTGACTGATATCACATCCCCCAATAGAGAATTTAAGGAGTTTGCTTCTGGCAAAATAATGATCATGATTAATAATATTAATAAGGGCGATAACTTGGAGAAACTGAAAGGAACAGTAATTCTTTCTCTCATGGTGTTTGGAGGGGAGAGATCATGTGGTAATGGGAAAAACTTTAGGGCCTTCTTTCCCTCTAAGGCCATATGGCCTTGCAAGAAACAGAACTTAGTCTTTGACCTATTTTCATTTTTCCTTTTCAGTTCTAGGTGAAGTAAGTGACACTTACACAGTCTTAGGAATTTCAGAAGGTCAACCCAGAAATCTAGGAATAAGAGTCTAGATAACTTACTATCATTGCCTGAGAAATTAAGGATTGATCTTTGGCAGTGACATTTAGGAACCTAGAACAGGAAGAGGATTCTTCAAAGTCATACCATTGGGTGTGAATTTGGTTAAGCCAATGCCTTATTGGAACTAAGCTAAGTTTTGAACCTGCTTCTCAAAAAGAAAGAGATGATATATACTCTCAAAGTATTAGGGAAAATATTTATACATTTGTTCTTGTTTTCCCTTTGAAGCAAATATTCCTTTGTAAAAAACCCTCTCAGTGTTAAATAGCTAAATATGGAACTAAGATATTAGTAACTTGGGGCAGAGGTGGTGAGCAAAGCTGGTAGGGAGAGGTTCTAGTCAATGGTAGTAGAGAAAAGATATCCTAGGTCCTCAGAGCTCAATGCATCTCTGAGGGGAGATGTGACCTGCCTGGCCCTTAGAAGTAGGGACTGGGGCAGCTAGGTGGCCCAGTGGATAGAGCACCAGTTCTGGAGTCAAGAAGAGTTGAGTTCAAATCTGACCTCAGACACTTAATAATTGCCTAGCTGTGTGGCCTTGGGGAAGTCACTTAATCCCATTGCCTTAAATAAATAAAAAAAATTTTAAAAAGGAGTAGGGTATGGTGGCAAAGAATTGGAAATTGAGTGATTGTCCATCTATTGGGGAATGGCTTAATAAACTGTGGTATATGTATGTGATGGAACACTATTGATCATTTAGAAACCAGGAGGGATGGGAATTCAGGGAAGCCTGAAAGGATTTGCATGAACTAATGCTGAGCTAGATGAGTAGAACCAGAACCAGGTATTCAACTTTTTCACTCTTTCTTGGGTGGGGAATGTCTATCTTTTATCTTTAGGATTTTCCCTTCACATTTCAATGTTTCTGTTTTTTTAAACCCTGCAGATTTTGAACTTTTTATGGTCTCACTGATATACTCTTTTATTTCTTCAAGATAAATGAGAGAAGTGGTTAAAAAAAAGACCAATGTATCTACACCATGTGTATTTTTTTTTTTGGTTTGTTTTTGGCAAGGCAATGGGGTTAAGTGACTTGCCCAAGATCACACAGCTAGCTAATTATTGAGTGTTTGAGCCAGCATTTGAACTCAGGTCCTCCTGACTCCAGGGCTGGTGCTCTATCTATTGTGCCACCTAGCTGCACCTTGCCATGTGTTTTTTTTTTTAATACAACTGGAATTTATGTGATGCTAGGTGGAGCAGTAAATAGAGAGCACTGGCCTTAGAGTTAGGAGGGAGAGAGTTCGAATCCAGCTTCAGATACTTAACACTTATGAGCTGTGTGACCTTGGGCAAGTCACTTAATCCTGATTGCCTTGCATCCAGGGTCATCTCCAGTCATCCTGATTCATGTCTGGCTACTGGAAAACAGATGGCTCTGGAGGAGAAAATGAGATTGCTGACTTAGCACAGTACTCAAATCCAATTCATGTGCTTGTCATGGCATCACCTCCCTGATGTTGTGGTCTTCTTCAAAAATGAAGGACAAACATTATCATTATAGCTGGAAGAGATCCAAGAGCTCATCTAATCGTACTTCCTCATTTTACACATAAGGAAATTGAAGTTCAAAGATGTTACATGTTTTGCTCAGGGTCACACAAATAGTAAAAGGCAAAGTCAGAATTCTAATCTACATCCTCTGATTTCAAATCTAGTGTCTTTTCCATTGAAGCACATAACTTTTTCTATATTTTGTATACAATCCATATGTTTGCTACAGATATTCTTTAGTTGTCATGATTCTTTGCTATAAATGAAAATAAGTCATTATACCTGTACTATTTTTTTTCTAGTTTAAATTTTTTTTTGTTGATATTGTTTTTATATCAAGTCACACCAAGACAAGAAGCTTTAATTAAACATTTATCATATTCCAGGCTGTTAAGAGTGCTGTGGAATAAAGAAAGGCAAAAAACAGTCTCTGCCTTCAGAGAACTCACATTCTAATTCAGGAGACAGCATACAAGCAAGCAACTCTGAACATGTATGTGTTGTGGTCAACTGAATGTAATCTCAGAGGGAAGATACTAGCAGGGAGGGGGGACTTGGGAAAGGCCTCTTATAGAATCAGATTTTGTGCTGAGCCTTGAAGGATGTAGGGGAGCCAAGAGGTGAATATAAGGAGGGAGAGTATTCCAAGTATGAGATACAGACATCTCAGTACATTTGTTCTTTCCACCTCCACCTGAAAGCTATATCTCATAAGAGAGAAAAAAGTTCGACCAAACTACTCAACACATCAACCAATCTAATATTAAATCCAGAGTTTGATCCCTACAGTGCTCCAACTTTGCAGAGAAGAGAAGCAGGTTCATTCTGAGATCTTCTCCTTGAGGCCAAGCTTGGTCATTATGTCATCACATTCAGTTTCTATTGCTTTGCAATTGTACTTGCTGTTTATGTTGTGGTAGTCATTTTGTGCATCATTTTCCTGCCACTGCTTAATTTCATCAGTTCAATGTATCTTGTCTGTTTTAATCATAGTTATCATTTCTTATGATGCATATGCTATTGATTTGATAACAGCATTTATTGTGTTATTAGTGTATTTTATATATGAATATTTGTAATGGGCGTCATCTCCCTACCTTGCTGCATGAAGCAGTTGGGCTTTGGGTTAAGGAAGCAAGAGAACAACTGATATAATGTATTTTGCATAGAGGCAATCCACTCATTCTGGGAAAGAAAGAGACACTAGAAAACCCTGGTATATAATATGACTCTTCACTTGAATTGGGTGTTAAATTCTTAATCCTCCTCTAAAATGGGTTAGTATAAGGGAGGAGACAGAGATATCTACTAATGACTAGACTAGTGAGACTGAGTTCCTTCCTTCCCAAGTTTCAGGGTGCATTGGATTTCAAATTTCACATGCAGTAGCTAAACCAAGGTTCAGATCCTGAATCCCAAGTCTATTCACTCTTGTGTAATTTTTACTATCAGTATTCCTCCAGAAATTCTGCCATTTCATTTTGAGTCAAGATTTGAATGGAAAGAGAACAGGTGAAGGAACAAACATTTATTTATTTTTTGAATGTTATTTTATTTTGTTTTTTTCCCCAATTACATGCAAAGATAGTCTTTCACCTTTTTGTAAGCTTTTGAGTTCTACATTTTTCTACTTCTCTCCCTTCCCTCTCCTCTTCCCATTACAGTGAGTAATATGATATAGGTTATACATGTACATTCATAGTAGTCATGTTGAGATAGAAGAATCAGAATTAAAGGGGGAAAAACATGAGAAAGGAAAAACATGAAACAATTTTTAAAAAATGAAATGGTATGTTTTGGTCTCTATTCAAATTCCATAATTTTTCCGCTGGATATGGATGGCATTTTCTATCATAAGCCTTTTAGATTTGTGCTTGATAGGAGTAGTTTACCTGTCAGATCTATGGAAAAGGAAACAGTTTATGACCAAGGAAGAGATGGAGAACATCATTAAAAACAAACTAGATAGTTTTGATTACATTAAATTAAAAGGCTTTTGCACAAAGAAAACCACTGTAACCAACATCAAAAGAAATGTAGTAAATTGGGAAACAATTTTTACAACTACTATTTCTGACAAAGGACTCATTTCTAAAATATACAGAGAACTGGTTCAAATTTTCAAAAAAAAAGCCATTCCCCAATTGACAAATGGTCAAAGGATATGCAAAGGCAATTTACAGATGAGGAAATCAAAATTGCTCTAAGTCATTACTCATTAGAGAAATGCAAGTTGAAGCATATCTGAGATACCACCTCACACCTTTCAGACTGGTCAATATGACCAGAAAGGAAAATGATAAATGTTGGAAGGGATGTGGGAAATCTGGGACACTAAGACATTGTTGGTGAAGCTGTGAACTCATCCAACCTTTCTGGAGAGCAATTTAGAATTATGCACAAAGGGCAAAAAAAATGTACATACCCTTTGATCCAGCAATATCCCTACTGGGTCTATACCCTGAAGAGATGATGAAAAAGGGTTAAAACATCACTTGTACAAAAATATTCATAGTGACTCTGTTTGTGGTGGTAAAGAATTGGATATTAAGTAAATGTCCTTCAACTGGGGAATGGCTTAACAAGCTGTGGTTTATGTATGTGATGGAACACTATTGTTCTATTAGAAATCAGGAGGGAGGGATGGCTAGGTGGTGCAGTGGATAAAGCAGTGGCCTTGGAGTTCAAATCCAGTCTCAGACACTTAATAATTACCTAGCTGTGTGGCCTTGGGCAAGCCACTTAACCCCATCTGCCTTGCAAAAACCTAAAAAAAAAAAAAAGGAGAAATCAGGAGGGATGGGAATTCAGGGAAGTCCAATAGGATTTGCATGAACTGATGATGGACGAGATGAACAGAACCAGAAGAACACTGTACACTCTAACAGCAATATAGGGGTGATGATCAACCTGAATGGACTTGCTCATTCCATCAGTGCAACAATCAGGCACGATTTGGGAGCATCTGCAATGGAGAGTACTTTCTGTATCCAGAGAAAGAATTGTGGAGTTTGAACAAAGACCAAAGAACTATTACCTTTAATTTTGGGAAAAAACCCATTATCTTATTATGTAATTCTGTTATCTCCTATACTTTATTTTTCTTCCTTAAGGATATGATTTCTCTCTCATCACATTCAACTGAAATCAGTGTATACCATGGAAACAATGTAAAGACTGTAAAGACTGACAGACTGCCTCCTATTGGGGGCAGGGTATACACTGAAGATTGGGGGAACACTCATAATAAATAAAATCTTAAAGAAAAAATTAAAAAAAATTGTCCTTGATCACTAAACAACTGAGAGAAACTAAGTACATTATAGCTGATCAATACACAATGTTGCTGTTAATATATACAATATCATCTTGATTCTGTTCACTTCACCTATCATCAATTCTTGTTAGTCTTTTCAAGCTTTTCTGAAGTCCACTGGTTCATGACTTTTTTTTTTTAGGTTTTTGCATGGTGGTTTTTACCAATCAATTTTTTTTGCAAGATTTTGAGTTTTACAATTTTTCTCCCTCCTTCCCTCCCTCCCATCTCGCCTCCTTTCCCTGACAGAAAGCAATCTGATATAAGCTCTATATTTATAACTATGCAAAAAAAAAATTGATATTGAACATGTTGTGAGAGAAGAATTAGATCCAAATGGAAGAAAGAAAACAATATAGGGAAAAAGTGACATTATACAGAAGACAACTTTTAAAAATTGAAGATAATAAACTTCATTTAAACTCTATAGTTCCTTCTCTGGATATAGATGATATTTTCCATCATAAGTTTTAAAATTGTCTTTGATTATTATACTGCTGAAATGAACAACTCCGTCATGATTGATCATCACCCCATGTTGTTGTTAATATGTATAACATTCTTTGGGTTCTGCTCATTTCACTCAGCATCAATTCATGCAAGTCTTTCTAGGCTTTTTTTGAAATCCCATCTGTCATGAATTTTAAAAAATAATTATGAACTTAATATTTATTATTTTTTGAGTTTTTTTGCAAGGTAGTAGGGTTAAATGACTTGTCCAAGGGCACACAGTTAAGTAGGTATCAAGTGTCTGAGACCTGATTTGAACTCAGTTCCTCCTTACTCCAGGACTGGTGCCTAGCTGCCCACCTCATGATTTCTTAGAGAACAACAGTGTTCATCACATTCCTATACCCAAATTTTTTTAGCCATTCCCCAACTGATAGACATCCCCTCAATTTCCAATTCTTTGCCAATATAAAAAGAGTTGCTATAAATATTTTTGTACATGTGGGAAAATGTCTAATTTTTTTGAGACATTAAATTATATATCTTTGAGGATATCTGGTATAACTTCTAAAACCAACTATGATGCAACGAGTGTTTAGGCTTCCATGGAGGACCAACTTCATTATGTCAAAATTATTTCTAGTGTTTATTGAAATAACAGGTTCACACAATGGAGGTTTTACCAGTAGATGAAGGCTCAGTTCATTTTGATTTGGCAGATCCTTGAAATGTGGCAGCTAGGTGGAAAAGTGAATAGAGTGCAGAGCCTGAATTCAAGAAGAAAGGTAAGATCTTGCCCAAAAAAGGGATAAAGATAACAAGAGATATAATGGATTTGATTACATAACAGAAATAATTAAAATGGAAAAAATATCTTTGCAGCAAATTTTTTTTATATGACTCTTATTTTTCAAGTGTCAGCTAGATCTAGGGGATAGAGCACTGAGCCAGGAGTCAGGAAGCCTTAATTTCCTGAGTTCAAATCTGACCTCAGGTACTTACCAACTGTGTAATCTGGGGCAAATCATTTAACTCTGTTTGTCTCAGTTTTCTCATGTGTTAAAAAAAAATGAACTGCAGAAGAGAATGGCAAACCACTCCCTTATCTTTGTCAAGAAAACCCAAAATGGGGTCATGAAGAGTCAGAAATGACTGAAGCAACTAAACAACAAAAGATTCTTGAAATTATACATCTCTGGATAAGTTGGGGTTTCCTCATAGAGGAGAAAAACTGAGGTACTGAAGATGACTTTCTGATAACCATTGGGAGCAAGGTTCTTAGCAATTCTGTCTTAGTGAACTTTGAGACTGAGTTTGGAACTCCCTAATGAATGGTTATCAATATCACTTGGTAGTTAAAAGTACTATTATAAGTTTTTCAAGCTAAACTTCTGATAGAGTAGTTATCTAATTACCATTGTGATTAACAATGATTTGTATGTTTGTTGCTGAGTTAAAATGTCTCTAATGTAAAAAAGAGTGTATTTTAACTCTATATGCTGCTTACAAAGAAAGATCCCTTACAGTTGTTGAGTATAATCTCTCCAAAGGCCCTTGATTCCAAATTACTGGAGTCTTAGAATATGTGTAAGTGAAGTATATACCCATAAGGGGAACTTCATGAATGTTAATTGCCTTTTTAAAAAAAAATGAACTCTGAATGCCACATTTCATAGGCCTTAAATAGAACATGGGAATAATCTCAGACAATGTCTGCATGGGAATGTATTTCCATTGTGGTAGAACGCACAAATAAATATAACAAGGCAGATATAGTAAATACAACCTTAATAGACCCCGATGCAATAAAATTAGTAATGAATTGAGGAAAGATGAACAAAAGAAACAGATCTAAATGGAAGCTAAAAACTGACATTCAGAATATTTTAAATACTAACTCTCTATGTTAAATTTAATGGGCCATAAGTAGAATACTGGAATGAATTCTGATGGTGTCATCATGGGGATATTCTCCACTGATAAATGTAAAAAGACAAATTTAATAAATACTACCTTTAGAAACCACAATGCAATAAAATTAAAAATGAATAAAGGAAAGATAAGCAAAAGGAACATCTAAAGGCAGGGTGAGTAATGACATTTAGAATAATGTTGGATACAAAGCACAAATCAAAGAGACAATAAGTAATTATGTTAAAGTTAATGATTATAATGAAATAACATACCAGAAATTTTGGGAAGTAGCTTAAATAATCCTTAAAGAAAATTTCATTGCTCCAAAATCTTATACTGACAAAATAGAAGAGGAGAGGATCAATTAGAAGAGACTACAACATAAATGAGAAATTCACTGAGGCAGAATAAACAGGCTTCTGTAAATTAGTCACTAAAGCATAAAGAATTGTATGAGATACTTATAGAGGTTAAATTACTTGTACAGGGTCATATAGTTAAGAAATCTTGGAAGATTTCAGCACTCTGAACTTTGCTTTGCTAGCATGCCTCATTTGAGTAAATATGATTTATGTGTTATGGCCTAAACAATTATCTTTATTTCATAAATAACATGAGAAAGGGCACTAAATAAATAAAATGTCCTTTGTTTTTCTCAATGCTCTATTCCTGAAATGTCTGTGCTTGTACTAATCTAATGGGAGACATTAATTATCTGGTTACAGCTTGCTTAGATTTGAGTTAGAATATTTATTTCTGTTCTTCAGGGATATAGGTTTATGTTGATCCATTGATGCAGTACCTTAGCAGAGGGCCTTCATGAGTTGCCACAGCAACTGAGCTGAGGATCTATCTAATGCACTGGAGGCCTCCTCTGTCTAGGTCTTTTAATGTTCTGTGGGTACCAGTGCAACACTTAGGCTGTCCATCTGTCATCCCTCACTCTCACTACATGATTAACCCACTGATTGTATTATTTTCTGAATTTTATCTGTTATGCCATTTCTTTTGGGCAAGAAATTATTAGTGATATGCTGCAACTCACTTATGAATAAATGAGTGAGTGCCTATTTGCTTTGGCTGTGTGAAACAGAGTACTTGCTTGCTTTCTTTTCCCTAGCAAACTGTATATAATGCTGTGGATGCAGATAATATATTTGATTATGAAATTGGTGAAGGGGGAAGAAGCTACATTCTTATATCCTCTCTGATACTAGGCTTGTTCATTATAATTTCACAGCATGGGGACGTATGAATGGGAAACACTACATTTAATATCAGATGTGGTTGATGGGCTGGATAATTTTGCTTAACTTTTTCTTTTTAAAATTCTTTGCATAGAGATGAATTTCTGGGGGGAGGGGGAAGAAATGCATTAGGAAATGTAGGTGAAGTAAAAACAAAAGACAGCAATGTTGAAAAGATAGAAGAGGAAGAAAGCACTTTATGTTCTTTGGAAGAAAATTGGTAAATGAAGTCACTAATAACACAGTATTACTACAACATGCTTATCATTTGTATGACATTTTATTTAATTACATTAAATTTTATTAAGTACTACAATGGGCTAGAGAGCATCCTAGAGACCAAGGATGCATACCAACTTAATAAGTTGCCATCTCTAACAATTACAATCATAGGCTGCAGTGTTTTAAGATTTACAAAGTGTTTTCTTCATAATCCTGTGAAATAGGTAGTGAAAATTTTATCATTACCTCTATTTTATGGACCAGGTTCCAAATTCCAAACTCCTTTGCTTAGTAGTCAAGTTTGAATCCCTAAGGTGTGACCACTCTACTTTTCTAGAATTATTTCTTCTTACCACCTTTTACATTTTCTACAATCTAGACAAACTGATGTTTTGGAAGAGATAATGTACCTTCTCACCTTTGAGACTTTGCTCATACTGTCCCCCAGGGAGACATCATGGTCCACTGGAAATAGTTTTGAAGTTGGGGGTCATAGGAGTTGAGTTCTAACCTTGACTCTGGTATTTACTACTTGTTGAACTCTTTTGTTGTTCAGTGGCCCTGACTCTTGTGACTTCATGCACCATGCTGTTCATAGGATTTTCTTGTCAGGTATACTGGAGTAGTTTGCTATTCCCTACTCTAGTTCATATAGTGACCAGCATCGTACAGTAAGTATCTAAGGTTGGATTTGAACTCAAGTCTTTCTGACTCCAGGCTCAGCACTCTACCCAGATGTTCTATCTACCTGCTATGTGACTTTAGGTAAGTCATTTAATCTTTCAGGGTCTCAGTTTCCTCATTTATAAAATGAGTGTCTTGGAGTACATGACTTCTAAGATCCCTTCCAACTAGAGATAAATTGAAGTACTCTTTCCCCTTATTCTTCTGTTGAAGTCAGGCTTTTACAACCCTCTTACATCAACAAAAGTTTTTTATAATAACTTACTTTTTTAATATTAGTTTTTAAAATTTTGAGTTCCAATTCATCACATTTTCTCCTCTTTTACCGGGAAGACAAATTACGTTCATATTTGAGTTTCACTTTAATCCTAGTACTAAAATTCTCCTATTTTATACATATGGAAGCAACACAGAGGTCAAGTAATTTGTCCTTAGTCACATGTCTAACAAATGACAGAGATGATGCATGAATACAGGTGTTTCTAACTCCTGGTTTAGCAATCTTCAAAGGAAAGTTTCCTCATATGAAGCATTCTTTTAATTCCTACCCTCTCTCCACCATGACCAGCCCCTTTAAACCTCGTACAATGAGCATGAGGCTTTGCCTGGTGAAAGGGGAAACGAGATCTGGCAGAGTAATTCAACCTCTGAGGTTTACTCCCAGGCCATCTTGAGTAATCATTCACTTCTCAAGGCCTCAGTTTCCTTATATGTAAAATGAGATGGTTGGACTAAGATCCCTTCCAGCTCCAATGCTTGATCTAAAATAATGTTTATGACCATTGGAAAAAATGCATGAAAGTGTTGTGATTTCTTCCATAAGAAAAGTTTTTTATTTATTAGAGTTCTCTCCAATGAAGGCCACATAGAAGATGGAACTTGCCCCAAGGTCATATTATTTGCGGTGGAATTTTAATGCAGAAGTCTTTTGACTCTAAGTCCCCTCAAGTGATATTTATTATACAGTGTAGTTATTTTTATATACTTTAGATCATTTACTAGCTTTTAAGTATCCAGAGAGAAGGGAACATATATCTGTACTTTGTTTCTTTCCTAGTGGTAACACATAGCTGTTTGTCCTTCATTCTCCAAAGAGGCATAAGGGAAGTGAAGCCTTGACAAGCAGGAGGGCAGGGCTGTGCAAAACCACTGACATCACTTTTTCCTCCAGAGCATGTGGGTCCAATGGTCAGATACGGCTTAATTCTAGAAAAGTAGAGTGGTCACACCTTAGAGACGACCCTGGATGTAGGTGGTCCGGTGGATAGAGCACTGCTCCTAGGAGGACCTGAGTTCAAATCCAGACTCATACATCTGACACTTAATAGTTGTATGACCTTGGGCAAGTCAGTTAACTAATTTCTTTGTGTGCAGTAGTGGATGAACTTTGGGTAAATTGTGACCAAAGTAAGGTCTAAAACCTATGCATATGCAAAGTGTTCTTTCTTCTCAAAGATTTTACAATTCCATCCAAGCTTGTAAACTTCACAAGGGGATTTGCCTTACGTGATCCGCTCTCCCCAGTCAATATTTAATTCGCCAATCTCTTGATTCTTAATAATAATAATTCCTGCATTGAATTAAAAGTCCGTCCTATGAAGGATGTCCTACCTGAGATATTAAGCAATTTGCCCAGGTCATCTTTCCTCCTTTAGGAGAATTTTGAAGTCAGATCTCTGAGCCTCTGAGAGGAACTGGAGGTGGGGGAGGGGAGGGAACTTGAACGTTGAGTATCGGACGTGGTTGACGTTTTTGGATAACGTTGCTGAACTTTTTTTTTCTCTTTTAAGAATTGTTTTCTTTGGCGGTGGAAGAGATGGACTGGGGGAATTTGGTGACGTAAGAGCAAAAGATGCCGACGACAAGGACGGCGATAGACAAAGGTGGATTTAGCGGCGCTTTCACTGCCCCTTTACTAGCGGTCACCGGCCGCAGGGCGGGGCCGAGGGGAGCTCGCAAGGACTACAAGTCCCATCGGCCACCGCGCCTTCCGGAGTCGGCCCCGTTGGGGGAGGGGAGCAGTCTCGGAGACCTGCCCAGCCTCCCCGTTAATCGTGCCCGCGGCCTTCCGGGGGCCCCGGGCCCGGCTCTCCGCCCCTCCCCCCGCCCGCCTCGGAAGGGCGGCGGCAGCGTCCTCCTGCACGTCGCCGTCGCCGGCGTGTGACGCAGCGGGGCCCGCGCGCTGGCCCCACGTGTGCGGCCGCCGGAGAGCCGCGGCGCGGAGCCCCGGTGCGGCCGGCAGCCCCCGACGCGCGGCCGGAGATGGAGCACCTGCAGGGGGAGCTGACCGTCGCCCCGCTGCGGGTCCTCGCCGCCAGGAACGAGAAGAGCCGCGGCGAGCTCGGCAAGTTCCTGACGAAGCAGGTGAGCGCCCGCGGGGCCCGGGGCGGAGGCCCGCAGCCGGCCCGGGGCCGCCCGGGCTGGCCGAGCGGCGGCGTGCGGAGGGGCCCCCGCGCGGGCCGCGTGCCCGTGGCGGACAGAAGCTCCAATTCGCATCCCCCCCCCCCTTTTTTAAAAGGTGTGGTGATAGGTTTCTGCTCCTGTTCTCCTCCCTGCCGTACCCTCAACCTGCGCCCCCCCTTTTCAGGTTATGGAGCTTTGCCAGAGGAGAATGCCAAAAAAATACCCACGTGTGTGTGTGTGTGTGTGTGTGTGCGCGTGCGCGCCTGTGTGTGTGTGTGTGTGTGTGTGCGCGTGCGTGTGTGTGCGCGCGTGCGTGTGTGTGCGCGCGTGTGTGTGTCTGTGTGTGTGTGTGTGTGTAAGAGACAGCCCTAGCCTCAAGGAGCTTGTAGTCTAGGTGATGATTCAAGGGCTGTGGGACATTGCATTGCAGGGTCAACAGTGTGGGACAGACTGCTTCAGAGCAGCTGGGCCGCCTCGGCTGAGCCCGGACTCAGCCTTTCTTAGAAACTGGGCCATGAGACAGAGACAGACAGACAGAGAGACAGAGAGACAGAGAGAGAGACAGGAGAGAGACAGAGAGAGAGAGAGAGAGAGAGAGAGAGAGAGTACATTCCTTGCCTCCAAAGAACTTAGCAGCTAATGAGAGTGGGACTCCTGCCCAAATGATCCTAATACCAGGCAGGATATGTATAAAGGAGAAATTCAGTAAAGGTGCTTAATCAGAGAGGTAAAAAAAAATTGTAATATGTAAATATAAAAATTTGTAAAATAAAAGATATAGTTTGTTATGACTATTATGATGAAAAGATTCCTGGAGGGGAATAGGGGGTGGGAAAGGACCAGCGTCAGGGTAACACCTCTTGAAAAGATGGAACCATAGTTGGACTCAAAAGGAGACAGACCTTTACAGAGGGAGATGGGATGGGTGCTGGGGAAAGAAGGCTAACCTCGGTGTACAGATGGCCTACAAAATGAATCTGTCTTCCTTTTGGGGAATGGAGAGTAGTTCAGGTTATCTGGAGCCTGGAATTGGGAGAAGAGGATTAGTAGGAGGCAAGGAAAACGGTACTTAAGGAGCTAGGTTGAGGAGGGTCTGGGAGTTTTTACTTCAGCCATTGATGGTTTTTTATTGAGGGTATGCAGTGGTCAGGAGTAGAATTCGTTTTAGGATTTAGATTTAAAGGGTATACAATAGAGAAGATAAATAGCCAGGAGGCTGTTGTAATACTCTTGTTGAGAAGATTTGAGCTATTACGGTAGTGTGGTGATAAGTGGAAATGGAGAGAAGTGTTAAGATCCAAATTTCTTTGCTACTCTGTTGCCTTATTATAGTTTGAAGTGCTTGTGTTCTCGAAGGCAGTAGCAGTTGTCAGGATAAGTATTAAGTGTCTAGGGGCAGCTAGGTGGTGTAGTGGATAAAGCACTGGGTTCAAGTGGATAAAGTACCTGGGTTCAAATCCGATCTCAGACACTTCATAATTACCTAGCTGTGTGGCTTTGGGCAAGCCACTTAACCTCATTGCCTTGCAAAAAACCTAAAAAAAACCCCAAAACAACTAAGTATTAGGTGTCTGAGGTCACATTTGAACTCAGATGTCCTGACTCCGGGGCTGGTTCTCTATTCATTGACCACCTTTCCTGTCCCCTGGCCTCTGTATTATTGGAAGGGACAGCCTAAACTAAATTCAGTGAGACATTATCAAAAGGTTTGCCCAAAGTTTGTAAATATTTATTTTTTGATTTATGATAGCTCATGAAATTATCTACCAAATTTTGAATTTGTTATATTCTGTATTGGCCAGAGCAGTGCCCAATCACTTTGAAATTTTTTTTTATCAAATTAGAATTAATAGGACCAGGAAAGTGATTGATTAAAAGTGAGAAATAGGGAGATAGGTAGGAATAAAGAGGGGAAATAGGCGAGAATGAAGAGTCAAATAGCCTATAATTTATAAATGTGACTGGCAGAGGATGATGGTTCCATTAGAGATTAGTCAGAAGCTTTTGGAATGATTTCATTTTTTTAGACATGTTGAGGTTGAGGTACTTGGCAGTTGGAAAAAAGATAGTGGATGGGAGTGGTGGAGCAGTTGGGGATGAAGATAAATAATTGGGAGTTATTTGTGTAGGGAGCATAATTGAAGCCTGGGAAGTGGATGAACTGACCAAAGGCCTGAATATGTGTAGAAAGAAGAGATTAATTAATTGACCAATAACTGAACCTTGTAGGGACTCCCAATTTAAGGTTTGGAGGAGGATTCTGAATGTTGTGGGAGGAGGGGATGTTTAACTAATAGTATTCAAGTTTTTAGAGATGAGGACCAAAAAGAACTTTAGCTCTTGGAATGTTAATTAGTATTTATGTAACCTTATCACAAGTGAGATTCCACTTTTATTTACATTTTATACTTGAGGAAATTGAGGCTTAAATTTTTTTGAGATTTACCCAATTTGGATGTATTTACGTTCGAGCTTTTTTTGACTCCCAAGTTCAGTATTAGATAAACTATGCTAGACTTCTTTCCTAAAACAGAAGTACTTTTGGAAAGAGATGTTCAGGACAGTGGTGGGAGTAGAAGTTAGAGTAGAGCTCTACTATCTACTATTGTAGTCAGTAGCCAAGCTAGCTGCTTAGTGATGGATGAGTGTAGAACTGGAGAATTGATGAGAAGTTTTGTAAAAGCTGTTAAAATAACTCATATCAATTCCTGTCTGGTGCTTTTTAAATAGAAGTAGTGTGGCAGAAAGTAGAGAGCTGACTTAATAGCCAGTAATACCTATGTTTAAATCCTTGCCTCTGACACATACCCAGTTCTAAGTAACTGAAGAGAATTAAGATGCAGAAAAGATACCAAACCTGATGAATCAATAGAGGGAGTTTCACCAATGAAATCACATGGTCCTACCTACATCCTTAAATTAAAAGAAGAAAATAATTGCTGTATAAAAGTAAACATCCAAATGAGGTTAGACTAAATTTGTCATAAGACTAATGTGAGATGTATTTCTAAATATGGACTGGGCTTTGTGAGGAGTCAGAAATGCCTGGGAGAATGGTAAGAAATATCATAAACAGATACAGTAAATTTCTCTCTAATACAACAGCTATTGTCTGTACAGTTTATGTGATAATCATGTATTGCTTTGTGATGGCTCTTCTATCATCTTTTATTATTTAACTTTGTGTTGGACTTGTCTTCTCCATTAGATGGAATGTTTCCCTAAAACCTCTAATTCAGCACTCTGTACATGGAAGGTGCCTAGGTGATTTATTGATTTGACCAATTGCATCACAAGGTCAATAATATCACCATTTAAGTTCATGTCTGATAGGTCTTAAATTCACATGGAAATCAAGAGCTCAGTACAGTTTTCCACTTCACTTTTAATAAACACAATTTGATTTTGCTGGAGCTTTAGATCGATCTCTCATATATAGGATATATAAAAAAATTTTTGCATGACTACTATAGTGTCCTCAATACACAGTGTTGTTCACTGAAGAAGCTACAAGTTGTATCTCTATTGACTTGTTCATAAAAAGCAATTCCATTAGCCCTCCAAAAAAATTCAGCCTAGCCCTAAGGGAAGATAAAGAGATCTTAGAAAAATAAACTATTATTATTATTATTCATACTTAGTGGAAAATAAGGAATTCTTAACTGAATATAAATAGTATGGCAATCTGCCTTTTAGGCCTCTGTTAGACTATCTTTTCCCCTTTTTCTTTTAAAGGATTAAAAGATTTTAAGCATGAGTTTATTGCTATACACAACTTTGTATATTGAAATATTTTACAGGAAGCATATTTTATATGCTACCCACTCCTTGAAAGAGGTGATGGATTCAAGATGCAGATTGAGACATGCATTTTTGGATATGATCTGGCAGGGAATTTTTTTCTTGAATAAGCATATTTGTTTAAAAGTTTGTTTTTTCTTTTTTTGATTGAGTAGAGAAGATGAGAGGGAGAGAAAATAAATCAAACCTCTTAGGACAGCAAAGCCTTTTCAGTCATACAGTCCCTTATGTTCAGAATCTTAGGTATAAAGTTTCTAGAAGTATTGTTCAAAAGTGAAAATTTTTTAAATTTTCAGTTGAATCCCCATGTAGATGGAACTGATAGATGAGCAAATATAAGTCATCCTAGGGTCTGGGTGACAGATTTTTTTCTTCTAAAGTAGTGTTTAATCATTTGGCATAATATTTGGCATATAATTATTTTTTTGAGGGGGTGGGTTTGCAAGGCAATAGAGTTTAAGTGACTTGCTCAGGGTCACCCAGCTAGGCAATTTTTAAATGAGGCCAAATTTGAATTCACATCTTCCTGACTCCAGGGCCAGTGCTGTATCCACTGTGCCACCTAGTTGCCCTGACATATACTTTGAAAACTTTTTATGTCCTAAGTTACAGATCCTTTTACAGTATCTTTTATTTTTGACTTATCAGTAAAAGAAAAATGACAATGTAAGGTAGATTCATAGAATTTTAGAACTGAGAAATATCTTAGATATTTAATTCAACCCTCACATTTTACAGACTGTTAAAATGAGGCCCAGATTATAGTGACATGTGTAAAATCATACAGCATATTAATGGTAGAACTGATATTCTACATTCTTGTTTTCCCCTTTCCCCCTTCTCAGTTTTGTTTGAAACACAAAGGGTTCTAGTTCCAACATGGATTTTTTCACTGTTTCTCTTTATCTTTAGTAATTCTGAAAGAATTAGAAATCTATATTGTGTTACTTCTAAGACAGTGTCCATTTAATCATCTTAGTTGCTTTGAATTTTTATGGAGGTTTCTACATAACATCTCTTTAGCCATATAGCCACATATACATAATTGCTAAAAATTCGTTCTGTAATAGAATAAAAACCTAGAAGGAAAATTTCAACCCCAGGAACACTGTTTGTTAAAAGGCATCATGAACTCATCTGACAGATGGATTTAGTATAAGAAGCAACATGTTAATGATGAAATAAATATAGATTTAGGCATATGATTTCAATTTCTTAGGAGCTTCTAGGAGCCATATAAAATTGTCCTTTGTCCTTGCTAAAGAAGATTTATTCTTGACCAGAGGGCTACTCCTTCCAAATGAAGCTGAAAGGCGGCTTCTTGGGTCCTCCCCCTTTTTCAGGATAGATTATCAAGGATGAATTATTCCCAGAAGCTCCCTTTTTCTTTTCATAGGAGATAAAAAAATCACAATACCATAGATTTAGAGGTGGAAAAGACCTCAGAGATCTTGTCAATCCCTTATCATTTTACAGCTGAGGAGACTGAAACCCATAAAGTGACTTGTTCAAGGTTGCATAGGCAACAAGTAGCAGGATCAAATTCAGGTCCTCTGACTTCACAACCAACATTATTTCTTTTATTTCATGCAGTCTCAAAATTGCTCTCTGTACTAGATGTTAATGTTTCTGGGACTAAGATAAGAATTTAGAACAAGACTTTTTTTTGTTTGCACCAGTTGATTTAAAACTGCTATTTTATTTGTAAATTCCTCTTGACTTCCCCAGTTGAACTACTTGAAAACTGGACACAGTCTTGTTTTTTTATGCAATATTTGTATCTTCCCTTAGACCTTTGCTAATAGATGTCTATTATTTGTTGAATTAAATAGCATTTATTTGAAATTGATTTATAATCAAGCTGTAATTGTCAAGCTGATTTTAGACTCTGCTTTATCTATTTACCTCTTTATGACAAAGTCATCCACTTTCAGGTTCTTGGGATATTTTAATCACAGTTAATCAAATTCTTGCAGGTTCTACCGAGCTGGAAAACCTTCAGTCACAGGCCTGGTGTTTCTCAGTTAGCAAATGAGACCAGTCTTTATCTAGGCTCATCATTAGGCTGGTTATCAGGTAACCATAGCAACTTCCTATGGCCACTTGTAGCCATAGCAACTCATAAAAATATGCATCAGCTGTAGTGTCTGGCTTATGCCAGTCCAGAGGCCAGGCTTGGCCTCTTTCATATATTTTCTGGAGTTCTTCCTTGTTTTTATACATTTTTATCATGATCATTGATAGGATAATAAGGTAATAAGATTTAGAATTGAAAGTGACCTTGGACATCTTATGGTTCATCTTCCTCATTTTATAGTTGAGGAACCTAAGGAATAGAAACTACCAAAGGTGCACAGGTAAGAAGTGACATACTGGGAATCAAGCACCTGAGGTCCTTGACTACAGATGCAACCTTTATTCTTCTAACCCATGCAGTGATATAATAGGGAAGAAAAACAAACATCTATTTAAGAAATAAATGATCCATGTTTGAAATATGACTGTCATTGGCTAACAGTTTATTTCAGTCAAGTCATTTGAAATGATTCATATCATCTTTTGAGGGTTTTCATCAAGGTCTTTTTTTTTTTTTTTGCAAGGCAAGCGGAGTTAAGTGGCTTGCCCAAGGCCACACAACTAGGTAATTATTAAGTATCTGAGACCTTATTTGAACCCAGGCACCCTTGACTCCAGCACCGGTGCTTTATCCACTGTACCACCTAGCCATCCCTAGGGTCATCTTATCTTAAACATAAAGAAGCTGCCTTTCTGAGAGCACAGATGATTTCTTTTGCCTAGATTCTTGAAACTGGTAAAGTGCTGGAGGCAGGAATCTAACTCTTCATCTTACAGTTTAGTCCCATTTTTAGCAAGGCATTGGTTAAAAGGAATAGAAAAAAAGAAATTGTTCTCACCTTCATATACTTTAAAATCAGTGTCTACTAATTTATTTGGCTCTTAAGATCAGTGCTTTATTTACTATAACTAGATCAGTTTTTCTTTTTTTTATTGAAATTTTATTTTTTTTCCCACTTACATGCTATGGTAGTTTTTCAACTTTTTTCCATTTCTAAATTTATGAATTACACATTTTTCTGCCATCCTCCTTTCCCCTATCCCTTTCACCTCTCTAAACTCTCTGGTGAAAGTTGTACATGTACATTTATGTTTAACATATTTACATATTAGACATTTTTTGTAAGAGCAATTGGAACTAAAGAGAAAGAAAGAAAACTGAGATAGGAAGGAAAAACATAAGAAAAGTTTAAAAAAGTGAGCATAGTGTGCATTCATTTTTCTTCTAGGTGTATGGATGATCCATACCATAGAAGGTCTTTCAGGGTTGTTCTTGATCTCTGCATTGCTGAGAGAAGCTGCATCCATCATAATGATCAGTTTTTTCATCTAATATTTACTTAAAATTTTATTTTTCAAGGGTAAAAACATCACTTGTACAAAAATATTCATAGCAGCCCTGTTTGTGGTGGCAAATGTTTGGAAATGAAGTAAATGTCCTTCATTTGGGGAATGGTTTAGTGAACTGTGCTAAATGTATGTCATGGAACACTATTGTTCTATTAGAAACCAGGAGGGACAGGATCAGGGAAACCTGGAGGGATTTGCATGAACTGATGCTGAATGAAATGAGCAGAACCAGAAGAACACTGTATACCCTAACAGCAACATGGGGGCTCACTCATTCCATCATGCACCAATCAGGGACAATTTGGGGCTATCTGCACTGGAGAATACCATCTGTATCCAGAGAAAGAACTGTGGAGTTTGAACAAAAACTGATACCTTATTGTCTGATCTTGCTATCTCTTACACTTTATGTTTCTTCCTTAAGGATATGATTTCTCTCTCATCACACTCAGTTTGGATCAATGTATACCATGGAAGCAATGTAAAGACTGACAAATTGCCTTCTGTGGGGGGGGGGGGGGAGTAAGATTAGGGGGAAAATTGTAAAACTCACAATAAATAAAATCTTTAAAAAAATTTATTTTTCAGTTAAGAAGCATTTGGTTTCTCTCCTTCCTACTTCATTCCTCTCCCCCTTCAGAAAAAAACAACCCAAACTTTTATAGCAAATATGCTTAATCAAGGAAAACAAATTCCCTCATTTGGCCATGTCCAAAAATTCATGTTTCATTCTGCACCTAGAGTGCATACTTTTCAGCATGTTTCATCATTGATCTGCTGGAATCAGGATTGGTCATTGAATTGATCAGTGTTCTTAATTCTTTAAATTTGATTTGCTTTTACAGTGTTATTATGTAAATTGTTCCCTTTCTGTTCATTTCTCTGTATTCATTTTGTCTTCCTAGGTTTCTCTGAAACCATTCCTGTTATAACTTTCTTTTGAATATTAGTAGTCTCTCATATTCTATATACCATTGCCCAATTGATGGTCATCCTTTTAGTTTTTCTTTCTTTACCAGAAGAGCTGCTATATATTACTTTTGTTGTGCATATGAATTCTTTTCTACTTCCTTTGATTTCTTTGAGGTGAGGGCTTAGTTGTAAATATTTCTGGGTCAATGAGGTGGCTACGTGGTGCAGTGGATAAAGCACCGGCCCTGGAGTCAGGAGTACCTGGGTTCAAATCCGGTCTCAGACACTTAATAATTACCTAGCTGTGTGGCCTTGGGCAAGCCACTTAACCTCACTTGCCTTGCAAAAACCTAAAATAAAAAAATTTCTGGGTCAAAAGGAATGCTCCATTAGTTATTTTTTGGACACAATTGCAAACTGTCTGGACTAATTCATAGCTCTATGAAGAATACATTAATATAATATACCTATTTTCTTATTTTATTGTCTTTTTTCTTAATTTTTGCTAGTCTGGGGAATCTTTGAGTTGGTTTCATATGCTTTTCTCATGTGGCATTTTTTCACATGTCTGTTGAATTTCTTTGAAAAATTTACCTGTTCCTCTCTTTTGATCATTTTTCACTTGAGGAAGGGGATAATGTTTAATTTGGCTACCTTACAAATGTATTGTGGGGGAAGAAACTTTGGAAGCCATAAAGTTCTTCGAATTGTGAGAAAATAGTGTTATTATTGCTTCTGATAAAAGTTTATTTTTTCAAGTACCTGGGTGTTTAAGAAGTACTACTCCCTGAGCAAACGCACTTCAGTTTGACACTGATGACCAGTCCTGACTTTTTGACATTCCAGGTTAATACAACTATTTCAGATGTGGTTGAAGGCATTGACCTTTAACCATTAACTCAAATACAGATTTATTTATATTGTGTATTGCTTTTTTTTTTAGATTGGGTATTTAGTAAAGGAAAAAAATATTATAACCATATATTTTGGAAAGAATTTTCAACAAAGGTCAGATTTTCTGGCCTTACTAGGATCTCAGAGAGATGCTTTGAAAACCTTGTTAGAATCTCTTGCATAAGCTTAGGCTTCAGTAGCTAAACCTGTAAGAACCCAGGCTCACCTCCAATCCTAGATGAGGGAAACCTGGGGAGATCTTCAGTGGAGCCCATAAGAAGCTACTTTGGAAAGCAATTTTCCCTTATTCTGTGTCCTCTTTTTTGCTTTTATTTTCTTACTCTGAAGCTCATAGCCCAACAGTCCTTAAAGCTTAAATAAAAGCCAGGTGGTTAATTTAGCTTATTTTTCGAAAACCAGATAGTAATATTTCAGACACTTTTGTGAGTGGTAGCTTCTTATAGAGGGTGGAAAGGAGAAATGATTCCTTTACATTCTTCAACAATATCTATCCTCCCTTTCAGGGCCTTCATGGTCAATATATGGATTAGTCTTACATGACTGTGCTTAATTGAAGAAAGAGTAATGATAGTGGTACCATTAAAAAAAAGAAAAGAAAGGAGACTTATTGAATCATTTAGCAAAATGGCATAGAAACAAATAGAAGGCAGTTCAGAGAGAGATACAGCTAAGCAGGATGAAATTGAAACTGTTGAATTTATTATCTACTCTTTTTTTTAAAAGATTCTCAGTATCACATAATTTTCTCTTTGTAATCTAAATGAAAAATGTTCATTTTTTTGCTATTTGTCAAGGTCAGAATAACAAAAAGGGAAATTATTTTTAAGGATCTATTGTTATGATATTCTCATTCTAATTAGGTCATTTAATTCTAGGAGAATAAAGAGATTGTCAACCTTTTTTTTAAATAACGAAAATATTTTCCTTTTGAATCCATAGAGCTTAATGAGATTCCCTTTGCTCATTTTAATCATAGTTGACATTTTACATATCATTTGGGCCTCACAAAATAATCCTGGGAAGTAGGTGCTTTACTTGTTAATTATCCCTGCATTACTTTTCAAATTTTATTGTTTTAAAAATTTTTTAATTTTTTAATTTTTGAACTTTACAATTTTCTCTGGATCTTGCTTCCTTCCTCCCACCCCCCACAGAATGCAGTCTGTTAGTCTTTACATTGTTTCCATGCTATACAGTGATCTAAATTGAATGTGTTGAGAGAGAAATTATCCCCACTTTATAGATGAAGAAATTGAGGATTTAGAATGGAAGTTCATTTTAGTTATAGTATATATTAGTGGTTGGATTTAAATCTAGACCCCCAAGATTCCAAGTCCAGGATTCTCTGTTACACATGGATACCTCTCAAATTCTACTTTTTTTAAAAAAAACTATTTTTTAAAAAATTCAACCATTTTAGCCCTTAAGTTGATGAAAGCAAATCAAAACAGGTTATTAAAAATGCATTCAAAATAAAATGATTCTGGCAAAAAAAATCCAAACATTCAAACAATTCTATTATTAAATCACTAAATCACTAAGGTTATTTGGAGACCTTTTAATGTGTTGTCAAGTAAATAAAGTCTTTATTTCTGAAAGGTTCCATTTTAATGCTTTTAAGACCTGTTTTCTTATGTTGTCTTAAGTTTTTTTTTAAATTTATTTAAGGCAATGAGTTTAAGTGACTTGCCCAATAGGCAATTATTAAGTGTCTGAGGTTGGATTTGAACTCAAATCTTCCTGATTCCCGGGTCTGTGCTCTATCCACTGTGCCACCTAGCTGCTCTTATGTTGTCTTTTGTTGATTATTCTGATTTATAGCTCTTGATTGCTCTGATAGATTTATGTAGGCAAACATCACACATCTTAGTGTTATTGTCATTATTTCTGGGTTGTAGAATTTTAGTGTAGAAAAGATTTCTGCTATCATTTTCCTCTTGACATTCTTGTTTTTGTAGCTAAGTTTCTTCTATGGCTTCTGTTGCTGATGCCTCACAGTATGATGAAGGAACATTTCTGACCCTTAACTTTTGGGAATAGAGAAGAATGCAGACACTGCTGACTTATGACAGATACAATTTCTTAAATTTTGAAATAGTAGGGAGCTCAGAGGCTTTCTAGCCCAGTGGATTGATGCCCTCAATCACTAAATAGTTGTGGTAAGGCCGAGATTTAAATTCATATCCTCTGACTCCAAATTCAACCCTCTTTCCATTCCACCGTGATCTTTTCTTACTTCAAACTCAGCATTCTTTCCCCCTTTACCAAACTTCTCTCTCTCTCTCTCTCTCTCTCGCTCTCGCTCTCGCTCTCGCTCTCTCTCTGTGTATATATATATATATATATTTTTTTTTTTCATACAGATGTGATAATCTGGAAAAATTGAATTTGTGGGGTCCTGAGATCTAGAAAGGGATTAGTGAAAGGTACAAGACTGTTGTAAGACAGTCTTTTTCCTCTCTTGGCTCTTCTCTGATGCTGGGAACTTCTTTATCTTCAGCTTCTTGGGGACTCATAAGTTTCCAGGTTTCTGAGATGACTTTCTGGCTATGTAACTGTAAACTAATAGTTAAGTAGATGAACAAGGTTAACTACAGTGAAACAAAAGGAAGCAAGGAACCAAGCATTCATTAGGTGCTTGCTATATGCCAGATACCTTGTTAAAAAAAGGAATTTTAAAGAAAGAACTGATTCCAGTTCTTGCTTTTTTTAATATCAGTGATGAAATAGAAGCATTAATTTTCCCTCTCCTCACTCTGCCCAGTCTTTTGAAGCCTTTGGGCCTGGATACCAAAATACCTTTTTATTTTCATTTAAATTGGTTTATTTATATGATCACCTTACCTCAAGACTTAAAAATTTATCCTAAGGAATAAGGAAGATAAAATCTAGAAAAGGACCTCTGATCTGGAATATTGAGTTCTGATTATCATTTGACTGAATGATTTTTTGAATTTTTTCTATCTCCAGTTTGTTACTGTATGAAAATGGAAGAAATGATATTAATAATACTACTATGAAAAATATTTTGTGGAATTTTAAATATTTTACAGTCTATTGATTTGAGTTCAATTTTAACTTTTATTTATTGTTTTAATTTTAATTTTCATTTGTTGTCATGGCTTATGTCCTTATTCTGTTTTTTTTTCATTCTGCAAAAGTTTGTATACATTTCAGAGGAATATATTTTCCCTTTTGATTCTAAAATAAAACTATCAAAAACTGATGGTATGATTCTCATCTATATTGCTGAGATAGTCCTGATTTTGTTTTAAATTATCTTTGACAATGCTTTGCAAAAGGAATATCCTTTGTTAAGTTATATGTTGTGTGGTTTCTTTTTTATTACTAGAAATCATTTTTATTATCCAACCCTCATTTGAATACCACTATTGAAAGAATCCACTTCCAGTTGAGGTAGACAATTCTAATTTGGACAAAGTTCTTGGTTATATCAGGCCTAAATATTTTTCTTTGCAACTTCTACCTGTTGCTTTCTAGTTTTGCAGTCTCCACACAAACAGAACAAAGGCTAATTACTACTCTTCCACCTGACAGCGTTTCAACTAAATGAAAATAATTATCATCTCTGCTTCTCTTCCAACCTAGTTTACCTTCTGGGCCAAATCCCCCCCCCCCCCCCCTCAACTGCTGCTCCTGTAGCCAAAAAAAAAAGCCAAAAAACCCCATCCACAAACATTTATGAAGAGTATACCACTTTCTAGAAGATGGGGATTATAACACAAAAAATGAAACTGTCCTTGCTCTCAGATTTTACATTCCTATTGTATTTCAGGATCCTTGTCATTCATCATCTATGTTGATTCCTCATTGTGAGTTTTTCTTTAAAATTCTGTCATAGACTCTCTTCCATTGTGTATACAATCTCCTTCAGCACCCTTTTTTTTTGCTTCCATGGTTTTAATTATCACTAAGCAGGTAACTCACAGATTTAAACATCTAGCCCCCTAGGCTTCAATCCCATATTGCCATTTTTCTCATTGGCATTTCATTTAGGATATTCTTGAGACATCTCGAAGCTGAATTTATTAATCCCTAATCTTATCTAATTTTAGGCTTTATTTCCTTAAAAAAATAATTTTTTTTGGTTATCTTTTCCTCTGAATCCTTTCCCTGCCTATTGAGATCTTAATACTTTGGTTGATAAGGTAGCATTGGTATATAGGAAATTATTAGTGAAGGCAGTATGTAATTGTGTCAAACTGAGTGTTATAGAGATAAAATGAATTGTATAGAAATTTATACAATAGAGAGACATCAGGGAGACAGTACTGTGCTCTACAGAGAACATGAAACTGCAGGTTAACTGTTCAAGGTTAGGTAAAACTTGGTTTATGTTAAATGAAAGGAGAGCACATTCCATTGTTAAGGAACTATGTGCATGAAAGTATAAAGTTTAATATGCTTGAAATTTGGAATTTGGTTGAATTTGACAATTGTCATTTTAAGGGTTTTTATTTAGTTTCTGTTTTCTTTGTAACTCTTGGTAAGAGTTTTTTAAAAAAGCTTTATTGATGATATTACCCTGATCAATTTTTCAGGTATTCCATGTTTTGTTTCTGCCCGTCCTTCCCTCTATTAAGCCTTCTCTTGTGAAAGGAGAAACAATTGAGCACACTAGCAAAAAAGCAACATAATAGATGTAACATTTGTACCTACCCCACCTTTTGGCCCGATAGGGGAGAGAGGAATTATCTGAAAGGAGTTTTGTTTTGTTTTTTCTGTACTAGAATGCCAAAGAAGGGTTTAATGCAGATCAGAGGATAAGAACAGCACAATTTTTGGAGGAGTGGGGGGAATGCACCTTTCTTTACTTTTTAGAAAGGAGTGAGGATCACAGAATTTTTGCCAGGTCACTCCCTTGTGCCCTGATTAGGAAATACTAATATCCCTAGAAAAAGAGGATTGTTGATGTTTGTACTTTCATACCTTGATGTTAGAGATGAGTCTTTCTGGATGACTCTGTTCTTCCCAAACTGACATTTCATACTCTGGTACTCTTTTGCACCAGAAACCTTTCCTGGTGCCAAAGTTTTTTGGTAGGTACTCCTCCAGTTCCCTTGTATTTGCTTATTTGTTGTATTCTACTCCTTTCTTCCCCAGCTCCTCCAAGTAGAGTGTAAAATAATCAGGTTTTATCTTAGTATACTTTGAATGTGACATTGTTGCTTTTTTTGTTAAATATTTGTTAAATTGAATCAAATACTAGGGAATTCTGGCAGATTGGGGATGCTTATTGGTTGTAATAGGACTAGTAGCAGGATTTTTAAGTGGTGACTTTTGTAATATGTTAGCTATACTTGATAAATATTTGAGTGAGTGAAATGATAATTGAAATTTTGTTGTCTATATAACAGAATTCATATTACATTCAATGTTGATTCCAAAATCTAGTCTTCCATAGTATTCCAGATTGCTTGATGTTTTCTGGATATTTCAACTACCTGAGATTCTATGATAGTCATTCATATTATTTTAAGGACCTAAAATTTGTTTAGAAATAAAGTTTCATTCCAAATTCCATTTCAAAGAAGCATGACTTTGTGACAACAACCAATTCTTTAGAAGAATAAATTAAGAATGTAAACTTTATAAAGGCAAGAACTGTTGTATTTATATCTTATTTCTAAGGCTTATCTCATAGTATTTGGATATCATAAATTATTGTTGAATTACTATTAAGTAAATGGAGAACTTTTAAATTTATGTGCTTTAAAAATTTTTTTTATTCTGAACTTGACAGATATCTGTTTTCCATTCACTTTTGAAACTTAGAAATTAGGTAATGGAAGACTGGCTTGGTGCAAACGTGTTATTAAAACATGGCATTTTTTTTTTCCCTTCTAACATAGACATGGACTCAGCAAGATCGTCAGTGTCTTCTTAGTACTTTATCACAGTTGCTTCTGGATAAAGAATGTACTATCCTTATTGGTCGTCAGCTTCGACCTATTCTTTTGGATTTGCTGGAAAGAAATAAAGAAGCCATCCAAGTTGGAGGTCAGATCAACCATGATCTACATGAAAGACTATGTGTGGCCATGAGCAAGCTTATTGGCAGCCATACTGATGTCCTTCCGTGAGTAATACTAATAATAATTCTATTTATTTTTGTCTGTGATGACTGAACTTATTAAAAGTCTTACTGAAAAAGGGGGAATAAAGATACCAAAAAAAAGGTATAATGATTGTAGCTTTATAATTGAAAAATAAATAAACAAAATAATGACAGAATCTCTCTATTTTTGCTTTGAGAAAAATAGTGATAACAATATACCAGGATAGGTTAAGTCCACCTCTCAGATCTTAAACTCTAAAATTCTCCTCTGCTGCCTCCTCTTCTCATCCTTATGCCTGCTAGACCAATTCTACCTTTATTGAGACTCCAGGAGTCTATACCTTGACCTATGTATTTCCCCGTTCACTCTCTACTTCTTATTATATTTATCCATGTACAGGTTGTATTCCCTGGCAGAATGATAACTACTTGAGAGCAGACACTGTTTAATATTTTTTTCTCTATATTCATCCCCATTGTATATTCTGTAATGTCAGAAATTATATCTTAGTATGTCTTGCAGTACTTAGCAACAGACCTTGTCTGTAGAAAATGCTTAGTAAATTTTTGTTATATGAATTTATATGTACATAAAGATAACCAGGCTAAATATGTTATAGTAGATTTTTACATTTTATAATTATGCTTTGAGAGGCATTTGACATGACATGTAAAGCGAATGAGCAGGATTAGATGACCTTGGAAGCTATTCCTCTCCAGTCAATGTAACAACAAATTATCTTATAATTTCATTCTTCTGTTTTGCTGTTGACAGAAAGCTTATTTTTTTGTGGAAAGAATGCAAAGTGGAGCTTCACGTTATTGTTATAATATTGAAAAGTTACTTTGAAAAACGAGCATATTTATGTGAAGGTCTTTGAACTCCCAGCATGGAAAAATTGTTTCTGTATAGCAGTATTATTAATATCTTTTGTAAGAAGGATGTTTATTCATAAATGGCACTATTAAAACATCTCTTACCATTTTGATATACTTTTTATGTTATCTCTGATCTTTTCATGGGTCAGATGAATAAAAACTGAAATATCTGTCTATATCATTACCCAGAAGAAATTTACCAAAAAAAGAGTAAGGGGGAAAAAAACTGTAGAGTAGAGAAATATGGAAATTCACAAAGGTAGAAATATTGTCTATAATCCCTTATAGGTAGGAATTATGTGATCTACAGAGATGAAAATAAGCATGGTAATGTTACCAAATTATTCTTAAATTTTTTTTAACTTAAAAATTTGATTTGATCATAGTGCTGTTTGATTATTTTTGGCAGATGCATCTTACATTAAATTTCTGGAGAAATGAAGTGCTGGTACTAACATGAAACCTCATTGCTTTTAAGTCTCCAACAAAGTAGAATTATACTTTGGAATAGTGTTGGAAATTTATTAAATTAAAGAGTGTTAAATGTATTTTCTCAGTTGCAGATTTTATGTTTAATGATAAATGAATGTGATATTTCATCAACATATTTTTTCCCCTTTTCCTTCTCTAAAGCATGTTAAGTTTCAGTGGATCATAAAATTTAAAATATCACTATACATTTTACAATGTTGGCATTGTTTAGTGGGAGTGAGGCTGGTCATATTAGTTTATTTTGAATTTTAATAGGTGACATTGTTCTCTGTCCCAAATCATCATCTAAAAGATGGATATAACAATATTATTTATATAGGGTTTAAAGGTTACAAATATTTCATTTGATCCTTCAGCAGTCTATGAGGTTGGTCCTATTATGATCCCTATTTTACAGATGAGGAATAACCAGACATACTCAGGGTTATGCAACTAAAAAGTATCTGCTGTGGAATTTGGGCTTGGATCTTCCTGACTCCAGGGCTAGTGCTTTATCCTAGCTGCCTTTAAGGAGGGTTTCCTTTATGCTTTGTAATATTTTATGTACCTTACTGTCCTTATATCTTAATTGTTTTTAAAATCTCTTCATATTGTACACATGAGCCCATGCATGATATATAAGTAATCTTATTACATGTGGTGTGTCAGCATTGCATTTACCTTGCGTTGTATGTTGCATAGTCCTTAGGAAATATAGAAATCAGAACCATTTCTGTTGGAAAGCAAATTATACATATCATAATTTTCTCAATGCAATGGAAAATTTACATTGTAGATAACACTTTAAAGAATGGAAATTTATTGATATTATTTTCTTCCTAAGTTCAAAAAATTATTTTATGATTCCCCCTATTGTCTGTTCACCCTCACAAGAATTTTGTTGAGGACATTTTATACCTATTTTATAGATGAGTATTTGAAACAGAGAGCAGTGATGCAATTCATGTCTCCTTTTCATCCTGATTTTTAAGTATTTCTGTGTTGTTGCATCCTAAGTTTTTAGAGTTTTCTCTGTGGTTCAATGAGGTGTATCTCCCTCTTTATTTCTTGACTTTACTAAATCTAGTCTATATCTGTTACCAAACAATGGAAAATTAGATTTTCTTGTTCCTGAGAATCCTCTTATAAGATCTTCTGGTCTGTGAGGTTTAAATGTGATGTTGGCTTAGATATTTGGTTTTAATACTCATCTTTTCTTTTTTTTGTTGTTCTTTGTCCTGCAGTATGTTTTATTTCTTCCATAGAGACCTGTACTTGAATGTTGTCTCTAATTTTAGGTAACACTTTTATTGTTCGTGCCTTCTTTTTAAAGGTTTGCCCTAAGATATTTTAAAGACACCTTCCCAGTCTTTCAAAGACTCTTCTTGGAAAGTTCAGATGCCAATCCTGTTCGTTTTGGGCGCCGGCGGATGAAATTGAGGGACCTGATGGAAGCAGCTTTCAAGTTTTTACAGCAAAATCAGTCTACATTTCGGGAGCTTTGGGACTGGAGTGTGTGTGTTCCACTCCTTAGGAGTCATGACACTTTAGTTCGCTGGTATGTAGAGACATGCAAATTCCTCCTTTTCCAAAACCGCCAGAAAATGGGACCTGGAGATTATTTTTGTGTCAGAAATCCTGCTCACAATGTATAGCTGCTTATATATGCAGTCAAGGGGAGGTTATTGTGTCCCAGTTTCTATTTCCTAATCTTATAGCTCTTTCATTTTTGGAAATATCATAGGTTCATATATTAATGGCAGATTTTTGTTTTCACTTAATTATGAAGTAAATTTTGAACATGTGTTTTTTTTTTCCCTAGGTATACTGCAAATTGTCTTGCTTTGATTACTGCAATGAATGAAGAGCACAAATTATCCTTCTTTAAGAAGATCTTCAGCAGTGAAGAACTGATACATTACAGGCTTAAGTAAGTAAAAATCATAGATCTTCTTGATGATTTTATCTATATACTCAAGTTTTTAGGAGGATCAGTATAGTTATTCTTACTTCCAGAATGGCTAATGGGGAATCTTCTTTTTTCCTTAGATTATTAGAAGAAGCACAACTACAAGATGTGGAGAAAGCTTTGCTTTTGGTCACTCCAGACACTGCCCTTTGGCATACAGAGAAAGACCCACAGCAAATCCAGGGCCACTTCATTTCTGGTGATCTTTCAGCCAACGTGACAGCAGTCTGTGGAGTGGTTCTCCCACGACAGTACCCATTACCCACAGAGCAGGTAGGTAGAGATGATTGCAACCTCTTTCTTTAAAATAATGGCTGTCCTACGATTCATCTTAACCATTCTTGCCCTCAACCAAGATTTGTGTTCTGTTCATACAAACCATTAAGGTTTGGCAAATTGGAATTATCAGAAAAAGAAATATTCAGGAAAGGTATTAGAATTTCATTAACCTACTAATCTTGAGAAGTCAGTAGATCAAGTATTATTGTTTATAGTTTGCAGTGAACAAGGTGAGGTATCGTGGTTTGTTGAAAAGCTTCATAATTGGTCAAATATGTAGACTCTCAGTGCCTTGCATGGAAGGACTTTAGAAATGCTTTTAGAATAGAATTGAATTTGGCTCTTTTAGTAAGACTTTTTGTAGCCCTTTTTTTTGAATCAAACCAATTTGAAGTTTTAATTTGTTTCTTTTATATCTATACCTTGTTGATTTAAAAGACTAAAAACTAAAATTTATGAAAAACAGGTTAAAAAGCAGTATTTCTTCTGAAGCTCTCCATCACAAATTTCCTAAATATTCTCAAAAGTTTTACATTTAAACTGGTTAAAATCCTAGGACCTCAATGGAATACTATGATTTTTCTTAATCTTTGAACTCTACAGTACATTAGTACCCTTTACTAAAAAACCAATAACAATAATGGAAGGAACCTTTCTTGATCTGACAGTAATATGGTAATTTTCCTCACATGAGATTTCAGCCTCCTTGGACAATACCTAGAAAAAGCAATTTCTTTTTAGGTAATAATACTTTTAGAAGAGGGAAAGTGTGGAGAAGAGGGCTTGAAGAATCCTTGAATCACTACTACTAATCCTAAATTTACTTTTCCAACCCCATGAGGGGTTGATTGCTTAGAGGTCAGAGCATCTTAGTTTCTTGACCTAACCTATTGTTAACCATTTTCTTGTAGGGATCAAATTTGAGAAATTTTATGTTGGAAATTAATTTCTGCATTTTCCTAACTGCTCTGTCCCCTAGGAGGAGCACATTGTAGCTTGAGTATAAAATTAAAAGGCTCAAAAGAAAAATGCTGGAGACAGAGACAGAAACATTTTAAATTTTATGCCCCTCTTAATGATTATTAGTTTCAGAACAAATAGAAAACTTTGTAAATTAGTTTTTTGATTAATTTTTGTCTCATTTCTCTTGGTTCATCACAGCTTTACCTTTGAAGGAATTTTTAGTCTATTGTAGACTACATAAGATTACATAGATATTTCTACATCTGTGTTCAGAAATAAACATTTGAAGTTGCAGACATTCAGAATCATTCTTACTGACAGTGGTCAAGAAAGGCTAAAAAGCAGCTATTGACTTTTTGGGAATTAAACAAATAATCTTTTGGGGAAATTCCTGTTTCTTAAAGTGACTTTCATATGACATGTTTTCTTCAGCACAGTAGTAACAAACCTTCTTTGTTTGAGCAGGAGGTGGCACCTCATTCTTTTGTGTTGGTCGAGTCTGTCTCTAAAAATCTCCAGAGCTTGGCATTGGCTGTTGCTTCTCAGAGTGCTGTGTTGCTAGAAGGACCAATAGGATGTGGCAAAACATCCTTAGTGGAGCATTTAGCTGCCATTACTGGAAGAAGGAAACCACCTCATATTCTTAAAGTCCAGCTTGGAGATCAGACTGACAGCAAGGTAAGAAATGGCAAGTTTTTGGAGTCTGGAGACTACAATACCTAAATTTTGGTATTTTGTGACTCTGAGAACGTAAGGCTAATCATTGAGTTTAATTTAAGAAGAGGTCAAGCTGTGCAAACATGATGTTTCCCTGCAGGTGATGTCTCTCATGGTGCCATCTGTTGTGAGCTTAATGTGTGTTCTCTTTGCAGATGCTGCTGGGGATGTATCGCTGCACAGATGTACCAGGGGAGTTTATTTGGCAGCCAGGGACTTTGACACAGGCTGTTACCAAGGGTCACTGGATTCTCCTGGAGGACATTGACTATGCTCCTCTGGATGTGGTATGTTGTCTCTGCAAGATTTTCTAAAGGAAAGCTTTTATTTTCTTCAACACTGTTAGTGATTGTTTTTCCAGAAAAAAATTTTTGAATGAATGAATTATATTGAGGAACTCAATTTCTTCTTGAAGACTAAGGAAAGTGAGCAAGTAGTTAAGTCTATGTTGTAGGAAAGTGATCACTGATCACTAATATGAGTTGACTAAATGGAATAACACTTTATCTCTACCCCTTTGAGATTGTAATCACTGGGGAGGAAATGCAGACTAGGAGTTAATCAGACCTGAGTTCTTAGTCCTGTCTCTGACACAAACTGGTTTTGTGATTCTGTGAAAAGTCACTTAAACTTTCCCATGGCAACTTTCTTAAGACATTTCAAATTGTAGGGCAGATTCTGATTAATCAGTATTGGTAGAAAGAACCTGCACATCAGGATCTCCTTGTGCCAGGGATATCACATTCTTTAAAGAGAAAGAAAGAAAGAAAGCAAAACTACCTGTTGGGAGCCATTGTGTATGGGAGCATTGTGAATTGTCTTCACCTGGTGTCCTTGATCACCAGTCTTATTTTACTAAGTGCTATGGCAGTGGGAGTGAATTAGAGACTGGAAAGGTATTTAGGCACTGGTGTTTTGGTAAATAAATAAATAGAACACTTGGAGATCTTGATGGAGTATTTGTCTCCCTTGTTATCCTTGTCTCCCGCCCCTCCAACACTTGCCTAGGGAAGATTGAAAGAGTCCAGAAGTAACTCAACACTAACCATTGTTGAGCTTCTTCTCATAATGTTTTGTATCTGCTCCCTTTTCCTCAGTGAGTCTATAGTTAGTTATGAACAGGTCAGGTAAGGAGATGAGAGAAGGGCAAATTTTCCCTGATTCAGCTGCAGATAACATTTGTTAAGTTTCTACTTTGAGAAGAACAGTGAGACACAAAGCTAAAAGTTAGTCCTTGAAATCTATAATCTAGTAGAACATGATGTGCACAGAAGGTGCATTGGATGCAAAACAAAATTCTGAGGGACAATGGATGGGAGAATACAGTCTCACCAACAGAGGGAGGGGATCAGTATGTGGAGGAGACATCATTTGAATTAGACTTTAAAGTCTGGTGTGGAATTCATCAGGTACAGAGGAGGAAAAATATGGGGAACAAATGTGAGTAAAGGGAAAGAAACAAGAAAACACACAGCAAATTTTGGGAAATAGAATAGTCCCATGTAGCTTGAGTATAAAGTTTATAGAAGGGTGAAGAAAAGAGAGAAGGCTGGAAAGGTAAGCTGGGGCTTGAATTGTTGAAGGCCTTGAGAGCTAGGCTCAAGAGAGCTTGAATTGTCCTTGGGAAGCTGTAGGAAAGTGCTGTAAACTTTTTAGCAACCACATGCCTGGAAGATAAAAGCCTGATGGCTAAGCAAATAGTAAGTATCTGAGGGCAGATTTGAACTTGGGTCCTCCTGAATCCAGGGCTGGTTCACTAAATTCTTTTCATTCATTCATTAGTATGAAAGATAGATTGAGGCAGAGAATAGAAACAGGAAGAGTTATTGGGAAGGAAGGTAGGAGAGAAAGGGAATGAGCATCTACCTAGAGTGACTGTGAATTGTTAAATGGCCTGAGTGTTGTACCCAGAGGAGCTCACAACAATCCTGGAAGGCAGGTGCTGCTGGTGCCCCTGTTTTGAAAACTGACTACATAGATATTAAGATGGTTAACATAGTCAAGTATTGTTGGCCAGATTCTAATCAAGTCCAAGTCCCACATTCTGTCCCTAGGTCACAGTATTTAATGTGTATTAAGAATGAATTGGGAATTGGTCATTTCTCAGTGGGGCCTTGGGAATGCAGTAATAGGAGATAACATCTGGGTTCCAAAAAGACAACTATTTTGGCATTTAAGATAATCTTTGTATTCTCCCCCCCCCCCCATTATTTTTGTAGAATTGTTCTTTAGGTACTGCATTAGCTATTCAGGTTTCCATTGCTATTTCTGCAGTCTTAATCGTACAATATCGTTTTTAAATGGAATTTTAAAGTTTAATTTATCTTAACTTTCTTAACTTTTTAATTCTATCTTAACTTTCATTATATAACTGTAGACTTTCTCTTGAGAAAATGATTTCAAATACGTATTTATGTTCTGCTTCAAAATGTGGGGAAAAGAACAGTCTTTGGTATATGCAATTTATAAAGTACTATAATTTGAATCTCATTTTAGTTTGGCTAAAGTACAGTCTTTCTTACTTTTAAAGTTATTGGTATTTTATGAAATGATGTTACTTATTAGGATATTGGGAGGATCTCAGCCTATATTCAGATTTTTGATCTGTGTTTTGTTTGCCTCCATGAGGGAGCTGATTTGGCAAATGTATTTTTCTTGTCCTAGATGTATGTTTTTTTCTGAAAACTTAAGTAACTTTTCTTTTGTAGATTTCTGTGCTGATTCCTCTTTTAGAAAATAGAGAACTTTTAATTCCTGGTCGTGGTGATTGTCTGAAAGTGACTCCTGGATTTCAGTTCTTTGCAACCAGGAGGTAGGTAGGCATGTTTAAAATCTTGAACTTTTCTTGAGAATTCAGAATTTTGAATTCTTAATCAAAAGGTCCTGAACTTTGATACATATATAATTATTAAAGAATTTGTGTGAAGAGATAATTATGATCACAGTGATAAACAGCACTTCTTGCTTCTGTGTCCAAATTACATTTGAACTAGAAAATCAAATTATAGAATATAGTAAATTGCTTTATTATAACCAAATAGAATCACTTTTAGAAATTAAGAATGTTTATATTCAAGCCAATTTAAAGGATTATTAAAGAATTAAAAAGAAGTAGAGAAGAAAGGAATTAGTCTTAAATTTTAAACAGACTGGGCAAAAGTTTTTGTGATTTCATTAGTGTGGATGATCTCCAAATACAGAAACTTCTTCTGTGGTTTTTTAGTCTAGACTCTTAAGACTTGCCCCTTGCTATGTAGACCAACAACTCCTTTTTAATGACACTGAAAAATTCATTTACTTGCCAGTCTGTGAGAGATAGGATTTAAACCTATGCATTAGAGCAGTCCTTTATCTTCTTCCTAATGTTGCCTGTCATATAGAACTCTTAGTGTCAACAAATTAATGAGTAACAAATAAAGATCTATTTGATAATTTTTCCTTTTCAAGTTTGTGATCTTTTATTACGTTGGGCTTTAATTTTGTTTTTTCATTTATTTTCAGGTGCAGTTCTTTATAGCTCTTGTATTATTGATGTTCTTTTATATTAACTTGCACAAGAACCTTCCATATTTCTTTCTATAACTCATTTGCTGTTTTTATGGAACACAGACATTGTTAACTTTTAATTTTCCATACTTTATTCAACCATTATCCAATTTTTGTACTTATAGGTTGTTTCCATTTTTTATATTACAAAATATAGTTTTATGATATTTTTAGGACAAAGTTTTAAAAGGGGACTCTCTAGGTGAGAATATATGGTTAATGGCATGACTCTTTACTGTATATGACTGTTATTCTCAGTGTTTACATCAGTCTGCAAGGCTATTTACACTTTATTAAGGTTCCTGTTTTCACATGGATACTCCTTCAATTTTAGTTTTATATTATACTTACTTTGACTCAGCTTAAAGGTAAAACACTGTTAGCATCTTTAATTGTGTGAGTAGGTTTCAAAGACAGAAAAATAGGTAATGGAGCCTTGAGATAAATATACAAGTTCTAGACATGAAGGGAAACTTTAATAATTTGAATCACATCAGAAGATATGACTAAATATACTAGCTAGCTGTGTGACTTTGTGCTTTTTATTTTATTTAGATTGTTTGGCTGTGCAGGAAATTGGTACCGTCCTCACAATAGCCATGCTATTTTGCTAGACAAATATTGGACCAAAATTCACATGGAGAACATGGATAAGACAGAACTTAAAGAGGTATGCCTGCACTTTAAATTAATTTCTAATCTGTTAGATGGTATTGTAATGATGATTTTTCCAGTTAAGACTTAATTTAGTTGAATATTAGTGAAAAATAGGATATTTGACACACCTGCATGAAGTAAATTCTTTTTTTATTCTTTTTTTTATTTTGGATTTTTTGCAAGGCGGTGGGGTTAAATGACTTGCCCAAGGTCACCCAGTTAAACAAATAGTAAGTATCTGAGGGCAGATTTGAATTCGGGTCCTCCTGAATCCAGGGCTGGTGCACTATTCATTGTACCACTTAGCTGACCTCATGAAATAAATTTTTAAAATTCAGCTTTTTTTTTTTTTAAGGTTTTTACAAGGCGGTGGGGTTAAGTGGCTTGCTTATTATCTCTAGCACTTTAGCACATTGCTTTTTCATTCATTCGTGACCAGCATTTTCTTTCCTCTCCCCAAATTTTTATCTTTCTCATATAAAAACCTCAGCCCTTGAGGTGGTCTGATAATATTAAAAACAAGGATAAAAATGGCATTGGCTCTACAGTGATAAAAAGCAAAGGAAATATATTTTGTGTTAAGTAGTACAGATAAATTAACCATATTTACACATAAGATAAAGTCATTTTATTTATTTTTAAATTTTATTTAATATTTTATTTTTCCCTGGTAACATGTAAAAAGAACTTTTAATATTTGTTTTTAAACCTTTGAGTTCCAAATTCTCTCCCTTTCTCCTGCCTCATACATACATGTATGTAATCTGCTGCATAACCTTTCTGAGTCTCAGTTTTCTCACTTTAAATTGACGAATTTTATATGAGATGTTCCCAAAGGTCCTCAGATTCAAATGCTCTTTGACTACTCTGTGGTTAGTTATCTTCTTTTGGTGGTTGTTTTAACTCTGTAGACTACTCAATTAGAAGTTGACTTTGAATGATCATTGCATTACTCTATTTTATGCGTGTGGCAATTTGTTGGGAAGGAATATGAGGGAATGAATGATACAAAGACTTTTTTCTTTTGCATTTTTTAAAATCCTTTGCCCATATATCTGTGCTTAGCATGATTAGTATGAATTTCTATTAGATTTTATTTCTCCTACCTCATAGGAAGAGTATGAAACCCACCATTCATTGTAATGTGTTATAATTTTTGAGAAGAGACTCGAGTGTTTTATATTATTAAATATATATTATTTTATATTATTAAATATTCTCTCCTGAATAAATTCCTGATGGAAGCTCTCATGCCTATAAACATTGGAAATGGAAATTATTCTTTTCAGCCTCTGCTGTTATTGAACTCAGGACAAATACAAAGGTGTGCTTTCTCAAACCCATTTATCCTTCTTAATATTCAGATATATATGTGAGGATCAAGAAGAAAGGAATCTTTTATCTGAGAATTAGCTTATTCTCCTTTTTTGCTTAGGTATCAAGCTGAGAAAATGGAAAACATTTTTTAAAAAATAGAAATGTCATTCTCTGAAGTGAAGTCTTTCTGCCAGTCTTGATTTCAGCAGTATAGATAGAAAATTCTAATAAAAACCAAAGTGAAATAAACTGGGTAGTAGAACAGCAATTAATATGGTGAATGGAAAAAAGTATATATGTGGTTTTTCTGTTTGTTTTGAATTGTAATCTCATTTGTGTAGCTACAGAACTCCTAGTGGCAAGACTTCTTCTGGCAATGCAGATTGACAATTATGAAAGAAAGGATTGTAAAATCAATGGGTTTGATTAATTGAAAAGTCAGAATTTTTAGTAATTTTTCTTTTTTCTTTTTAGCACTTATTCTCAGTACTATAAACACTTATTTAGGACTTTGTGCATAATAAAGTTATTTTCATAAAGCTGAAAGATAAAGATCATCTATAGTTTAGCTGCTCATTTCACAGAAAGGGAAACTTATACCTGATACTTAAGGAAGTAAAAATGCATTGCCCAAGATCACATAGTTAAGTAGAGGTAAGAAGTAGATCCAGTTCCAAATTGATAGATGATTGGCATGTCCTTGACAAATAGCTTTTTTCAAGCATGGAAATTATTCGATTTTTTTTTTCTTTGCTATCCCCAAGGACTTTCACAGCGGTCAACATTTTCTAGCCACTGAACAAATCAAAATTACACTCTTGTTTATTAGGTTATACTTTTTTCTTTTTTATCAATTAAAGGGAGTGGTTGGGTGATTTAACACCAGGAACAACATCTTATAAACAGGGAAAATAATGAATTACATGGTTGCATGAGCAAATAAAATACAGAAATTAATTTTTTTAAAAAACAGTAATTGTAAGATTTTTTTATATGATAAAAAAAAGTATTTGAAAAAAATATTAAATGTCATGGAAAACTACCAGAAGTGATCACATATAAAACCTCCATGAGAGTTTAAAAAAACTACTTTTCCTATCTTTATTTAAAAAATTAGGCAAGCTTAGCCGGATCAACCAAGAATTTTTGAAAAAAAGGCAATTAAAGGAATAAAGGTCAGCAATGAAGAAATTTAAATCTTATCTTTTTTACAGAAGGGATAAAGCATTTATGAAACATTCAATGTATGCAAAACATTGTGCTAAGCTCTGGAGATAAAAATAGCCCAAAGGGCTCACATTCTAGAAATGGAAACAGCCTATAGAGGATATTTAAGCTCGGGGCAACTGCAAAACAGTAGAGCTAATTCTTCCTCTGTAATATTTATTTCCTCTGATTTAATTTCAGTTTCTGCTGTTGAACCATTTGACACTGAGTTAGGGCCATTGTTGTTCCAAGGCTCTGTCTCCATCCTAGTCTGAAGGAAGGTGGTGGTCAAGGTAGTTTCATCTGTTCGGGGGCTTGCATCCTTCATGCCAGAGCAACACCTTGTTTAATAATACCATTATAAAAACAAACAACTTTGAAGGACTTCAATATTCTGATCAGTGAAATACCTAGATACCTAGTCATGATTCCAGAGGACAAAACATGTTAAGCATCACCTCGTAGGTGAGCTCAAGAGTGTAAATTGAGATTTTCTTTTCAATTTGGCCAGTGTGTTAATTTGTTTGATTTGATTGGATATGTTTTGTGAAACAATTTTTGTTTTCCTTTTGTTTTTTTTTTTGAATGCATAGGTTGAATTAGAAAGAGAAGACAAATTTTTATTGGTTGAAAAAATATTAACAAGAGGTATGATGGTAGACTTAGAAAACTTGATAAGAAATCAATAAAAAGGGGCATCTAGGTGGTACAGTGGACAGAGCACTGACCCTGGAGTCAGGAGGACCTGAGTTCAAATATGGCCTCAAACATTTAATAATTACCTAGCTGTGTTACCTTGGGCAAGTCACTTAACCCTATTGCCTTGCCAAAAATAAAAAGCCCAACAAATCAATAAAAAGAAACAGATTATAGATTTAGAGATTTGCAAGAGACCTGAGAGGTTGTCTAATTTTTCTCCCTTATTTTACAGATGAGACAATCATGGCCAATAGAAATTGTGATTTGCCAAGTTTTATTTTAGGGTAGTAAGTAATAGAACCACAATTTCGACTTGGGTCTTCTGAATTCAAATCCAGCATATTTTTCTGTTTGGCACTGTACTTGCATTTTAGACTGCTTTATTTCCTCACCTTGCCTTGATCACCTCTGAATGGCTCTTCCCTGAAGGCACCTCTCCTATTTACTGAGTCCTTGCCTGGGCATGCTGACTCCATAGTTTCATGGGGGGGATCCCTAGCCAGTGCTTCTCTCCCAAGTCAGCTCACTCTCTGTGCTATTCTCCAGTGTGCCAGTTACCTTGCCCTCTGTTTTCTGGCTCCGTTTATGTTTTGTCTTTTTGTATTAATTTGATTGTAAGCTCTTTGAGAGTAGGACCATCTTATTTTATTGTATCCCCAGTGCTTAGCACAGAGTTATTGGTATATCACAAATGCTTAATATTTTATCCATCATCTTGGAAATAAATGACTTTAATAGAGAAATACAAGATAAGCCCATAAAATTCTTTTCATTTCTATTATATCAACAATAAAGAGAAACTATTGTACTTTTTTTTTATTTTAAGGTTTTTGCAAGGCAAATGGGGTTAAGTGGCTTGCCCAAGGCCACACAGCTAGGTAATTATTAAGTGTCTGAGACCGGTTTTGAACCCAGGTACTCCTGACTCCAGGGCCAGTGCTTTATCCACTGCGCCACCTAGCCGCCCCCAAGAGAAACTATTGTAAAGAAAAAATATTTTTCACAGTAATAATATATTTGATACAAAAATATATCAAATATTTGGGTATTAGGTTATGAGGTGATAATAAAGATTTGTACGAATAAATCTGACTTCATATGATACAGACCAATTGGAGGGAGATAACCTGTTTAGAATTAGGCTGAGGGGCAGCTAGGTGGCGCAGTGGATAAAGCAGTGGCCCTGGAGTCAGGAGTACCTGGGTTCAAAACCGGTCTCAGACACTTAATTACCTAGCTGTGTGGCCTTGGGCAAGTCACTTAACTCCATTTGCCTTGGGGAAAAAACCTAAAAAAAACAAAACCTAGAATTAGGCTGAGCAGATTGAGTAAAAATCAATAGTTCACAAAGAACAGGTTTGATATGCTGTAAGTATAAATATTAATAGGTTATTTTTAAGAAGTGTGTAAATTACAGCCAAAATCTTATGAGAAAATATTTGGAGAAGTATCTGAAAATATCTCTGAAAATAAAAACTGGTGAAGAGAGATTAACCTTACCAATTTGCAGAAAATACTATAACAAAAATTATAAAATAAACTGATTGCTACAGGGAAAAGAATAGAAAAATAGGTTAGTGGAGTAGAATAAGAGATCTAGAAATCAGTCCTCTAGTCTCTTAAATATTAGCACCAAGGATAATATTTATAAAAAGTACTTACTTAGTCCAGTTGCCTAACACTAAGTAGGCTCTATAGAAATGATTATTGATTTCCTTGCTCTGTGGACTCAAAGAAAAGTTGAATTTTTATAACTTTTAATATAATTTGGCTCCCTTTTATTACTATTTTTTTATCTTAGGCTTTTCAAAACATTCTAAGGAATTTGTAGGAAAATGCAGTGACTATGGGGAGGCTAGATGTCGAAGTCGATAGAGCATCAGCCCTGGAGTCAGGAGTACTTGAGTTCAAATTTGACCTCAGACACTTAATAATTACCTAGCTGTGTGGCCTTGGGCAAGCCACTTAACCTCATTGCCTTGCAAAAACAAACAAACTAAAACAAACTAAAATGCATTGACTAGAACACTGAGCCTAGAGTCAGAAGACTTCTCTTCCTGAATTCAGTCCTGTTTGCCTCAACTCCTCATCTGTAAAATGAGCTGGAAGGGGAAAAGGAAATCCACCTTAGTAATTCTGCTAAGAAAACCCCAAAAGGGTTTTGTTTTGTTTTTTAACACAAAAGGGGTCATGGAGAGTTGGACATGATGGAAATGACTAAACAAAGAAAATTGCCATAGACCACAATAAACTTAACATTTACTCATTAAGTTAGAAGCTAAAAAGAAAAATAACTCCAAGAAAATGGAATAATCCATTTTAACAAAAATGTCACTCATGACAAAATTGATGGAATTGATTTTATAAAAAAGAAAATGTTATATAATGAAAAACAGCATTTAAAATTAAAGATGAACAGATGAGAAAATATTTTCAATGTCTGTATATATATGCTATATTAAATTTTTATGTGCAAATAATTGATATGTATTTTATCAGACTGATAAGTACTCTCAGAATCACAGAATGACAGAATTTAAGATTTGAAAGGGATCTTATCTTCCAGGGGATAATAAATAATGTATGAAAGGAATATGTGCATCGAAGGAATCCCTATTGTAAATATCCAACAAATACCTGTTTAGCTTTTGCTTGACAATTTCCAGGAGGGGATACCCATTTTCCTATAGAGGCATCTGCATTCCACTTTTGAACAATTCTAGTTCCTAAATTAGCTTTCTGATTCAAAATCTAAATATGCCTCTTTGTCACTTCCAACCTCTGCTCCTAGTTCTGTCATCTGGGAACAAATAGCACAAGTCTATTCCCTTTTGCATGTAAGAATCCTTCATATAGTTAAGACAGTTTTTTGTATCCCTCATGAATTCTCCTGACTAAATATCCCCAGTCTCTTCAATTTATGTTCATGAAATGGACTACAGATGCTCCCCCATCCTGGTTTCCCGTCTCTGAACATTTTCCATCTTATTCTTGTTCTTCCTAAATTGAAGTATCACAATACTTCCTATTGGATTGGTCTGACATTGGTTTTTTTCTTTGAGTGATCCAAGTTCACATCAGGTTTTTTACTTTACAGTGCTGCCTAATATTTAGACCAGAGCAACAACAGTTCAGAAAGGGATGTGTGGTAGAAGATTATGAGACTTCTTTCATAAAATAGCAAGATGATTGATGTTTGTCTTTTTTTTTTTTTTGGTTTTTGCAAGTTAATGGGGTTAAGTGACTTTCCCAAGGTAATTATTAAGGGTCTGAGGCTGGATTTGAGCTCAGGTCCTCCTCATTCCAGGACTGGTGCTCTATCCATTGCACTATCTAACTGTCCCTGACCTTTTTCTTGAAGATCATGACATTAGAGAAGTGATGCTATGACAAGCAAAGTGAACTGGATTTGAATGGGGGTTGGTATGCTGAGTCACCAGCCTCATGTTCTCCTCTGGAGTCATCTGGTTCCAGTGACCAGATACAGATCAGGACAACTGGAGGTGGCCCTAGTTGTAGTGGAAGACCTTGATCTTTTTAAAGCTTTTTAAAAGTCACAGTTTGACAGAGGCAGCACTCATATAATAATTAAGGTAGGTAAGAACAATAAGAAATAATGAAAAGAATGTAGATTTACTTAAAGTTTGGAAATTTAAGCCTGATGAACAAAGAATATTTAAGGATAACAATCATGTGAAAAATGGGGGGGAAAATCTGATTTTTTTTTTTTTGCATTTTATTTTCTCCAAAAGTAATGATGGAGCTTATAAATTTGTTGATACATTCCCTTGGTATATTGTCCTGGACCTATTGAGTTTTCTCTCAATATTTTCTCCCATTTAATGATATCATAAACTCCCTTGTGTTCAGTTATCATCTTTAGATAGTTGACTTTGAGGTCTATATATAGGAATTGCTATTCCATATTTTGATGTAGCTCTCCTATAGGCATCTCAACTCAGTATGATTAGAAAACTAAAAGAAAACTCATTCTCTCCCTCCTCTCCTTCCTTGCCTGGCATTTTCTTCTCTCCTAAACTTCTTTATTTAGTAGCACCACCAGCTCGCTATCACTTAGGATTGTGACCTTAATATCATTCTCACTCTCACCACATGTAACCAGTGGATGCTAAATGTTTTCTATCTCCACAATTTATATTTCACTTGTTCACATCTCTCTATACCCTAGTTCAGGTCTGCACCATATCTCATGTGGACCATTTGCAAGTGGTCTTCAATTATAATTAGTCTTCCTCTTTCAAGTCTCTTCCCTCTTGAGTTTATCCTCTACATAGCTGCCAAAATCCTTTTCCTAAAACCTACATCTGATCATGTTACTGTACTGTTTAATAAACTCTAATAGATTCTTGTTTCCTTTGGGATCAAATAAATAAAGACCCTTCCTCTTTTGCTATTTAGTGCTCTTACCATTAGGATCCTTCTTTCTTTTCAGTCTTTTTACTTGTGTCCAGCTGTGCTGACCTACTTGTTCTTCTTCACATTCAAGGATCCCTCTCCCATCTCTATGCCTTTGTTGTAGTTGCCTCCCGTGTCTGCCTTTCATAATCCCTGTTTCCTACAGAAGTCTGCCAGTGAAATATAGACTTGTATAGGAGATCTTTCCTTGTCAATTTTAAGTAGAGCACTGGCCCTGGAGTCAGGAGGACAGGAGTTCAAATCCAGCCTCAGACATACATTTGACACTTTCTAGTTGTGTGATCTTGGGCAAGTCACTTAGAACCCTGATTGCCTCTCCTTCAGGGAATCTCCAGTCTTCCCCCTTCATAACTGACCACTGGGTCCAGATGGTTTTGAAGGAAAAAGTGAGCTGCTGACTTAGCACAGCACCCTCTCAAATCCAGTTCATGCTTGTCATGTCATCACTTACCTGATGTTATGGTCTTCTTCTAGAATGAAGAACAAACATCAACTTACTTACTAGTGCCTTCCTCTCTTAGTTTGCATCTATTTTTTAGTATATATAAGTCTGTCTGTCTCTCCCTCCCCTCCCCCTCCCTTCTCCCTTTTCCCTTCCTCCCTCCTCCCCTTGTAAACTCTTTGAAGGTGGGACTACTTTTGTTTTTGTCTTTATATTCAGTGTTTAATGGTCTCCCTGCCATTTAGTAAGCCTATTATAAATGCTTGCTAATTAGATTATCTAGAAGATCATGAGTTTATTGACTGTTGTTTCTGACTACCCTCTTGGTCTCATATTGTGTTGATTTTTTTTTTTATATTAAACTTAGCCTCGAAAAGGATGGTAGTCTGTAGAGATATATTTCTTTTTCTATTTCCAGTTTTCAGCAAATTTTTACAAACATTTTTGTTTGCTTTTGAGATCTTATTTTTATTACTCAGTTTTGTATTGATTTTTCTCTTTGCTGTGATCAGTCTATGATCTCAACCAAATACAGATATATAGCTAATTTGTTGATTGTCTTATATTAAATAAGCTCATCCACACCATAATATAATCATTTTTGGGAGTGAGGTGTTTTTGTGAATTGTTATTCCAAATTATTGTATTATAAATACTCTCTTATAGTGAATGATTTCAGGACCTCATTCATATGCTTAATAACTCCAACTTTTTGCTTGCATCATTTTATAGTTTTCTGTTTCTTCCTTGTTTCTAGCTCTTTTTAACTGTTGTCCTTGTGTCTGCCATATGCTATTTACATTCTCTTTTCTACTCTTACCAGCTATGAACATAAAAACAAAATTCTAGCTATGTTAGATTTGTGTATGAGCCTGAAGCATCTCATATTCTGCTATTGGTAAAATGCATGAGTTTTATGATATGAAAGATGTGACATATTTTGTAGGCTCTGGGACTTTTCTAGTTTATTTTTTAGTTCTTCGGCTAGATTGTTGAATAACTCAATTTTGGATAGAGAAAGTTACTGGAATAGTGAATTTCTGATCATAGAGGAAGTATTACTATAATGAGAAGAAGGAAAGAAATTCAGTAGAGAAAATTCACCTCTTGGTTACTCCAGTTAGTTGTCATAAATATGATGTTTTTGTTTCTTTGAATTCTTTGTGAGTACTTTGGGTTCAATTCGTTACAAAAAATTTTTGCTGTTTTTTTTTTCCTGTTAGGTTCTTCAGAGCAGGTATCCCATCCTGTCAAATGCAGCTGATCATCTTTTAGATATATATTTAAAACTTACTTCTGATAAACATCAATTTGGGAGCAACAACTGCCGTGGAAATGTGGAAGTATCTATGGATGTCTCAGAAGCCAGAGGAGATGACAAAAGCCCAAGCCTTGAAGGAAGAGAATTATCTCTGAGGTATTAAATAATGGTTTAATAGTCAGTTTCTGGGAAAATATGTAAAGTCCACATTATATAGATGAATATAGATGTAGATTTGATGCCTTATTCTAGAACCTTATCATTTACTGGCATCAGCTTATGAAATTTTGTGAATTTTTTCTTTTTGTGTTATAGGTAGCTATTTCCTTTTTGCAGTTCTATAATTCCTCAGTAGGGGCAGTAGTTAAAAGCCAGAATAGATAGAATACTAAGTCTGGAAGAAGACTCATCTTCATTAGTTCAGATTTGACCTCAGAAACTTACTGTGTGACCCTGGGCAAGACATAGAACCCTGTTTGCCTCAGTTTCCTCATCTGAAAAATGAGCAGGAAAAGGAAATGGCAAACCAGTCAAGAAAATCCCAAACAGGGTAATGAAGAATTGGACATGACTGAAAAACCACCATACAATAAAACAATTCCTCATAGGGAATGCATGATAATTTTATTATCCAAGACTTTTTTTAGTCAGGTAAGATAATGGAAGTATCTACTATTTATTTTCTAATCTTTGAGTAATATAACAGGACATAAAATTTCTCTTTGTGTACTTTTTTGTTAATCTAGTTAGTCCTGGATTTGTCCCACAGAAGTTAGGGCATCCACATCTTAGAGACTGTTTAGTTAAGCAGTTCTCACCTTGGAGTCCAGGGACAAATAAGGTGGATATAGATTGCAGAAGGTCCCTGAAATTGGGTAGGAAAAAATTACAATATTTTCTTTAATTATTTTTTAATTTCTAAAATTCTTTTGATTTGATTTGATTCATTGACTTCATCAGACTACGATGCAAAATTGATTATATGCTGCTGATCTAGTCCATCCTCCTCATTTTATGAGTCAACACAAAACCTTCTGAATTCCAGAGAGTATGAAATGACTTATGTCCAAAGCCAGGGCGCTTTGCTAAATTCTATGATGCTTCCTTCAAGTCATTGTACATGGCTTGCCCTTTAAGGGTGAAGGGGGAGTTGCAGCCTTTTGAATCAGAAAGGAGTAAAGAGGCTTCTCAGTTTTGTCTCTATGGAGAGGCCAGGGAATAAAACTTTTCCCCAATTAAAATTGGGAGGCAAATGATCTTTGTCACTTTTTTTTGCCATTTATGTGATTATAAAACTTCTGGTTGTCCAGTGCCTGACTCTCCAAATTCTCCTGTTAAAAACATCCAAGCCTCTTGTTTGTCAAATACACTATATTCAAATGATCTGTTGAGGTTTTCTTGTCCTTTAAAAATTTCCTATCCTTTTAATATTAAATATTAGAACTAAGTTTTAAATGAGTGACATTTACTCATCCCTTGCTAACTTGATGAAGCAAATTACTAGCTTTTTAGGCAGACGGGGAAGCTATTTTTGCAGTTTTTCATATTTGTAGGTCCAGTATTAAATTACATAGGACTGTTTATCCATCTGAGAGGAAAGGATCATTTATGACTCTCATTCCTCCCTTCAGCTAGGGATTGGAACATTTCCTGATTGTCTGTCATAATCATGACCCTTCTTTTAGATGATGGAAATGTATCTGAAGGTGTGGTAGCACCATATCTCTCATTTCATTGTCTACTGACCATCAGACTAAGGGGACCTCAGGTTTTAGATTAGAAGTTTCAGTTGGGGAAAGCTGAACTGGCTCTGATTCTCTGACTGGGCCCATAAACTTTTTTTTTCTCTTCCAAGGTCTCTTCATCAGCTTCCTAATTATCAGATTAAATTTAGAGATTTTCAAGACAGCTTGCTGAATTATTTATTTTTTTATAATCATACATTGAGCATGTGTCAGATACTTTGGAAAGTTTGTTTTATTGGCTTATATGGATGGAGTTGAATAAATAGACAAACAAGAAAGTCTCTCCACCCTCTCTGTTTTATTCTCATCATTATTGCTTACTTTCTCTGTCCTAGAGATTTACTGAATTGGTGTAACAGGATTTCCTACAGCTTTGACAGTTCTTCATCTACGTCACTCAATATTTTTCAGGAGGTAAGCTGTAATCCTCTAAAGTCTTGTTTCCTTGTGCTACATAATTTCCACCTGTCTCTTTCCTTTCATGCATCTGTCTAAACCTTTATCCCCTTTGCCTCTTCTTTTATGCTGTCGAGAATGTTCTTTTGTGCACATGGTGTCTCTTATTTTTAAAACTAGTCAAGGGACTTAATTTTCGTACAATATTACATTAGAGAAATTGGGGATAGAAATAGAACATTTATAAAGGGGACCACTCCTGTTAAAATGTATTAGAATTGTAATAATTGTCAAAGAAAATAAATCAACAAACCTATCCTACTTTGAAACAAGCCTTGAAAGGGACACTAAAACAAATGAAATAAATGTAATGAAAAGAAAGCTAAAAAATTAATAACATACTTTATAATAATTAGTATAGGTGACATTTATATGTCACACTGAAAGTTTTCTTTTTGCTTTATGCAAGACAGTGGGGTTAAATGACTTGCCCAAGGTCATACAACTATGTAATTATTAAGTGTCTGAGATCATATTTGAACTCAGGTTCCCCCTGACTCCAGGGTTGGTGCTCTATCCAACTGTGCCATTTAGCTGCCCCCAACTTCGAAAGTTTTCAAACCAATTTTTATCCATTATCTCACTTGTTTCTCATAGCAACTCTGTGAGGTAGCTACTGACCATAAGTCAGCAAGTGTTTATTAAGCTAAAATGCTGAGAAGAGAAAGCAAAAGTTAAAATAGTCACTGCTCCTTCAGAAGCTTCACATTCTAAAAGGGAGGTCGAAATTGCTCAAGTTGTTATATGTATATATATATATACATATATATACATATATATATGATATAAATAAGGTAGACTGAAAAGGGTTTTTTTTTAATCAAACACTGAGCATGTCTAATACTTTGGAAAGTTTGTTTTAATGACTTATGTGGATTGAGTTGAATAAATAGGCAAACAGAAAGTCTCTCCACCCCCTGTATTTTATCCTCATCATCACTGAGATATTGATTTATTGTTTCTTATGTTGGAATTCAGTATAGTTACATATAATAATTTGCTTACCCTCTCTTGTTACACTCATTTTGTTTTCTGTTTTTTTAGAAAGATTTTATTTTGAGTTTTAAAATTTTCCCCCCTCACAGAAGGCATTCTGTTACTTTTTTTTTTTTTTTAAGGTTTTTGCAAGGCAATGGGGTTAAGTGGCTTGCCCAAGGCCACACAGCTAGGTAATTATTAAGTGTCTGAGGCCAGATTTGAACTCAGGTACTCCTGACTCCAGGGTCAGTGCTCTATCCACTGCGCCACCTAGCCACCCCTCTCTGTTAGTCTTTACATTGTTTCCATGGTATACATTGATCTCAGTTGAATGTGATGAGAGAGCAATCATATCCTTAAGGAAGAAAAATAAACTATAAGAGATAGCAAAATTACATAATAAGGTAACAGTTTTTTTTTTAATTAAAGGTAATAGTCTTTGGTCTTTGTTCAAACTCCACAGTTCTTTCTTTAGATACAGATGGTATTCTCCATTGCAGACAGCCCAAAATTGTCCCTGAGTTTTGCACTGATGGAGTGAGCAAGCCCATCAAGGTTGATCATCACCCCCCCATGTTGCTGTTAGGGTGTACAATGTTGTTCTGGTTCTTCATCTTGCTCCACATCAGTTCATACAGATCCTTCCAGGCTTCCCTGAATTCCCATACATACATACATACATACATACATATATCACAGTTTGTTAAGCCATTCCCCAATTGGAGGACATTCACTTAATTTCCAATTCTTTACCACCACAACCCGGGCTATGAATATTTTTATACAAGTGATGTTTTTACCCTTTTTCATAATCTCTTTAGGGTGTAGACCCAGTAATGGTATTGCTGAATCAAAGGGTATGTCTGTTTCTTAGCTAATACCAGATAGTTTTGATGGCTGATGCTTTATAATATAATTTTATATCTGGTAAGCCTAAACCACTTTCTTTTGTACTTTTTTTCTTTGAATCCCTGGAAATTCCTGACTTTATTTCTCCATATAAATTTATTTACAGATTTTTCTTTTTTTTCATTTTTTAAAAGATTTTATTTGAATTTTGAGTTTTACAATTTTTCTCCAAATCTTACTTTCCTCCCCCCACCCCACCCCCACAGAAAGCAATCTGTCAGTCTTTATTTTGTTTCTAGGTTGTACATTGATCCAAATTGAGTGTGATGAGAGAGAAAGCACATCCTTAAGGAAGAAAGAAAAAGTATAAGAGATAACAAGATCAGACAATAAGATATCTGGGTTTTTTTTTTTCCTAAATTAAAGGGAATAGTCATTGACATTTGTTCAAACTCCATGGCTCTTTATCTGGACACAGATGGCACTCTCCTTTGCAGACAGCCCAAAATTGTCCCTGGTTGTTGCACTGATGGAATGAGCAAGTCTATCAAGGTTGATCATCACCCCTATGTTGCTGTTAGGGTGTATAGTGCTTTTCTGGTTCTGCTCATCTCACTCAGCATCAGTTCATGCAAATCCCTCCAGGCATCTCTGAATTCCCATCCCTCCTTGTTTCTAATAGAACAGTAGTGTTTCATGACATACATATACCACAGTTTGTTAAGCCATTCCCCAATTGTAGGACATTTACTTGATTTCCAATTCTTTGCCACCACAAACAAGGCTGCTGTGAATATTTTTGTACAACTGATGTTTTTACCCTTTTTCATCATCTTTCTTCAGGGTATAGACCCAGTAGTGTTATTGGTGATTCAAAGGGTATGCTCATTTTTGTTGCCCTTTGAACATAGTTCCAAATTTCTCTCCAGAAAGCTTGGATGAGTTCACAGCTCCACCAACAGTGTAAGTGTCTCCATTTCCCACAACCCTTCCAACAATGATCATTATCCTTTCTGGCCATATTGGCCAGTCTGAGAGGTGTGAGGTGGTACCTCAGAGAAGCTTTGATTTGTATTTCTCTTATAATTAATGATTTAGAGCAATTTTTCATTTGCCTATGGTTTGCTTTGATCTCCTCATCTGTAAATTGCCTTTGCATATCCTTTGACCATTTGTCAATTGGGAAATGGCTTTTTGTTTTAAAAATATGACTCAGTTCTCTGTATATTTTAGAAATGAGTCCTTTGTCAGAATCATTAGTTGTAAAGATTTTACCAATTTACTACATTGCTTTTGATCTTGGTTATAGTGGCTTTATCTGTGCCAAAGCTTTTTATTTAATGGAATTGAAATCATCTAGTTTGTTTTTGGTGATGTTCTCCATCTCTTCCTTAGTCATAAACTGCTCCCCTTTTCATAGATCTGACAGGTAAACTAGTCCTTGATCTTCTAATTTGCTTATAGTATTGTTTTTTATGTCTTTGGATCTTATCTTGGTAAAGGGTGTTAGGTGTTGGTCCAATCTAAGTTTCTCCATGCTAACTTCCTATTTTCCCAGGAGTTTTTATTGAAGAGAGAGTTTTTATCTCAATAGCTGAACTCTTTGGGTTTATCAAACAGCAGGTCACTATAATTATCTCCTGCTTTTGCACCTAGTGTATTCCACTGATCCACCATTCTATTTCTTAGCCAATACCAAACAGTTTTGGTTTTGATATAATTTTAGATTGGTAGGACTAAGCCCCCTTCTTTTGCACTTTTTTTCATTAAATCCCTGGAATTTCTTGACTTTATTTCTCCATATGAATTTACTTACAATTTTTTCTAACTCATTAAAGTAATTTTTTGGAATTTTGATTGGTAGGGCACTAAACAAGTAGTTTAGTTTTTGTAGAATCGTCATTTTTATTATATTAGCTTGACCAATCCATGAGTGCTTTATGTTTGCCCAGTTATTTAAATTTGATTTTATTTTTGTGAGAAGTGTTTTGTAATTTGTTTTCTTTTTTAAAAAAATATTTTGCGTTTATTTTTCCAACTACATACAGCAGTAGTTTTCACCAATCAGTTTTTGCAAGGTTTTGAGTTTTACATTATTTTCCTTTCCTTTTTTTCCTTTCTCTGTCCTCCTGACGAAAATCATGTATGGACATATACTTGTAAAGAAGAATCAAATCAAATCAGGAAAGAGAATATTAGAAAGGAGGGGGAAACTATAATATACAAGACAACTCTTGAAAATTGAAGATAGTAAACTTTGCATCTGTATTTAAATTTCACAGTTCCTTCTCTGATATGAATGGTATTTTCCATCACAAATCTTAGAATTGTCATTGATTATTGTATTGCTAGTGTGAACAAGTCACTCAGTGTTGCTGTTAATGTGTACAATGTTCTTCTGGTTCTTCTCATTTCATTCAGCATTAATTCATGCAGGTTTGTCCAGGCTATTCTGAAATCCCATTCCTCATGATTTTTTATCAAATAATAGTGCTCCATCACATCTGTATACCACAACTTTCTTCAGCCATTCAGCAATTGCTGAACATCCCCTTAATTTTCAATTCTTTGCCACTATGAAAAGAGCTCCTATAAATTTTTTTGTACATGGGGATTTTTTACCCTTTTTTCTGTTCTCTTTGGAATATAAACCTTGTTAATATTATCAAAGGGTATGCATCATTTTATCTTCATTTGGGTGTAATTCCAAATTGCTCTATAGAAAGGTTGATTTGGGGAGCAGCTAGATGTCGAAGTAGATAGAGCATCAGCCTTGGAGTCAGGAGTACCTGAGTTCAAATCCAACCTCAGACACTTAATAATTACCTAGCTGTGTGACCCATGCCAAATCACTTAACCCCATTAACTTGGAAAAACAAAAATCAAAACACAAAACAGAAAGGTTGAATGAATTCACAACTCCACTAATAATGTTATCAGTATCCTGGTTTTCCTGCGTCCTCTCCAACACTGATCATTTTCCTTTTTGGTCATATTTTCCAATCTGATTCATGTGAGGTCGTCTCTCAGAGTTTTTTTAATTTTCATTTCTCTCATGATTTAGAGCTTTTTTCCTTATGACTAGATAGCTTTAAATTCTTCATCTGAGAATGCCTTTTCATATACTTTGACTAACAGTTGGGAAATGACTTGTATTCTCATAAATTTGACTCAGTTCTCTTTATATTTTAGAAATGAGGCCTTTATCAAAAATACTAGTTGTAAAAATTGTTTCCCAACTTATTGCCTTCCTTTTAATCTTGGTTGCATTAACTTTATTTATACAAAATCTCTTAAATTTAACGTAATCGGGGTGGCTAGGTAGTGTAGTGGATAAAGCACCGGCCCTGGAGTCAGGAGTACCTGGGTTCAAATCTGGTCTCAGACACTTAATAATTACCTAGCTGTGTGGCCTTGGGTAAGCCACTTAACCTGGTTTGCCTTGCAAAAACCTAAAAAGAAAAAAGAAAAAAAAGAAATTTAATGTAATTAAAATTATCCGTTTTGCATTTTACAATGTTTTCCATCTCTTCTTTGGTCACAAACTGCTCAGTTTTTCATAGATTTGACAGGCAAAATTCTCCTAATTGGCTTATGATATCCCCTTTTACATACAAATCCTGCACCCATTTTGACCTTATCTTGGTATAGGGTGTGATATGCTGGTCTGTGCCTAGTTTCTGCCATACTAGCTTCCAGTTTTCTCAAGTTTTTATCAAAAAGTGAGTAATCTTTGTCCTTTAGGACAAAAAGGCTGATATAAAGTTTATTTCAGTGGTATTGGTTCCTTCTCTCTTTATTTTATCTTTCTGGGGTAGTTGCCCCAGTAATATCGATGGGTCTCATGATATGAAGAAGTTTGTGGCTTTTTTGGGTGCAGTTTGAAATTGCTTTCCAGAATACCATGATTAGTTCATTAACACGTCTGTTTTTATGCTTTGCACTAATTGACATTTTCCATTTTCGTCATCTTTGTCAATCTAATGTAAGATGGAGTCTCAGAGTAATTTCTATAATATGTGGAGCATTTGTTCTTGTAATAATTGATAGACGAGAATAGTTTCTTCATATCACCATTTCTTTCTAGGAGAATGGTTCTTGTATATTTCCTATATATCTTGCAATCTGACAGTTATTCCGATGCATGTACTCTGATCTTATTATTTTGCCTTGTTTTGATCTTACTGCTCTCTTAAACTCCAACATCCTGTTTGCTACTCTTTCAATATTGAAATAAATATGAATTGTTTAAGTAATTGCTTAATGCTGTAATGGCGATACAAAGAATAAACTTCAGTTTCTGCAGTGATTGGATCTTAAGAGTTTGCCCTGTTGTTTCCTCCACCCAAGATATAACTAAAACAACTACCATTATTTTTGTTTTCCCCAAATGGGCTTTTCTCTAATATTTGTTAGTTACATAATTCTTTTACTTAATGCAAGTCTGATCATGTTATCCCTCTGAGTTCATGAACTCTTGCCTAAAATGAAGTTTGTCATTCAAAATCCTTTATAACCTAGCCTCCCCCTTCCCTTTCTAGTCTTTTTAGTCTTTATTCCTTACTCCCTAGTATGGCCTCCTGACTATACCAAGATGACCCAGACACCCTACCTGGAGCCTCTGGCCATTATCTCCAGTTGTTGCTGAGACCTGGAATGTTTTCTTTCCTTCATTTCCAACTGCTGACCTCTCTGAAGGTCTTCTTTAAAGTTCCAATTTAAATCCTATCTCCTATGAAAGCCTTCCTTTCCTCTGTTAATTATTTCCTATTGATCATCTACATAGATGCTTGGTCTGTATTTGTTTGCATGCTGTCTGCCTCATTAAACTAAAAATCCCTTGAGGACAGAGACAATCTTTTGCCTCTTTCTAGATCTTCAGCACTTAGTATAGTGCCTGGCATGTGCTATGTATTTAAATAAATGTTTATTGGATGAATGTACTTAAACTTGAAACTTTATGGTCATCCATTATGACTTCTTTCCTCAAGTAGTAGTATTCCTTGCACCAGTTCCTCTCTTTATCATTGCCACAATCACTAAGTGCTTATTAGGCTCCAATGACTTCATGCTTCAACTAATGAAAAAGTAGCTGCTTTTTCCTAATTGATATTCTCTTCTATTGTAATCTATACACCTTTGACAGCTTAGGATGTTTTTTCTTTTGCATGCATTTTTTTCCCTTTAGATTAGATTTTAAAGGACATTGGTTTTTGTATGGTACTTTCATTTTTTAAAAAAAAAGTCAGTGTTGAGGAAAGAGGGAAGTGTGCTTTCTCCTTTGTTATCCAAATTTCTTACTCTGGCATTCAAGACCTTCTGGCTAGACTCAGAATGGTTTTTTTTTAATGTTTTTGCAAGGCAAACAGGGTTAAGTGGCTTGCCCAAGACCACACAGCTAGGTAATTATTAAGTGTCTGAGACTGGATTTGAACCCAGGTACTCCTGACTCCAGCGCCACTACACCGACTAGCTGCTCCCAAAATGTTTTTTAATCTTAAGTTCTACTTACTTTTGTTGAAATTTTTGCACCAGTCAGCCCATTCTATTCAGCATTTCATTAATATTCCATTTGCATTTCATCCTTTGTGCCTTTGTGCCAGGTCAGCCTCTGGAGCATATTTTCCATCCTCTCTTCCCTTCTGATCAATATTTACTTGCCCTTCAAATACTGTTGAATTTTTCTATCTTTTTCATTAAATTTTCCTGTATCACTCTTTTAAAAATTTTTTAATTTATTTATTTAAGGCAATAGGGTTAAGTGACTTGCCCGAGGTCACACAGCTAGGCAATTATTAAGTGTCTGAGGCTGGATTTGAACTCAGGTACTCTTGACTCCAGGGTTTGTGCTCTATCCACTGTGCCACCTAGCTGCCCTTCCTGTATCACTCTTGTCTAGAACTCTCTTTTTTAGTTGAACAAATGCCTCTTATTGTTTGAATCACTTGTTCGGAAATTAGTCATGTATTGTTTGATGACAATTTCTGGATTGTTGTCTTATATTTCTTTTCATTAATTAAATGGTACCTTTTTTTTTAATGGTACCTTCTTGAGGATAGAGAATAAATGTCTTTCATTACATTTGTTCCCCTTGCATAATGCCTCATGTTAGATACTCAGTGCATTTTGATTGCATGAAATAATGATAGGAATAAGCTATTCCTCTCAGATAAGATTGCCTCTCAGAATCATATCCTTGAACAGTGATAGTGGAGAACTAAGTTTTATTATTTTCACATTCAGTAAAGAGTTAAAGATTTGCTTTTATTTTTGACAGGCTCTGGATTGCTTCACAGCAATGCTGTCTAAGCAAGCAAGCAGACTGAAGATGGCAGAGGTTATTGGGAGCAAGTTAAATATCTCCAAGAAGAAGGTGAGCCTTGAACTTCCCATTGTGATCTTTATTTAAATCAGTTTTGATGTGCAGCTGTTATATCTAGCTCTCCAGATGTCTCTCTTGCTTCATCACTGCTCCCTAAACCTTTCTGAATTGTTGATGGATTTTCCTTTGTCTATATTGGGCAGTTTGGTCATCATATATATAGCCCACTATTTGTATTCTTAAAATATACTTTTACCTATGTAGTATGCCTTATTGTCCACTCTTTAAAATGGATTTTGGTCAATTAATTTCTAACATAAGTCTCATTTATGATAGCTTTTGTAATTCTGGAGAGAAGGGAATGAGATAATTCCTGTATCTGCAGTATATATTTTTTTTCCACATACACACATACACACACACACACACACACACACATATATATGAAACTTGTATTATTCACCTCCTGTGGGGAGTTAATGTGGATCACATGATAGGTAACAGAGATAAATGAAAACTGTGATCCAGTGATCATCTTTAAATATTCAATTTGGATTTCCGGCCAAGATGGTGGAGAGAAGACAGGCAGAGTTCTAAAGTCTCCTGATCTTTCCCCCATCTGTGATATGAAACAAACCTTTTAACAGAAATACAATCCCCAAAAGTCAGGAGAAAGAACATCTACCTCAGGATTTGTTTTTCATGGTCCTGGGTGAGTCCAGGCACAGAGGGCCAGAGGGTGGAGCAACCCCAGATCAGCCTGATTAGGGGCAGGGTTGGAGCCCTGGGAGCCTGAGGGCCCGAGAGTCAGACCTGCTGCTTGATTAGGGGGACTAGAACCTGGTCTACTGTTGGGGCTTATTCAACTAGGGAGCAGAGGCACTGGTGTTGGCACTGACCTTCTGGAGCTTACCGACAGGGCTGGGGAGAGAGTTCTGATGCAGGAGAGCTGTGGGCATCATCCCTGGGCTCCTCTGGTATAAGGGTCCATTGAAACCTCTTCCCAGAACAAACATAATTACAGATAATCTGCCCAAGGCACAGGTGTGTGCACAGAAGAATCAGCCCATCTGACAATAGGGAGAGGGATGACCTCACCATTGATTGAAGACAAAAGTATTTACCAGCTTCAATCACTCCCTCCAGGCCAAGGGAGAAGCCTCAATCAAGGTCACAGGTACTCCAGAGAAAGCAACCAGCACCTCCTACTGGCCAGATGGAGAAATTGTAGTGTGAGCAAATCTTCTACCACCCCCTACTGGCCAGCTGGAGATATTGCACTCAGTGAGTAAAGCCTCTAGGGATCCAAACACCGAACCTCTGTGAACCAGCCCCTCCCCAGCACAAGGTCTTAGCAAAATGAAGAAAAGTCATTGGCAAGGTGGTTCCATAGAAAAATTCTTAGAAGGAAAAGACTCTAACTCAGGGAGACCTAGAAACTCTAAGGAGAAAGACTTCCTTGAAGAAATAAGGAAGGAGTTTAAAAATCAATTGGAAAATTTGGGAGAGTCAATTAACACCTTGCAACAAGATAACAAATCATTGGAAAATACAATTGGACAATACAAAAAGAGAATAATTCTCTCAGATCCTAAATTGGGCAAATGCAAAAAGAAAATAATTCAAAACCTCCATTGGTGGTCGCCGCCCAGAGCCTGCCGAGCCCCCGCCCACCCTGCTGCCGCCGTCATTGCTCTCTCTGGGCACGGAAAATTCAGTCATGGATAAAAATGAGCTGGTGCAGAAGGCCAAATTGGCTGAGCAGGCTGAGAGATATGATGACATGGCAGCCTGCATGAAGTCTGTAACTGAGCAAGGAGCTGAATCATCCAATGAGGAGAGGAATCTTCTCTCTGCTTACAAAAATGTCTTAGAGGCCCGAAGGTCATCTTGGAGGGTTGTTTCAAGTATTGAGCAAAAGATGGAAGGTGCTGAGAAAAAACAGCAGATGGCCTGAGAATACAGAGAGAAAATTGAGCCCGAACTGAGAGATATCTGCAATGATGTCCTGTCTCTTTTGGAAAAGTTCTTGATTCTTAACGCTTCACAAGCAGAAAGCAAAGTTTTCTATTTGAAAATGAAAGGTGACTACTACCGCTATTTGGCTGAGGTTGCTGCTGGTGATGACAAGAAAGGAATAGTGGATCAGTCACAACAAGCATATCAAGAAGCATTTGAAATCAGCAAAAAGGAGATGCAACCAACGGATCCTATAAGATTGGGTCTGGCCTTGAACTTCTCTGTGTTCTATTATGAGATCCTGAACTCTCCAGAGAAAGCCTGCTCCCTTGCAAAAGACAAGCTTTTGATGAAGCCATTGCTGAACTTAATACATTAAGTGAAGAATCATACAAAGACAGCACACTAATAATGCAATTACTGAGAGACAACTTGACGTTGTGGACATTGGACACCCAAGGAGATGAAGCTGAAGCAGGAGGAGGGGAAAATTAACCAGCCTTCCAACTTTTGTCTGCCTCATTCTAAAATTTACACAGTAGACTATTTGTCATCCATGCTGTCCTACAAATAGTTTTTGTTTACAATTTATGACAGGTTTATGTTACTTCTATTTGAATTTCTATATTTTCCATGTGGTTTTTATGTTTAATATTAGGGGAGTAGAGCCAGTTAACATTTGGGGAGTTATCTGTTTTCATCTGAGGTGGCCAATATGGGGATATGGAATTTTTATACATGTTTTACATGTTTGGCATAGTACTTTTGGTACATTGTGATTTCACAAAGCCAATGTTAAAACAGCTTCCATGTCTAAGCAAAGAAAACTGCCTACATATTGGCTTGTCATGGGGGGGTGGGGGGGTGGGGGGGGAATAAAAAGGGATAATTGGTTCAAGCCACAGGTGTAGTTATTGTGGGTACTTTAGGGTTGGAGCACTCATGGCTGTGGTAGAAACAGATGTCCCATAGATATTACATGTCATACCATGTGTTTCCGTGGAATACACAGTCTCAACGTGTACACCTTTATGATTGCAGTTGCAAAAGTGTTCCTTAAGACAAAGTTTTAACTCAGTCAGTTTACTCTGGAGAAGGGCAGAAACGGTTCACATTCCATTATTTGTAAAGTTACCTGCTGTTCGCTTTCATTATTTTTGCTACACTCATTTTATTTGTATTTAAATGGTTTAGGCAACCTAAGAACAAATGTACAAGTAAAGATGCAGTAAAAATGAATTGCTTGATAGTCATAAAGTCACTGTATATCAAGCATAGCAGTAAAACAAAAAAACCCATGTATTTAACTTTTTAGGTTTTTTTGCTTTTGTGATTTTTTTGATACTTGCCTAACATGCATGTGCTGTAAAAATAGTTAACAGGGAAATAACTTGAGATGATGGCTAGCTTTGTTTAATGTCTCATGAAATTTTCATGAACAATCCAAGCATAATTGTTAAGAACATGTGTATTAAGTTGATGCAAGTGGAATAAAAGTTTTGAGTGGACTTTTCAACTACTTTCTCTACAGCTTTTCATGTAAATCAGATCTTTAGTTCTGAAACTTCTCTAAAGGAAATTGTACATTTTGAAGATTTACTTCCCACTTGGTAGCTATATAATGAACTTTTAAAAAAAGTATAAATTATCAAATGCAAAAATTCCATGTGTTCCATATTGTTCCAAACATTACTCCCCTCTCCACCACACTGATTTTGTTTGTCTTTTAAAACAAAAGGTGGTGGTCTGAATAAAAGCATATGTTCCACTTAAAAAAAAACCTCCATTGGTCAATGGAAAGTTCTTTGAAAAGTAGAATTGGCCAATTGGAAAAGGAGTTGCAAAAGGTAAATGAAGAAAACTCTTCCCTAAAAAAAAAGAATGGAGTCTGCAGAAACTGACTTCATGAGACAGCAAGAGCCTGTTAAACAAAGTCAAGAAAATAGAAGAAAAATGTAAAATACCTCATTAGCAAAACTACGGACCTTGAGAATAGATCAAGGAGGATTTCCTGAAAACATGGAAGAGGAAAAAAAAAGCCTGGATTTAATATTACAGGATCTAGTGATGAAAAATTGCCCTGATATCATGGAACCAGAGGGCAAATCAATTATTGAAAGAATACATTCATCCCCTCCAGAAAGAGATTCTCAAATGAAAACACCAAGGATTGTTGTGGCCAGATTCCAGAACTATCAGATTACAGAGAACATCCTGCAAGCAACCAGAAAGAAACAGTTTAAAGAATTTAAATTTAAAGAAAGGGGAGGGCAAACCCACTGAAGGGGGGTGGTATTCAGAATCAAAATACTGGGGAATACAGATAAGGGGGGGCGAAAGGGGAAAAATGCAAACAGAGGGAAGATAACATGGAGAGCAATAAAGAATTAGTAATTATAACTTTGAATGGGATGAACTCTCCCTTAAAACATAAGCAAATAGCAGAGTGGATTAAAAATATGCTGCTTACAAGAAACTCATTTGAAGCAGAGAGAGAGAGTAAAGATAAAAGGTTGGAACAAAATATATTTTGCTTCAGCTGAATTGAAAAAAGCAGGGGCAGCAATCCTTATCTCAGACAAAGCAGCTGCAAAAATAGATAGCCTTAAAAGAGTTAAGGAAGGAAACTAAATCTTCCTAAATGATACCATAGACAATAAACTGATTTCAATACTGAATATATATGCTCCCAATGCGATAGCATCCAAATTCTTAGAGGAGAAGCTGAAAGAACTACAGGAAAACAGACAGCAGAACTCTACTAGTGGGAAACATCAACCTCCCACTCTCAGATCTAGATAAATTGAATCATAAAATAAAAAAGAAAGAAGTTAAGGAGGTAAGTAGATTGTTAGAAAAACTAGATATGATAGACTAATGGAGGAAATTGAATGGGGATAGAAAGGAATATACCTTTTTCTCTGTGGTACATGGCATAAAAATTGACCATGAACTAGGACATAAAAACCTAATGATCAACTGCAGAAAGGCAGAAATAGTGAATACATCTTTCTCAGATCACAATGCAATAAAAGCCATGCAATATTGAGCTAGGGAAATACAGACCCAAAACCAACTGGAAACTGAATAACTTCATTTTAAAGAATGAGTGGATCAAACAACAAATTATAGAAGAAGTAATTATTTTATCCTAGATAATGACAATAATGAAACAACAAACCAAAACCTATGGGATTCACTCAAAGTGGCTGTCAGGGGATATATTATATCTTTAAATACTTACATTTGTAAATTAGAGAAAGAGGAAATCAATGAACTAAATATGCAACTAAAAAAATTAGAGAAAGAACATATTGAAAATCCCCAATTAAATACCAAAAGTTGGTTTTATGAAAAATCAGTAAAAACCAATAAAATTGATAAACCTCTGGTCAATTTTATTAAGGAAAAAGAAAGAAGAAAACCAAATTGCTAGTATCATAAATGAAAAAGGCGAACTCACCACCAATGAGGAGGAAATTAAAGTAATAATTCGAAATTATTTTGCCCAACTCCATGCCAATAAATTTGACAATCTAAGTGAAATGGATGAATATTTACAAAAATAAAAGTAACGCAGGTTAAATGAAGAAGAGATTAAATAACTAAACAACCATATCCTAGAAAAAGAAATTCAAGAAGCCATCATTGAACTCCCTAAGAAAAAATCTCCAGGACCTGATGGATTCACAAGTGAATTCTACCAAACATATAAAGCAACAATTAGTTCCAATTCTATATAAACTCTTTGGAAAAATGGGGGAAGATGGAACTCTGCCTAACTCTTTCTATGAAACCATATGGTGCTGATACCTAAACCAGGAAGAGTTCAAACAGAGAAAGGAAATTATAGACCTCTCTCCTTGATAAATATAGATGCAAAAATCTGAAATAAAATTCTTAGCAAAATGATTACAACAAGTTATCACTGGGATAATACATTTTGACCAAGTATGATTCATCCCAGGAATGCAGGGTTGGTTCACTATTAGGAAAACTGTTTGGTTTGTTGTTGATATAATTGATTATACTGAGAGAAATTATATGATCATATCAATAGATGCTGAAAAAGCTTTTGATAAAATATAGCACCCGTTCCTATTAAAAATACTAGAGGGTGTAGGAATAAATGGACTGTTCCTTAGAATAATTAGCAGTATCTATCTGAAACCATCAACAAGCATTATATTCAATGGAGAGAGGCTAGAGACATTCCCAGTAAGATCAGGGGTGAAACAAGGATGCCCATTATCACCACAACTACTCAATATCGTATTAGAAATGTTCATATTAGAATCATATTAGACAAATCCTATTAAAAATGCTTCAGCAATTAGAGAAGAAAAAGAAATTGAAGGAATTAGAATTGGGAAGGAAGAGACAAAACTCTCATTCTTTGCAGATGACAAGATGGTATACCTAGAGAATCCCAAGAAATCCAAAAAAACTACTGGAAACAATTAGCAATTTTTACAAAGTTGTAGGGTATAAAATAAACCCTCATAAATCCTCAACTTTTGTATATATGACTAGCAAGCTACAGCAGGAAGTGCTAGAAAGACAAATCCCACTCAAAGTAACTTCAGACAATATAAAATACCTGGGAGTCTATTTGCCAAGACAGACTCAGAATCTTTTTGAAAACAATTACAAAACACTTCTCACACAAATTAAATCTGATTTAAATAACTGGGCAAATATCAACTGCTCATGGACAGGTAGAACTAATATAATAAAAATGACAGCTCTCTCAAAACTAAACTACCTCTTCAGTGCCCTATCAATCAAAATTCCAAAAAATTACTATAATGAATTAGGAAAACATTATAAGTAAATTAATATGGAGAAATAAAAAGTAAAGAATTTCCAGGGATTTAATGAAAAAAGTTCAAAAGAAGGTGCCTTAGCCCTACCTGATTTAAAATTATATTATAAAGCATCAGTCATCAAAGCTGTCTGGTATTGGCTAAGAAATAGAGTAGTGGACCAGTGGAATAGACTAGGTGCAATAGCAGGAATTGATTATAGTAATTTGCTGTTTGATAAACTCAAAGAGTCCAGCTGTTGGATAAAATCTCTCTTTGAAAAAAATTGCTTGGAAAATTGGAAGTTAGTATGGAAGAAACTTAGACCAACATCTTCCTGTCTGTACCAAGATAAGATCCAAATGGGTACAGGATTTAGACATAAAAAACAATATTATAAGCTAATTAGAAGATGAAGGACTAGTTTACCTGTCAGATCTATGGAAAGGGAAGCACTTTATGACTAAGAAGAGATGGAGAGCATAACTAAAAACAAACTAGATGAGTTTGATTACATTAAACTAAAAAGCTTTTGCACAGATAAAACCACTATAACCAAGATCAAAAGAAATGTAAACTGGGAAACAATCTTTACAACTAATTTTTCTGACAAAGGACTCATTTCTAAAGAACTGAGTCAAATTTAAAAAAAAAAAGCCATTCCCAAACTGACAGATGGTCAAAGGATATGCAAAGGCAATTTGCAGATGAGGAGATCAAAGCAACCTTAAGTCATATGAAAATTGCTCTAAATCATTACTTATTAGAGAAATGTAAATTACAGCTTCTCTGAGGTACCATCTCACACCTCTCAGATTGGCCAGTATGACCAGAAAGGATAATGATCATTGTTGGAAGGGTCGTGATAATTCTGGGACAGTATTACATTGTTGGTGGAGCTGTGAACTCATCCAGTCTTTCTGGAGAGAAATTTGGAACTATGCCCAAAGGGCAACAAAAATGTGCATACCCTTTGATCCAGCAATACCACTACTGGGTCAATACCCTAAAGAGATGATGAAAGAAGGTAAAAACATCAGTTGTATAAAAATATTCATAGCAGCCCTGTTTGTGGTGGCAAAGAATTGGAAATCAAGTAAATGTCCTACAATTGGGGAATGGCTTAACAAACTGTGGTGTATGTATGTCATGGAACACTATTGTTCTATTAGAAACCAGAAAGGATGGGAATTCAGGGAAGCCTGGAGGGATTTGCATGAACTGATGCTGAGTGAGATGAGCAGAACCAGAAAAACACTGTACACCCTAACAGTAACATGGGGGCGATGATCAGCCTTGATGGACTTGCTCATTCCATCAGTGCACCAATCAGGGGCAATTTAGGGTTGTCTGAAATAGAGAATACCATCTGTTGTATCCAGATAAAGATCTATGGAGTTTGAACAAAGTCCAAGGACTGTTTCCTGTAATTTAGAAAAAAGAACTGGTATCTTATATCTGATCTTGTTTCTTCCTTAAGGATATGATTTCTTTCTCATTATATTCAATTTGGATCAATGTACAATGTGGAAACAATGAAAAGACTGACAAATTGCTTTCTGTGGGGTGGGGGGGAGGGAAGTAAGATTAGGAGAAAAATTGTAAAACTCAAAATCTTTAATTAAAAAAAGAAATATTCAATTTGGAAGCATTTCTAGTTTGAACAGTGGTCTTTAACTCCTTTTCATCCTAGATTCCTATTAATATGAAATACTTGTGCACACCCTTTCTTTCCATGTATTTATATTTGATTACTTGGAAGGTATTTAGATGTATTTCGATGTACATTTACAATTTGCAAATGATTTTGCAATTATGAAAAAATCACTAATAGAACTTTAAATAGAATGAGATAAAGTTCCAATTATATTTGGTCCTTAAGTCAGTGGGAGGGGAGCCATTGAGAGAACCAGTGACATGATCAGACACTAATGCTCTAGGAAAATTATTTTGTCAGCTAAAAGTGGAGGATGGATTGGAAAGAAGATTCTCTAGGCATTGAAAATATGGTTCAGAACTTAGGTGGTAGGAATGTGAGTGAGAACAGAAAACACATAAAATAGATTTTGTGAGAAAAGAAATTGGAAGGTTTGACTACTTGATAGTAGGTACAGGGTGAGCATGAGCAAGATAATACTGAGATTATAAATCTCAGAGATGAAGAAGGGTGATAACCTTTATTGTATTAGCAAAGTTTAGAAGAAAGTATATATTGTGGGGGGAACACTGAGGACAGGAGAGGAGAAAGATATTGAGTTTTATTTTTGATATTTTATGTTTGAGTTGCCCACAGGACATCCAGGTCTAAAAGGTCTATAGATATTTGGTGATATGGGAATGGAGTTCAGGAAAAACCTGTACTGGTTTTGTAGATTTCAGAATTATCTGAATAGACTCGATAATTGATCCTATGGAAACTGATAAGATCATCAAGTGAGAAAGAATAAAAAGACAGAAGAAAGCCTAGGACAGTAACTTTGAGGAACACAATTGATGGGCACGTCATGGACTACTGATTAGGAGTGGGCATAATGGTAGAAAGAGAATTACGAGATAGCACATTCAAAAAAACCCAGAAAGGAAAGTTAGAGAAGGTGGTTAGTAGTAGAAGATGCTACAGAGAGTTCAAGAAGGATTAGGCCTAAGAAAATGTCTCATTAGATTTTTCAAAGAGGGTCTTCAATCAACACAATGGATCTTATTTTTGTTTTGGAGTTAGATGTAGAAAGGGAGTTTAATTTTAGTATCCTTGATAACTAAAGCATGGTGGCTGTGGAAATGTGGGGAAGTTTTATCTGAAGCAAAATCCATTTTCCCCACAGGCTGAGTACTTCTGTCAGCTTTACAAGCCAGAGATAGTAGTGAATGAATTAGAAGTGGAAGTGGGTAGAGCACGGCTGCTGCGGATACAGAGTCCAGCTGTCCATGTCCAAAGGTAATATCAACTCCTCTTTGTAACCATCCATCATCTTGGTTTTGGTGAAGACCCCCTACTTAGATCTTCATTAGTTATAAGAACTGACCTCTCTAAAGTATTTGGTTTACACATTTTCATTTTATTCTCCCAGCTATTGTATAAGGTATTTGGTGTTATTGGTAGTCAATCAGTTAGCATTATTTAAGGATGCTGTATGTACCAGCTATTGTGTGAGATGATAGGGAAACAAAATGAAAGGTGAAAAGCAACATGTCTATTTTATGAATAAATACAAATAGGTGCAGAGTAATCATAAGATAACTTTTAGGGAAGCAAGAGCAGGTGTAAGGATCAGTAAAAAGAGCATGTGGATGACACTTGAGCCTCATCTTGCAGTTTACTTTATTGAGGGATTCCAGCAGGCAGAGCTAACAGGAAAGGTTAGTCTAGGCTTGAGGGATAAATGACCCTATTTTCTGGGGTTTGCATCCATGTCTTTTATTTCTTAGTTCAATGTTTGGGAGTCATGTGGATCATATGATCAGTTGTAACAGAGAAGTAAAGTGGTATATAGTATATTAAAAGGGAAAGGCAAAGGAAGTGGTACTTTGTGTCAGTGGAACAAACTTTAAATTCTTCACACCAATGAAGTCACGGGTCTGGACCAAAAAATATTAGTAACAGTTAAGTCTTTGGACAATCATAATGTGCTTTTTTTTTTTTTTCTCTAGGCAATGGGGTTAAGTGGCTTGCCCAAGGCCACACAGCTAGGTAATGATTAAGTGTCTGAGACCGGATTTGAACCCAAGTCCTCCCGACTCCAAGGCCGGTGCTATATCCACTATGCCACCTAGCTGCCCCTATAATGTGCTTTTGTAATAGTTTGTAGTTACTTACTATTCTGGAGACTTTTTTGAGTTCATTTTATGTCAAGCAGAAAATTAGAATAGTTTTCATTTCTTGTCCCCTTAGCAGAAGTTCTATGTTCGTGTGAAAATGACTCCTATTTTTTGGTTTCATTTTGTTTTGCTCTGATCTAACTAAATGGAACCTAAGAACAGCAGACATTAGAACTTAATATTCTAGGTATTTGTCTATAGACTTCCCAAAAGAGCAGAGAGCAGTGAAAGGACAAAGTAAAGCAGCAAATTCTTTTAAAAATAGAAGAGCTGTCAAGATAGAACAACTAAGAACCCTAGGTCAGTGGCATCCTGACTCATGAAGCTAAATTTGTTTAACATGTAAATCAGGGTGTGAATTAAGAGATGTTCATATTTAGTTTCCAGTTAAAGAATTCAAGAATGTTTTCATGGAAATATAAAAGCGCTTTTCACTTTACCTCCTATGCTTTGGGCCTTCACAAATCATTGTGTTACTTTTCAGAAAATTCTGATTTTTAGGTCATCAGACTTAGGGTTTCGAATTTCATCCTCTAATTTACTAGCTGGTAGAGTTAGGCAAGTCATTTAACTTCTTGGAACTCAGTTTCCTTATCTGTACAATGAGGTTAGACTAGAAGGTGACCTCTAAGTCCCCTTTCAGCTATACATCTATGATAATCTTTTAGTTATTGAGTGAGATGATTGGAGTATTGTTCTTTTATAAAAGTAGCACTTGAGGTTCAGAGGTTGAAGGATTTTCCAGGGTCCAGCAGCAAATTAGTGGCAGCATTTGAAGCCGTATGGTAACTATAAGCTTATAAAGGCTCCTGATTACATGCTATACTTTCTACAAGTTACCCAGTCTAGACAAAAACTATATCTTCTAGGCTGGCCTTTGTTTTTCACCATTGCTGTCCACCTTTTCTCATCAGAGAGAAGCTCACTTTTGCTGCTACTCGTCCTGCTTCTATACTGATGGAACAGCTTGCAGTGTGTGTTAGTAAGGGGGAGCCAGTTTTGCTGGTGGGTGAGACAGGCACTGGCAAAACCTCTACTGTCCAGTACTTGGCTCACATTACAGGTAATAAGCAAGTTTGAAGATGTTTCTATACTCATTAGATGAATTTTTTAGTGATAACCACTTTTTTGGTATATTCTTTGAAGGTCACCGTTTGAGGGTTGTCAACATGAACCAACAGAGTGACACAGCAGATCTGCTTGGTGGGTGAGTGGTTTTTCTAGACACTTTTGAAATTGTTACTCTGTTCTATTGCTTTGTATGAGATGGAAATTGAACACTTATGAGGTAAATTAGTTTGGGACAGGAGTATAATCTTCATATTAAGAAGTAATTGTAACCTCTATTCAAAGATCACTGTGTGAAATGGAAACCAAACAACCCTTTATTCCATATAAATCAAAACAAAGAGACAAATAATTAGTACTGGGAGGAAGGAAGAGAAGGATAAAGACAATGAATCCCATGAAAGAGGATGTTCAATGGGTAGTTGATTCTTTTTTTTTTAAATTTATTTTTTATTCTAATTTTGTACAGATGTTTTTTTTTTACATTAATACAATATTCTTGATTACAAGTAAACAAAATACCCCTCCTCCCCTATGAATATAGATAGACTTGCTTGGGCGAAAAAAGTAAAGGGGAGAGAAAAAAATTAAAATAAAAAAATAATAGTAATAATTGTAGGTATGGCCAGGTGGCACAATGGATGAGGCACCAGCCCTGGAGCCACGAGCACCCGAGTCCATATCCAGCCTTGTAAACCCAACAATCACCCAGCCGTGTGACATGCAAGCCACCCGATCCCCACTGCCCTGCAAAAACCAAAAAAAAGAAAGAAATAAAAGACCCAAAATAAAATAAAATAGTAATAATAGTAGGGGTGGCTGGGTGGCAGACAGAGCATTGGCCCTTGAGCCAGGAGCACTTGGGTCCAAATCCAGCCCCAGACACCCAAAGATCACCCCACTACGTGGCCCCAGGCAGGCCATCCAGCCCCACTTGCCATGCACCCTCCCCCAAATAATAACAAAAAATGTGCTTCAGTCTTCTTTCCAACACCAACAACTCTGTTGTGGGTAGATCACATTCTTTATTTTAAGTCCATCACAAAAGTTATTTCCATATTTTTCCACCGTTGCCATTCCTGATCGCAACTCCCTCCTTACTTATTTCTCCACTACCATGTACTCTATTTTCTCTCTCCTTTCACTCTGACTCTGCTGTAGGGTCGCTTGAGTGGCACAGCAGACAGATCCCTGGTCCTGGGGCCAAGAGGCCCTGGGCCTCCATACCACCCCCTAGGCCCAGAATCCACCTGGCCCTGTAGTCCTGGGCAGGCCTTCCAATCCCAGCCCCTTGCAAGAAGTAAGAAAGAAAATGTGTTATATCTGACCACTCTTCCCCCATGGTCCATCCTCTCCTCCTTTATTCACATCCCCACACCTTCCCCCCTGCTCCCTGCTCCTTCTTACTCCAGATGCCTATACCCCATTGAGTGTGTGTGTGTATATATATATATATATATATATATATATATATATATATATATATATATATATATATATATATATGCTGTTTCCTCTCCTAGCCATCTCTGATGAGAGCAAAGGTTCCCTCATTTCCCCTTGCCTCCCTCCTTCCATATCATTGCAATAGCTCATTGTAATAAAAAAAAATCTTATGTGAAATATCTTGGACTATTCCCCCCCTCCTTTTTCTTTCTTCCATTCCATTTTCCTTTTTTTCTATTGACTCCATTTTTACACCATATTTTATCTTCGAATTCAGCTTTCTCCTGTGCTTCAACTATAAAAGCTCTTTCTACCTGCTCTATTAACTGAGACGGTTCATATGAGTATTATCAGTGTCATTTTTCTATGCAGGAATACATGCAGTTCAGCCTCATTAAGTCCCTCATATTTTCCCCTTCTCCTCCAATCTCCATGCTTCACCTGAGTCCTGTATCTGAAGATCAAACCTTCTGTTCAGCTCTGGCCATTCCAACAGGAACATTTGAAATTGCCTTGGTTCATTGAAAGTCCATCTTTTTCCCTGGAATAGGACATTCAGCCTTGCTGGGTAGTTCATTCTTGTCTGCATTCTAAGCTCTTTTGCCTTCCGGTATATTGTATTCCAAGCCCTACGAGCTTCCAATGTAGCTGCTGCTAAGTCCTGTGTGATCCTGACTGCAGCTCCACGATATTTGAACTGTGTCCTTCTGGCTGCTTGTAATATTTTCTCTTTGACTTGGGAGTTCTGGAACTTGGCTATAATATTCCTAGGGGTTGGTTTTTTGGGATCTCTTTCTCGGGGGGATCGGTGGATTCTCTCCATTTCTATTTTGCCCTCTGCTTCTAGAATATCAGGGCAATTTTCCTGTAGTAATTCTTTGAAAATGATGTCAAGGCTCTTTTCCTGATCATGACTTTCAGGTATTCCAATAATTTTTAAATTATCTTTCCTAAGTCTGTTTTCCATATCAGTTGTTTTTTCAATGAGATATTTCACATTTTCTTCTAATTTTTCATTTTTTTTGTTTTGAAGTTATTGATTCCTGATTTCTGTTAGATTCATCAGTCTCCCTGAATTCTATTCTTTGTCTGAAGGATTTGTTCTCCTCAGAGTTTTCTTATCTCTTTTTCCATCTGGCCAATTTTGCTTTTTAAAGCATCCTTCTCCTCAATAACTTTTTTGAACTGTTTTATCCATTTGACCTAAGCTGGTTTTTAGCATGCTATTTTCTTCAGCATTTTTTTGGATTTCCTTGACTAAGCTGCTGACTTCATTTTCATGTTTTTCCTGCATCTCTTTTCTTTCTTTTCCCAGTTTTTCTTCCAACTCCCTCATTTGATTTTCAAAGTCTTTTTTGAGCTCTGTCATAGCCTGAGCCCAATTTCTGTTTTTCTTGGAGTCTTTAGATGCAGGAGCTTGTGCTTCCTCATCTTCAGACTGAGTATTTTGATCCTTCTTGGGCTCATTTGCAAAATATTTCTCAATAGTCTTCCTTTTGTTTCTTTGCTTGCTCATTTTCCCAGCCCGTGCCTGTTTTGGGGGTGCTTCCTGAGCTTTTCGGACACTCCCACAAGGGTCTCAGTGTGTGAAGCTCTGTTCTCCCTCCTGGTCTGTGAATGACTGTAAGCGCCCCCCTCTGCCACGGGGCTGAGGTGGGGGGGGCCCTGCTGTTCTATGGGGGGGCCTATACTGTGATCAGGATCTGAATGTGGTCAGAGCCCCAGAGTCCTGTTCCAGGGGGAGAGGACAGAACTCAGCAGTCTCTCTTCACTCCCCTCCCTAGGTTCAGTGGTCTCATGCCCTGGGGGTTCCTGCTTACCAGCTCTGCCTGCTTCTGTTTCCTGGATCAGGGCTGGGGAAAGACAATGCTGCTTGCTGTGTGCCCTGAGGGTTGTGCTCCACGTGCTCGCTCTAGCAGAGGTCCCCTGCTTTTCCCTCACTTTGTGCCCGGTGCTTCTTGGGGTGCAGCTCAGGAGACTGCCCCACTGCTGTGAGCTGAGACTCCCAGCACCCTGGGGCTGCCTCCGGGAGGCTGAAGTTCTTTGGCTCTGTTGGGCCACCCCTCTGGCGGGCCGCCCCTCCGACCCCGTGGAGCAGAGCCTTTCTGCTCTTTTCCAGGTTACCTTGAGTAGGAGAACTGCCTCACTGGGTCCCTTTGTGGGTTCTGTCTCTCGAAAGTTTAGTTAGAGTCCTTAGTTTATGAGTTTTATCAGAGAGCTCCTAAGACTGGATCCCTTTTTGTCACCATCTTGGCTCCGCCCCAAAGACTTGTCTGATTCTTGATTGTAAACCAAGATCTTTTGACTTCCAGAATATCATTTTAATCCCTATGAGCCCTTAATGTAGATGCTGCCAGATCCTCTGTAATCCTGACTATAGAGCCACAGTAATTGAATTGTTTGTTTCTAGCAGCTTTTAGTATTTTCTCTTTGACTTGGGGAGTTTTCGAATTTGGCTATAATATTCCTGGAAGTTTTTCTTTTGGGATCCTTTTCAGGACATGACCGGTGAATTCCCTCAACCTCTATTTTATCTTCTGCTTCTAGGATCTCAGGGCAATTTTGCTGTATTATTTTCTGAAAGATGAAGTCTAGGCTCTTTTCCTGGTTGTGACTTTCAGGTAGCCCAGCAATTTTCTAATTATCTCTCCTGGATCTCGTTTCGATTTTGGTTGGTTTTCCAATGAGATAGTTTACATTTTCTTCTAATTTTTTTTTTGTGTTAGTTTTATTTTTTCCTGAGTTCTTGCAAAATCATCAGCTTCCTTTAGTTCCATTCTGCATTTAAAGGGGTTATTTTCTTCAGAGAGCTTTTTTATCTCCTTTTCCAGCTGGCCAATTCTGCTTTTTATGACATTCTCCTCATTTGCCTTTTGTTTTACTTTTTCCATTTGGCCATAACTGGTTTTTTAAATTTATTTTTAAATTTTCTTTTCAAGAGTGATTAAAATGGTTTTTATTAAAATAACTTAACAAAATGGCACACCTCTCTCATGGTGGGAGAAAGGGGTTGGGGAAATCTCAATATACAAGCTCTTTTATATACTTTGAAAGAATTTGTTCCTGCCCCATTCATGCCAGTCATAGGCTGGGGTCACAAATCTGATTGCCAAGTTGTTTCCTATGTTTCCCCACCCTGCTCATTATACTAATGAGCAATAACAGATAGATCACTTTGAGCATGTGTAAAGGAGAAGGTCAAGACTAGGTTAGTCTTTCTTTGGGATGAGATTAGGAGAACTCTCCCAGTTTTGTGATTGACTAGGGCCATTTCCCTCTTTGCAATGGATTTCAAAGGGCCCCCCCCTCCACACCCTGTGAAGACCAACAACACACCCTTCATTCCTCACAACTCTCCCCATTTCATTTAAATAACTACTTGGTCTTCACACTTCACCAGCAATGTCTTCCTTAAATTAATTCATAATCCTCATCTTTGATATCACTACTGACTTTCTATTGATATTTTTACCTCTTCATTATTAGAGCCATATACCAGTCCTAATTTACTGATAAAATTTTCTACTATTTGAGTTATTGGCTGGATCATACATGGGAGACTGGCTAATAGGATTATCCCACTTTGGGCCAATAGTTAGATACCCATTACCTGTTTCCACCATGAACCCGAACCCATTCATCCAAAGAGGTAATAAAGGTGCTTATCCAGTTTTGGACTGGCACATGTGCCAACTTTATGATATCCCTGGTTATCTCCTTTACCACCTTCCCATTGTCATCTATCTTTAGACAACAATTGGATAAGTTCATTTTACCACAGACTCCTTCTTCAGCCAAAAGGTAGTCTAATACCAATCTATGTTGATTAATTGCCTCTGTTGTTAAGCAAGGCTTGATCAGCCAAGGCCTTAGCTGTGTGATTGGTAATTTTTCCACTACAGCTTGGAGTCTTACAGGATATAAACTGGGGTTTCATAGTCCCAACTCCCATCCTATGCCCAGGTAGTAGTCCCTTAAGTCTAGATACAACTCCTTGACCAACGCTTTAGACAACTGGGTGTAGGCAGTAGTCCTACAAATCCAATAATGCCCCTCTAGTGCTAGTTGGTCTTTCAGGAATGTAGTTTCCAACAAATGGATAATACTGTTCCTCTTTACTTCCAAGAGGCTCTCTTAAATAGGTCATATAATCATCATGATAATAGTTACATTTCTAAAAATTGCTGTACGTTCTTCCACTGCAAATTTTTATATCAGTGTCTTTAGAAAGGTCTTCCTGGCTCCAGTTTGCACATCTTTACAAGGGATCCAGGTACCATCATTAATCTCTCATGAGTCTGAGGCCACACATCTCTTCTGGCTTCCTTGGTGTCTAAATCAGAGATAGGACTCACTCCCTAGATAGGATATACAGATTCATGTAGATATTATAATGCCACCCAATAATCTCCCTCTTTCTCTATTAATGGAGAACATTTTCTTTTTTTAAACATAACAAATATATTTTTATTTTTAAAAATTTATTTTTATTAAAGATATATTTGAGTTTTACAATTTTCCCCCAATCTTGCCCCCCCCAACAGAACGCACTCTGTCAGTCTTTACTTTGTTTCCATGTTGTACCTTGATCCAAATTGGGTGTGATGAGAGAGAAATCATATCCTTAAAGAAGAGAAGTCTAAGAGGTAACAAGATCAGACAATAAGATATCTGTTTTTTTCTAAATTAAAGGGAATAGTCCTTGCACTTTGTTCAAACTCCACAGCTCCTTATCTGGGTACAGATGGCACTCTTCTTTGCAGATAGTCCAAAATTGTTCCAGATTGTTGCACTGATGGAATGAGCAAGTCCTTCAAGGTTGAACATCACTCCCATGTTGCTGTTAGGGTGTACAGTGTTTTTCTGGTTCTGCTCATCTCACTCAACATCAATTCATGCAAATCCCTCCTGGCTTCCCCGAATTCCCATCCCTGCTGGTTTCTAATAGAACAATAGTGTTCCATGACATACATATACTACAATTTGCTAAGCCATTCCCCAATTGAAGGACATTTACTTGATTTCCAATTCTTTGCCACCACAAACAGGGCTGCTATAAATATTTTTGTACAAGCAATCTTTTTACCCTTTTTCATCATCTCTTCAGGGTATTGCTGGGTCAAAGGGTATGGACATTTTTGTTGCCCTTTGGGCATAGTATGGAGAACATTTTCAACCTGCCTCCCCTCTTCTTTTCCATAAGGAGGGCATAAGTAGGGGTGTCACATTTACAGAGTCAAGGGGAAGTTACAGATAAACAATGAACACATAGGCTAGAGATGGTGGAGATGAACTGGTCCAGTGTCTCCCCTATCTTCTCTTCTCCGGTGGAGACATCCAGTGTCCTTCAGCATCTTCTGAATCTGTTCCAGAAAGTCCTTTCCAGCTCTGCTGACAGTTGAGACCTTGTCTTCTGATAGAGAAACTGCTTAACATCTTATTCAGATCAAAACACATGTTTCCAATCACAAAACTATGAGATTCTGGAGCTTATTACAATTTATATTTTGCCCTATTGCCACATTGACTCACATGCATCACTTTTAATACAATAAACTTCCATTAGTATTTTACTACATGAGCAAACTCCCAATGAGAATGATCACATTGACTCAAGCTTGTCACACATACATTCAATACATCTTTGTTCTAAGACCACCTAGCATCTGGTTTAAAAATAAAACAATTTTAACCTTTGCTCTCCTTACAATAATGACTCAAATATCCTTAACCCATATGAATTTTTTCCCAAATATTCCCATATTTTCCATTTCTTGGTGTACTTATCTAACTCACATTCCTTTTCTTAAACTAGACCTTGAAACTGTAATTATCCTAAGAATTTCCCATTCTTCTCCTTACCTAAATATCCCCTCTAACACAAAAACTAAGGAAACTTGCTTCCCACCTTAGCATGTAGCTGATAGCAGGTGTCAGAGCCAGACATCTCTGGCTATTAGATCCAATTTACCTAAAACTTCTTTTTCTGGTTTGCTTAGTAACTAATTATAAAGATCCAGGACATTAAAGGAAAATTCCTTTATAGATATAAGTATTGAATGTCAGTGTCCAGGCAGGTCATGTGGGTAAGTCAAATGTCTTAGGCCAGATTTTTTCTTCTAGGTGAGACATTATCCAAATGTTATTTTGGGGAAATCTAGTCAAAGGGTTCCAACCTCAGCCATCCTGAGAAGCCACCCCTTTGGCTACACATCCCTGTCACCTAACATCTTTAGCCCATTGGCTTCCTTTTCTCCAAGAACATTTACCCAGTAGCATTTCCTGTTGCTGACCATCCTGGTATATGACATTAAAAAAATTGATTAAAAGTCCCATGATCTAAAATAGTTGTTTTACCTAGTTAGAACTTCACCTAGTTAGAACTTCCAGTGAATGCAGTTCACTAAATTCCAGTTATAATCTTAATGGAGTCCCAATTAATGAAACTCCTACCTAAAGCTCTGAGTATCTTTCCTGGGTCTTTGCCTAAAACCAGTTATTCTAAATATGATTGGCCCTACAGACCTCATCTCCTACCTCTTACTAGAGACATCCCTTTGTTTGAAGTCTTATCTACTCTTCCTCTATATAAAAATGGCATATCAGATTCCCCAGGCTAGAGAAATCTCCTTCTAGCCTGTTGTATTTTACAACAAATAAATGCCTCCTTTGTCCAGGAGATTGCACAGAGAAATCTGAAATTATCTTGTATTTATCTTTCTCATTTTACATAGTGCTTTCACTTCAAAGCAAACAACCAGGGCTTTGGAATATACATATATATAGGTCCAAAATATTCCCAGTTCACATACATAGCTAGAAACTTCTATACATAAACTTGTTTATACCCACTAGCCATCCTGAACATACAAATGGTTATTTTTGGCAAGGTAGTTGGGGTTAAGTGACTTGTCTAAAGTCACACAGCTAAGCAACACTTAAGTATTTGAAGCCTGATTTGAACTCAGGTCTCCTGACTTTGGGGCCTAGTGCTCTATCCTCTGCACCACCTAGCTGCCCCCTAACATACAAATTACTTTTCAGAATTCTTTAAAACCATTAAAACATCTTAGATAGCTTTAAATTTCCAACATGTATTATTAATTTCATTATAATAGAACAGCAATAAGAGTAACACACAAATTACTAGATTGTACAAAACAATCCTTCTGTTATAACATTATTCATAAACCCACAGATCTATCCAAGAAAGGGTCATATTTTTTCATATTTTCCTTATTGCCCTTCAAAACAATCACATTAATCCCAGGCTTTAACAATACAGTATTTAAACAACATATGCATAATAGATAAGTAAATATTGCAAATATAATCTCTTTGCAGTTACAAAAGAATATCACATAACTGATAGAAACATCTTATTCATCAATAAGTTACCTTACAATAGGGCCCACAATTGCAATTTGTTCAGCCTCCCCAGCAGCTGTCTCAGTTACCAAGAGAGAAGTCCACAGTCTTGACTTCTTTAAAATTAAACATACATTGTTAATATACATTAATCATAAGATTCCTATTTAAACATTTCATTTCCCTTAGAACAAGAGCAAAATGAACATCCCATGATCTTTACATTTTTGTCTCTTTACCCAAATTCTCAGAATCCAATCCCATACATAATACATTTAAACCAATGCAATTACAACTAAACTTCCCAACCATTTAGTTTGATTAAAAACTTTAGCATACCTTACACAGAGAATCCAGCACTCACATTCCAAAAGCTCTATCCAAAATAAAAATGCAATTGTTAACATTTATTAGGCTTAACATTAAAATCAATTAGAGGGGTGGTTAGGTGGCACAGTGGATAGAGCACTGGCCCTGGAGTCAGGAGTACCTGAGTTCAAATCCAGCCTTAGGCACTTAATAATTACCTAGCTATGTGGCCTTGGCCATTTGCCTTGACAAAACCTAAAAACAAACAAAGAATTAGAGCTTTTTCCCCAAAATCAGTAAACATCCCTGATAACCTAGGTATGTCTCTTCTTAGTAACACAGTACCACTTTTCTTTAACCCAAAGGTGTTACAATAGAGTTTAAAATCCCAAACCACATAGCTCCTTGCAATAGTTACAGTAGTGTTAAAATACTATTGTATTTTATATATATATATATGTGCCTGTGTTATTAATCCCAAACTAATTTAACAATGTAGGTTATTCCATTCCTCCTACTCTGTACAAATGTTGTCAGAATGTCACAACACTAGTATCCTTCTTTTATAACCGTCAGTGTGCTTTCCAAAACTAGTTCAGAAACTTTAAAAGCAATGAGAGTCATCACTTAGGCCATAAGGCCAGCAGATATTCATTAAACATAATACCCTTTCAATAAAGGAGTCTCTTAACCCCCCCCATCATATATATATATACATATATATATATATATATTTTTTTTTTTTCCTTCTTCTTTCCCAATTACATATCCCACCTGTGGAGGAATCTCTTTCCCCTTAAGGCTTAAGCACTTGAAGTCTCCTGTCTCCCCTCCTCCCTTCGCAGGAGTCTTAACAAGATGGTGGGATGGGATCAAGACCACCACGTCCAACCCACCACCCCCAACCCAGGGAGAAAGCATGGAATCTTCCCTCTTATAACTTCTCAGTCTTTCCCTTAAAGGTTCTTTCTTCTCTTAAATTCTTCTAAACTCTCCCCAAACCACAGCTTTTTCCCCGTTAAGAATCCCCCTCACTTATCTTTAACTCTACACACCTAGCACAACTACTGCTGGCTCAGTGAGGGAAGGGTGGGTACTACTTCCTTCTCCCCCACATTCTGATACTCCTGGGCCCAACTTCCAGGTATCCCTCTTTTAAAACTGATGCTGGGTCTTTATACCCAGAAATACCTAAAACAGACACATAAGACAGGTCATAGAACAAAAACACACACTCCTATGGGAACATTCAAATTCACTCACACAGCACTGGATCCAATTGACTTCCTTCCTTCCTTCCAACTTCCTTTCTTTTCAGCTAGCGGCCACATAGCTCCCTTGCCCCACAAACCTGGAGGCAACCTTCCCCCTTTAAGATTTAGGGAAATTTCTGGAGAGGGAACCCAAATCCACCTCCTTCAGGGTACCTTATCATCCTCTGACCTCTCCTTTGTGATAGCTCTCCCACATGGAGGACTTCTCAGCCAGTCTAGGCTGGTTCTGGCCATCGATGCCACCCTGGAAACCATTCCTTTACCTCGGTTCTACTCCCAGACATTTTAATCACTCTTGACTCCAAACCTGGGCCGATCCTCCCAGGTTTGGGATATTTTGAGATATTTTCCCATCTACACACATTATTTTCTTGTGTTCTTCCTGGAAAATACCAGGATAAGAGATTTACATTATTATCTCAAGACAAGCCCCCAAATTGTTATAAATGACTCCAGAATACTTCATCCAGAGTCATTAAAATGTTTTTTTTATTGAGATATCTTAACAAAATGGCACACCTCTCTCATGGTGGGAGAGAGGGGCCTAAACTGATTTTTTTTAACATATTATTTTCTTCAGTATTTTTTTGTATTTCATCAAACTGCTGATTTGGTTTTCATGATTTATCTGCATTGCTTTCATTTCTCCTTCCAGTTTTTCCTCTACCTCCCTTAATTGCTTTTCAAAGTCTTTTTTTGAGCTCATCCATAGCCTGAGCCCATTTTCTATTTCTCTTGGAGGTTTGTGTACAGAAGCTTTGATTTTGTTATCTTCTGAATCTCCATGGAACCAAAGTAAATTTCTGTTGTCAGATTCTTCTTTTTCTTTTGCTTGCTCATTTTCTCAGCCTATGGCTGATACCAGACTTCCAAGGCTTTGGGAGGGGGGTTTGTGGACAAACCACAAGGACCTTAATTCCTCCAAGGTCTTATGAGAGGCTCTGAGCCCACAGTGTAACCTGGATTTGAGTGTGGGCAAACTGCTGAGTCCCCTGACGCCCTTACTGTCTGTGGGCTGAGAGCTCTGGACTTGCTGGGTGGCTCTGTAGATTCCTGCTGCAGGTTCTCTCTGAGGCCAGCATTCACTCCACACACTAGTGAGGCAGAGTTTTCTCACTTACCCCTTCAAACTGCTCCTGGTGATCCCAGCCAGGAATTCTGGAAACTGCCCCCTCTGCCATGAACCTAGGCATCCCAGGGATCTAAGCACTCCGCCTGGCTGCGCTGCGGCTGGGACTACGCTCACAGTGGCTTTTTCCAATCCCAGGTCCTAGTGAAACAGACTTTTCCTGTGGAACTTCTAAGTTGTCTTGGACTGGAAAATTGTATCATTCAGTCTTTTTATGAGTTCTGCCCTTCTTAATTTTGGCTAGAGTCATAATTTGATAACTTTTGGAGTTTTTTGGAGAATGAGTTTCTGGGAATTCCTGACTTTACGCTGCCATCTTGGCTCTGCCTACAATATTTTTTTTTTTTTTGAGAACATATCTGTGTTGGCTTTTTTTTTTGCTGGGTTTTGGCATCCTTTTGTGAGGGGGAGCTTTTCATTTCGTTTATCTTTCTGTCTTATTATGGGGATTACTTTGATGGAACACTATACCTGTGTTTAATTTCTGTTAACCTTGTTTTGTGTCCTTTTGACATTTAGCACATTTCATGCTTCCTTTGTGGGATTCTTTGTCTTTTTTTAAATCTTTTTTTAATCATTCACTTGCTTTTTGTCATCATTCATCATTCATTTATGTTGGTGTCCTCATTTAAAAATTTTGTTTTTTACATTTCTGTAATGTTGAATGAGCTAGATGCAGAAGTGCCTGCCTGCTTTGTGTATTTGTGGAATTTTCTAAGTTTTTGTCATATATATTCCATATTATTCCTATGATACATTTCCCTTAATTAAAGTTTTTAATTCTTTCATAGTCTGCATATAAATGTCATTGATCTCTTAGCTTTTTATCAAATACAGAAGACATAAACTTTATCTAATATGAAGTGGCCATGTAATAGATTACCTTTAAAAGTAGATTTTATAAATAGGGAAGACCTAAGTTTTTAGATGCTTTATTTAACTTGATTTTATTTCATTCACATAGTCTATGAATTAATGTGGTCAGTGTTGCCTTTAATAAGTTACTGTTTCATCTTGTGACTATTATAGTTTGTTGTGTTTCCCCTATTATTAGACATTTGGGCCATTTATTATCCTTTAACCTCTGTTTTAGTCTTTGGTGCAATTAATGAGCAGTGATTCTCAAGACATTTTATATGACTTCATCCAGGTGAAATCAGTTCCACTTAATTTTTTTTTTTTGTTAGGACTTTAAAGAAGGACTGATCTATATGGAGGGGGTGGATTATACATTAAAATTTATCAGTATTTGTGTAATGAAAATTTTTCCTTAAGTTTGTCACATGAAGTATTACTAGTTAACAACCTTAATTTCTAAATTATTCTCTTCTGTGAACTTCATTTCTCTAATCCTTTGCATTTTCTTTCAGTTATAAACCAGTAGACCATAAACTTATATGGTTGCCTTTACGAGAAGGCTTTGAAGAACTTTTCACTCAGACATTTTCCAAGAAACAGAATCTTACATTTTTGGGGCATATTCAGACCTGCTATAAACAGAAACGTTGGCGAGACCTGCTCAAACTAATGCAACATGTACATAAGTCAGCTCTCGACAAGGAAACAAAAACCAATGATGCAGGTAAAAGATCCAACTGAGGCCAATAAGTAAGCAGTGATAGGGGAGACAAGAAAATATAGCAAAATTATGTGATGTAATGAAAGATGCAGCTTTCAGGGAACATTATCAGAACTTGAAATCAGTTGCAGAGCTCTTACTGTTACCACAATTCTTGACTCAGTTCTACAATAGATTTTTTTTCTTCCTGAGGATCGTCTGTGGTGGTTGTGAGAGCAACAGAATTAAATGAGTGTGTCTTTTTGAATAGAGGACAGATATTTGCAACCAATATTGTTAATGGTGACCCTGCCAAATGTTGCTTTCAGAAACTAAAGCAAACTAACAAGATATGATTCATGTAAAACTTTGCAAGTGATTTTTTTGACGGTGTGATTTGCTTTTCCTTTCTGAATTCTGGAATGGGGGTTTTTCAGCACCTGGAACCCTGCTGTGGACTGACTTTTGAGTCTTGGACCATTCATTTCTTTTCTTAGCAGCAAAGATGAAAGTAGTTCTTGTTTCTTTATAATTCTTTAGAGGGTATCTAAGTTAAATTACATACCATTTGGGTATGTTGTATGGTGGCAGGAAAACTGGTCCAGATAAATGATTTCATGATTTCAAGAAACTCTTGGTGGTATTTGAAGCTTCCTCAACTTATGCGGATCATTATTTCTTCTGTAATTTCTAGACCCTAGAGTACTGCTTTAGTTGTGAAAGGTAATTATATCCATGATCAAACAGTTTTTCTGAATCCAAAAACCTCCCTTATGACCTCTATACTATCCTGCCTCTCACCTTACAAAATGCTATGTAAAAAAGTGATTGTGAAAGTTGACCTTTAGGTTGAATTTTTTGCTATTATGTTCTCATCCAGAAAAAAAAAAATCTTTGACTCAGGTTGTTAATTGGAAAGTTATTTTAATAAAGTGTTATCTTTAAAGCTCATTTTATATGTTTATAGGGTCATTAGATCAAAGATGTAGAAATGGAAGGAAACTCATAGACCATATAGTCTGACCCCTCATGTATGTGTCTGTGTCCAAGTCATGCCTTAATATCCCATGTTGTGAATTAATTTTCAAATTTCTCTTTTTTCATAGGATTACTGTTAAGAGAAAAGTGGGAAGCATTTGGTTTGAAACTCAACCATGCCCACCAACAGATGAAAATGACTGAAAATGCCCTACTGTTTGCATTTGTCGAGGTATTTGACCTTGATTGATTGCTTGACTTTTAAACTGGTTTTTGTAGTCATACTTATGTGCAAAGTAGAATTGATTGTTTTGGTACTTAGTGAGTTTTCCCTCATTAATAGTCTTTAACAAAGACTACCTATTATCCCCATCATCAATACCACTAGCATTTATATTGTTCCTATTATGTGTCAAACACTATGCTAGGGTTTTACAAATATCTCATTTGATTTTTTAAAATTTTTTTTAAATTTATTTTTTATTCTCATTTTGTACAAATGTTTTTTTTACATTAATAAAATATTCTTGTTTACAAGTAAACAAAATAACCCCCCATGAATATAGATAGACTTGCTTGGGTGAAAAAAGTAAAGGGGAGAGAAAAAAAATTAAAATTAAAAAATAATAGTAAAATTGTAATAATTGTAGGTATGGCCAGGTGGCATAATGGATGAAGCACCAGCCCTGGAGCCACGAGCACCCGAGTCCATATCCAGCCTCGTAAACCCAATAATCACCCAGCCATGTGACATGCAAGCCACCCCTTCCCCACTGCCCTGCAAAAACCAAAAAGAAGAAAAAAAACTCATTTGATTTTTTTTTTTTTTTTTTGCAACAACCCTGGGAGGGTAGCACCATTTTACCTGCATTCTTAAAGCTAAGTATCAGAGGACAGATTTGTTCTCAGGTCTTCCTAACTCCAGCTTCAGCCTCCCTTCTCACTGTGCCACCTAGCTAGCTGCACATGGGCAGTGGGGTCATCTGGTAGGCAATGGAAACTAAGGAGTATGTAGTAGACTTTCATATCTTTTGCTTTGTTAGTGAGAGCAATGATGCTGGTTTCTTTTTGTTTTTGTGAGGCAATGGGGTTAAGTGACTTGCCCAAGGTCACACAGCTAGGCAATTATTAAGTGTCTGAGGCTAGATTTGAACTCAGGTCCTCCTGACTCCAGAGCTGGTGCTCTATCCACTACATTACCCAGCTTGCGCCTGCTATGTGTTTCTTACTTAGGGGCGCTTAACCTTTTTATGTCTGTATTTTAGGGTACTCTGGCACAGGCAGTAAAGAAGGGAGAATGGATTTTACTGGATGAGATTAACCTCGCAGCCCCAGAAACATTAGAATGCCTGAGTGGTTTACTGGAAGGATGCTCTGGCTCTTTGGTTTTGATGGATCGAGGAGACACAGGTAATATGTTATTGCTAGTGCATTTTTATGCTGCCAGGCTTGTTGGTTACCTAAAAGAATGATTCTTATGGTCACAGATGCACATGGAGGCCTCAAATATTGAATGAATTGTTATTGGCTGCCTGTTACCTAGTCATTTTTGTTTTATCTTCTCTATGGTAAATAACTACCTTGAGAAATCTTTTCCTCATTGACTCTCAAATTTTCTCATCTTCAAATGAAGGAATCAGATTATATTATTTCCAAGACCCTCTTCTGCATCCTATGCTCTGTGACGGTTTGTTGGGGAGCCATTGAAGTTCTGACAGGATTTCTGCCCTCAAAAGTGCTTGAGTCTTATTTGAGGAGATAAGAGGTGGATATCTGAAAAGTTAAAAGCTAAAAGAATGAATGATATTATTAGTTATAATAATAAATTATTAATAATTAATTATGGGCTCTTAGTTGGAAGTGCCAATGCCAATATCTGATTGCATGCCAGATGAGAGTTAAGGACGGTGATTGTCATGGCAAGTTATGGGAACACAAATCTCAACTGTAGCCAGGCCAGGACTGAGAATAAGGAATCATTCAAAAGTGGGACTGGCAAATCCTGGGAACCAGGTGACTTTGCCGTAGTAGCCAAAATTTTCCACCCTCAAGTTGATTAAAGTTATCATGTAAATTAATATATGCTTCCTTTTCCCATTTTAGAACCTCTCACACGACACCCTGACTTCCGTCTCTTTGCCTGCATGAATCCTGCTACTGATGTGGGGAAAAAAAACCTGCCTCAGGGAATAAGAAACAGGTAGGGGATGTTGCCTGACTGCTGCCAAGAATACTTTTTAATAAGCATACTGCTTTTCAGAAACCAGAATCTCAAGTTTTGCTGAGTTTAGATACTTTAAGGCCAAGTTATTTAACCTTGTGCCTTATTTTTCCTCATTTCTAAAGTGAGAGGACTTATTATTTCTGAGGTCTTTCTAGCCCTAAATCCATGATCCTTTGAAAAGCAGTATTTTGCTTACATTGTTAGGCAGTGGTCACTGTGTATATTGTTTTTATTTAACTTTTTCTTTGTTTCTAGGGAAAACTCGTTTCTTCATCCACACTACAGCAGAAGATTGGTGCAGAGTTAGCTAGTTTTTATTTTTAAATAGTTGAATTTTTTTGTAAAATACTTGGAATTTTTGTAAACTAGCATGTGGATGTACAAATATATATTTATTTTTTTTTAAACAACTAGCTACTTTTTCTCCCTTCTTTGAAATTTCAAAACAAATGTCACAATTTTCAGATTTCAAAACAGAGAGGCTAAGTATTCTTTGATTCAAGCAGATGCGGATGCATACGCCTATGTCTCTGTCTCTTGCTCATCTCTTTGTCCTGATGCTATTAGTTAGCTTTTGGAAAGCTTTATGATTAAGGAAATAGAGTAATAAATCATCTTCTTCCTTGCTTTGCAGGAGTTATCTACTATTTCTTCTCATAACAATGAGTAGTCCTATTTGGTTTTGATAGAAGCCATGCTTGGGAGATAGGAGATATGAGACCTTTTAAGTCCTTAATAGGTTTCCCAGTAGAATGTTAACAATGTGCAAACTTTTTTCTTTCTTTCTTTCCTTTTTTTTTTGTTTTTTTTTGTTTATTCTATTTTCAGGTTTTTGCAAGGCATACGGGGTTAACTGGCTTGCCCAAGGCAACACAGCTAGGTAATTATTAAGAGTCTGAGACCAGATTTGAACCCAGGTACTCAGACTCCAGGGCCGGTGCTCTATCCACTGTGCCACCTAGCTGCCCCAAACTTTTTTTCTTGCAAGACATGATTTAAAGATAAATTTTGAAACATTTTTTTGTTTTTGATGACAATATTACTTTTTAATTGTTGTAATTGTTAAAATCTTGTTATCTAAAGAAAGATCTCAAAACTTTCAGGGCAGTAATTTTTCAAGACAATTTGGTGTTGGTTTAGAAATAGATTAATCAGTGAAATAATTTAGATATACAACATACAGACTCAAATGCAGTAGCCTAGTATTTGATTGAGATCAAAAACACTATTCTTCAAAAACTATTAAGAAAACTGGAAAATATTCTGTCAGAAACTATATCAAGACCAACATCTCATGCCAAGATAAACTCTATATGGGTACATGGCCTACATATATAGGTTTGTATCATAAATAATTTTGTAGAGCAAAGAAGAGATTACCTTTTAGATCTGTAGTTAGGAAAGAGACAATTTTGATTGTATAATATTAATTGTATAATATTGTATAATATTAACTAAAATGAGAAAAAAGCATAAGAATAAATGGAAGGGCAGCTAGGTGGAGCAGTGGATAGAGCACTGACTCTTGAATCAGGAGCACCTGTATTCAAATTCGGCCTCAGACACTTAAAAATTACCTAGCTGTGTGAACTTGGACAATTCACTTAACTCCCTTGCCTTGCAAATGCCCCACCCCCCAACCCCTCAAAAAAGAATAAATGGAAATTGAGAGAAAGGGGATTTTTATGTACTGAAAAAAACAAAATATTTTAATTTAAGAAATCATTTTGTATAATAGTATTATGTGGGTCTCATTACAAACAGATTTCATATAATTTTCATATCTAAAAATCAGGTATCTGAAAAGAAACAAGATCTTTTCATATCTGAAAAATAACTGCAAAATTATGTCTTAGTGCAGTTTTAGCCAAGTCACATTTTAGAAGCATAAATTGGATTTAAACAATATTAGTATGCTTTCTAAGTTTAAACAGTTTTTTCTTTGAAAAATTCATAATTGGGCAACTAGGTGGCACAGTGGATAGAGCACCGGCCCTGGAGTCAGGAGTACCTGGGCTCAAATCCGGTCTCAGACACTTAATAATTACCTAACTATGTGGCCTTGGGCAAGCCATTTAACCCCATTTGCCTTGCAAAAACCTAAAAAAAAAAAAAAAAAATCCAAAAGTATGCTTTAAAAAAAAGATAAATTCATAATTCCTTCTCTTTTAAAAGTAGCAAATATGGCAGCTAGGTGGCCCAGTGGATAGGGCACTGGTCCTGGAATCAGGAGGATCTGAGTTCAAATCAGCGCTCAGATACTTAATAATTGACCTAACTATGTGAACTTGGGAAAGTCACTTAACCCCGTTGCCTTAAAAAAAGCAAATAGATTTTACAAAAAGCATTTTTAGAAAGGTGTTATCTTAGGGACTTAACATGCTTCATTCTAAATGAATAATAATCATCTTTAATTTTTGTTCCCTAGATTGACTGAACTTTATGTGGAAGAATTGGAGAGTAAAGAAGATTTACAAATTCTTATTGTGGATTATCTGAAAGGATTGAATGTAAACAAAAACATAGTTCAAGGAATTATCAAGTAGGTTCTAATATGATTTTCTAAAAGAAAATCACATACTTATAGTACAGTACATTTGTCTCTTGATCTCAGAAGATAACTGCAGAAACTATTCGTTTTTAATTTTGAATAGTTTAAGCTTTTGTTAAGTACATTGGATTTTTATGTAAGTCCAGAATACATGTGGGCATGCAGGTGAGTGCACACACACACGCACACACACACACACACACACACACACACACACACACACACGTTTATGGGTATTTGTATAAGCAGTTCTGAATTATCATTATAATTTGAGTCTAGATCTATCCAAATAAATCCCGGCCCTTTTGTGGATAGTTTGACCAATAGGATTGGCTATGGTTTAGAAGCCTATTTTATTATAGTAAATACAATAAAAATTGGTTTGAGCTTATTTTCAAAGGGTGGTGTAATTGTGCTGCCATTGTTTTAATCAAACATTTGATTTGTGGATATGTAGGTGTTTGTATTCATATGTACCTATACTTTCCCTGATTCTCCCAGTTAGCATTACTCACTGAATAAAACTTTTAATATGTTCTTTTCTCCCCTCTTGAACATATGTTTCTGGAGGGCAGTGTGTTTGTTTCATTTTTGTGTATAATATTTAGTACCTAGCATAGTGCACATTTTTTTTATTTTTTGTATCAGACCTAAGATTTCATTGATGTTAGGAAATTCCCAGTGAGGAAATTACTTCTACCAATGCACCTCCTCAACAATGAGATGTTGAGAACGTTGCCTAGGGTCCATAGCTAGTGCATTTCAGAAGTGACACCTCTATTCATATTCTTTTCACTCCCAAGCTAGCTCTTTGTCCCTTACTTCTTACTGCCTTTCACACCCTATGCAGAAGAGTAAGATCTTAATATTCAATATGCATAGTGGAGTGTTATGAGTATAATACTGCTAATTATGAACTCTGTGTCCTGTCCTTGACTGTTATTGACTGCTACAGGGACATGAAGTCTTTCACTTTTCCTTGCTTCTTATTTTTGCCTTATAAAAATTAAAGGGCGGTGCTCCTAGTGGTAGTAGTAGCAGTAATAGTACTAGTAATTAGTTCTAGTACTAGATAAAACCAGAGAGTACCAAGTAATACTAGGAACAGCAATTGTGGTATTTTAAGAAATGCTTTTCTATTTTGGTAGTGAATTTGAATAGTTTACCTTGTAAGTGTTGAACAATAGGTACTATTGGAATAAAGAGCTTCAAATCCTGTTTCTAATACTTGCTAGTTAAAGCATGACACAGAAGTTTACTTGTATTTTTTTTGCAAAGTATAGTTTCTAAGTAAACATATCATGCTAAAAGCATTTTTTGACTTCTCATTTCACAAGAGATGAGTTTTCCTCATTTGACCATTAGGTAGGATCTCTCAGACAAGGCAGTATGCTTTCTGTTTCTTCTTTTTTACATCATCTTAGTTATATTTCTTTGTGTAGAGGATTTTTGATCAGCAGTCAAAATTGCATTTCTTTTAAGTTGCAAATATTATATTTGACTTTGGTATTCTCTTTTGCTTTTTCTTATTTAGTGCCATCTACCCAGCCAGTTGGACTCTGTAGCTCAATACTTGTAGTTTCTATAGGTTTTTTTCTTTTTGGTTTGTTTTTTGCAAGGCAATGGGGCAAAGTGGCTTGACCAAGGCCACACAGCTAGGTAATTAGTAAGTGTCTGAAACCGGATTTGAACCCAGGTACTCCTGACTCCAAGACCGGTGCTTTATCCACTACACCACTACGTCCCCCCCCCCCCACCCCCCCGTAGTTGCATCAGTGGAATAGCTTTTTGTTTAGAGATTGATAGTCTAGCACAATAATAACCACCTATTTAACCTTTTTTTTGTAGTTTCTACATAGCTGTACGAAAGGAGTCTATGAACAAATTGGTGGATGGAACAGGCCACAGACCTCATTACAGCCTTCGCACCCTCTGCAGAGCACTGAGATTTACTGCTTCCAATCCTTGTCACAACATCCAGCGCTCCTTGTATGAGGTGGGATTGGCTTTTACCTACTTAACTACCTTCATATCTATTTCTCTTTGTGAAAGAGAAATAGATGTGAAAAATCACTTAGAGAGGGAAGAGCGTATTGTAAAATTATAACTAAATAATGCAACAGCAGTTATTCACCTTGTAAAAGCATGAATTTTAAACCAATTATTGTTTTAAAAAATGATGTGTATTTAAACTTTATGAAAATAGTATCTTAATTGCTTTAGTCCCACACACACATATTTATGTATGTTTTTATAATTTACCTATATTTTTCATTTAGTCAGAGTGTTTCAGAATGCCTCTTCTTTGAGAAACCAACTGTTAATTTCTTCTTGGTCATTTCTACCATCATACCACATTTTAAATATTTATGTAAAAGCAGTGTGGGCTTTGAAATTTGAGTAAAGATTCAGAATTTTATGAGGTCATTGATTCAGTCAGACTCATTTTTTTGTTTAGTCAAGGCATTTGCTTAGTGAAGGCATTTCTTTGTTTTTTCATATACACTAGAGAAGAAATGTATCACAAGCTTGTTAACAGGTTTTATGTTAAATTCTTCTCTGATCAGTTTTATAGCCTTTGTGATATCAAAAAATCCCATGAGTATATTATTTAAGGTAGATAAAATAATGAAGTATACAAATATGGGATAGTAAAGAAGTTTAACAGAAACTGATCTGAAGGAAACATAACTGATGATAGCATGGTAACTCAAGTTAAAGAAGTACATTCATTTCTCTGCTTAAAAGTAGTATCTGCCTTTGGTACCATTCACAGTTTTTCAGCTTATCAGGTTATCTAGTCTGATAATAGTCTCTTGTAGTAATGCCAAGCTTTGTAGCAAAATGTTTTGAATTTTGATGCCTGTTAACTCAAGGTAAATGGCCTGTCACTGCATAATGGGATTAATAATATTTTCTAATAGTATTTTCACAGTCAACATTTTTTTTTTCCTTTTTATTTTAGGGCTTTTGCTTGAGTTTCCTTACACAACTTGACAGGGCATCACACCCTTTGGTTCAGAAACTCATTTGTCAGCATGTTATATCCAGCAACATTAAAAGTCTCCTTAAACAGGTATGTTCAATTTCACTCTTCAGACTAATATTAGAGATGTTTTCATTTCAGAGTTTCAAATTGTTTAGTCCTGATGAGTTGGACAAATGAAAGACCATGTTAAAATTGTGAATCCTGTCTACCTTTTGACTTTCAATCATTGCTGTGTCTATTGTAGGCCCAGCATCATGCCATTTGTAAGAATCTACATTAAGTGCAGAACAGAAATCCTAAATAAATTTGGGTATTGCAAAAGGCTTATAGTATGTATGCTTTTTTAAGGATATTAATAAAGTTTTGTTTTTCAAATCTTGGTCCTTCCACACCTTCTTAGTCTAGTACCAGGACTTTTACATTTTTTGGAGGGAGGAAAGGAAGAGCCCAGGAATGAGATTTCATTGGTACAGGGAGCTTCTTTCAGTGAGCAAAGTTGCCTGGCAAGCTGAGAGAGTAAGTGATTTATCCAAGGCCACACAGCCGACTTGTGTTGGAAGAGGTTCTTGGATGCAAATCTTCTTGAGTGGAATTGAGTTTTTGCTGCTTCATGTGGCTGACTGCACAGAGTAGCTGCTTAGAAGAAATAGATTCACTAAATTGAATTACTGGTCCAGTTACTAACACTTGGATGTCTTTTAAGTTTATTCTCTCAATTATTGGTGAAATCTCATGATAAAATCCATTTTCTGTATTTTAGTTACAATATTTTTTTGGTGATTTGTGATGGTTAATTGATTTTGTTTTTTTTGTTTTTGCAAGGCAATGGGGTTAAGTGGCTTGCCCCCCAGGGTCACACAGCTAGGTAATTATTAAGTGTCTAAGGTCACATCTAAACTCAGGGCCTCCTGATGCCATGGCCTGTGCTCTATCCATTGAGCCACCTAGCTTCCCCTTGTAATGGTTTATTAATTGAAAGGCTTCTTCTGTCACTCTCTTGGGTGTTGAATTGAATGGAGGTAGCCTACCACTTGGTACAGTGGATAGGCCTTGGGTTCTGCTCACTCCTGGCATCTGCTGGTTGGATTACCTGGAGCATTTGAAGCTAGGCCACCTCTCCCAAACTCTCAAGTTGTGGAACTGAATGTTTTGGGCTGATATAATCTAATATAGATGAAGTGCTGGAACTGACAGATCCCTGGGCCTGAAATCTTCAGTGTCTGAGAACTTAATTTTACAGAAATGGCTTAAGTCTCTGTAAACCTTCATCCTCACTCTGGCCCGATGTAGGGCTCCTAAAATCTAATATGTTATATCCAGCATGTGCTGGAGGCATCCTGAGTCTGAGCTGATTGTTAAATTTATTCTTTAGTAAACTAAATATTAAGGTATGATTTATTGTATCAATAATACATCACAGTAAAGATTTATCAGGAACCTTCTAAGTGTCAGTTATTGTGGTTGGTGAGTTTCCGTCATCTCAATAGTATTTGGCTATTCATGACCCCATTTGTGATTTTCTTGGCAATGGTTACTAATGTGATTTGTTCCCTTTGCCAGTTCATTTTATTGGTGTGGAACTGAGGCGGACAGGGTTCATTGACCTGTCCGAGCTCACAGTGCTAGGAAGTGTCTAAGCCTGGATTTGAACTCAGAAGATGAGGCTTCCCATCTTCCCATCTGGCACTCTGTCCACTGTGCCACCTAGTTGCCTACACATCTACTGTGTGTGAGTGCCAGACCCTATGATAAATGCTGGGGATATAAATAAAAAAAAAAGTCCTTGTCCTCAGGTAACTTACGGTCCAGTGGGCATGACGGGCATGATAGAGAGGAATATGGAGTTGAAACCAAATGAAACCACAGTTGGTAAATGGAAAGATGGTTAGGGTTTTGAGGTCTTTATAAAGGAAGGCTCTTGGAGTTTTTGCTCTGTCCTTCTGTCATCCAAACAGGTATATAGGTAATAGAAGGGACTGATGGGTTGGGGTGTAAGTAGTAAAGTCGAAGAAATCTACAAAATAATGATGAGTTTATCCCTAGAGAGAGACAGGTAGGTGCAGCATGATGAAGATGATGATGGAGTTGAAACCGGGCAAAACAGCTGGTGGCTAAGTTGATGATCTTGACTAGGGGTGGGGAACCTTTTTTCTGCAAAGGCCCATTTAGATATTTACAACATCAATCCAGGGATATATATACATACTCCTCAATTTATTGAAATTTGAGTCCTGCCTGCAGTTGTCTTGGCAATGCCAGATCAATATAGCCTGAAGGCCAGAGGGTCCTTGTCCCTGTTCTAGACTTAAGACAGTGATGTAGAAAATGTTTATAATTCAGATTAAATTTAAAAGTATGGCACTTGTGTTCTTTCTTCAGAGATCAAGTTATTGGCCATCTACTAGATTATCCCTACCTGTATCAGTATTCGAATATTTTTCTTTGTGTATGTCATAACTACTTCTCAGAGCTGTCTAAATACGCTGCTCAGAATCTTGTGGAGTCAGATCATGATACAAAATGCCCTCTGCAATAAAGCACTCTTCTCTTTTATAAGACACTGGTTTATAGTTATTGCATATTTTGGGAGATTTTTGTTAGAGAAGAGAAGAAAATCTAATCATGTAATATTTTTGTGAATCTATTTTGGGGGAATTATATTCTCAAATATTTGAGATTTAGTGCTTTAATTCTTTCATTTGGTAAGCTGTTTTATCACTTATTTAGGGGAAATTTGACTTGTGTACTTCACTGTTGAAAATATCATAAGGAAGTTACCTTCTAGAGAAGTTTGCCACTTTTTTCTTTTCCTGTCTTGATTTGTCCGATTGTATGATATTTTTTAATGTATATCTTTCAGCCCATTCCAGAACCCAAGGGAGGTCGCCTCATCCAGATTGAAGGATATTGGATCTCAATGGGAGATAAGGAGCCCAAGATAGATGAAACATACATACTCACTCCTTCTGTTAAGCTTAACCTGAGAGATATTGTCAGAGTTGTCTCTGCTGGGTATAGTGGTTTGGTTTTTTTATTTTATTCCTTCTTACATGTTGCTTCAGTAACTGTTCAATTTGATGGCATTCATTTTTTGGTAAGATTTTGAGTTCCTCTCTCCTCCTCATGAAAGCAGCAATCTGATAATAGGCCATACATGTGTAACTATGTTAAAACATTTCCATATTGTCATGCTGTGAAAGATAAATCAGAACAAAAGGGACCAAAAAAACCATAGGAGGGTTAAATAAAGCATAAAAGCATATACTACTTATGATAATTTCCTTAAAAACTTTTTTATATCATGACCCACCATAGTTCTAGCCTTTCAGAGTGCTAATTTTGTGCTGGTGTGCTAAATGAATAAAGTAACTTTAACATTCATTTAAAGTAACTTTAACATTCATTTAATGCCCAATATATTCAGGTGTCTAAAATCTATTTTATTAAATTGTTTCTAGAAAAAATAATTTTAGAATTTTTGAGTTTGTTTTTTTTGGGGGGAGGGGTGTTTCTTTTTAACACAGAACAAACAAGAATAATATACAATAAAAGTTAAAAAAAATTTTTTTTCAGTTCTAAATTATCTCCCTCTATTCCCTTCCATACTCATTGGAAAGTAAGAAATATCATGTCCATTATACAAATGAAATCATGAAAAATATATTTCCTTATTAGCCATGTTGTTCTTCTGTCCCCATCTTCATCTGCAAACTGCCTTTTCTTATTCTTTGACCATTTATCAGTTGGGGAATGACTTGTAATCTTCTAAATTTGATTCAGTTATCTATATATTTTAGAAATGAGTCTTTTATTAGAAACACTAGCTGTGAAAATTGTTTCTTAGCTTTCTGCATTCTTTCATATCTTGACTACATTGTTTTTATTCATACAAACCCCTTTTTAATTTAAATATAATCAAAATTACACATTTTGCAATTTTTTAATATTTTCTATATCTTGTTTGGTCATAAACTTCTCCCCTCTCCATAGTGGATCCAACAGAGTATTTCTTGTTTTGTTAATTGGTCTGAGGTATCAGCCTTTATGCCTAAATCCTGTACCCATTTTGACCTTTTTTTAATATAGAATGTGAGATGTGGATTTATGCCTAGTTTTTGTCATTATTTTCCAGTTTTCACAGCATTTTTTGTCACATAGTGAGTTCTTAGCCCAGAAGCTGGTGTCTTTGGGTTTATCAAGCAGTAGATTATTGTAGTCATTTACTACTGATTCTTTTGTACCCAATCTAATCCAGTGTTCCATTACTGTAGTTTTTTAACCAATACCAGGTAGTTTTAATGACTGCCGTTTTATAATGTGTTTTCAGATCTGGTACAATTAGGCTGCCTTCCTTTGCATTTTTTTCATCAATTTCCTTGATATTCTTGACCTTTTTTTGTCCCAGATGAATTTTGTTACTATTTTTTCTACTTCTGTAAAATAGTTTTTTGGTAATTTGATTGGTATGGCACCGAATAAATAATTTTAATTTGGGTAAAACAGTCCTTTTTATTATATTAGTTTTGCCTAACCATGAACAACTGACATTTTTCCACCTGTTTAGATCTGCCTTTATTTGTCTGAAAAGTATTTTGTAATTGTGTTTATATAGCTTTTGGGTTTTTCTTGATATGCAGATTCACAAATATTTTATATTGTCCAAGTATTTTATATTAAAGTAACTTTAAAAGTTGCTTTTTTTTAAACATTTTTAAACATGATTTTGCTATCTCTTATTATTTTCTTCCTTATGGATGTGATTTCTTTCTTATTACATTCAACTTAGATCAGTGTATACCATAGAAACAATGTAAAGACTAACAGACTGCCTTTTGTGGGGGTTGGGGGAGGGAAGCGATATTAGAAGAAAAATCATAAAATCAAGATATAAATAAAATTTTGAAAAAAGTTACTTTTTTTAAAATTTGAGATGAATTTTCAACAGAGATCTTAGTCAATTCTACTATATGTCACATCACCAGAATAAAATAGTCTAGATTAAGCCTTTTGCTTTTGAAAGAGTAACAGAATTCACATCCTTATTTTAATTAGCTTATTCTGATTGAATGAATGTTATTAGCAAATGTTCCTTGGCAACATACTCAATCCACTTTGTCTTCCTGTTCTCAGTTTTTTCATTTCCATTGTCTAAAGTACTTTTGTTTTAATCTGGTCATTATAAAAAGACAAAAGCCCTCTTTCCCCTTACTTTTCACCTACTTGCAAAAAAAAAAAGAAAATTAAAGAATCTTTCTAAGTTGCAGCATAGATTGTCATATTATCTAATCACTGTGTGTTGTTTTTAAAAAACAAATCCTGTTTTATTCTCCATCATGGGGCATTTTAAGAAATAAAAAACATGTTTTGTTTTTCTATATACACATTCTTTCATTCAGTAACTCTTTATCCTTGTGGAAGTTCTAAAATTCCCAGGGTTTTAGTGGCTAGATATGTAAACTTTGCTTAGCAAAATGAAAATCAAATCACAGATGTGTTTGGGCAAGGAAAATGATTGTATATTTATCACCTTTATATATAAATAATCCTGTTTTATTTTTCTTGTTTCAATGATTCATCTTTTAAAGAACCTACCCAGTGCTGATTCAGGGAGAGACTTCTGTTGGTAAAACTAGCCTAATTCGCTGGCTGGCTGCAGCAAGTGGGAATCACTGCGTACGGATTAATAACCATGAACATACTGATATTCAGGAGTATATTGGTTGCTATACATCAGATGCCTCAGGGAAGCTGATATTTAAAGAAGGTAGAATTGACAGTCTACCTACCTAATGTGTTTAAATCTTCATTTATATGATTTGGTGACATTTTTAATTCCTTGAATTTGAATGAAGGTGCTAGGGAAATTTTTATATGTAAAAATTGACAAAGTTTTTTCTTTTTAAAGGTGACCTATGGATTTACCCTTTTTCTAATGAATTCTACTAGACATAGAAGAGATAATTAGAAATCCAAATAGTCTTGCCCTCCAGGCATTTCAGTTCCTTTGGGCCCCATTAATTATCACTTTGATAGAGAGCAACTGTGCTGCTGTCCAATTTTCAAGAGGCATTGTGTTTGGCTGTCTTATTCCCAGAAGTTAGTTAGGGGAAAGGGAGAAAGTTTATACCAATTGAATGAATTAAATGGATTAAGAGACTAAGTTTAAAAATGTTGAGGATGAAGCATTTTTTTATATGTAGTTTACTCCAAAGAAACAAATGAGTGTTTTTATTGAAATAATAGAAACTATTTCCTTGTTTTTCAATTGTGCTGTCTTATATCTATCCTCAAGGAATGCTTAATTTTAGAGCTAGCAAGTTAATAATTGTCCACTGTAACCTTTTTTTTCTACCAGCTTTATGTTAAAATATCAAAAAATGTCATATGAAATGATTGTCTCCTTTGTTTTTCCCTCTCAAGGTGTCCTTATTGATGCTATGAAAAAGGGCTACTGGATTATTTTAGATGAATTGAATTTGGCTCCTACAGATGTTCTGGAGGCATTGAACAGGCTTCTGGATGATAACCGAGAATTACTCATAACAGAGACTCAGGAAGTTGTGAAAGCACATCCTCGCTTCATGCTTTTTGCAACCCAGAATCCTCCTGGCCTATATGGGGGCCGCAAGGTTTGTAAAACTCATCTTTTGAGATTTCTGGTAATGCGTTCATTCTGTGATTATTCTCTTTCTAGATTGAATTGTTTTTTTTTTTGTTAACTCTAAAAAAAGGAGGATTTTTTTTCTCTTATTCTTTGTCCTTTTCATGAATATTTCTATTGCTAAGGGACAAAAATGAACTTTTTCCCCATGCTCCTCTCTGTATTTTTAGGTGCTCTCCAGGGCCTTCCGGAATCGTTTTGTGGAGTTGCATTTTGATGAGTTGCCTAGCACTGAGCTGGAAACAATATTGCATAAACGGTGCAGTTTGCCACCTTCTTATTGCAATAAGTTGGTTAAGGTCTTGCAGGACCTACAGGTATTGAACTTCATTTATTTTTAAGTTTATTTTTTATACCATAGTCATCTCTCATTGAACTTTTGAATTCCCCTCTTGGTCCTTGATTCAAATCTCAACCCTTAAATTTATCACTGTGCAACTTTGGGGAAGTCATTTACTCTCTCTGAGCCTCCGTTTTCTCCTGTTTAAAAATGAGGGTGTTGGATTAGATGATTTCTAAGGTATCATGCATATTTAAATCAGTCATCCAATACAATTTGCAATGTTCAGTCCCCATAATTTCCTGAACAAATGCTTATTTGTAATATATTGAAAAGTTTGATTTGGAAGTCTTTTTTTTTCAGACTTTCCAAGTTTGACTTTATAATGTATTTTAGATTGGATAAAAGTAATAATTTGTTAGATGAGGCAAAAGCCTTTGTTAAGTGCTTACTATGTGCCTGATACTGTGCTGAGTGGCTAATCATACAGATACAGTCAAATAGATAGCTGCTCTTTTTTTAAGTTGGAGCTTAAAAAAGAGGGAAAGGAGAAAGTTGTGAGAAGTCAGGAGGGCTAGTCCCTCTCCAAAATGGAGGAAGCTCCAGGAGGAAATCATCTTGCATAATTGAGGGATGCTCCAGAGTGAAAAGACCAAAGGGCTAATGGATATTTCAGAGTAAGGGTTCCCCAGGTGCTAGGGGAGGGTCTAGAGTAAGACTGCAGCTGAGTTGTGGGGCTGAAGTCAGAATTCCTTCTTGGGGGATGATCAAGGTTGTTAGTTTCCCCTGATGTTCTAATTTGCTTCTTTAAATCTGTGTTCTTAAAGAACTTTAGGTACTTTCTATAGTTTTTTGAGTTTATATGTGTACTTTTTATATGCTATTAAAAATATATTCCCATGAAAGTACCACTTAAGAAAACTTTCTGATTATTATTGTTGTGATTCCATACTTCTCAGTAATGTTTGATTAACCTCTGATTCTAAAGTATTAGGTTGTGATTGAAAATGGATAGTAACCCAGAGAGGTTAAAAATGAAGTAACATTTTCTAATTTATCATTCAGCTTTGCTTGATGGAATGAATTTTTGTTAAAAGTTTTGCTGTTGTTGGTGGGGGGAGTTAACCTGTTGATCTTAAAAACTATATTGAAATAGTTCTGTGAATTTGGCATTTGATATATTTCTCTGTTTGCTAGTCCTATCGTAGAGGTTCCTCCCTATTTGCTGGAAAGCAAGGCTTCATCACTCTTCGGGATCTTTTCCGATGGGCAGAACGGTACAAATCTGTTGAACAGACAGAAAAGGAGTATGACTGGCTTCAGCATTTAGCAAATGATGGTATGCTTTTTTTGTTTTTTTAAATTTGCAATGTTGGGTAGATACTAGGTCATTTTTTTTACTTTTATCTTTTCTTAAATTTTTTTTAATAAAGACATGATAACATAGAATCAATTGATCTTATTAAGTAATTTTCTACTCATACTCATTTTAATTAAAATTTTTAGTATAAACTAGTATAGTAACTTGTTTCTAGTATAGTGTAGTAACAAGTTTCTAGTAACTCCTTCTTAAGACCTCATGAGAATTTATTCTTTGTCCATTCTCATTCACTTTTCCTCTTACATAGTGGTAGTTTCTGTGCATTTAATTCTTTGGGTTCTACTTTATTTTTGTGGTATTTTGTAAGGATCCTTTCAGATCTCTATCCTTCATGCATATGGGTGCTAATTGCATTGTGCTACACTAATACTGATGATTATTTTGGATTAAATATACAATATTTCACATTTGAAAAGGAGTCAGGAAGACCTAGGTTGAATACCATGGAAGATCTAAGTGATTCACTCAGGTTCTCAAAACTATTGAGTTGTATTTCCTTATTGGTAAAATGTGGGGGTTGTACTTGGCACCTCTATCCATCTCTTAAGCTGTGATTGCATGGAGCTCAAGTGGAAGGTATAAAGTTAAAAGGATGAAACATTTGCTTACTCTTAACCTAATAATTCCTCTGATTTTATTTTCAGGTTTTATGCTTTTGGCTGGCCGAGTTAGGAAGCAAGAAGAAGTCGATGTTATACTGGCAGTGCTGGACAAACATTTCAAAAAGAAGTGTTGTCCACAGTCCCTTTTTTCAGAAGAAAGTGTCCAAAAATTGCTTGGTAAGTTGAGAGGTAATTCTAGAGAACATATCTTGAGTTGTGAAGAGACAAAACTGCCCTAAATTAATCTCTTTTTTGATTTTGTAGGCAAATTTTCTACTCAATTATCCACATTGAAGTCCGAGTTCAGTCACATTGTGTGGACTGAAGATATGAGAAGGTTGACTGTTCTGGCAGGAAGGGCATTGGAGTTTGGAGAACCCATCCTACTGGTGGGAGATACTGGGTAAAAGTCTATGATTCTTTAAAAACAGTTATTACGGGACTTGAGATAGTATTAGGATATTATTGGATTGCCTCTGCAGAGTTCTGGGTACTCAGAATTTATTAATTTGAAATTATCCTTTGTAGCTTATTGAGTGAGGCATAATGTGGCATAATGGACTAGAATTGAATTCAGATCTGGTTTTAAACCCTGTCTCTGGTACATACTGACTGTATTACTTGAGCATGTTGCTCAGCTTTCGAGGACCCTGGGCAACTCCTAAGACTCTGCTTAGGGAATGACTTAAGGAGTTTCCTATACCCATGAAATCATGGTGTGCTTCCTGTCCCTGTCCCTATTATGGGTATCCATCATCTCTGTTTATTTACTTTCTGTTTCCTTGTGATAGGTGTGGGAAAACAACTATCTGTCAAATTTTTGCAGCATTGGCAAATCAGAAATTGTATTCAGTCAACTGCCACTTGCACATGGAGACATCTGATTTCCTGGGAGGCCTCCGACCAGTCAGACAGAAGTCAAAGGAGGTTTGTTCCATAGCATTATGTATCTGAGGCATTTTGAACAAACACTGTGTTCTTTGAGTGCCATTTCTATTCTATTTACGGGGGTTTCAAGGGCCCCTGGTTTCCAGCTGTTACTCTAGATTTTCTCCTTTTCCTTTGTAATATAGGTAGCAACCAAATTTTTTAAATCAAGTGTACTTTTTAAGCAATCGATAAGCATTGACTTATCATTTTTTATGTACCAGACATTTGTTTAGGTTCTGATCTTTCAAAGAAAAGTACAGTCTTTGCTTTTGAGAAGCTTACATTCTATTTAAAATTGTGAATATATGCCAGTATGTGTATGTGTTTATGAATTTGTTCTCTTGAAGTCATAGATCTTTTTTGTTTTTCCTACTTTTTCATTTTCTAGGAGGAAATTGACAAGTCCAGACTCTTTGACTGGCATGATGGGCCCCTAGTTTTGGCAATGAAAGAGGATGGCTTTTTTCTTTTAGATGAAATTTCACTAGCTGATGATTCAGTCTTGGAAAGACTCAATAGGTACGTGTCTATCTGATATTTATGTAGTTTCTGAAGGTTTGCAAATAATTTTTTTTTAAATTAAATATTTTTTTATTTTAAGTTATACAATTTTCCCCCCTACTCTTACTCCCCCCCCCCCCCCACAGAAGGCAATTTGTCAGTCTTTACATTGTTTCCATGGTATACATTGATCCAAATTGAGTGTGATGAGAGTGAAATCATATCCTTAAGGAAGAAACATAAAGTATAAGAGATAGCAAGATCAGACAATAAGATATCAGGTTTTTTCCCCTAAATTTAAGGTAATAATCCTTGGTCTTTGTTCAAACTCCACTGTTGTTTCTCTGGATACAGATGGTATTCTCCATTGCAGAGAACCCCAAATTGTCCCTGATTGTTGCACTGATGGAATGAGTGAGTCCATTAAGATTGATTATCACCCCCATGTTGCTGTTAGAGTGTACAGTGTTTTTCTGGTTCTGCTTATCTCACTCTGCCTCAGTTTATGCAAATCCCTCTAGGCTTCCCTGAATTTCCATTCTCTCCTGGTTTCTAATAGAGCAGTAGTGTTCCATGACATAAATATACCACAGTTGGTTTGCAAATAATTTTAAAGAATTTTATTTTCCAGTTAACAAACATTAATTAGTAGAAAAATAGAAAAAGAAAGCCCTTTAGATGAATAAACATAGTCAAATAAAATATTTTCTTTTTTTTGCTCATATTCCAGAAATTTATGTCTCATACACCCCAAGTCTGTTACCTCTCTTATCAGTGGGGTGAGAACACCTGCTTCACCCATTGAAATTGTGGGTTCTCATTGTATTGTTTAGAGTTCTTAAGTCTTTCAAAGTTGTCTGTTTTTATAGTGTTGTTATTGTATAAAGGTTTTTGCATAGAATATCTCGTTTGAACCATACCATCCCCATGACATAGGGAGTACAAAAGCTTGCTATTCTGTTTTTAGCGATGAAGGAACTGAATTAAGGAAAACTATGCCCATAGTCAAAAAGGTAGTAAACACCAGAAATTGAGGCAAAATTTCTTTATTTCCAAGCCTATGCTTTCTTCAGGGTGGCATCCTCTCTTTCAATTTAGTCAGAAATAGAGAATTATTCTTCTTCTTCAGTCTGTTGTGTAGTACTTGATTGTGACAGTTTTAATTTGTGTTATTGTTAAGATCTTATCACTCTGGAAATCTTTAAGAGTAGCTAATTTTTTTCTGCATGAATGGGATGTACAAGTCATTGGGAAAAGGAAGTTTGAGAAAGTTAAGACAGTCGGGTAATTAAATCTTGAGTAACTGAAGTGTGGAACTTATCCTTGCTTTGAGGAAGAACTAGGATGATAGAGAGATATAGAGCCTGAAAGGTCCTCTAGGAGATCTGTTCCAGATAGTGCCTCTGCACGGCTGAAGTATTGTTGTACCCATTTTACAGATATATAGATCATATATGTAGAATTGTAGATGTAGAACTGTAAGGGATTCAGAAGTCATCTAGTTCAGTCTCCTTTACAGATGAGGAAGCTAGAGCCCACAGGACTGGAGGGATTTGCCTGAGGTCACATGGGTATAAGAGACAGGAGCAGGGTTTGAACTTTAGTTCTCAGACTCTAAATGCAATGCTTTTTTTTTTTTTTTTTTTTGCTTCATTCTGTCATATTCTCAAGAGTTGAAATGTGAAATGCAACACGTGTTTTAGGCAGTTTGCCACCTCTGCCATCTACCAGATAATCTAATGAAAAGGTTTTTTGAGGAAGCACAACATTGCCTCATGTTGGCTTAAGGCATAGATCTGCTGCAGGAGTACTACACTGGCTTTCTTTGTGATTTAGAACACCTCCTTTTAAGGAAGGGTAGCTTAAATGGAGAGTCAGGTAGAAAGAGTCAGTTTTCTTTTTTCTTCTCAGGAAGCCATGCCTTTTTGTTTTTTAATTTAAAAGAATTTTTATTAAAGATTTTATTTGAGTTTTACAATTTTTCCCCCCAATCTTACTTCCCTCCCCCCACCCCCTCACAGAAAGCAATTTGTCGGTCTTTACTTTGTTTCCATGTTGTACATTGATCCAATTTGAGTGTGCTGAGAGAGAAATCATATCCTTAAGGAAGAAACAAAAAGTATAAGAGATCACAAGATCAGACAATACGATACTGGTTTTTTTCCCCTAAATTAAAAAGAAAAGTCTTTGCACTTTGTTCAAACTCCACAGTTCTTTATCTGGATACAGATGGTATTCTCCACTGCAGACAGCCCAGAATTGTCCCTGATTGTTGCACTGAAGGAATGAGCAAGTCCATCAAGGTTGAACATCACCCCCATGTTGCTGTTAGGGTGTATAGTGCTTTTCTGGTTCTGCTTGTCTCACTCAGCATCAGTTTATGCAAATCCCTCCAGGAAGCCATGCCTTCTTAAGGGTATTCTGATAGGCTTTATTTTTTTTTTTAATCTATCATGATGCTAATTTTAAATCTGAAATCAGGTGAAGCAGTGATTGATTACACAAGACTTCTATTATTTTGTCTTTTAGTGTCCTTGAAGTGGAAAAGACCCTAGTATTGGCTGAAAAAGGTACCCCAGAGGAAGAAAATAATGAAGTGGAACTGCTAACTGCTGGGAAAAAATTCCGTATCTTAGCAACTATGAATCCTGGGGGTGATTTTGGAAAAAAGGAGGTAAATTTCATGTAGAAGAATTTGCTTTAATTTCAAACAGCTAAGTCTTTTAAAATTTTTTCTTATGCTCTGTTTATCTTCCTTAATTTTTTTTTGTCTTTAAAAATGCACATCTAATAGGTTATTAATTTGGATTTATTTGTTTCTTCTGATTTCTCTCTGTAGATGTTACCATTTCCTAGTAGGAATTATAATAAAAAAGTAATGGTATAGTAATAAACTATTGGGACATTCTGTAATTGTTGGTTTTATATGATTATATGTATGTTTTCAGTTTTCCAAAAACCTGTTTCTTCACATCATAGAGTTCCATTTTATGGTTTATGAACATGTTGTTGGTCTCTTACAATTACAGAACTTGACTAAAGTTTGAAATTAGCAGAACCTATTTGAACTGGGGCTCAGAGGGTGGGGAAGGACGAAAGGAAATGTAGCAGTACATTTCAGATTTCTGATATCATCTTTGTGGTTTTAAAAATCCCAGGAAATGAACCATTAAAAAAAGGGCAAATTGTTTCTTTTGTTTTCTCATTGAATATAGTATCAAAAATCTACTATAATCTTTGGATTTGAACAAATCCTTTTCCCATAGTTATTGTGCATCTTTTGAATAAGAATAATAGTAATTTATAGGATATTTCTTCCAGTTCCAAATCTACTTAACTTTTGAATAACTTAGTTCATCCAGTTAAAAAGTGTGTCACAAATGAAACTGTCAAAAGTTGGTCAAACTTTTCTGTCTCCTTAGAAGAGCCAGCTTTGATTGTAAAAAATATTCAAGTGACTCCTGGATTTTGTTAGGTAAATTACTAAAAAGACTGCAGGAAGTTGATGAAGGGTGTTAACAGAAGAGATATGGTGATCCTGAATGAAGGTAACTAAAATTCCTTGAAGTACCATGAAATGAGTAAAAGAAGTGAATGTAAGATTTTTTTGTTGTTTTTCCTTAGTAGAAAACAGACAAACACGATAAAACCATAACTGAGTGGAAAGAAAAGGCTCCACACAGTAGACTACAAAAGAAATAAATAAAAAGTGAGATGTTAACAGATACAATTGAAGTATGACCCTTATATTATAGTAGCCTTTTGTAACTTCTCTAACCACAGAACACAGTAAATATCAAATGATCTTTTTGTGACAAGTCTGATTTTCTTCTTGGACATAATAAACATAGGTTTTATGACAGGACACCCAGTCTTTTCTTTATCAGAAAATGACTTTGTATCTTTCTAAGTGTCTGTTCCTAGTATGAAAGTTGATGAACCAAGGATATAGTTCTGTATATTTCTCAATACTTGGATTTCTTGTAAGCAATAGGAAATCAAGTATGGGACCAGAAATCTTTTTGATTTTCTACTACTATACAAAAATCTACTAATTGTAAGTTAGTGAGATTTTCCTAAGAATTTAATTGTTTTTGGAGTTTTTCCTAGTTTACATGGCACCCTATCCAACCTATCAGGGTCACTTGACTCATAGGTAACAGGCATTCAGTATTCCAATCATCTAATTAAATAATTTACATTTGTGATTTAGGAACATTGATAGAAGAAAGTATGCCAATTGGAGATTCAAAGGACTTCCAGACTCAGAAGAGGAAAAGTATTTTTGCACTCAAATTGTAGCTATTAAGTTCATACTGGTTTTCCTACCCTTTCTTGCAGCTATCTCCTGCTTTGCGTAACAGATTTACTGAGATATGGTGTCCTCAAAGCAAGAGCCGCAAAGATTTAATTGAGATTGTTAAGCGCAGTGTTCATCCGGGACTATCTCTGGGTAAAATAGACCGTCAAGGTAAGAGATGGAGAAAGAGATACATAGGGTTATGTTTCAAGGGAAAGAAATATAAGAAAATGAAGGTAGGCATGAATTTCAGCCAAATTGGTTGCCACATTCTATCTGGCTGTTCTTTATAGTATCTCCTTCACCAAGGCATTTAAATTATGTTTCTTCCAATAAGTTATGTTTATCATTGTCATTCTTTATATTTACCCTTATGTGATTGCCATTGTAAGACTTAAATTTTTGATAAAATGTGTAGCAACATATGTAATAAGAATTTATTTAAATGACAGCTATGTGCCTACATTGTGATATGTGCTAAGGTTACAAAGATGTAAATAAGCTAGTTCCCTTGTAATTGAGAAACTTAAATTCCATTATATGTAATGGGTAGAGGGTCTACTTGGCATCAGAACAGCCAGAGTTCATGACTTGTTTCTAACATTTTGTGACCCTGAGCAAGTCAGTTTGTCAGGAGAGCTTTGTAAGACTAAAAATTAAATGACAGTTGATGATATACCTTGAAAATAGGGACTTCATACAACTGGTGATCTTTATATGAATGAAATTGCAAGTGTCATCCAAAAAAGAAAAGTTTAAAAAGTTATTTTTTTTGCTCAGTGTCCTTGAGGGAAAAAAAATTTATCAAGTGTCATTATGTAGTACTTCTCACCTCATTTAACTGATTTTATTTAAAAATAAAATTAAATTAAAATCAGTTTAATTCATTAAAACATACTGTATCTTTCTTCCCAGATCCTTGTATTAGGTTTTTATCAATATAATATCCATTATTATTAGGGTTTTTAAAGAATACCTACCACTGTGCTTAAGTGCTTTATTGAATTTATTCTTCTTAGCATATGTTATATAGTTATTGATCGAGGTCTTCACATTGGTGTTCTGGCCTCCATGCTTCTATTCTCTGAATAGGATTCCCAGAGACAAATCACTTTTTTTTTTAAGGCATCATGAATAATTTATTCCACTTGAAGTTTTTTTCTTTTTTTAATAAAGCATTTTTTTCCTTCAGTCACAGTTTGTACAGCTCATTGTTTATGGCAGCAATAATGTTAGTTAAAACACAATTGGACCATATGTCATTAAAGTGACCCAACTGTTTTGAAAGGGTTTATGATGATGCTGATATCTCCAATAATGATGTCACAATCTGCAATTTAATTACATAATGCTAAGGTCTGCAAATCTAGCTTACTTTGAAATCTAAAGCTATTTTAAAACTTTATGAAAAAGTAAATAGTCATAAATATTTTGGGTAGCTGCAAGGTTAGAGCAACTGAGAAACATTTGTCTTTTTTTTTCTATATATGAGTTGCTTGCTAGTCTAAGCAACCAAGTAGGCAAATATTTAATGTTCTCTGTAAGTATAGAGTACCTGAAAGTCAGAGTCCTCTTCCTGCTGTATAGAATTTGAAGGGAAGGCCACTGGTTTGGAATTAAGAGTAACTCAATGCTTGGTTAAAAGTATTACAGTGAATTCTCTAGAGAGAATAATCTATGACAACAAATGCTTTTTTCCAGACCCTGCTTTTTGAAGTGAGATTTCATACCAGAATTACCCTTTTTTTTCCCTTTGCTGTCAGCAGTGTGAAGATTAACCCAAGAGAAAATTTGGCAGAATTGTAGAAACAGACAAATTGAGATAATTCTATCTTCTATCCTGCCTGGATTGAGACCCATGCCAGGGATGTGCTTGCTCTCTCTTTAATTTATATTAATTGTAATGGAAGACCACTTCATTCATTCTGTTTCCAGAGTTCATGAGTATATTTCATATTCCTCTGGCATGAAGAAATTTCTCAAAAGAGTGAGCCTTTGGAGTCTTGAGATTTGCCTTTGTGCTATTCATCTTGTCCTCAAGGAGCTTATGTATGTTCATTATTTTCAGAGTTATGTGGCGACAGTCTTTTCTAGGGAGTTATTAACTCTAGGGGAATAATGGAGTGGTAGAGAGAAGGGAAGTCTTTTCTTCTCTTTTTTTTTTTTAGGTTTTTGCAAGGCCGTGGTGATAAGTGACTTGTCCAAGGTCATACAGCTAGGTAAATTATTAAGTGACTGAGGTTGGATTTGAACTCAAGGTATTCCTTACTCTAGGGCTGGTGCTCTATTCACTGTGCCACCGAGCTGCCCCGACTTTTCTTCTCTTAATAGTTTTTCTTTTGGCATCTTTAAAAAGCAACATCTCTATTCTGTTGTTAATGGCTTAGCAAGAGAGTGACTTTTATTCATTTCTTTTCAACTTTATTATTTTAACCCTCCAGGATCCTACCTACATGAATTCTATTACTATTTGTAAGTGTCATGATCTCAATTAGCATTTTCTCAAGTCACAAACCAAAATTTCTTGAATTACATGAGCTGCGTTAATTTTCCATATTCTGAATTGTACCTCAGATTTTGAACAGTGGAGGATTTATTTTAAAAGTTACTTTTAGGGGTGGCTAGGTGGCACAGTGGATAAGGCTGGTAGCCCTGGAGTCAGGAATTACCTGAGTTCAAATCCGGCCTCAGATACTTAATAATTACCTAGCTGTGTGGCCTTGGGCAAACCTTGTATTTGCCTTGCAAAAACTTAAAAAAAAAAAAGTTACTTTTAAAAATACCAAACTGTCAGAGATATAAAGTTAAAATTTGGAAGGGAATTATAAGTTATCATGTAGGGCCATTATAGTCTCCTGTTTCTGGAGTTGAATTAGGCTACAGAGGCCACATCTCTTTCAACTCAGTTCAATTCAATTGAGGAAATTAGGATTTGAACTCAGGACCTCTGTCTCTAAATCTAGTCTTCCTTTGACTGTACCACATTGTCCTTTCTGAGTCATTTTAAATTGGGAACCAAACCAAAAAATATATTCTAAAACTCCTGAACACTGGAATCATTTCCAGACAGCCAAATTTCCATTTTAGACATTATGAGTGGCCCAAGAACAGCCCACCTTGAGACATTGTGTCTTATCTGGGAGTTAATTCTCTTTGAGGCTTCCCATAAAGAGTATAATTTTCAAGCTTCTTACTTTTGTGTTTTAGGGACAGATATAGCTGAGCTCATGATGGACTTCATAGATTGGCTCACCAGTCAGGAGTTTGGCCGAAAATGTGTTATCAGCATCAGAGATATCCTGGCCTGGGTCAATTTCATGAATATTACTAAGACAGAAAATGCTTTGAAGGAGGGAGAAGAATCCATTTCTCCTGTGTTGTCTTTTGTTCATGCGGCATGCTTGGTGTATGTGGATGGAATAGGTTCAGGTAAGGTAGTAATGATTGGTCAGATGTTAGACAGGTTCATATATTTTCTCTTTCCATTTAATATATTTTAGTTGGTTATAATTTATCTTAAGTTGAACATGTATAGAAATTATTGTGCTATCCCCAAGATAAGTCATATTCATTTGATTTAGTTTCCACATCAAACACTGTATATATCCATCTTCATCATTTTCATTGAGCAAAAGTCAAAGTAAATTGACCTTTATTTAAGCTCTTAATCTTAATGGTTCAGTATGTTTCTTTAGTCTTGTTTTACATTAAGAGAAGCATATAGGCTGCTGCATGCCTAGAAAGGACACAGGTTCATAAAGGTTTTTTTGGTTTATTTGGGTATTTTTTGTTTTTTGTGGGACAGTGGGGTTTAAGTGACTTGCCAGAGGTCATACAGCTAGTAAGTATCAAGTGTCTGAAGTTGGATTTGAATTTGAATCCTCCTGACTCCAGAGCCAGTTTTCTATCCACTTTGCATTTATAGAGTTTTGATAGAAATCTTGCAAACTAGCCATAAAACCTGGTAGATTTTAACTTTGATTACTGTGGTGGTGCTTTATCTTTTAGGTACAACTTCCTGTGGGTTTGATATTGCGCCCCTGGCTCGCAAAGAATGTCTACAATTCCTAACCAAGAAACTTTCTGAGGTAGTTCAACTTACGGATTCTATGAAGAATAAGCTGAGGATTTATGACAAAACCAAAGATAAGGAATTTATTTGCATGGACAACTTTTGTGGTATTCACCCCTTTTTTATACCAAGGGGTAAGAATGACTTTATTTTAAATCATATCGATGAAAATGATGTTTCTTATGTCTAAAAAATTGTTTTCATGGATGTGAGTGACTCTTAGTATTATTATAATTTGTTCTTTTTGTATTAGCCTCCCCAATTAGAATCTGTTCTGACATCTTCCTATGGTTAGTTGTTTTTCTTGTCTTGTATAACTTTATAAGAAAAAAATGAAACTAATGAATATTGAGGATAGGAGCCTGAGTTCATTATTATAGGTGATTTCTGGGTGAAGAAACTCCTAATGCCAGTCAGCACCTTCTTTGCAGCTTAGGGTCTTAGAGAGCTGCCTTAAGGACCACTGAAATGGTAACCACAGAACTACCTCTTGAACTACTCAAGCTATCTACCATATTACATTGCTTCTCAAATGAATGTTAAGCCATCAGATTCCCTTCACATCTCTGTTTCATGAACTTACATAGCTGAGTAGTCATTAGTAGACTTGTTTCATTTACATTTATTGCATCAAAACCTGACAAATTATCTTGAGGTTTAGAAACCTTAACCTCTAGACCAATCTCTGCTCGATCATTGTTTGGGTCCTGATTGGCTAAGAGTGAGGGTAAATAAAATTTGGCTAGAAATTCTGAGTCTTCCCCTCCCAGATAGATTTTTTCCTTTTTTTTTTTGAAGGGGGGTGGCTGAGGAGGGGACTAGATGAAGGAAATCCCTCTGCCTCATTTCTTACCTAGCCTTATTAATGTGCATTGCTTTAGTCAAACTAAGAGCTGTTAAAGACCCTAGATTTAAAAGGAAAAGGTCTTCTCTGCATCCAGGGGGACCATCTCCAATTGGCCTGAACCATAGCTGACCACTGAACCTAGATGGCGCTAGAAGAAAAAGTGAGCCTAGACATTTTGAACAATGCCTTCTCACTTAACTCCAGTTCATTTGTATGCATGTCATGGCATCACATCCTTTATGTCATGGTCCTCTTTGAGAAAGAAGAACAAACAGCAACCTTTATTTTATAAAAATATTTCTTTGTGGGTGGCTAGGTGGCACAGTGGATAAAGCACCGGCCCTGGAGTCAGGAGTACCAGGGTTCAAATGCTGTCTCAAGACACTTAATGATTACCTAGCTGTGTGGCCTTCGCCGAGCCATTTAAGCTCATTGCCTAGCAAAAACCTAAAAAAAAAAAATCTTCGTTTTGTTTAATGGGCCACATGCTTGTAGTATTTCATATTGGTATTTCCCATCATTTGAGTAGAGGATAGTTTACTTAATCATTTTTCTATTGTGCATTTGGATTGTTTCCAAGTTTTTGCTATTCATAGTATCATTGAAAGTGCTTCTTTGTTTTTTTTTTTTTCCTTTTGTTTCATTTATTTGGCATATATTCCCCAAAATTGAAATACTGGGTCAAAGTATTATTTGTAGTTCTTTGAGGGCTTTTGTTTGTTTTCTGCAGAAAAAAATGTTTCATTTCTTATTGTCATCTGAATGTGAAATTTTATAATACCTGTATCACTGAACATGTATACATTTTTTTTGTTTTTTCAAAGCAGTGAGGTTAAGTGACTTGCCCAAGGTAGCACAGTTAAGTAATTATTAAGTGTCTGAGGCCATATTTGAACTCAGGTCCTCCTGACTCCAGAGCCAGTGCTCTATCCCCTTCACCATCTAGTTGCCCCCACGTGTGTACTTTTGACAGTGGTTTCGAAGTTAGTTAAAAGAAGAAGAAAGTTTAAAACAGGTCATAACTTAGACATAGTCCTGTTCCAAAAGTTCATTTATAAGTCATTTGCTTGAAATTCAAAATGCATTTTTTGCCTGTAGAAATGAAGTATTACAAATGGTAGTTAATTTTTTCAGCCTTTCAATATACAGAGAATATTCTGTTCTGTTCAGAACACCTCTGAAATATAGTGTTTGCTTATAGATGCCCTAGTTTAGCTAGGACATTGATTGACCAGCTGTTGTAAATCAAGAGGGGAAGATTATCCAGAAAAAAAGAGATTACTGTTCTTGAAGGACTGTCATTAGCATTCAAGATTAGACTCTTTCTTCTTGACTTCAAAGACAGAACTAAAAACAGTGGGTTGTCTAAAAGAACATTTTGTCTTGATATAAGATAAAATATGTTAGCAATTGGAATTATCATAGATTGGAATGAGCTGCAATGACTTATTGTTCATGTTCTTCTTTCAAGCACAGGTTGATAGATCTCTCTTGTTAGAGATTTGATAACTTTCTGTTCATGAGTGGGTTGGATTAGATGATTGCTATGTTTCCTTCCAACTTAAGATGCTGTTATTCTTTTAATAAGTAGCATGACAGTATAGTTTCTGGTGTCAGCTTAGGGTACCAAGAGCATCTCCCTTTGCCACATCCTTGTTTTGGAAGAGGGTTCATTTTTCTTTGGAATATATTGTCGGAATATGTATGGTATTAACTGCTGAACCCAGAAAATCCTTGACTGTCAATGCCAAACCCTCCCAAGGTTTTTGAATGGTTGCTGGGGCAAGTAATCTGGGAAAGTAGAGTTTTTGGAAGCTTCTTCTTCTTCTTTTTTTTTTTAATAAGGCAGTGGGGTTAAGTGACTTGCCCAAGATCACCTAGTTAAGTAAGTATTGGGTGTCCAAGGTCGGATTTGAACTTAGGTCCTCCTGTTCGGAACCAGTGCTCTATTCCACTATGCCACCTAACTACCCCAGTTTTTGAAGCTTCTTGGGGTAAACTGTGACTTCAGGTTTTGGTGATAGAGTATTGTGATAGAAGTTGGTTGGATACCAACCAGAAATTCTTGATCTGGCTATGTGAAAGTAAGAGAGACTGCTTATTTATGAGAAGTACAATGTTGTACCATTATGATAATCATTATAATATAAAATTGAATATGCTATTAGAACTTTGTTATCCTGTTTGATAAAAGAGGCCTGCTTATCAGAATACAAGGGTTTTTGTCCTCATTCTCTGATTTCTTTGTATTGTCTTGTATAAATGAGGCTCTCTCAACTGAACTCAAATTATTAAATGAATAGATTGAACTAAGATGTCTTTAGTTCCTTTCCAGCTCTTAACATTGTTTAATTCTCTGTCTTGTATGGTTAGTTCAATACCCACTTGATTAATGAGAACTGTCTTCTGCTCAAGACTTAAAGAATTTGTAGGGGGCATTATCTTCCTGACATGACTGTTGTACTTACCATTCTCTCTACCCTTATTCCCTTTTCCTCATCCTCTTTTTCCTGGAAATAATTTTCTGACCTTTAAAGTCTTGCTGCTAAAGGAAATATTTCTTTGTATCTTCAGTACTTAGGATAGATAATGCCTGGCACTTAGTAGACCCTTAATAAATGCTTGTTCATGAATTCCTTCCAACCCCTGAAAGTTGACACTGAAAATCTGCCCTCTCTCATCAGAGCTATGTGAGCTTTAAGCCCCTAATGTGGACTCTTATTTCTGCTCCCAAGGTTGCAGTGAGTAGTAGGGTCATTCCTGGTGTAAAGAGAGAGATTGAACCTTAGATATTCCATCCTGCTGTCCTATGAGTAAATGAACCTTTTTAACCCATCATTAGTATGACATTGAAAAAGCACAGGGTTCATGTTTTGATTCACTCTTACTTACTAGCCACTGACCAGTCATTTTTAACCTTTTCCGAGTTTTTGTTTCCTGATCTGTAAAATGGAGACAATCACCTTTGTATTGCCTTCTTTGTATAGTTGTTGTGAGGTATGTGCATTGTAAATTTTAAAGCTCTGTTAGTGAGCAAGCATTCCTTAAGCTCTTAATTCATTCTAGGCACCAGTTTATCTTTGGTGGTAGGTACCCCAAAATCATAGTCCAGCCCTCAAGTAGTTCACATACAAACAGCTATGTACATATATGAGATATATTTATATAGATTTAGATGTAGATCTACATAGATGTGTAGATAAATATCTATAATCTATGGTACATACCTGTCTCTCTCTCTCTCTCTCTCTCTCTGAGCTGAGTCTTGAACTTGAAGGAAAACATTCTAGCCATGGAGGATAGAGTATCCTAGAGGAATAACAAGGAGATGCTTCTTGCTGGAATTTAGAGTGTGTGGGAGGGAATAAAGTGTAATACCACTGGAGAACTTGAGGGAACCAGGTTGTAAAGGACTGTAAATGCTAGAGGATTTTATATTGGATCTTGGCGGTAATCAGGAGCCACTGGGGTTTGCCTGGAGGTGGGGTGGACTTTGACAGCTGAGTGGAGGATAGAATGAAGTAAGGAGGGACTGTCTTCATGGTCCTTCTTAGGGTGGCAGTGGGTGTTTGGATGGAAAGAAAGAGATGATCTGAAGGTAGAAATAATACTTTTTGGCAACAGATTGGATATGTTGAGTGAATGTCACTACCTACTATTTTATTAACCATCATTAGTGTGATGATGCCATTTTCCTTGGAAAATGAGACTTCAGATAGATAATTGGTTTATAAATGAACTTGGTTAATGATGAGGTCTTTGTAAATTAAAAAAATAGATTTGAAAGACAGTGTGGAATAGTGAATAACATTCTATCCTAAGATTCAAATCTTGTCCCTTGTGAGGGGGTTGTTTATGTGACTCTTAGATAAATCATTTACCTGACTTGGCTATAAGATTATTGATTGCTGAACAGTTGCTAAGCAGTTGCTGGAAGGAGAATCCTCATTGTGGAACTCCTTATACCTGTGAGATAACAGTTCTGAGCAAGTGTATATATGCATGCTTGTATGTGTCTATCTTTCCATAGGTGCAATAATTGACTTCTATATATGTGTGCACATGCATATATCCACACAAACTCAATTTAGGGAAGTAAGTACTATTATTATAAATGTTGTTAGTTAAATAATAATAATAATAATAGATTATTAATCTTAAACTTGTTAAATATTAATAATAAAGTTTATAAATGTTATGGTTGCTGTCAGAATCACTACATCTATTTCAAGTAAGAGAACTCATACATGTTTTCTCTTTGTTCTTAGGAACTGTTTTGCAAAGACAGGATATTTCAGACTATGCACTCAATGCAGGTACTACAGCTATGAATGCCCAAAGGGTATTAAGGGCTACAAAACTGAATAAACCCATTCTCTTGGAAGGATCTCCAGGTGTGGGCAAGACCAGTTTGGTGTCAGCATTAGCAAAAGCTTCAGGTAACCACCTTGTGCGAATCAACCTGTCTGAACAAACGGTAAGCACCAATGTTTCTTGGGCTGAGCAGATATTGCTGTAATGGCTACTTTTTGTTTTGTTTTGTTTTGTTTTGCTTTTTGCAAGGCAGTGGGATTAAGTGGCTTGCCCAAGGTCACAACAGCTAAGTAATTAAGTGTCTGAGGTTGGATTTGAACTCAGGTCCTCCTGACTCCAGGGCTGGTGCTCTATCCACTGCATCGCCTAGCTGCCCTTAATGTCTGCTTCTTAAATAGAGAAGACAAAAGTACTTCAGACATAAATGATTGAAAAAGTATATTCATTCCCTTCTATAACTATTGATGCAAATAATATGGTTCTTGATTTTACCTTCTACCTGTTTTTCTGTTGCTTAAGAATTTATTCTAAATTTAAAAGAGTCGAAAGCTTTGTGTACTTAGTAACATTTCCCTTATATCTTCCTCCTAAAATGTATTTAACTGTAACCCTTTGTGATATCAATTTATTTTCCATTTGTTTATTGTCCCAATGTTTTTTTTTTTAATATTTTAGGAGGGCTGGATCTTTAGAGTACCTAGTTTGCATTTAGGTGTATTTTCATCACGTTTTTTGGTGGCAAGATGCCATATTTGTCAGTCCTTTTGGCTTCTGATTTTACAAATGTTGGTTTGACCTTGATTTTTACTGCTGTGACTTATAGTGGTTAGGGAACTGTCTATTACAAGTAGAAGAATTTAGAACCATTTTTCCATAAAGTGCGTTCTTAATATAGTTTCTTGCATATTTTATTTTGAATCTTATCACTGTAATATAGGAAAAAAAGCAAAAAATGTTATTATTTCTCATCATTAGTAATTTTCATGAATTAAAAACTTAGGGAGTGACCACTAAGTAATTGCTATCAGACTTAAAGTTAGTGAAAAAAAAAAGACCTTGATCACCTTAAGCCAGATCTGGTCTTAAAATATATGGCTTATTCATTGTACTCCCATTAAGAGCAAATTAATTATGCTGCACTTTTCCTACTAGTTATTTTCTACATTTTTCTCTGAAGGACATCACAGACCTATTTGGAGCAAATTTACCTGTTGAAGGGGGAAAAGGAGGTGAATTTTCGTGGCGTGATGGCCCCTTATTGGCAGCACTGAAGGCAGGACATTGGATCGTGTTAGATGAGGTGAGTGAGAAAGAGTTGTGTGTGTGTGTGTGTGTGTGTCTCTGTCTGTCTGTCTGTCTGTGTCTGTCTATGTGTCTGTCTCTGTTTAGGAAGAACTTCCATCAGCTAAGCAGTGAAACTTCTATCATCCAAGCAGTGAAATTTCCTTCATGATAAGACATTATGCTTTATAGGGAAGGGTTTTTAGGAGGTACAGTGAGGTGAGTGAGAGTGGTGGAAGGTAAAAAGTATTATTGTGCTGGGCACTCTGCTCTCAACTAAATACAAAGTTTTTGAAGGTACTTTTAAGTTAGACCTTAGGAAAAAATGTTTACTTAGTGGTATCAGATGAAAAAAATGTGCCCAAAATACATCACCATTTATATTTTCAAAATTAAAAAGCTAGTTGAAGAAGGCATTTGGTATAGTGTTTATTAGAAATATGACATAAGACCTTTTGTTTTTTGTTTTTGCAAGGCAGTGGGATTAAATGACTTGCCCAAAATCACCTAGCTGTGTGGTGTGCCACTGTGTCACCTATCTGTCCCAGACTTATTTTATCCATAAGTAATTTTCTTTTTAGGAAGTCAATACATAATAGTTTTTGCACAACAGAGAAAAATTGTTATCTAATAGTTCATTTGATTATGTTTTTTAAAAAATCTAATTCACTTTTTTTACCTTAACTAATTCTGACCTGGTAAAAATGCAATAAACCAAAGTACTTATTTGTAGTATTGGTCAACTCCCGAAGTGTAAATGCTCACATTGAAAATTTAATAATTTGGTCCCAATAGCCCATTTTACTTGACTGAATCACACCATGAACCTTTATTTGCTTCATGTCCATTGGTCATTGTCACATAGAATATCAGTGTTGGCCATGGTATTTGCCTCTCTGATGCATGTATGATTGCCATCTTGTGGCCAATATAGACCACTGCAAGCTTTCCCCACAAAAATCTGTTCAATGAGAAAATTACATAATTTAGACTTTGCTTAGATAAATATTCTCAATGTTGTTGCAAGGGCAGAGATTGAAGTTTCTCTTTTCAGTCCGGGTATCCATTCCAGTGACTTAAAAATTGTAAATGCTCAACTCTTGATGAATAAATAATTTTTGTTTCACTACTTTGTTTTACAGAAATGAAAGTGAGGCCTAAAGAGTTTACTGATTTGATTTTCATCATTTTCATTCATCATGATTTTCGGGGGGGGGAGTGAGTATGAGTTGGGGAATTCAGACTATCCTAACCATGGCTCCAATTCAGTAGAGTATTTCCCCCAGCGTGTGATATATGGTGAATACTGTAAGAGTAGTTGAAAATTTTCATTCTTTGAACTTTGTAAAATGTAGAACTCACCTAACTTGCTCAGAGGAGAGATGTGTGTATCAGTCACTTGTAGTAACCTCTTCCCCTTCTCCCTTCTCTTCCCCCTCACCACAATAGCTGAACCTGGCTTCTCAGTCAGTGTTAGAAGGACTGAATGCCTGTTTTGATCATCGAGCAGAAGTCTACATTCCTGAAGTAGGCATGAGCTTTAAAGTTCAGCACAAGAAGACTAAGATCTTTGGCTGTCAGAACCCCTATCGACAAGGAGGGGGAAGAAAGGGTTTGCCTCGGTCCTTCCTTAATAGATTTACTCAGGCAAGTGTTGATGGTTCTTACTAAAAAACTCACTGTTAAAAGTTTTAGGCTTGTCTAGAATTCAAGGGCCATCTAGGATCATAAGGAGAGAACTGATTTTTGTGATCCCACTCAATAATTATATATCTTTACCTGGGCAACATTGAGGAACTTCTGACTTTTAGTGTGAAGGCCATACTATGGTTCATAAAGCCACATTAGTGTCTGTCTTTTTACATCTCTGAAAAGTATTAGTGATAAAGTTGATGCCAACTTTCTTGGGTTTTTTTTCCCTCAGTATATAATGAAGTCATTCTCAGACCTGATTAATCCAGTTTATGGATTATCATAAAGACAGCTGGTATGGTGAACTGAGAGGGCTATGTTGAAAGCTTTCCCCTGAGTCATACTGACTGTACAACCTTTGGAAAGTCTTTTGGCATCTCAGGAAGGTTTTTTATTTTTTCTAAATGTTTTTTAAAGCTTTTAAAATTATAGAAGAATAAAATAGAATATACAATACATCTGCATTGATAGAGAAAGTTTTCCTCACTGGAGTTTTCTAAAAAAATTGCAGTCACAGTTTTTTTTGGGGGGGGAGGGAAGGGCAGTGGAGCAAAGTAACATTGAAACCTTTCCCTCATCAGTCTAATTTGCCACCTGTTATCTCAAGGTTTCAGAGATAATAATGGCTGATATATTTTCTCTTTATTAAATGTCTATTTTAACTATCCTATCTATATCTGTCCCTTATGCTGAATTAGCCAAAGCTGATTAAACATCTATTCTTTGTGTATTAGACATGCTTTTTAAAAACATTGTGAAGAAAAATCTTCCTTCCAAATCTGAATTTTTTCCTCAAAATAGTAGAGGGTAATAAAAAGAAGACTCCTGTCTTTCATGATAATTACAAGGGATTTTATTATTCTCAGGCATAGCAGAAGAAAGGAAATTTGTATAACAGGAAAGTTTTATTTTGTTTTTTTTTTTCTGTTTGAATCTCAAGTTATTAAAAAAGGTTTTTTGCAGATGAATAAATTGTTCTATAGTGCTTTCTGCAGTTTTGCCAGTTAGAATAATATACTTCAATTGTTTGTGAACTTTTTCCTCCTTCCAGGTCTATGTGGACCCACTTTCAGATTCTGACATGGAGTTCATTGCCAATACCTTATTTCCTGCCATTGACAAAAGCATTGTTGCAAAAATGGTTGCCTTTAACAAAAAAGTAAGAACCCATTTATGTATTTTGTTTTCAGTCTATTTCGCATAGTTTAGGTTTGGAGTGAACTCAACCTTGTATATTATGTTGGCAGTATTCATTTAGAGTGTTTGGTTTAATTGTTGATTCTTCAGGGTTAGCCCTCTATAAAGATTGTAAATCATTTTGGATATAACACGTGCCTAATTTTTTCCCTTATTGCAAAGCTGGAGTTTAAAACTATTATTATATTGTAAACATACTTAGTTTTGCTACTAAGCATTTGTAGGTTTTTTCCCCTGGCATTTGAAAAAAACAAGTCAGGGAAAGGAGGAAAACGAAGCAAAAAGCTTATTTTTTTGACTTCTAGTGTTAGACTTCAGAGGTATCTTTAGTTTCTTCTTTTGAATTCTTTCAAGAACCATGAGTGTATTTCTTGGTGTGAGATAAAGTCTCCATGAAATGTTTTTTCTTTTCCTAGATTGATCAAGAAGTGATGTTTGAGAAGAAATGGGGTCAGAAAGGAGGACCCTGGGAATTTAACCTACGGGACCTCTTCCGCTGGTGTCAGCTGATCCTTGTTGACCAGTCTCCAGGATGTTATGATCCTGGGCAGCATATGTATTTAATTTATGGGGAAAGAATGAGATCCAAAGAAGACAAAGAGAAGGTGAGTCTTACATTGTTTTATTCCTTGTAAGTGATAGCAGAGTGACAAATAGCAGTGATACCAAACACATGGAACTCCTGGGAGGAAGGAAAAACTTATTAAGAACCTGCTTTGTTTCAGAGACTATACAAAGGACTTTATCAAAATTAATTTTTTTATCCTTACAACAGCCTGCAAGATAGATGTTGTTATTATCCCCATTTGCAGTTGAGGAAATGGAATTAGAGTTTGAGTGACTTGCTCAGAGTCACATAGCAGAATTTGAACTCGGGTCTTCCTGATGCCAGCCCAGTGCTGTATTCACTTAGTCACTTAGATGAACTGCCTCTGGTAATGAAGCCGTTAAGAGGGGCTCATCACTATCCCATAAAATGTGTTAGCACGTTTTTATTATATACATAGCATGAGTCTGAATCTATGTGACCATGAAACTATATTGCAACAGACGTCTCCTATGGTTATTAGAAGATAATATATTTTATTGTAGAGACATTTTGGAGCAAGTGAGATTCTTGATGGGCAGCTAGGTGGTGCAGTGGATAGAGCTGGACCTTGAATTAGGAAGTCTGTCTTCCTGAGTTGAAATCTGACCTCAGACACTTATTGACTCTGTAATCCTGAGCAAATTGCTTACCCCTGTTTGCCTCAGTTTCCTCATCTATAAAATGAATTGGAGAAGGAAATGTCAAGTCATTCTATTATGAATAGAATTACATGCTGAGACCAATGCTTTAGAATATCAGTTTCATAGCTATTAGGAGAATGGCTTGGTAATGGAAGACAAATGTTCTTAAATAAGGCTAATGATGGGGAAAGGAGCTAAAACAGATTGGGTTGGGTTTTTTTTTTAATTTGGATATAAAATTAGAAATGATATGACATTCCTTTTAGCTGGTGAATTATCCGCTTTGGTAATTTGAGATTTCTTTCTTTACAGTGGAAATATATTAAGTAGAAAATCTTTGAGCTCAAAGAACCCAGTAGTTCCCAAAAGCTAAGTGACTTACTTAACTAAGGTCACTAATTTGTTGAGACATTCCTGGAATCTAAATCTTATGACTCCAAATACAGAACTGTATCCCTACTTTATCAATCTTACTCTTATTAAAGTTTCTGGTTTCATACATTTTGATATTAGTATAGAATATTTTTGATTGTCCCTATTTTATTACTAAAATATGCTCTTTAAAGTAGTTGTTGGGGTGGCTAGGTGGTGTAGTGCTCCAAAGCATCGGCCCTGGAGTCAGGAGTATTTGATTTCAAATCCAGCCTCAGACACCAAAAATTAAGTAGTTGTTACATTTTCAGGTGTGTGTGTGGTTTTTGTTTTTTTTTTTTTACATTTAGATTTTGTAGTTTTCTAGTTGAAGATACTTCTTTGGTTTTTTAAAAGAAAGAAAATAGAATTTATTCAAAAGAAATAATTTTGAAGCCAATATTACTGAATTGCATCTTTTAAATACTGACATAAGTTATGACATTAATTTCTAGTGAGATTCATCTTCCAGGGATTGGTGGTGATGATGATGATGATGATAACAATAATAACAATAACAATGATAGCAGATATCATTCATATAGTTTATAACCTCACAGTAACTCTTTGAGGTAAATTTTATTATGAACTCTCCTTTTACAGGTGAGGAAACAGAAGATAAGAGTAGTTTAGTGATTTGGCTAAGTATCACACAATTAGTTAATGTTAGAGACATCATCTGAACTTGCTTCTTTTGTACCTCCAAACTAGCCATCTCTGCTATACTACCTCTCTGCTTCAGAAATAGATTTGGGATGCATATGTATTTAGATCATGACAGCCTTTATTTCCTTCCATCACTTCTTATGGGCCTTCTGAAGCTATACCAGCAACTCCTTTATAGAGAAGGACATTTTCAGAATTTATTTCTCATGAGTTTCCTTGAAAGCCCTGAGCAGATTTGGACCTACTGTTTTCTTGAGCCCAACTCTTAATTCTTATTGTAGATTAGTTGTGGAAAGATGATGAGCTTAATGCATTCTCAAATCACTACAAGAAAGATTTTAGTAGATGTACATATAGAACAGAAATACTCAGAATAAAGCTTGTAAATTAGAAAACTGAGGAGAAATTTGCGTTTTATTTTTTTCCCTCTTTTTTAGGTGATTTCTGTATTCAAGGAAGTTTTTGGTCCCAATACTGTCCCATACATGGGTACAAGACAGTTCCACATCTCTCCATATGAAGTTCAGGTGAGGAGACAAGATATTTATTTAACAGCTCTTTTGTTTCGTTTGTTTGTTTTCTTTAAACATCTATGTATTTATTTTGTTTACTTATTTTTCCAATTACATGCAATGATTGTTTTCAACAATAATTTTTTTGCAAGGTTTTGACTTTATATTTTATTTCCTACCTCCCTTTCCCTCCCTCCCACAGAAAGCAATCTTCTATAAGCTATACATGTATAACCATGCTAAACAGATCCATAATAAAAGAATTATCAAATCCAAACGGGGGGGAAAAATTAGAGAAAAAAAGACCTGATTTATGACAACCTTTAAAAATTGAAGATGGCAAACTTTTGTCTGTATTTAAGCTCTACAGTTCCTTCTCTGACTATGGATGATATTTTCCATCATAAGTCTTTTAGAATTGTCTTTGATTATTTTACTGTTGAATTATACATGTCCATCATAGTTGATCATCACCTAGTGTTGCTGTTAATGTGTATCAGTTCATGCAAGTCTTTGCAGCCTATTCTGAAGTCCCATCCCTCATGGTTTCTTATAGAAACAGTGGTGTTCCATCACATTCATGTACCACAATTTGTTTAGCCACTCCCCAATTTATGAGGATTTCTTCAATTTCCAACTCTTTGCTATCATGAAAAGACAGCATCTTTTTTGTTAATCTCATTTTTTTTCCTTTCAACATATTCACATTTGATTAATTTTTTTTTAAAGGTTGGCTATTCAGTTCTTTCTCGTGGCAACTATGTTCCTCAACAAACCCAGAGACCTTTGTCTCTCTTACACCAGTCCTTAAAATTCCTTGAACCTGTTATGAAATGTGTACAAATGAACTGGATGGTCATCCTTGTGGGTCCTACTGCTGTTGGGAAGACCAGTTTGATTCAGCTCCTGGCCCACCTGACAGGACATACATTAAAGATTATGGCTATGAATAGTTCTATGGATACTACTGAACTCTTGGGTGGATTTGAGCAGGTAACTACTCTGTCTTCTTAAGTATTAAAAAACTCTTTGTTCTTAATCTTTTGAAACCTTTTCATTTTTATATTTCATTCCTTTTCAAACATTAACCAGACCCTCAAGGAATGCGCCTTCCTTTATAAACAACAGAATTAGCAGAATTTTCTGAGACAAGCATGCTTGTTATACCATATTTAGTCTCTCCCCCCCTTTTGTTTGAATTGTTGTATTCATTTTTTTTTTCCTGGTTCTTCTTACTTCACTCTGTATCCATTTATTTATATTTTTTGTTTTTGTTTTTCTTGACGAGACTGTGAGGTTAAGTGCCTTGCCTAAGTTACATAGAGTTTTTTAAAGCATTATTTAAAGCATTAAAGCGTTATCTTCTGGGCACTATGCTAAAGTGCTTTACAAATATTTGATTTGATTCTCACAATATCACTGTGAGGTAGCTTCCACCTATTATTAGCATCTGTTTCTTGTTGTTGTTGAAAAAACTAAGAACAGAAGTTACAAAGCTTGAGGTTTGAAGTCAGGCCCTCCTGATTCCTCTAGACACTGTTTCCAATATGATTCAGGCTTTAGAGTTAAAAAGTATACTTAAGCTATGTTTAATATATTTAAAGGGCTTTCTGTACTCCTAAATTCTTCATATTTGTTGTCTCTTCTAATATATTTTTTAAAGTGATGCTTGTTACTGTCCTGCTGGGGTGCGTACTAGTGACTTTGATGATTACCTTTGACTATTTTAATTACTCACATTATAGGTTGACATCATACGACCATGGCAACAGCTGCTCAAAAAAGTAGAGTCTACTGTGAGTGTTCTTCTCAGGGACAGTCTTTTACTCAATCCTGAGGATGCAGAGGTAGTTCTTCGTGCATGGAGCAATTTCTTCCTCACCTATAAGCCCAAGTTTCTTGGAGAAGTTGGAAAAAGTATCACCGTGGAGATTGTGAACAAACTAGAAGCAGTGTTGCTGCTTGTCCAACGCCTGAATAATAAAATCAACTCCTTCTCAAAGGCAGGTAGGTGCATGCTGTGTAAATAAGTTTCTGAAGGAAGAGAGTGCAGGCTGACTCTGTCCATGGTGCCTGGATACTTGGGGGGGGGGGGGTTTCTGCTAGCTCCCTAAAGCCATTATTTATGCAGTAATTATTATAGTCATTAAAAATCCAAGAATAATTTTGAGCTTGAAAATATAGTAAGAAATGGTAGTCTGAGGTAATGAATCAGCAATACTGATTTTACACGTAGCTAGGAAAGGTAGAATTTTCCCAGTCCTGTGGTTGATTATTGAAATTTGCAAAGATCAGTTTGTATAATTTTGAAGTTTTTACTTAAACAATTAACTGTAGTCTGATGGTCTCTAATTAAACTTAATTATTTTAATCAGAAGCTGCATCTCTATTCTTGAGGCCTGGCAACTTAGAATTTTTATTTCTATGCAAAGATCCCTGGTAGGAGTTCATCACTTTAGCCATGAAAAATATAATCATTTACATAGTTTACAAATTCTTTCTCCCTGTTCTTCCATCTTCTCCCTTCCTTTTCTTCTCTCTCTCTTCCTCACCTCCACTTTCTCTTTCTCTCTCTCTCTCTCCTTCTTTCACCTCCACCTCTCTTTCTCCCCCCTTTGTGTCTGTTTCTAGTCCTTTTTCCCCCCTTCTTCTCCCTGAAGCCTCCCCTCTCCCTCCCACTTCCCCCTCTTTAAATGAAACCAATATGCTCCCTTTATCAAAGAATGGAACCCTTGGCATTCATAAAGTAATCTTCATCTGTCAGCTTCCTGCTTAGAATGGAATCTTGTTAAGTGACATGGTCCCTTTAGGAGAAGTTTATCTCTGTAAATAGGAAGTGTTATTCATGCGACATGGGCTGATTGATTGAATTTTTAATCTTAGAGATGATGTCATCAATGATTGGCTTTATAGTATATCAGTAGCCTTTGAATTGGGCATTTCCTGATTTGTTTGTATTCACGATTTGGAAATCTTTCTTTTTGTTCTTTATTAGAGGTCATTTATGATTGAGGCAAGTGTCATTTAAAATATAAGGAAGTCAAGTTGGGAATTGTGAGCCTACTGCTGGCATGGAAACAGTAATTGGCTTATGGGGCTCAGGGCATCCTTCCAGGAGAAGGCAGATGCCTATATTCACTTTATCAATTAATTTAGTTTATACAGTGTGAGGACAGTGGTAGGGACATATGGAGGTGGATAAAATGGTATGATAGAATGCTTGGAGTACCACCTTAAATGTAGGTTTGGATGATATTTAAATGACATTAATTGATGTGGCATAATATGCAAAAACTTATGGAAAAAAGGCTTAGTTATTAGCTTATAACAATATAATCATTGATTTCAGAGCAATGATACAAGTTAGTAATTCTAATTAGGTTCTGGTTCAGTTCAGCATCAAGACTTCTCTTCATTTTCCTTTCCCTATCATGATGATGCTTGCAAAAGTAGTACTGCTTGCCTATATAATGTGGTTTTACCTTCATGTCTGAGGAGGCATGGAATGCCTTGTGTTGTTTTATATCTTGGGAAGCTACTGCCGTAACTACATACCATTAAAAATTTTGAGTTATGGATGAAACAAAGAAACCTTTATCCTTTAGCTCCTTAAAACACAGAGGAATATTGCTTTTCAGTGTCCCTTGACTCCCATTAACTTGTAATTCTACCTTTTCTAGGTTAGAGGGTAAAATTAAATCCAACCTAAAGTCCTGCTCTTTGAATTCTGGGCTGCTTGTTGGATCTAATTTCTTTCTGGAGATGTGTATAGAACTCTTATACCTTACCAGAGAAGAAAACTGAACATAATTTAATCAGCTTCACCATGCTCCTCATTTTCTTGTAAGACCCATACTGCATCTGATTGAAATGTAAGGAATTAAAGTAATTTGTTTCAGCAGCAAGTACTCAGTTAACCCAAAGAAGTGTATTTTGTAGACATTAATTACCTACCATTTTAAATCTCAATGAAAATTTCTTAACTTGGTGACAATTTTTAATAATTGATTGAGATTGTAGCTCTCTTCCTAAATAAAATACTGATATTTTGATTGTTCTCTCAGTGTCATGGTTCACTGTTGCCATTTGATATTGAACATTGTAAATTGGAATCTTACCTCTGCTATTTCAGAATTTTCCAAGCTTGTGGAAGAATTCCGAAATTTTAGATTGAAGCTTATTCAGACTGTGGATGGTCGTAGTCATGGCACATTTGAGTGGGTGGACAGCATGTTAGTTCAAGCTTTACAATCTGGAGACTGGCTTCTAATGGACAACGTTAACTTCTGCAAGTAAGAGAGCAATTCATTACTCTTTGGTATTTCTTGGGTGAAAGGATTAGTTATTTTTCCTTTAATTTGAAACTTATTGTTGTCCTCAGAATTTGAATGCTTTTTGGTCCTTAGACTTGTTGCTGATAATTAATTTTTTACAGTGTACTCTACATGATGTTTTGAGCTCTCCTAAACTTGTTTTCACCCTAGAGTTATGTATAGCTTAACTTGGTTTTGACTGATGTCTTAATTCCTGGTAAAGAAAATGATGATTGTTATTAATTTCCTAATGACTTTTGAGTAGGCCTATGTCTTTTATCTGTGCCCTGACTTAGTATAATAGAAAGACTGTTGTACTTAGATTCAAAGACCTTGGTTCATGTCCCAACTTTGCCATTTACTTGGTGTGTGAAATATGTCCAGATATTTTGAGTTCATTTTGATTGTCAATGGATAGAGTGGAGACCTTCAAGTTAGTTTCACTTGAGATTGTTGACCTGTTTTTTAATGAAATTCTTTGCCCCAAAGCCCTTCAGTGCTGGATCGTTTGAATGCTCTGCTTGAACCTGGGGGTGTTCTCACTGTTAGTGAAAGAGGAGTGATCGATGGATCGACTCCCACTATTACTCCACATCCCAACTTCAGGTATTCCATTTATTGTTTTCTGCCTCAGAATCTTGTGGCCCCCACCCTTTTACAGTCCAGTACAGTATAGTACAGTACAGTGTCCAGCAAGAATCTTTAGATTATCTTTTAAAGAACCAAGCCAGAGAAATGATATGATGAGCCTTGAATATCATTGTTATGCTTAGGTGCATTATCAACTATTTTATTAAGATTCAATGATATGGGGTGGCTAGGTGGCGCAGTGAATAGAGCACTGTCCCTGGAGTCAGGCGTGCCTGAGTCTAAATCCATTCTCAGACACTTAATAATTACCTAGCTGTGTGTCCATGGGCAAGTCACTTAACCCCACTGCCTTGCAAAATCCTAAAAAAAAATAAAATTCAATGATACAAACAAGGGGAAAATGCAAATTCAAGGCAACATGGCTGAAATGAGGTCCATGTTAATCAGTAGTCATTTTTGCTAATCTTTGGAAGTTTAAAGTGCTGAGATGTAAGTTTTCCAAGATGAAAGGATATTTTATTGTCTATCTGAGCAGGTAACTGCTATCAAGATTAAGTGTAATCCTTAGAGAACACAATTCCATGGATTTTGGATTTCATTCAACACTTTCTTTTCTAACAATTCTAAATGAGTGGTATTACTAGCAATATTAAGCCATTTTGGAATTTACCTGGTTAAAGGCAAAACTAAAGATGTTGATCTCTTAATTAGCCTTGTCAAGGACTGTGTATGTGACTTGATTAGTTCCACAAAGATGATGGACTTTAAATTAGTTACAGTGTGATTTGTTTGTTTGTTTTTCTTTTTCTACCTAACCAAACTTGTAAGGCTTTTCCTTTCAATGGATCCTATCCATGGAGAAATATCCAGAGCCATGCGGAACCGAGGAATTGAGATTTACATTCCAGGAGAAAAGGATGAGAGTAGTCCAGATCCTCTCGATGTGAAATTGCTATTACATAGCATGGGTTTGGTTGGAGACAATTTATGTGATGCCCTTATAACCATGCACACAGAAACCAGAGAAGCCATTGCAGGTAAGTTGAATTACAAGCACCTGCACTTCAGAAATCACAAAAGAAAGTGTCAAAGGAATAGTAAGACATACTGGCTTGAATCAAGAAAAAGTGAGTTTTTTTAAATTTTTTGCGTGATACACCAATTTTCTACTTTTTAATTCTTGTTAGTTGAAACAGTGGACCTCTGTTGTTGCCATGAATGTGTGTGTGTGTGTGTGTGTGTGTGTGTGTACATATATACTTTAAGCATGTTCCAGTGGAAGTTTTCTGGATGGTGAAGGTGCAAGAGTGGGTCATTTGTTTCCCCAGAGGCCTCTGTCCTATGCCACAGTTCAGATGCATGCCCTTCTGTGTATGAAAGAAAAAGCAAATCCATTGCTGGCTAAAACTTTGAATCAAGGGCATCTAAATGACAACGAGAATAATCTTTTTAAAAAAATTTTTTCAATGTTTGTGGCAAAAACTTGTTGAAAAACAGTTGCTCACAAAAGGGTAATGTTTGTTTTCTAAGGTGCTCCAACATCATCTATATCTACCTTTTTTCACACATCCACACTCATTGCCCAGCGCCTACTGCGGGGCTTGAGTGTAGCCAAAGCCTTTTATGGAGCTTGCTGGGAAGTGTATGTCTGTGCCCAACAGTCACCAGCAAACCGACAGGTAAATATTTTGAACTCTTTAACTTGAATTAGAATATTGAATAAATGATATATAAACCTGTTTGCAAGGTATCAAGCACAGTGTAAAGAAATAGCATCTAGTGCTGCAAGGCAATAGAAGGTTTTTTCATTTTTTCTATTTCTCACTACATTATATATAAACCGAAGCAAAGTATAAAGAGATAGTTGGACAGAGAGCCAGATTTAAAGAAAATGGAACTCAGTTTGACTTCCCCCAAGTGCCACTTATTATTTTAAGGGACCACAGTTGGGCTCAGTTCTGTGATCTATAAAATGAAGCTACTCTATTTGGTGGCATCACAAGTTCTTTACAGCATTAATTTTATGATCCTTTGATTTCATCCCTTCCATATCCTGAGAAAGATAACTTATTAAAATGGGTTGGGTGTAGAATCAGATGTGAGCCCTGAGTAATAGGAAAATTGCAGTTATTCTTATGATAGAATTGATTCCCTTAATGGAATAACTAAGCAAGATCTAAATTGTGTAGCTGTGTATCACTAAATCTTTCTCAGTGCTATTGTACAGTGCAGTCTGGTTAGGAGTTAAGAGAGATGGTTATTTGTCTCCTGGAAATTGTACTATGTTGTAAGTATTATAATTGAGCTCTTGGATAGTGTTCATAATGTTCATTGCCTAGTAAATAGACTTCCATCCTCAGAGCTGAGAAGATCTGGGTTTGACATATATTAAATGGTTGACCTTGGGCAAGTTAACTAAAACCAGTCAGAGCCCTAGGCATCTCTTTAAGACTAGAAGTTACAGTGCAATCTTCTGTATGAATGTTGAAAAGATCCTCATTGACAATTCCTTACACTTATAAAACCATAGGTCCAGATCACCCTAAATTGTAGATGCTATTTATCATTTCCACCTTTTCTTATCAGCTCGTGAAGGAAATTTTGGTGAGATGTATTTCTTCTCTGAAGTCTCCAGAAAAGTGGGGTAGCTCACTTCTTGCCTTGGGTGTGTGGCCAGACTCTCTGCCTTCAGCCCTGTTTGCCACTGAAGATTCCCACCTTTCTACAGTCCGACGTGATGGACAGATCCTGGTGTACTGCCTCAATAGGCTAAGTCTGAAAACCAACAAGTGGGAAAGGTGAGCAAGAGAGTTAAGTTTGTATTGATCCATGATGAAGAGAAGCAGCTTGGTATATTGGAAAAAGCACTGGATCTGAGGTTAAGAGGATCCTTGTTCAAAGCTCATCTATGTCACTTGCTACTTGTGTGACCTTGGGAAAAGGTCTTGGTCTTTAAACTGTAGAAAAAGAGACCAGACTAGGTAGCTTTTGAGTACCTAGATGTTTCTATGATCTTTTGTAGTGCCAGGTTTTGTCCTTGACAAATAGGGGATGTGTTCATAATATTCCAAAGCAATACATTGTGTGACCAAGAGCTATCAAATGATTGTTGGTTTTCTCTAGGGTTCAGGTGTATCATATCTCAGTTGATCAACCATATTTTTGTTTTAAAAGTGGTTTTTCCAATCCTTCATTGGAATAAAGCATAGGTGGTATGATATTTTTTTTGTTTCTTTCTGTTGAACAGAAATGTCATGGTTGTGATTGAGCCTTTAAACCCAACATACTCTTTGCCATCCTTGGTTCTGAGTAATTCCCATGTTCCTCATTGTACTATTTTTTTGTATTCATGCCTTTGCCTTGTTGAATTGTAAAATAAATTCTTTTTTCTTATTAATTCTTGTCCTTTTATATGAATTCCAGGATACTTCCACTTACTTTACAAGACTTGGAGAAAATAATCCAGTCCTCCAACTCTGAGAATCTGAACTTCCATGCAATTGAAATGGATACTTCTTGGTTAGATGAAACCAGTGTCTTGGCTACTTCTATTAAATTGCTCGTTGAAAGAGCAACCAATCAGGACTGGGTTCTTCGAGTTAGGTGGCTTTACCATCTGGCCAAGAATATACCACAAGGCCTTGGTAGGTTGAAAGATCTCAGTTCTTTTCTGTGTATCTTAATGAATGTATTCATTTCATTCTTAATTTTTTTTTGAATGCTAGCAAATGTTCACATTTTGGAGAACAAGCATGAAAAAGGGTAAAAACATCACTTGTACACAGATATTCACAGTAGCCCTGTTTGTGGTGGCAAAGAATTGGAAATTGAGTGAATGTCCATCAATTGGGGAATGGCTCAATAAATTGTGAAAGGGTTTACATGAACTGATGCTGAGTGAGATGAGCAGAACCAGAAGAACATTGTACACCCTAACATGAAAGTGATGATCAATCTTAATGGACTTGGTCATTTCACCAGTGCAACAGTCAGGGACAATTTGGGGGTATCTGCGATGGAGAATACCATCTGTATCCAGAGAAAGAATTGTGGAGTTTGAATAAAGATCAGTAACTATTATCTCTAAAAAAAAAATAATTTATCTTATTACGTAATTTTGCTATCTCTTATACTTTATTTTTTCCTTAAGGATTGATATCTCTCTCAATAAATTCAATTTGGATCAATATATAGCATGGAAACAATGTAAAGATTATCAGACTGCCTTTTGTGTGGGGTGGTGGAAGAGAAGTGAGATTAGGGGGGAAATTGTAAAATTCAGAACTTAATAAATATAAAATTATAAATAAGAAATTTTCTCTTAAGCCCTAATAGAATAACATTGTGTGAAGAGTTGGAGGTTAACCCTGGGTTCTAGAATCACTTAATGACATAAGCCCCTAAAGCTTGGAATACTTCAGCTATGGATGTGGTTGGTTTGTTGGTCATCTAAATCTAGGACCAACATATTGGTCACCTTAGAGTTCCTATGATTCCTGCATCTTTGAAAGCACAGATCCTTTTTTACTTCCCTGCCTACCTCCTGCTCCCCCAACCCCTCTTTTCCAACATGTAATATAGTAGTTCGGAAGTTGTAAAGCTTTCTTGGCTCCACTGTGTGAATGTCTACATAAAAATTAGTGCTCTACAGTTAGAAGGAACATGTATAGAAAAGGCGCAGCTGGGAATTGAATATGAAGATATATTAAAAAGATGAAATTAATGGGGGAGAAAGGGAAAGGAGAGGTTGAATGGGCTAAGTTATTTCACATAAAAGATGTAAGAAAATATTTTTACAGTGGAGTGGAATTGGAGGAAGGTGAGGCAGAGTGAGTGGGCCTTACTCTCATCAGAATTGGATCAGAGAGGGAATAACATGCACACTCAGTTGGATATAGAAATCTATCTTACCCTAGAGAAAAATAGGAGAGGAAAGTGAAGGAAGAAAGGGGAGGGGGGTGGGGTGGGGTGTAAGTGATAGAAGGGAAGGGAAGATTGTGGGCATGGTGAGTCAGATGCAGTACACTTTGGAAAAGGGACAGGGTGAAAGGAGAGAAAATAGGATAAATAGGGGCAGGGAAGAATAGTATGGAGGAAAATACAACTAGCAATTGCAACTGTGGGAAAAAAGTAGAAACAAGTTTCTCTGTTAAAGACTTCATTTCTCAAATATAGAGAACTAAATCAAATTTATAAAAAATAAGTGCCATTCCCAATTGATAAATGATTGAGAAATATAATTTTCAGATGAGGTTATCAATGCAATCTATTTAAATTTTTTATGTCCTACCTCATTATTGATAGGATGATAGGAGAAATATGGGTTGGAACAATTCTAAGATACTCCCTTATGCCTATTGGATTGGCTAAAAGGATGAAGAAGAAAATGACAAATGTTGGAAGGGATGTAGGGAAATTGAGACATTGATGTTCTGTAGGAGGAGTTGTGAAATGATTCAACAATTTTGTAGATAAATTTGGAAATATTCCCAAAGGACTCTAAAACCATGCATACCCTTTGGCCTAGCAGTGCCACTGCTAGGTCTATATTCCAGAACAAATGAAATTTGGGAAGAAAAGAATCTATATGTATTCGAATATTTATAGCAGCTCTTTTCTGGTGTGGGTAGTTGGAGATTGAGGGGATGCCTAACAGTTGGGCTGTGGCTGAACAAACAGTAGTTTGTGATTGAGATGAAATGCAGTTCTGTTATGGGAAATGATTTACAGGATGCTCTCAGGAAAAACCTTGCATGAGCAGATGCAATGGGAAGTGCATCATATTGCAAGATGATCAACTGTGAATGGTCTACCTTTTCTCAGCAGTTCTGTGACCCAAGAGACCTTTGAAGGACTCATGATAAAGAAGGCTATTCATCCCATAGACAGAGCTGATGTTGGCTTAATATAGACTGAAGTATACTCTTTTTTTTCACTTTTTCTTGAGGTTTCTCTTTTTTTGTGTGTGTGTGTGTGTGAGTGGGGGGTTATGTTTATTACAGTATGACTATTGCAGTAATGTTTTTCATGATTACACATTTTTAACCAATACGAAGTAATCTGCTTTCTCATTGAGGGGGAGTAGGGTGGGAGGGAAAGAATCTGAAACTCAGGGTTTTGAAAGTAAAAGTTGAAACTTATTTTTATAACTGGGGGAAAAATTTTTTAAAAAGAATTAGTACCCTATTCATGTGCATATTATCATTAATTTAGTCCTTAAAATAAAAGATGGCTTATTTTAAAAATTCTTTTAAGAACATGAATGATGTCATTGATAACACATTTTCCTCTCAGTGTCTGTGCATAGATACCTCATTCAGAGAAGGATTGTAGAAATGAGCACTATTTACTTTTTTAAAAAAAATTTAATTATTTTTAATTTCACAATGTTTCTCCAATCTTGCTTCCACCCCCCACCCCCACACACACAGAAGGCAGTCTGTTAGTCTTTACATTGTTTCCATAGTTTACATTGATCTAAGTTGAATGTGATGAGAGAGAAATCATATCCTTAAGGAAAAAAAATAAAGTATAAGAGATAGCAAAATTACATAATAAGGTAACTTTTTTTTTTTTAATTAAAGGTAATAGTCTTTGGTCTTTGTTCAAGCTTCACAATTCTTTCTCTGGATACAGATGGTATTCTCCATTGCAGACAGCCCCAAACTGTTCCTTATTGTTGCACTGATGGGATGAGCAAGTCCATTAAGGTTGATCATCACCCCCACGTTGCTGTTAGGGTGTACAATGTTCTTCTGGTTCTGCTCATCTCATTCAGCATCAGTTCATGCACATCCTTCCAGGCTTCCTTGGTTCACCATCCCTCCTGGTTTCTAATAAAACAATAGTGTTCCATGACATACATATACCACAATTTATTAAGGCATTCCCCAGCTGATGGACATTCACTCAATTTCCATTTCTTTGCTAACACAAACAGGGCTGCTATGAATATTTTTGTACAGGTGATGTTATTACCCTTTCTCATAATCTCTTCAGAGCATAGACCCAGTAGTGGCATTACTGGATCAAAGGGTATGCACATTTTTCTTGCCCTTTGGGCATAATTCCAAATTTGTCTCCAGAAAGGTTGGATGAATTCACAGCTCCACCAACAATGTATTAGTGTTCCAGATTTCCCACATCCCTTCCAACATTGATCATTGGACAGTCTGAGAGGTGTGAGGTGGTACCTCAGAGATGCTTTAATTTGCATTTCTCTAATAAGTAGTGCTTTAGAGAAATTTTTCATATGACTATGGATCACTTTGATTTTGTCATCTGTAAATTGCCTTAACATATCCTTTGACTGTTTGTCAATTGAAGAATGGCTTGTATTTTTAAAAATTTGACTCAGTTCTCTGTATATTTTAGAAATGAGTCCTTTGTCAGAAATACTAGTTGTAAAAATGTTTCCCTATTTACTACATTTCTTTTGATCTTAGTTACAGTAGGTTTGTCTGTGCTTTTTAATTTAATGTAATGGAAATTATCTAGTTTGTTTTTAATGATGTTCTCCATTTCTGCCTTGGTCATAATCTGCTTCCCTTTCCATAGATCTGACAGGTAAGCTATTCCTTGATCTCCTACTAGTTTGCTTATAATATATTTTTTTTTTTATGTCTAAATCCTGTATCCATTTTGATCTTTTCTTGGTATAGGGTGTGAGGTATTGGTCTAATCCAACTAATGCCGTACCAACTTCCAATTTTCCCAACAGTTTCTATCAAAGAGAGAGTTTTTATCCCAGTAGATGAATGCTATTTACTTTTAGCCTTAAAAGTTTCCTTATGTTTTCTAGTGATTACACAATATACAGTCATTTCTGTCATTTGATGGGAAAATAGGAAGGAAATGCATCAGCAGAGGTAGCAATTACTAAGGAACATTGAATCTCTTAAATATAGGTTTCTATTAATTTCTATATTTCTGTGTTAATGATTGGAATTGCTGAAAAATCTGTGTTTTACTTAGTGCAGACCCGGCGGACTTAATGCAGAAATTGATAGCATGCTTACTGTCAGAATGATTAGTTCTTTGGTTTTTTTCCTCTTACCTGTAGAGTATGTAAAGACTTATCTAGAATCTGGTGCTACATCGCTGACAAACTTTTACTCTAATCCACTCTCTGCTGAGATCAATAATATTATCAAGATAATACAACCAAATGTGACAGGTATTTCATTTCACCTTCGGGGGGCAGTGGGCTTAAGCACTGATTCTTCCACTGAATTAAAAGAAATTAATACTTGGCAGAATGTGAAATGTAGGATAGTTTGTATTAATCCTCAAACTGTGAATATCAGAACTGTAGTTTTTGTATGAAATGATTGTTTTTCTTTGATTTCTGAATGAGAATGTTTGAAATAAGTTTTAAAAACAACTTCTATGGTTGCTGAATCATACTGTCAGCTGTTTACAACCTGCCATTCAGGTTTTTTTGCAAGGCAATGGGGTTAAGTGACTTGCCCAAGGTCACACAGTCAGGTAATTATTAAGTGTCTGAGACCACATTTGAACTCAAATTCACCTGACTCCATTGCATTACCTAGCTGCCGTACCATTCAGTTTTCTTACGCTGAAGATGACCAGTGACTGGACAATGGTAAAGCTGAGAGCTAAGTAGTCATGAGTAATTTACCCAATGGTAAGAAGATAATAAATGTCAATGTTTACAGAAGACATGACAGGAAATGGGACTGTTATGATTTTTGAGATCATTTTATATCAGCAGTGGGACCTATTAAAATGTCCACCAAATGAAATTATGATGTGGTACATACAGCAGTCTTAAGATAGCACATACGTTTGCAAAAATAATAGTGGAAGGGCTTTTCTGGGATTGTTTTAAATGGCATTTGAAGCATTTGGTGTTTTGTTTTTGTTTGCTTTTTTCTTTTTTTTTTTGCAAGGCAATGGGGTTAAGTGACTTGCCCAAGGTCACACAGCCAAATAAGTATTATGTTTCTAAGGTCAAATTTGAACTCAGGTCTTCCTGTCTCTAGTGCCACTTAGTTGCATCATATTTTTGGGTTTTTTAAATGTATTTCTTTGCTTCCATTTCCATGCTTGGCCACAAACACTTTCCCTGTGGTACCCTATTCATCATTGTTGCTTCTTGTAATCTGGATAAAGCAATAGAAAATATGAAGAACTGAAATTGCTATTGAGTCAAGGATTCTACTTAAATACTGTTTCTTCTTTTGTGACCTCACACTGTTAGATGAATCTGTGATTTCACTGGACCCCCGATGGAACATGCAAGCTTTGGATATTACAAGAAACTCAATGGACTTGGATACAGAATCCAATAAACCCAGGAAGATCCTTGTGCATTTAGAATCTGTAGCAAACAGGTAGATCAAGATAGTAATTGTGGATACTTGTGCCTGTTTTCTCAGGCTAAATGTTGTAGCTTCTTCAAAGAGTTAATGTAGAATTACTTTTCAGTGAATTGGAGAAGCACACATTTAATTTAGTTTGTCAGTTTCAGTCGATTAGCCACTATTATCTTTGTCATTATACTGATTAATGAAATGATTTTTGATTGTTCTGTTGAAAAGGCTTAAAGTGTTCCATGTACCTATACATATCCACACATACACATATTCAATAGAACTTTCAAAAGGAAGGAGTGAAACTCAAATAGAAATGGATCTCTATTTCGTTTTGAAATCTTGTCTTTGACATCTCTGCTTTAGATTATGGTCTTTGTTTAAAAATTTAGCAGTTTTTACTTTTTTTCTAACTACATTAGATATATCAGCATATAATTTACATGTTTTTTGTATGTATATTTCTATATTACTCTTATACAAAGGACATTCTTGACCCATTGTCATTTGGATATAACTGTTACAGGTTTTCTAGCAGGAGCTATCTCATCTCACTTATTTTCTGTTGTGATCATTAGCTTGTATTTGAGCTGTTTATTTGGTGCAGTTTGTGCTTCTAGGAACCCAACATTAATTACTCTATCCAACTCTGAATCTTTGATCTTGTGATCTTTCTCCAACTTAGGTCAGATGTTAGTCACTTTTTGATCTAATTTGTTCAGTTTGCAAAAAGAGTGAAGTAGAATCATTAGCTATTGCTGAAAGCTCACAGTTGGAAAACATGTTATGATTCAACTCCCTCATTTTAACAATGAGCAACTGGGGACTATAAATAGGTTAAGGGACTTGACCAAGATCACACAGATTGATAGCCTCATAATTTGAATTCATTATCACAGACTGCAAAACCTGTATACACTCTGTATATACTCTGTATATACTGTACTACAATGACATAATATTCAGATTATATTCAGTCACCCAAATCATTTTGGGATAGAATGTATTAATAGATAATCATTTAGAGTTGTAAATTTGTGATAGCAGGTTTAGATTAATATTTTTCCCCCCACTTTATTTTAGGGCAAATCTATATCTTGACCGGGAAAAAAGGGTTTTTACTGAAGCAAACTTGATTTCCACTGGAGGCAAGAAATCAAAGAATAGTGCATTAAGAATGTCCTTAGAGTTCCAAAAAGGTGAGATTATTTAACTTAGATATTATTGTTAAATTTTCTTGTGGTTCTTGTTGGCTAAGGCATTATGTTAGTGTTCAATATCTTTTTCTAGTTAATCAGAATAATTTTTTAATTTTTAAACATTCCAGAAATAGATTTCTGGAATCGATTTATAGTATTTCTATAAGAGCAAGTTCCCCATATCTTAAATTTCATAAGACTGAGATTTCTTGTTAAATATTAATGAAAAATGAAAAAAATAATTTTCCTCCACTTGATTTTTAAATCCTATTCAGTCAATCAAGGATTTTGTACATAATGTAAAATGGTTAAGGCACTGTTCAACTTGATCAGAATTCTTCAGGACAGTCCTTGGATCATTTTAATTTTGAAAGAAAGTGGGAGCTACTTATCCTAGGGAACATGTTCTCTAAGAACTTGTTCGTCTTTATTTTTTATTTTTTAAAAAAGACTTAATACCTCACTGATTATTTTTACCCTAGCCCCAGGATTGACTCCAACAGTTCTAATGTTTTTTAAAGTCATTCTGCTTTTTTAACTAGTGTTTTTGACTCAAAATTAAAGGAGGCATAGATTTTGTTGCTTATTTCACTAATAGAAGTATCATAGAAGTTCCAGTGACCCCAGTATTTAGGCAAAATAAAGATTAAGATTGAGTATCTATGTCCATATAATTTATGAAGCATACATGGAAATTTTTTTGTTTTTTTGTTCCTCAAGATCCAGACAATTATCAAAACGTGTCCCATGAAATTGTGATCCATCTTGCTGCTTTCTTTGAATTTTGTGATTCATTGATAATGTTCTGGGTCCAATCTTCCCAGGTGGAGTTAACTGATGCTAAACTGTTTAAGGTGAGTAGAACCACATGTATCATCTCTTCTTTTTCCCTTCCCAACCCTCCATCCACTCCATCCCTGCTTTTGGTAGTCTTTCAGAGTGGATTGATGGCCTGCATACATCTTTCCATATCTTTAATATTATATATTTATTTCTGGCTATTGTATTTGTTTGTTTGGTTTTGGTGGGAGAGGGGAGGGTTTGCAAGGCAATGGGGTTAAGTGACTTGCCCAAGGTCACGCAGGGAATTATTAAGTGCCTCAGGTCAGATTTGAACTCAGGTGCCTCCTGACTGCAGGCCTGGTATTCTATCCACTGTGCCACCTAGCTGCCCCCTGGCTGTTATATTTGAAAAGAGGGACTTGACTATTACAACTCAAGAGTTGTAATAGACATCTTCAAGGTTGCTTTATGGAAGAGAGGCATTGGTGGGATTTACCTGTCTCCAAAAGAGAATATGAGGATTTATGGAGAAAAGAATGAATATAGTTTCTTCCCAAAGAAAAAAAACTAGCTCACCATTAGAATTGCCCCAAATGAAGAATGGCTTCCTAATATGTTAATGTATTCCTAATACAGAAATACTACTTTTTAGTGAAGGTAGTCATCCCTTGGATAAGGACCAGATTCATCAAACTCTCTTACAAACTTTTATTATTCACAGAACACTATACCACTGAACACAGTTTTAGCTCCTTACTCTGCCTTATGTCTTATTATGACATATATGTCTCTGTGAAATTGGATTCAAGTCTACATTAGTTATATATTATGTAAGACAAAGTTTTCATAGTGTTTTTATATGTTAAATCAAGCCTTGATTTATCTTACCCATTATAGTACACTTTGTCACTAAGTGCAGAAGGAAATGATCTTAACTCAGTATTTATTAAGATGTATAACTAGGAAGAAATAGCCAAATGACCTTGAATTCCTCATCAGAACTCTTAAATTGTATTTGAAAATGTGCATCTTTGACTTTTAGTTTAAATGGTCGTCATCTTGAACACTGTCTTCATAAACAAAGTGTTATTTTTCGATGCTGCTAAGCTCAGGATAAGATAATCTATTGTATTGGAGAAGATAAAGTCAGACTCAGATCTTGGTTATTTTGGCAGCTAGTGATATATGTAGAATATTAAAATATCAGTTTCCAGTCTACACTTTAGCCTGCTGATTCACACACCTTACTAGATTTTAATAGTATCTATAAAGGAAGAATAAAGTTGGAAGACTTGTTTTTCTCATTGAAAATGAGAACTTCCTCTGCCTATGTGGATTAGTACTTGTTGATACTCCTCTAGTTCCCTTAATTTCTGGGAAATTAAGTGAACTGGTATTGTTTTTGTTAAAAGCAGAGGCAAAACTTGAAACTGGATCTTTCTAATTGAATCCAGCTCCATTTTTTGCTTCATCCTGAAAAATAAGGATAGGTAGAACTTAAGTGGCTAAATTGAATTTATTGGAACACTTTATGTGATACTAGGTTGAAACTGGTACCCAGAGAAATTAAACTTGTCTGATGTCTCACAGATAGTAAATGTCAGAGTTGTAGGATTAAAATCCAGAGTACCCTTTCCATTGTACTCCTGTGATTGTATTTTTTTACTCAGGATAAAATTTCCTTGTAATTGATGCTTTTTGAATAACTGAATGACAATTAAAAAAATGTTTAGGGGCTGTTACTTTGGAAGCCATAGTAAGGCCAGATCCATGTATGTTCTTTTCCTAAAAATTTTTCATGTTGTGGGATTTGTGTAAACATGAATAGGCAATAATGATGCGGTGTATTTGATAAAGGGAGATTTCTGTGATCCATCGTGTCTTGCATTTTAGATCTTGCATTCTCTGCTGTGGCGTGATCGATTCTGGACAGTGTCTGATATGGTCAAAGTAGATTCAGAAGGCTTAGCCCTATTATCCCTTCACTGGCATTGGATTTCAAAGCATTTGGTTGGTGGGGCTCCCCAGCTACTGATTGATCATGAGGAGAAGTAAGTTTCTTTCTTTTGGTACACTTATCTCATATCTCACTCTCCCTTGTGTGTGGTAGTGGTAGTGGTGGTGGTGGTGATGGTGGTGGTGTGTTGGCAGTGGTGGTAAGCACCAGAAACAGTGATGGCAAGAATTAGTCCAACAACAACAACTAAGTGAAGAGAAAGATAAATTGAAGATAGTGTCCCCTCTCATACTTGATTGGTTCCCTTTTCATGCTTTATGTAAAACTAAGCTCTTCTTGCCACCCATTTAACCTCAGTGTTTTTCTTGTCTCCTCTTTTTCTTTATTCTCTAAAGATATTACAAAGAGGTTCTGGCTGTCTCAGAACACATTCACAACTGCCTTGGTAGCCCAATGGGAGGTTTTGCCAGTATAAAGAAGGTACAGAAGGCCCTGGGAAGACCTCTTCCTTTCAAGGTACACAATTTGTTGTTAGTAGTGCTAAAAACTAAATTTCCCATTTTCATTAACCTTTAATTCACCAAAACCTTTTTGGGCTTCAGTTTCCTCATCTGTCACATGATGGGGTTGGATTAGATGATCTTTTAAGGTCTCTTATAGTGCTAAATCTAATTCAAGGTTTTTCTGAAATGAATTTAACCATTCTATCTTTTTCCAATGAGACTTCAATCTATATACATGTATTATAGACCAAACAATTTAGTTCCTTTAAAAAGTTAGGACTTTTTAATTGAACAATTTATATGGTATCTTGTATAATTATGTTTTTTCTTTATATGGTGAAACCTTTTCAGAATAACAGAGGAGGTGAATAAATCAGTCTATCAGAAAAATATTTATTAAAGTGTGCTAGACACTGGCATACAAAGACTAATGGGAAATAGTCCCTACTTCAGTGAGAATGTAAGTCCTAAATATTTAGCCACTGTTATCTGGAATAAGTGCGTATTTGAATCAAGGACATTTTCCCTTCTCTAAACCCATAAGATAGACCAGTATTGCTCTTCTGCAGTAAAAAGTTTGATTTTGGTTTGTTATAGGATAAGGTGGTGGTGGAATGTTTCCAGCAATTGAAAGTACTTTGCAAGTCACTTAACATCCTGGACTTGAAACCTGCCCTAGGGGAAGGTGGTAGGAGAGATGACTTCATTCGCTTGAGAGTTGTTGCTGATGAGTATACATTGAAGAAATATTTACTGCAGGCTTGGGGATTGATCCTTAGAGCCAATTGTTTGGAAGATGTCAGTCCAGGTAGGCCATTATTTTGGTGTCGGGATGAAAATGTTTGTGGTATGTGGATGTCACCTTGAACACTATGTTTTGTAGATTAATGTAAAGTATGCCTCTTTTGTTCAGACACTTTGAAGACCCTTGTGAATTCACAGTGTTTGCAACTTAAAACCAAAGGGATATCAATTGGTTGCTCAGAAAGGAAGCGAATGGACAATGCAATTACATGCAAACCTAAGGTAGCTTCCTTGATTTCATTGGCCCGGAAGGTTCAGTTGTGGCCAGGTATGGAGTACTTGGCCCTGCTATGGCAGTACAGGATAACAACGGACTTTCTATCTTCTTCTTTTCTTGGAAGGTAAGACATTCTCTTAAATTCCTTTGGGGCATTTTAGTTTATGTGGGCTGCTTAGCCTCATTTCCTGAAATGTTCTTATTTTAAGGTAGAGCACACAAGCTTAATCTTGAGGGTAGTGAGAAGGAAAGGACAAAGTTACTATCTAAGGAAAGAGAAATTTTGAAGATGAACTAAAATTTTATAACTTAACCATTCTTTTAAAAAAATTTACTTTTCTCATTAAAAAAATCTTGTTTCTAAAGTAACATGGTCTATGATTTGTGTGAATGTATGCACTAACCTGTTCATATCCATTAACTTATACTCTTTCTTTTATGCTCTTTCCCCACAACCGTGTTCCCTTTGTTTTTAATTAGGGATTGCAGCAACCAACAAAGAAAGGTAGACCATGACTTAAGTTACCATATTGCATTTTGTCTCAAGCATACACCAAACACCTCTCAGCAGCTTAAAAGTCTTTGGTATCTAATGGACCATAAGGTAATAATTCTGTGTTTTTAAAAGAAAATGACACCTCTTAATTGCAAAGTTTGTGGATTTTTTAATATTATTTTAAATTTCTTAGTTATTTCCCCAACTTCATGCAAAGATAGTTTTCAATATTTAATTTTTGGTAAGATTTTGAGTTCCACATTTTTCTCCCTCCTTTTCTTCCCTCCCTCCCTCCCTCCCTCCCCTTGTGACAGCAAGGAATCATATATAGGTTTGTAAATGTATGATGATGCTAATCCTATTTCCATATTAGTCATATGTTGTGAAAGAAGAATCAGAATAAAAAGCCACTCCTCAGTTGATGATCATTCCCTCAATTTCTAATTCTTTTTTTGCCATAAAATGCTCCTATGAATATTTTTGTACAGGTGGATCTTTTCTCCATTCTTTATGCTCTCTTTGAGTATAGACATCGTAGTGGTATTGTTGGATTAAAGGCTATGCACAGTTTTATTATAGCCCTTTGCACATAGTTCTAAATTGTTCTCTAGATTGGTTGGATAAGTTCAGAATTCCACTAACATTATTGCCCCAGTTTTCTCACAATCCTTCCAACAATGATCATTTTCCTTTTTTGTTATATTGGCCAATCTGATAGATGTGAGGTGATACCTCAGAGTTGTTTTAATTTGCATTTTTCTAATTCATAATGATTTGGAACATTTTTATATGACTATAGATAGCTTTAATTTCTTCATATTATCATTCTTCATATTCTTTGACCACTTATCATTTGGGAAATATTGCATTGGTTTTATTTGTGCAGAAACTTTAATGTAATCAAAATTATCCATTTTATATTTTATAATGTTCTCTGTTATTTGATAATATCCTCTCCTTTCCTATATCTGACAGATGAACTATTCCTTTTTCTCCTAATTGTCTTACAATATCACTCTTTAGATCTAAATTCTGCATCCATTTCGACGTTATCTTGAAGATTTGAGATGTTGCTATATGCTTACTTTCTGCCATGTTGTGTTCTAGTTTTTTAGCTTGTGAATTTAAAGCAATGGTTCATTTTTTAGGTTAGTTTTTTTCTACAACATTCTCCCCAACTCCCTTTAGAGGAAAACTTATTTCAGTGTAGATTGATTCCTAAATATTTTTATCAATTTGATGTCAAAACCAGATATTCATCTTCAAGATGTAATTCAAAAGATCTGCTATCTGATTTTGTTATGGTGTTGCTGTAGTAAATTGATCATTCCCTTCATTCTGGATTGAGGATAAAATCATACATTCAACTCAGTTGAAAAAAATTCATCATTTTCTTGGCAGATAGGAGTGTAACTAATAGCTCTTCCTTAATGTATAATAAAAGAATTCTTTTATTAGTTATCATATATCTTTTAGTATCTACCTCTTTAATGAGTGAAAGGACAGCTGTAAAGATCTCTGACACTTTAAGTCCATGACCCAGAGCTCTCCTTCCCTGTTTCCCTGTTCCCTAAATGATCTAGTGTTGAGTTCCCCTGTCCACCAGGGGATTCATACAGCTTAGGAGAGAAAAGAAACATGTGTACACTTAGCATACAGGATAAAAACAATGTTGTAACTCTATTTTGGGCAGGATGTAACCTGGCAGGATGTAACCTGGGTCAAGAAGTTCAAGAATAAGGGGCGGCTGGGTGATGCAGTGGATAGAGCATGGGCCCTGGAGTCAGGAGTACCTGAGTTCAAATCTGGTCTCAGACACTTAATAATAACTAGCTGTGTGGCCTTGGGCAAGCCACTTAACCCCATTGCCTTGCAAAAAACCTTAAAGAAAAAAAATTCAAGAACAGGGCTTTCAACAAGTGAGGCCACAAATGATGCAGTTGTATTATCAAATCAGAGTTCTGTGGAAAGTCTTAAGCTTGAGGTTCACCAGAGCTTAGGTTTTTTTAGTCATGACTAATCTCATAACCCCAATTTGCTCAAGAGGCCATCAACACTTTCCCCTTTTCTGTTTACACAACAGGCTCACAATTGCCCAACCTGATGTTCAACCTGGGTTACATGATTCTGAATTCTCTCGATAGCATATATAGTTACTTTGGTTACAGAAAAAAAATTTTTTTGATTATACTTGGAAAATGGCAAAGTAAAAATATGAAATCAACATAAGACACAATTGTATAATGCTCTAGGTCCAATGCCTGAAGAGGGTAGGATGTTCAAATCATTTAATTATCTTATCAGCTGTCTTTTCAGGAATCAAGTCTCACTCAGAGACTTCTTGGATGTCTTTAACCAACTTATTCAAATCATTAATACCAAAGAATATAGTAGAATTCCCAAACCATTCATTAAGGTGAATTCTAACCTTATTCCATTCCCATTGAGTATCATTATACTCCAGACTGGTCACACAAATTTGCATGTAGCCATGTTCATAACTAAGTATTGTCTAAATTCTACCATATCCAATTCATCTATAGAAACTACTGTCTTCTTCAAACCCTCTAACATTTGCAAAAACTGCATATCAATATCTTGACTGTTTCTGGAAGCCCAAACTTAAATTTTGTACATTAGATTTAGATAGAGCAAGTGATATAGATGAGGCTATGAGATACAAGCATAATTAACTCCAACTATAAAACAACTGATACATCTCTTAAACCTTCCAGATGGGGAGGTTCTCCTGTCATTGAATTAATCCACCAAAAACATGATCAGCACTGGATTTGTACCATTGTTTGGATTTTAACATCTTGAATGTGAAACCCACACTTTTACTTAGAGCAAAGATAGTTTTTAAAATCAAATGATCAATGTCATAATTACAACAAAGCTGAAAACAGTAATAATACTATGTAACCATGTACCAATTACAGATGGAGAAAGACAACCAATCATGCAATTTCTTGCTCAAATCCTATTTTCTTCCCTAACACAAATTGTTCATTACAGAAGTTTGTAATGTATTAATCAAATGATAAATATTTTCATAAAAGTCTTCTTCAGAGTCTTAAATGTTCTAGTAACATTTTCTAACAATTCTTAAGTATATTTTGCTTTTATCTTTTCCTTATTTATCACTTCTTTACATACACACGCCCAAATAATGCAATTGTAACAGTTAATATTTTTTCCCCTCTTTTTCTCAGTAATGATCATAAATTCCTCTATATGGGGTGTGATACTATTTAAGCCAGAAGAATTATATCTAACTTCTCAGCATCTCTTCTTTGATATTTCCAATAGTAACTTTGTTATATCCCAAATAATTTTCAGCTTTTCATATCAAAACAAATAATTTTCAGCTTTTCATATCAAAACAACTTCAGTCATACTTCTTTCTCCCTAGTATTGATTTTAATAGAAGTTCAATATTCAGGTCCTTTTGTAGTTCCCAAATTGTTCACGATTAATATAAGCATCACAAGTTGCCCTATAAGTCCATGATGTGCTTTCCTTTTGCGTTGTCAGTCCTTCCTTTTCCTCTTATGCTTTCTTTTTCGATTTCTTAAGTATAAGTTTTTCATTTTCTGTATTACTTGATCATCTGGTCTGCATGGTCTGGTGTTCCTTTCTGACATCCAGACAGTTTCTCCATCTGTGGACAAAACAAAAGCAGACCCTCAACCCAGGTTAGTAATTGATCAAGTCCTTTCCAATGTCCATTTTTTGTATCCTTCTATATTACTCTTTGAGTACTATTAGGGGTATTTTATTATGTTATCTATGGTAATTTTGTAACCAGTGTTTTTCAGCCTTGCTTTCATTCTTCTCATCCAAAATCAAATAATTAATGAATACAAAGCTTTATTTAGGCATGCCCAGTCTGTTCCCCACATTCCCTCTTTTCTGTTGTGTAAGAACATTTTTTAACTACCTATTCTTCCTCTCAACTAGAGCTTAACCTGTGGTATTTTAAGGAATACCTGTAATAATTACTTTGTATTGTAATATTGACAGAATTGTTTAAATGCCATAGAAGTATATCCAGGGCCATTATCTGTTTTTATAGATTTTGGTATCCCTGCAAAACAGTATAATAAATGATCAGTCACACCTTGAGTAGCCTCTGAACTTTGCTGTTGCCATAGTATATGAGCTAAATGTTTCTACAGTAATAGGAATAGATTTCATTTTTCCAAAAGATATATGATGAGTCACATCCAGATGTCATAATTCATTAGGAAACTGGCCTCTAGAATTCTTGAAATAATTTGGAGGGGTAGGTAAATACCTCTTTGTGGACAGTTTTTTACTATATTCCTAGCTTGGGGGTGGCTAGGTCGCGCAGTGGATAGAGCAGCGGCCCTGGAGTCCGGAGTACCTGGGTTCAAATCCGATCTCAGACACTTAATAATTACCTAGCTTTGTGGCCTTGGGCAAGCCACTTAACCCCATTGCCTTGCAAAAACCTAAAAAAAAAAGTTACTATATTCCTAGCTTGCTCTCTGGTGATTTTAAATTCTTTCCTTAGAAAAGAGGCACTCTGATGAAATTTTTTGTGAGACAGTTTAGCTTACTCTTTTACTAAGCTTATAAGGAGTGGAAGGGTTAATTGATCGGTCCTATGATTATTTTCATATATATAGGTTCAGGCAATCCAGGGTGGGAATTTATGTGTTCAGTAAAAAATTGATGTTGATGGCCACTCGAGCGAGTTGGGTTTTTTAGTCATAACTGACCTTCTAACCCAAACTCACTGAAGCAGCCATCAACACTCTAGTTCAACTTGATATAATCTGTTTATGTTTTGTAAAACTGATGCTTGCTCTTTAACAACTTCACCATAATGTAGGCAGATGATTAAGAAAGACTAGTAAAGGACCCAAGTTTTCTGCAACCTTGGAACTCATGTTCTGTTTTTCTTTCCTTTTCCATATCCAGGGATCGACTGAGGAAATAGCTTCTTTGTGGTCTGAGCTCATTAACTCTGCCTATATGTCCTTCTGGAGCAGTGCTGTCACTACAGATCCAGAGTACTGGTTAACTTGGAAACCACTCCTTGAAGTAGAAGGGAAGGAAGTTCCTCAACCTCTGGACCCATCTTTGAAGGTTTTCTTTTTTTTACAAAGTCATTGGTCACTATTCAGATGGAAAATGTAAAGAGCTCTGCCAATCTTTTTCAAGAATATGGCACTATAACAGTCAGTTTAGACTTGTTTATTCCAGAGTCTAAGGTTGCACTATCAATTTAGGTTGACTAAATGCCAATAATAACAATAACAACAACAACAACAACAACAACAACAATAATAATAATAAGCTGCCACAATTCAAGCTGAAGAGCAATTTGAATAAACTTCTCATTTTTTAAAAATATTTCCTTTGTCGTTGGTTGTAGAGTCACTGATTTTTGAGGCAAGAATTCAGTGTTCTGAATACATGTGATTTGAATATGAACTCTATTAATTATTTGTTTTGTTTTCCTGTGCAAAACATTTAACTTCAGGTTATTCATTTAAAAATATTAATATACAAGCATTTATTAAACCCTTACTTTGTGTCAGATACTGGAATCAGGAGCTTAGATTATAATTTTTATTTTTTTTATTTATTTTTTTTTTTTAGTTTTTTGCAAGGCAAATGGGGTTAAGCAGCTTGCCCAAGGCCACACAGCTAGGTAATTCTTAAGTGTCTGAGGCTGGATTTGAACTCAGGTACTCCTGACTACAGGGACAGTGCTCTATCCACTGCACCACCTAGCTGCTCCGAGCTTAGATTATAATGAGGATGACAACAAGAATAAGTATAAAATAAGTATATAAGAATAAGTATAAATAATAATAAATTATTATATTATTAGTATTATCATTATAATGATAAATAAGTATTTAAAAAAAAAGCCAAAGCTGTGAAACAGAAGATCATTTAAGAGGATACTACACAAGTGTGGGAAACAAGAAAGAGCTCATGGGGAAAATAAGTAATATTGGCCTAGCAGGCTGCAGGATGGTAATCAGATCTTTGTAGTACTTTTCCCCCTTCTCATTTCTTTATTTCAGTATCAGAACCTAATAGCTAGTATAGAACTATCCTTATCTTTTATTTCCATGACTTCAACACCCAGACCTATAACTTTTGTGATTTCTTTTGTGATTGACATTTGTTGATTGTTTACTATGTACAAAGACACTGGCTTAGAGTTGGAAATATGAATAAAAAGATGGTTTCTGCTATCTCTGCCCTCAAATAATTTGCATACTGATGGAGAAAACACAAACAAAGAAAATGAAAAGGGGAGATTGTTCAGAAATTCTAGGAGAGTCAGGAGTGTAATATGGAGAGGACTGACCCGGTTTTTTACTGTAAAATGTATTTTCTTGGAAGAACCAGCCAATCAGAAGTTAAAGTAGTATGACCATTGTGAGAAATCCCTGAGAAGATTCCAGGGTAACTAGCACTTCATAATATTTTTTCTTTTCTGCAGGATAAAGAATTTTGTTGCTTCCTTTTATATATTTTCTCATGACTTTTCTATTTTAAGAATTGAAGCATAAAAATGAATTCTTTTAGAAACACTTTTATCTATAAAGTGACATTTGTAACCTTGATATGACAAAGAAAATCATAACTAATAAACATTCTCTGACCCTAAAGAAATATAATTGAAAGATTTCCCTTCATTGAGATCAGATAACCTGTTTTCAGAATGATTGATTATCAAAGTAAATTCATTCTTTTGTGGAATTTGAGCTTGTCTGGAATTATACTATTATACTACACACACACACACACACACACACACACACACATACATATATGTATATATACATATATATTAATACATATATAATGTGTGTGTGTGTGTGTGTGTGTGTGTGTGTGTGTGTGTGTATGTGCTATTATACTATTAATTCTTGTCTTTCAGGGACCAGGCATTTTAAATAGAGCAGTTTTCTCAAAGTGCTTCTTTGAAGTCTTGACACGGAGCTGTCAGTCAAGCCCCTGGGATATCAGTGGCCTTTCTGTTCTCTCTTCTTCCCATGTCACCCTTGGAGAATGGGCAGAGAGGGCTCAGCAGCTTAAGGATATCAGCAACATTCTTTGGACCAACATGCCTGTGACTGCCTTGGCAGAACTGAGGTATTTCCTCCCTCTTTAAATTTTTACATACAGTCTTTCCCTACTTATTTAGTTCCGGTCTCCTTGAACTCTTGTTTAATTCTCTTCACACAGTACTATCTTCACTAATTTATTGGTTAGCTCCCATTGAGTAGAATATTTTGCAACTGGTACCAAGAACACAGGTTTGCTAGTAAGTCTCTTTCCAACTGGCTTTGCTTTGAATGAGACATCTGCTTTTGGATATGACCAATATGGGATTGGGAATTTTTTTTTTGTGTGTGTGTATGCATGAGGTGGTAGGATGGTAAAAAAAATAGATTTTTGCTAATTGAGGACAGTAAAAAATAAATTTCAAAAGATTGTGGGAGGAATCTCAGAATGGATAGAGCCTCTACTGGGGTTGACAGTAGTGATAGATAACTCCAACAGTCTGTCTTGTGATAATCTTTGTTGTAGGCAGACGTAGGTCTCCTTGTTTCAGGAGTGACTGGGGGGCTGTTAGGTGGCACAGTGGATAGAGCACTGGTCCTGGAGTCAGGAGTACCTGGGTTCAAATCCGCTCTCAGACACTTGATAGTTACCTAGCTGTGTGGCCTTGGGCAAGCCACTTAACCACATTTGCCTTACAAAAACTTTGAAAAAAAAAAAAGAGTGACTAGGGCTTCTCAAATAAAGAGAGGGAAAACACCCTCCAAGAAAACCAAAACCCTGCCATAGACTATTCCCTTTGCTTTTTTTGGGGGGGGGTGTTAAAGCAATGTTTAAGTGACTTGCCCATTGTTACACAGCTAGGCAATTATTAAGTGTCTGAGGTAACATTTGAACTCAGGTCCTCCTGATTCCAGGGCCGGTGCTCTATCCACTGAGCCTCCTTAGCTGTCCCTCAGCACATACTCTTGTATATCATATGCTAATGTTCATAAAGGGAGCAGGACAAGATGGCATGAGTATAAGTGATGAATACAAACATGTTCCCATATAGGAAAAACTCAGTGTTAAGTTTTTCACATATCTGTGGCCATTTTTGTCTAGGCAAGGAAGCAGTAAATAAAGTGTGTGCATTCATGCGCGCACACACATACACACACACGATGGCAGTAAGTAAAAGACACCCCCCCACACACACACACCCTCTCTTTTGGTTCCTTTTCCTGATTGTTAACATCTGTTGATGATGTTGTTTCTCCTTTAGAAGCACAGATTCCCACCTCCAGTGGGTGATGCTGAACAGGATCCTTTTGGCCCTGACAGAGCTGGTCCCAGAATCCTGGAAGCAGGAGTACATGCATCAGTGCAATAAGCTGCCATCTAAAGACAGAATGGCATTCCACCATGTATGCAGGACTCTGGATGACATGATTGGGCAAGAGATGCTGCCAGATGAACTTATTGGTTTCTTGCTGACTTGTGTGAGACATCTCTTTGGGGAAGGAGAGTGCAGCAAGGACATAACTGAGGTGGCTGAGCGAGGAAGCTTGTGGGTGTACCTGGGCTTGTCACAGGTCCAAGCATGGCTTCCTCACACACAGTTTGATCCTGCACTCAAGTGGGAGTACAAGCTCAAGTATGCCAAGGAAGAGGTACATGTATTTGGGAGTTGGAAGGGTGGTATCGGCCCCTGTGGGATAAGGTCTTCTGAGAGGGGAGAGGTGAGTTGGGGAAATGGGAATGTGGATGGTGCATTTGGACTCATCAGTTGCCAACTTTTGCCTACTGTATTATATTCATCTAAGAGAGAAAAAGTTTGTCTGAGGCAAATTGATTGTGTCTGAAACATTATTCTCCAGTTATTCTTTCTTTGGGAGGAATTTAGGAAATAGTTTTCTTTTTTGAAGTTATTCTTTTCCACAAATTCAAATCACACAAAGTACATGATGATAGAGAATAGAGTACACTAAGACCAGTTGGTCTTTTTCTTTTTCCTTTTCAATGTAAGAATGACATATTTTTATACAAAATGTATCAAGTTTGTAGCCTTTTTAAAAGCACCCTTTCACAAAACACTTTTTTTTATTATAATAAAGATATAAACTGTTTCCCAGATAGTCTGCTTTTTAGATAATTAGAATACTCTTTGCAAGCAACTTTTGCATGCTAATATGCATTTTGCCAATTTTCCTGCTAGCTACATGAGCTTGAGAGTGAGTGGAAAACTCGCAACCTCTTGTCACAGCTGCATACAGGAAGAGACCTTGAAGATGAAACTGTTATCAAGCATTCTCATCCTCATATCAGGTAATACAAATGATCAGTAGTTAAAATGCAAAGTCTCTTTTTAGGTTTATTTTTACACTATCTGGCAATTTTTAGTCATCAGAAGTGCATAGAATATTTAGTTTCTTGGAGAATGCTTAGATCAGGATGCATGTAGTAGGAGAATTTTAGGGTCAATATTGAAGTAGCAGAAATAGCATGTGGGCTAGTTGACAGCATATCACTTTTGGTGGAGAGAGGAAGGTCTTGTTTTAAATTCCACCTTAAATTCAAATGTAGATTAGTATATGCCTTCTTGAATGTGGCCATTATAAGAATTTCTTTCACTTGCCTATGCATATTTGTTGAAGAGTTTTGTTTTATTTTTTTTCTAATTTTTTTGACTGGGTGTTGGACAAAGTAATGTTAGAATAGCCAAGGGGAAAAAAAAGAGATTCACTGAAGTATTTTTATTTAAATGCTTAGCAGAGAATACAAAGAAGGTAAGAAAGAATCATAGATAATTGGAAACTCTGAAAGTTATGTGCTGAATTAATTACTTTTTAAGGAAAGTAAGCAATATTTAGTAGAGATTTATAGTTTTATGTTTAATCCTTTTTTTCTTATCTGTTTTGTATATGCTCAATTTATTTGGTAATTAGGAGCAGAGGGGGTTAGATTCCTCAATTATAATATGGTGATATAATATACCTCTCCTCCCAAGGTGATTGTGAAAATAAAGTGAGATATTTGTTAAGTGCGTTGCAGACTTTAAAGTACTATATAGATTCAGTTGTTATTTTTAGCTTATACTTGAAAACACTTGAACTAAACTTCCTTCCAGTATTTTAATAAAGGAACCCTGATCTGTGTTCTGTCTCATTTACTCCCCATCTATCTTCCAAAATAATAGAAAACAGGATGTTTGAAACTAAACTCTAGGGTGAGCTTGATAAGAGCCACAACTAATAGTAGACCATGGACTCAGTTCTGTACTTAATTTGGATTTCCATTACAATCAACAATAGGTTGTATTTCCATACAATCAATTTGCTTCCTTAAGTCTGTTTGTCTTAATATGTTGGGTATCTTGGAATTTATGTCCTTCCTCAATTAGTTTATCCTGTTTTGTTCACCTTCAGAATACTACACCAAAGGATACAGCAGCTGAAGGAACAGATAAGCTGTCTGTTGAAAAAGCAGGCTTACAGACCTCAAGTTCCTTCTTATGAATTGATGCTTCAAGAAATTCACCACTATGTTACTAGCATTGCTAGAATCTCTTCAGTCCAGGATCTACTCACCCGTCTTCTGCAAAGCTTTCGAGCAGATCTGTCTAAGTCATCCCAGGCAATACAGAACTTACTGAAGGAGGAGGCTGCTTGGCAGCAGTCCCAGCACCAGTTTAGGAAGCGGCTGATGGAGGAATATGCTCTGTACCCAGATGCTGTGGCTCCATTGCAGGCCGCCATTTTGCAGATGCAGCATGGCATGAGACTGGTAGCCTCTGAAGTTTATGCCTTGCTTCAGAATGGCTTGGTCTCTTCAGACAAGTTGAGTTCCCTGGTCACTTCACTGCTGGCCTTCCCTTCTGTGGGCTCCACCTTTCCCACCTATTTTTCCCATGCAGATGCTCTATGCTCTGTAAAGATGATTGAACTGCTCCAGGGACTTAAGAAGGTATCTGTGAAACATTCTGTTGGCCATGAGTTAGAAGGCAAGGGCCAGAAGCCCTGTCCAACCCAAGAGCAGCTACTGATGAATGCTTTGCTTTACCTTCGCTCCCATGTACTTTGTAAAGGAGAAATGGACCAGAAAACTTTGATGCTTTTTAGGCATATATGTCAGGTAAGGATGGTTCTGTCCAAATGTTCCTTGTCCTTTTCATCCTTTTATTTTGGGGAAAATAAGGGTCATTAAAGATGTTTCTGGTGTTCTGTGAGTATTAAATAAGATAATTTGGGGAGTAGAACAGAATTTAATAAATCACTAGTCTGTGATTAATCATATAAATTCTTATGAGTTATATCAGACTGCATGCCATCTATAGACTAAACTCTGGCCATGGGTTTTTCTCTTCCAGAATCACTTTGTGGACCTTCTCAGTTACATCCAAACTTAATATGAACCATAGACAAAAAATCTGAGCTATTAAATTACATGGTAGTTTATTGGGATTCAGCTCACATTAATTTTAAGTTTCTATCATATACAAGGCCCTATTTTAGATTATTGGCATGCAAAGACAGAAATGGCTCAGTTGTTTCTGTCCAGGTCTTGGTATTCAGCTTTATATGTTTTAGAGTTCTAGATTTGAAGCTGGAGTCAGTTAAGAACCAATTGTGATATTTTCCACTGTGAGCATTTACAGTATGGAAATCAGCCAGAAATATAACAAATTAGGGCTTGATTTATTTTTTTCAGGATTTTCTAGATTTGAAAGTTACAGAGAAAATTTTGATAATTCAGATTAAACATCATTGTCTTCACATTCCTTTCTTCTCTCCAACCTGCCTCCTTATCACAATGAATTAATTGTTAAAACATTGGCCAATTCATCCTTATCAGAAGACTCTTAAGAATATATCAAATTCAGGGCGGCTAGGTGGCGCAGTGGATAAAGCACTAGCCCTGGAATCAGGAGTACCTGAGTTCAAATCTGGTCTCAGACATTTAATAATGACCTAGCTGTGTGGCCTTGGGCAAGCCACTTAACCCCATTGCCTTGCAAAAAAAAAGAAAAAGAATAATATCAAATTCAAATGCCACACCCAGACCAAAAGTTGTTGGGCTCTATGAATTTGCTTCTTTTTTTGAGATTCAATTTTATTTTCAATTCTAAATTCTCTCACTCCAACCTTCCCCTTTCTCAGCTATTGAAAAAGCAAAGGAAACAAAACTTGATACAAATATAATGGTCAAGAAACAAATATGGTCAAAAAGAACACATTCCTGCATTAACTGCATCCAAACCATGCCACTTTGGGCATCTGGAGGTTTTCCTTTAACTCTGGGGAGGCTTCTGCAGCTGTACTTGCTTTGGTTGGTTTGAGCTTAATTGCTTAATCTTTCCAATAGTGTCATCATTGTCTAAATTGTTCTCCTGGTTCTGCTCGCTTGTGAATTTACTTGTGAAAATCTAATGGACTTTTCTCAATTCTCATCCTTGAACTTCTGTGAGACTTTGATATCAGACACCCTCTTGTAGATAATTTTTCCTTTTGGTTCTTGTTTTACCTTCCAATCATTCTCTCAGTTATGTTTGCTTTTTTTAAAATCAAGGTCATGTCCACTAACCTTCTGTGTTACCATGGCACTGTATTGTTTCCTTTTCTCTTTGTACTTTCTTACTTGATGATTACATCATTTCCATAGATTGATATTCTGGAACTCTTCTGAGCTTCACCAGCTTTTCTTTACACATCTCTAAATGGATGTTACTTAGACATCATCACAGGTTCAAAGTGTCCTCACAACCTCCTCTGTTCAGTTTTCTATTTCTCTTGAAGACATTGTCATCTTACCAGTAGCCTATGTTCATAATTTTGACATTTTCAATTCCTTATACTCATACTTGTCTTTGACAAGTCTTATAACTTCTGTGTTCACAGTAACTCCTATGCAAATCCCTTTCTCTATAGTCAGCCAGTCAGCCACCAGCCTGGTAAAAGCCCCTATCATCTCATGCGTAGACTCTTGCAGTAGCATTGGTTGTCCTGTCTCAAGTCTCTTCCCATTCTATTCCTTCCTCCACTCAGCTGCCTTTAGTATGTCTCTTTGGCAGCTAGGTGGCATTGTGAATAGAGCACTGGCCTTGAAGTCAGGAAGATGGAAGTTTGAATCCAGACTCAGACACTTGACACTAACTGTGTGATGTTGGACAAGTCACTTAACCCTGACTGCCTCATATCCAAGGCCATCATCTCCAGTCATCCTGATCCAGATCTGGCCACTGGATCTATTTGCCTCTAGAGGAGAAAGTGAGGCTGGTGACTTAGCACAGTATTCCCTGCACTCAAATCCAGTTCATGACATCACCTCCCTGATGTCATGGTCTTCATTGAAGGTGAAGGAAAAACAAACATCATCATAGTGTTTATCTAACCATGTTATAGGCTTGCTTAATAAACTCCAGAAGCTCCCTATTACCCATATCCAATATAAAATTCTTCATTTGGCATTTAAAGCCTTTTATAACCTGGTCCCTTTCTACCAATCTGTTATGTTATACTCTTCTCTATGTACTTCATGATCCATCCATGTTGGCCTTTGGTGTACCTTAAACATATGCCTCTATCACCCTACACTACACCTTTCCACTGGCTCACCCCCCAGATTGAGAAGGTTCTCTCTTCTGAACTCAGCTTCCCGGCTTCCCTGGAGTTTTCAGTTTTGTTCCTTCAGAAGTCTGGCCCACCCCTCTTTCTGAGATTATTTTCCATTTTCACACTGAACATAAATTGTATGTAAACTTCTTCTGCATGTTCTGTGCCCGATTTTGAATGTAAACTCCTTTGAGGGCAGGAACTGTATCATTACCTGCCTTTGTATGCACAGTGCCTGGCACCTGATGAGTGCTTTGAGAATATTTGCTGACTGATTTGATTGAGCCTTTGCTTTGATTTTATTCCATGCTCACTCTAGATTTCCTGAGGAATCTAGAGGAAGGTAAGCATTTATCTTCCTTTGTTCAGTGAAAGTGTTTGGGGGAAAAGCAGCAAAACTTTCTCTATTTTTGGTTTTCCAGGAAATCATAAATGAGTGGGATGAACAGGAACGGTGTGCCCAGGTAAAGAAAGAACAAGAAAACAGCTTGTACAGATACAAGAACAAGAACTGTCGACTAGGCCTGAGTGAGGAAGAAGAGGAGGAGAGAGAATTCAGGAAACAATTTCCACTCCATGGAAAGGTACAACGCTCTAATTTGAAAGTGCCCATGGAGAAGGTACCTCCCTGGGATTTCTTTATGATAAATGTTCAGCAGATGTACCAGAGTGGATACCCTAGGGTTTCAGGGTTAAATAGCAGTGTTAGCATGAGCTTTGATTTTCTTCATCTGTGAAATAGAAATGATTATAGCACCTACATCCTGGGGTAGGAGTGAGTCTCAGATGAGTTGATTGATGTACTAAATCTTAAAGTAATGTAGAAATGTCTGTTCCTATATTCCACCCCCACAAACTTTCTACTCTCTTTTTGGAGAACTAGTTATTAATGGATTCTTTTTCTTCATGTAAAGAATTTTGACTGTTCTAAAAAAGAGGGGGTTTTTTGGTACCACATAAAAATGAAAATAGAATCTTGGGTTGGTAGAGGTGAAGGGGACCATTAGAGATCATTCAGTCTAGCTCATTCCTTTAATGAAATTTGAGACCTGGATAGTTTCAATGACTTGTTCAGAACCATTCTCGTGGTAGGGAGCAGAATCCTAATATCATAGGATCATTGACTTAAATATAAAAGAGATCTTAAAAGTCATCTAGTCCAACCTCTTAATCTCATAGATGTGGAAAGTTAGATGAAGAGCCATCAGTGCTATAAGTAGCAGAGCTATTTACTATATATTGAATACTTTCTATATAATTGAAATTCAGGTCCATTGAGTTCAAGTCGAGAATACTTTGCCTTATATCAAGATCACCATTAGATTTTAAGCTCTGCAAAGCCATCTTTTGTAACCTTAGTGCTTAACACTGCAACTGGTTCTTAGTTGGTGTTAAATACGTTTTATTGATTATCATGTTTCTCCCCCTCTCCCCTTCCTCCCCCAAATTAGTGTCTGTTAATTGCTGGGAATAATACTACTTTTAAAAAGCTTAGTTTATAATGGCAAGTGCATAACTATTCTGCTATCTTGTTGCTACCCTATTTCTTCTCTTTTCCCTTTCAACAGAAAGAAACTTATACTGATTTACTCAGTAATTTGCCAATATTAATAGTTGCTTTAATCTGACATATAGGACTTTGCAGATATTGTAGCCCAGCCAACTCTAGAGGAGAATATGGAAACTGAAGATGAGCCAGTGGAAGAAGACAAGGAAGTAATTTCCTTCTCCCAGAGCTCAATGCAAGCTGTGATGTTGGTCCATCAAGAAATGTGCCTAAACTTCGCACGTTCCCTCTGGTACCAACAGGATCTACCATCACACCAGCCTAAACATTACTTCAGTTTATTTCTGGCCTGCTATCAGACTGGTGCATCCCTTGTGACACACTTTTACCCCTGGATGAGTATGTTGTTATATTTTTATTTATTATATATTTGACTATTGATAGAGAGTAGACTAAAATGGGAAATTTAACTAGAATTCTTAATACTCTTTTTACTTAAATATTTGTTGATCTTTTCTTTCCTAAGGAAATTAAATTTCTGAGGCTCAAATTTATCACATTTTAAAATCTTGGAATGGTAAGGGATTTTTAAGACCTAAAATACCTTGGGGACCAACATAAAGGGCATGAAATTTTATTTGCATTAGGTGATCATTTCATTCCCATAAGACTTCTAACTGTTTATTCTGCATACCTGTTTGTTTGATGTATAAAAATGTCATAAAGTCTAATGAAATTCTGTTGAGGGGATAGGGACTTTACAGCTGGGTGCTGGGGAATTTGTGGATTCTTGCTATAGTCATAGGGTAACTTCCCTGCTGCTCTATCTACTATTGTCCCCTAAACTAGAAAGGTAATTTTTTTTTGTCAGTCAGAGCAGCCCTAAAAATTGACAGGTTAAGTCATATTCTAAACGATAAACAGTTTTTTCGTCTCTATATCACGGAAACTGGGAGAATTAGGAACTACTTTAGATATGCCAGTAACTACCCCTGTCTCAGACTGGCATATTCTGAAAAAAAGTTCACCAGTGCTATTTGTTTTTCACCCAAGGCACGTTGCTATTTACCCTTCATACTTTTCAGTAAGCTTCTTTCAGATTTAAAAAACTCTTAAACCAATAAGAGACTCAGCCCTATGGTCATCAGTCTCATTCTTGTTATCTGACATTGCAGGCACAGAGGTGAATGACAGAGTTCTGGGCAGCCAGCTTTTGGGTGGTACCCTCTTCTACAACAGTCTTTTTGAAGAGACAGACTCAGACCTGACTTTGAAACCTGATGGACCATATGACTTTTACCAGCATCCCAACATAAAGGAAGTTAGACAATGCCAACCTGTGCTGCATGACTTCACTGAAGAAGTAAATCGACTTCTACAGGACTGGCCAGAGCACCCAGCCCTCATGCAGGTAAAGTGAGAGAAGTCTCATATTTGGTTCTAATGTCTATACTTTAGTATTTGACCTCATTATTCAACTGAAATTGTGCATTCTCAAAACTTTCATTCTTTGCAGATGATATGATGGCATACTTAGAGAAAATAATCTAAAAAACTTGTAACAATTAACAATTTCAGTAAAGTAGCAGGATATAAAATAAACCCATATAAATCATCAATATTTGTATATTTGAATAACAAAGCACAAGTGCAAGATATAGAGAAATTCCATTTAAAGTAACTAGAGATAACATTAGATACTTGGGAATCTACCTCTGAAAACATGCAGAAGCTGTGAATACAATTACAAAATACTTCTCACACAAATAAAGTCAGATCTAAACAATTGGAAAAACATCAGGCCAAGCTAATGTAATAAAAATTGACCCAAATAGCCCCCATACCAATCAAACTACTAAAAAACTGTTTAACAGAAGGAGAAAAAATAGTAACAATACAGCTGGAGCAACAAAAGGTCAAGAATATCAAAGGGAATTGTTGAAAAAATATTCAAAATAAGGTGACCTAGCTGTGCCAACTCTAAAACTATATTATAAAGTGATAGTCATCAAAACTGCCTGATAATGGTTAATAAATACAGTAATAGATCAGAATAGGAACAAAGGAAACAGTAGTAAATGACTTCAGTAATCTGTTTGATAAGCTCGGAGACATTAGCTTCTGAGATAAGAACTTACTATTCTCTATCAAAGAAGGTCAAAAATAGACAATTAAGAGATATAGAAAAATTCTATCTGCTGAATCTTTGGAAAGGGGAGAAATTTATGACTAAAACAAGAAATAGAGAACCTTTTAAATTGCAAAATGGATGATTTTGACTATATTTACTTAAAAAGTTTCTGCACAAATAAAACCAGTGCAGCTAAAATTAGAAAGAAAACAGAAAGCTGGGAAACAATTTTCACAGCTTATATTTCTTTTTTTTTTTTAAGAAAGAAAATAGATTTATTAAAGGAAGTTATAGCATATTAAGAAAGTAATAAAAAATTTAAAAAGAGCTTAAAGAGAAGACCACGTGGATTGCTGATTAAATTGGCCAGGCCAGCTGGTCAGGGTTCAGTAGGAGACTGGAAGGTAATAAAAAAAAAAAAGGTCAATCCCCTCCCTCCTCCTGGGAATGATCCAGGTCCCTCATTGGAGATTTTGCCTTTTGGGGAGGGACCTCTTTTGTGTGCTCTTCCAGGGCTTGTGTTCCCTGGCTCCCCCACCAAAATAACAATACAACCCAAATCAGGTTGAAGGTCAGGGCCTTAGGTCTGGAAGGAGGAAGGACATAGCTTGTATTTCTGATAAAGATCTCCTTTCCAAAATATGTAGAGAACTGAAGCAAATTTATAAGAATACAAGTCATTCCTGAATTGATAAATGGTCAAAGGATATGAACAGGCAGCTTTCAGATGAAGAAATTAAAGCTATTTATAGTTATATGAAAAATGCTCCAAATTAGAAATAGTGCATTCTCCATTGTTGAATGATCTCTTATTTGTCTCCACTTAGGGATTTTTATTAATCCTTGACTTCTGAAGCATTTGACACTATTGACAGCCTCCTTCTCTGTATCTGTCCTTTTTACTCTGGCTTTTTGGGAATGCACTCTCTTGGTGACTCTTTCCTGATCTTTTTGATCTTCATCACCAGTGTCCTTCCCATTCACTGAGTATTTCCTAAAAGCTCTGTTTTAGGACTTTATATTTTTTTTTCTGATTATATTCCTTCCCTGATACTGATCTCATTAACTCCCTTGGGTTCAGTTATTTTCTTTATAGATGATGTCCTGGTGTGTATATATCCATCCCTGGTGTTCCTCTTGAACTGTTTAGTCCCACATCATCAGCTGATATTTTGTATTTGGTGTTCCATAAGCTCAAATGCAACAAATCCAAAACAATTCATTTTCTTTGTCTCTCTCACTTTCATCATCCCCTTCCCCAGGTTTCTATCCTCTCCCCCCTATTTCTGGTACTTATCAACTCCTGCTTAGAGTATTGTAATAACTTCCTATTTGTTTTCCCTCAGTTTTCTTTTCAATCTGTTTTTCACACAACTGCTAAAGTGATGTTTTTTACTAAGGCATAAGTTTGACCAAGTTCTTCTCCGTGAATAATTTTATTGCCTGAATTCCAAAAATAGAATATTTGTGCTGCCATTTAAAAGCTTACAATCTAGTATGGCAAATATAAATATATGAATGAGATAAGTGTAAAAGAGAAGTATAGTATAAAATCTAATAGAAGAGAGGTATTTATTTCTGGGTGATATTAGGAAATCTTTCTTGAAGCAGGTAGCATTTAAATTGGGCCTTGAAGTTCAACAACAGGAAAAGTAACATTCCAGGGATGTTCCATAGGGGAATAGTTGGCAAAAAGATGCAAAGGTAAGATAGTATGGAATGGAAGCTAGTCTAATTTGTCTGGAACAGAATACTTGAGTGGGAATGTTTTAAAAGAAAGCTCAAAAGTGTCTCCATGCTACCATCTTATTTTGTCTGTCAGTGCATATACATAGATTCACATAAGCCCTGAATTTACTCAAACCTATCAGAATAAAACGTGTTTTCAAAATCATACATTTGTAATTGCAATTTTTCAACTGACTTAAATGGCATTCCCATGGGAGACTTGATCCCAATTCATTATAGCCTTTAAATGTGCTCAGCTTAGTTAGGGCTAGCTAGCCTGTTGCCTTCATATGACTTCTAGTTCTTCTATTCTTTGATTTTAATGCATGGTCTATCTTATTTTTAAAGTAGGAAACAAGTGGTTCTTGGATTTCAGGTTCTCTTAAGGGTGTTGTTAAGTATGGACGGAAGAGTGTGCTGATGATCAGCGTTCAAGATATAATAAGTTTTCTTCATTTTTTAGCTTATGGTTGTGATGGACAGAATAAGAAGTTTTCCACTCTCTAGTCCTCTTTCAAAGTTTCTGAATGGCTTAGAGATTCTCTTGGCAAAGTCACAGGTAAGGTAATATTAAAGTTCTTTGGTTTTTTGGGGGGGGTTGTTTTTTGCAAGCGGGGGGAGCATTGATGTCACAGGTGGGCAGGATCAGAATTATGATTTCCCTGTGATTGACCTAGGAAACTCTTCAGGAGCAAACCCCTTCCATCAGTTTAGATCTGCAACGATTCTGCAACTTATAGTCTTAGAGGACCGTTGGAGTCCTCTAAGAATTAAAGTGACTTGCCTGTGGGTCACCTAATCATGGTGTCAAATGTAGGACTTGGAATAACATTTCTCTGACTCTGAAGCCAAGTCTCTTCTTATGTTATACTATTTCTGAAAATGTATTTGCTACTTATTTTGGTTATTTATAATATAATTACATATTATATACAATATAATTGTTATATACTCATGTTATTTAATCATATATAGAAAACATTGCTGATTAATATTACTAACCTTCCAGACTTGTGTTACACTTGGCATAACCTTTGAGAAACAAGATCACCTCTATGCCATGATAAGAAGCACAGGAGATTAAATAATCCCATTCTTTTATTGATGAGAAGATCAAAACTCCACAAGATTGATTTGACCAAAGTGAATGCTGGAACCAAGTTGACCTCAGCTTTTTTTTTCTTTAAGCTGTTCTTCATTTGACTTCAACTTAGCAAAGCTTTTGCCTTTTTAAAACTTTATTGTTGATTGACTCAGAAAAGAGCACAGTTTATTGAGAAAATTAAGAATTTATAAACTTACATTAAGACTCAGTTGCTTAGCACATTGTCGCACCATTATTTCATAATCACAGACCTCCTTCACCCCTAGCTGACTGTTTTTATGAATGTGTGCTGAATGTTTAAAAAATGGCAAGTTGAAGATTGTAGGTAGGTGACATTAGTTCAGATTCATCACCATAACTACTATGCTCTGTTAGCAGCTATCCCTCTTTGTAAAAGAGAATGATAAAAGAGACTTTATGCATTATAGGGAAGGAACCCATTAAAGAAGGAAAGGCCTTTTGGTGCTCTCACATTCTCCAATCACTTATTTAATAAAGGGATACTTTTTGTTTCCTTTAGGATTGGGAAGAGAATGCCAGCCGAACTCTGTCCCTACGTAAACATCTTAATTTGGTCAGTCATTTAATCATCAAGTGGCGTAAATTGGAGCTTAAGTAAGTGGTATTAACATCTACTTCCCAACTTTGTCCCCAACTTCTTAGTCTCCCAATGCCCTAATCAGTTGGTTCAAACTCAAATAGAATTGGATCATTTAATCAAGATCATGTGATCTTGATTGTATGTTCTCTTAGTTTTAAAAGGTAATATTATTTATGTTTTATGAACACACAAATCTTGTGATTCTGCATTTTAGTAGGGTTTTTCCAAGTTGATGATTGTATTTTGAAATGGATGTGTCACATACTGTACATGGTTTTGACATTCCATCAATTAACTATGAACTAATTTGAATCCCACAACAGATCTGGGATTTCTCTTAAATGCATTCACTTGGGAAAAGAGCACTATAACTGTTTATTACTTGCTTCTCTAATCCAGGATATGTTTCTGACAGCCAGCATGGGTCTCTTTTCTCACATTTCAGCTGTTGGTCCATGAGTCTAGATAATACCATGAAACGACATACAGAAAAATCCACCAGACACTGGTTTTCTGTCTATCAGATGCTTGAAAAGCATATGCAAGAGCAAACAGAAAGGAAGGAAGGTAAGGATCTCTAATACTTTACACTTTGGGCTCTTAACATAGAGTATGTGAACTCATTTTAGAAATTAACCATTGCCTTATCCTAAACTACTCACTCATCTTCATTTGCAGGATTAATCATTTGCCAGATCCGCTATTTTTTATCTCTACTATATAATATAATTACATATTATGACACTGTCTCTTTACCCACATACTTGCCCTTTAGTTCAGTCCTTTATCATTTTTTGCCTGATATTGTTATAGCCTCTTAAATTGATCTCTCTCTCTCCCTCCCTCTAGACTCTTTCCATTTCAGTTCATCTTACACACTGATACCAAAGTGATTTTTCTTAAGTAGATATCTGATTATATTACTTTTTTACTAAGTCAATTCTAATAGATTCCTGTTTGCTTTAGGACAAAATGTAAACTTCTATTTAATTTTTAAAGTCCTTTATAAACTGTCCCCTCTCTCTTTCCCTGTTATTTTATAGTGCATCCCCCCCCACACACACACACACAATAAAGCTCTTAAGTTCAGTCAAACTTAGCTTCTCTGTTCCTCCCATGTGACTTACCGTCCATTTCTCATCTCTTTGTCTTGTTTTTGGCTTCCCATTGTGCCTGGAATGTGTTCTCATTTCACTTGTGCTTTATAAAATCCTTTTATTCAAGATGCAACTCACCACTTTTTCACCCTAATTGATATTTTATTTTATTTTTCCAGTTACATGATAGGAAATTTTTTCAACATTAATTCACATGCATATACATATTTATAAGCTACATAATTTCCTTTTATGCTCCCTTCCCACCTCCCTCAGTGGCGAACAGTCTGGTGAACATTGTACATATGCATTTGTGTTTAACATGTTTACAGATTAGTCATTTTCAGTATGAGGAATTAGGACTAAGGGAAAAGAAAGAGAATCAAAACACAAGATAAATTTTTTAAAAGTATTCATTCAGATTCTATAGGTTTTTCTTTGTTTTGTTTTGTTTTTCTTTCTCTGGTTGTGTATAGTATTGTCCATAAAAAGTCTCCCAGGGTTGTCATAACTTTCTGGACTGCAGAGAGGAGCTGCATTTATCAGGGTTGATCAACTCACAGTGTTGTTGTTAATTGTACAATGTTGTATTGGTTCTGCTTCCTTCACTCAGCATTAGTTCCTGTAATTCATTCCATGCTTCTCTAGAGTTCGACCATTCATGGTTTCTTATAGAACAGTAGTATTCTATAACATTCATATACCATAACTTGTTCAGCCATTCCCCAATTGATGGGTGTACCCTCAGTTGTCAATTCTTTGCCACCACACAAAAGAGCTGCTATGAATATTTTGGAACATTTGGGACATTTCCCATTTTTTTATTATTTCTTTTGGATATAGGCCTAATATTGGTATTGCTGGGTCAAAGGGCATGATCAATTTTATTGCTCTTTGGACATAGTTCCATATTGCTCTCCAGAATGGTTGAATCAGTTCACAATTCCACCAATAGTGGGGTTTTTTTCCTAGATTTTTTGCAAGGCAATGGGGTTAAGTGGCTTGCCCAAGGCCACACAGCTAGGTAATTATTAAGTGTCTGAGGATTTGAACTGTGGTACTCCTGATTCCAAGGCCAGTGCTCCATCCACTGCGCCACCTAGCCGCCCCCAATAGGGTTTTAATGTCCCAATCCTCCCACAACCTCTCCAACATTGATTATTTTCCCTTTTAGTCATCTTAGCCAATGTGATAGGTGTGAGTTGGTACCTCATAATTGTTTTAATTTGCATTTCTCTAATCAGTAATGATTTGGAGAATTTTTTCACATGATTACATATTTTAATTTCTTCATTTGAAAACTGCATGTTCATATCCTTTAACAATTTATTAATTGGGGCATGATTTGTAACTTTATAAATTTGGTTCACTTCTTTGTATATTTTAGAGACCTTTATCAGAAACCCTAGCTATGAAAATTGTTTACCAGCTTTTTGTTTTCCTTCTAATCTTAGCAGCTTTTATTGGTGCAAAATTTTTTTACTTTAATAGTCAGAATCATCCATTTTGCAATTCATAATATATTTCTTGTTTGCTCATAAAATTCTCCCCTTTCCATATGTCTGCCAGAAAGAAGATTTCTTGTTCTATTCATTGGTCTGTGGTATTGTCCTTTCTGTCTAAATTCTGTATCCATTTTGACCTTATTTTGATATAGGGTGTGAGATGTAAGTCTATGTTTAGTGTTTACCATATTAATTTCCAGTTTTCCCAACAATTTTTGGGAAGTAGTGTCACTTTCTAGATAAAGTTTTCCTAGTTCTCTGCTAGTTGTTTTCCCATACCCTGAACCTCTTTCTTCTCTTTTTCTTCCCATACTACCTTGTATCTATTTTGTATTTTTTTTTTTTGTCTTTATTGTCTTTATGTATTGACTTGTCTCCCCCCAGGAAAATCCTTATGACTGGGGATTCCTTCATTCTAAGTATTTATATCCCCAGTGCTGCCTGTTCACTTCCTTGGACTTTGTAGGTGCTTTAAAAATGCTTTGTGATTGATTAGATGAATGGTAGCTGATAAGAGCTTTTCCCAAAGAACTGGATTTAAAAGGTTTTGAATATGAAGTCCACTAGCAATCCTTTTACCCTTGAGTGGGTGGAAGCAACTTTACTTACTACCTAGTAGGAATACTAGTTAAAATTGACTGAGGTCAAGCTCCTTCCTAGGTCCCCCTCACTCAAGGGAGGGAAGTTTTCCTATCAGTTTTTCAAGATGTGGTTTTAGTGGTACTTGTCCTTATTAGGACTTGGATTATCCTCATCCCGATTTTATAGAAGAATAGGCAGATTTTAGCAGACCTCTTCACAGTCCACACTGGAAGAGCTAATCAGTTCTGATACCTAGATTTCCTTGAAATGTCCTCTCTCCAGCAGACTGTAAAACACCTCATGTTTCTTGTCAAATAACACATTTTTCTATTTCATGCAATTAATCCATCACTAAATTCCTTCATCATGCTAGAATTCAGTTAGTACTAGGGTAGAGGTAGTGAATCTGTCTCAGTCTCTCAGGGAACTTATCAGTGAGAGGAGACAACAAGTACATATATAAATTTGAGTTAAAAGATAAATTCATTTCATGCTTTTATTAGGCCATTTCTTAATTCAGTGTCAAACCTTTTCAACCAAATGTCCCTTTTTTCATTATCTCATCTACATCAGAACCTTGATATTATATCTGGTGTCAGATGGGCCAGAAAGACCTACTCCTCTGTTTAAATTCTTTCTAGAATGTGATAAGCAAATGGCATTGACAATGTTGGTCAGCACTTTACAAGCTTTCATTGAAGGAGCCTCCTTGGGGGAATTCCATGTACGACTTCAGATGCTGCTGGTTTTCCATTGTCATGTCTTGTTGATGCCACAGGTGGAAGGAAAAGGTAAGAGGTTTTTTTTGTTTTTGTTTTTGTTTGTTTTTTTTTTTTTTTGCAAGGCAAATGGGGTTAAGTGACTTGCCCAAGGCCACACAGGTAATGATTAAGTGTCTGAGACCAGATTTGAACCCAGGTACTCCTGATTCCAAGGCTTGTGCTTTATCCACTACGCCACCTAGCTGCCCTAAGAGTTTGTTTTTTAAAAGGACGTAGTGTATATATGTTATTCCTATATTCCATTGAAAAGGCAGTAAGGCGAGTGGTTACAAAGTTTTTCTGAAACCTTTAAGACCTAGGTAATTGTGCCACCTTGAACCACTCACTTAACCTCTAGATGCTCTCAGCAACTCTTAAGATAGAAGTCAGAAGCTAGGCTCATCTGCAGGCTGACTCTTGCACCTTCTATTTCCCCTTTCTGTCCCAATTCCCTCTCCTTCTAAGAATTTTTTTTACATTTTTAAATTGTTTTATTATAAGTTGTAGTTTACTGAGTCCTGGTATAAGAGAAAGTGATGTCCTGCCTTGATAAAAGGAGTTATTACTCTAGTTGTATTATGTATACCCTGTATTCATATAATGCATTAATAAACTAGCACAAGGGGGAAAAAGTATATGACATTTTCTTGCTGTTGTTTATAGGATAACCCTTATTTCTTTATTTTAATGTAGAATGAGTAAATAAGTACAGAAAAGTATTGAGCTGATCAGTTAAATCAGTTAAAGAATGATGTCTATTCATGTGGTCAAGGATAAATTGATAAATGAATGGCCCAAACATTTTTTTTTTGGCAGCCTACTTTCAATCCAGATGGAAAGACACACAATATTTGCTGGCTTCTAATTTTTTTAAGTGATTATTTTAAAAATCCTTTCTTTTAACCTTGGATTCTGCTTTTTATGGGGCTAAGGAGATGGGAACAGGATCCTCTTCCAAAGTAACTGAAGAATTTAGAAGGCTGAACTGGAATCAAAGGAAAAAGTCCCTATGTTGACCTATGGTTACTACTAACTTCTAGCAAGATCACCAATAAAGTATTCAGTCTCTGCAGGAATATTATCATTGAATCAGATGTTATAAAGAAAAATAAGAGAATGATCTTCACTGAAGATGCAGAGTCTCAAGGACTCTGCACCATCTGGGTCAAAGAGGTTTGGAATTTAATGATGTTCCCAGGTTTAAGATCACTCATGGTTATGGTGCTAGGGGAAAGCTTCCTTTTAGAAGCAGTTGTTACTCTTTTTTTTCCTCTAATTTTTTTCAGAATCACTTTGCAGCATTCTTTGGAATTTGTACCATTATTATAAACAGTTCTCAGACAGAATCCAGGCCCGAATTGAGGAACTTCGATCTCCATTGGAAAAAGAGCTAAAGGTAAGAGAAGCTTTTGTCATGAGTGTCTCATCAGAACACTTAAGGAAATGCACAGTTATTTTAGATTATTCTTTAATTTTACAAATCAAACAGTTATGATGATTTTGTGAAAGAACAGTAATTTGGGAAAGGAGAAGTGATTACCACAAAACAAGATAATAAAATGTGAGTTTTCAAGGTTCATGACTTCCCGTTTTTATGTCATGTCCCCTAGAGTTATATGTGATCATTGTTCTCTACCTCCATTTCTTATCTTCTTTTTAGTCTTCGGTTTGCTAAGAACTATTTGGTCATACTGTTTTTATTTAAAATTCGAAAGAATTGTAGACTTGGGATCTGAAGGTACTTTAGTGGTAGTCTTCTTCTTGCCCAACTTCCTTATTTTCAAAATGAATAAATTAAGGCCTACAGGTAATAAGTAGCAGAGCTAGGAAGCACATTGAGGTCCTGTGACTCTTGGTTGAATGCTCTTTCCATTGAATCAGATAATCCTCCTTCATAAAGGTTTTTACTTAGTGCACGGAGACTCCTTTGCTGGATTTAAGGGCAGTAATGATAGGAATTGACCATTTCTCTGGGGTATAGCACCCAAGGACTGGGACAAAGGAATACTCAGTGGATCATTGATTTTAGGTTTTTGTTTTTTGGTTTTTTTTGCAAGGCAAGCAGGGTTAAGTGGCTTGCTCAAGGCCACACAGCTAGGTAATTATTAAGTGTCTGAGACCGGATTTGAACCCAGGTACTCCTGACTCCAGGGCCAGTACTTTTTCCACTACGCCACCTAGCCACCCTGGATCATTGATTTTAATAGCTGTTACACAGACCCTACATGTAGGGTCCTCTAGGAGTGGGAATCCCTTCACTCGTGAGTGAACTGGCCTTTCTCTAACATCACATATAGAATAGTGGCCTTTCCTTGAAGCTTGTTTGAGTTACTAGCAGTCACACTGCCAGCACTGTAGTTCGCAGATGGATTCTGGTCCTGTTCCTGGGTTGTATAAGCATTTTGAAACATGATGCTAAAGAAAGAGGGTTGAGTTTGGAACCTGAGGACTTGGACTTGAAAGTTTGGCTATGCCCCCTTACTACCTAGGTGATGTTGGGCAAGTTATTTTTTTCTCATCTATAAAATGTCTCAGTTTTCTCATCTATAAAAATGAAGGTATTGAACTAGTAACCCTGTTTGGACTAACAGGTCTTTGAGGTAATTTAAGTCTCTTAAGTCTGTGGTCCTAAAAATAAACCTTATGCCAGATTATATAAATAAGTCTTTGCTTTCTGTTTATATTACAGGAATTTGTTAAGATCTCCAAGTGGAATGATGTTAGCTTCTGGGCTATAAAACAGTCTGTGGAAAAGACACACAGGTAGTAATAAGACTCTTTCTGAAGTTTAAGTTTAGTTTTTATAATGGGCAGCAAGTATATGACCATAATCCATTTTAAACAGTGGTTGGACAGCATATAGCACTGATCTTCTGAAAGTTCCTAGATTTTGTGTTTGCATGTACAGCATACCTTAAGTGCCTACTGCAGGGATTCTCATTTGTATCATTAACCCTTTGTTAATCTGCTGATGCTTATAGATCCCTTCTCAGAATAATATTTCTAAATGTATTAAAGAACACATGTAGGATTATGAAGGAAACCAATTTTATTTTAATAGTTATCAAAATTCAACACATACAAACACACACATTCATAGACCCCCAGGTTCAGAACCTGTGACATAGTATTTGCTTCTGCAAAGTAAAAGAGTACTGTTATTTTAATTATAGCAGTGTAAGAAATAAAATAGAGGACTTGTATAAAGTATGTGAACTTGATAAAGGTTTTTAAGTATTTCTCTCCCCTGAATTATCTTTACCTATCCCCTATTGCTATCACTGGTTGTGGTCAGGACCCTTTTTAAGTTCATGAAGAAATTTGAAGCTGTCTTGAGTGAGCCCTGCAGGCCTTTCTTGGTGGAAAGTACCCAAGAAGAGCAGCTGGACTGTCTCCAGAGACAATCAGCAGCAGATGAGGAGAAGACTCCAATTCAGAGTCTGAACATCATGCTGATGGAAACTCTCTTAGCCAGACCAGGCAGTACCCAGGTATGTCATCATCTTCTGGGAAATTTTCTTTCATTTTTGCTTTTTTGAAATGATAGATTCTGGCTCTTTATGGGACTGTCCCTCTCACCCAGATAGGGCAGTTAGAGCTTTAAGAAGTTTTCAGACTTTAGTTGTTTGTCCAACTAAAGAACTTGACTGTGACAGAGCAATTGAAGCATAGCTGCTGGAGAGCTCAATCTTAGCCCTTTAGCCTATGGAGAACACTTCAGTCATTCATAGTGCTGTTTATACCCTTGCCTTTGGCATTCCTGGTCAGCAAACCTACATGAGAAGGTCATCTTGTATCAGAGTGAGGAGAACTCATGAGAGACTGCAGGTAGGGAGAGCCCTCTCACCTTGGTTCAGCTCCTGCACCACCTCACATTGGAAGCCTCTTCTATTCCTTATACTTAGTGTTCTCTTTCTCTCTTTCCTTTCCAATGATCATCTGTTTACATGCTGGAAAACCACCCTTCTCAGGAAGTTCTTGGTTGTCATGGGCACTTCCTCATTTGTTTTTGTGTTTCTAGTATTTAGCACAGTGAATGTCTTGCACTCAGGATACACTTTCAATTAATGCTTGTTGGGTTGGGCTATTTAGTGTTTTTTGTACTTTTTCCATATAATTATAAGGAAAACCAGAGGATTGAGGAGTTTAAAAATCTTCCACTGGAGAAGAGATTGATAGTTTTTTTTTTTAGATGTTTCTATTCACTTGGGGAAGTCTGTGGGAAAGGTAAAATTCAAAATTAATCTACTTGCTACATCACTTTGACTGATTTTCCCTGAATATCTAACGCAGTGGGTAACATTGGAAGCTTGAGCTTTCTATTTTTCCCTTAAAAAAAATCCACATTTTTCTTTTTATACCATTTCCTTATGACATCTTCTTTCGCCATTGAACCTTCTCATGTAACAAAGGATAACATTTAAGCAAATCCAAGGGCATGGCAACCTTATTTAACAGTGTCTGTGACTTTCTGTACCAAGAGCAGAGAAGTGTATTTTTTCATCTGTTCTCCAAGTCATAGCTGTAAGTCCGTTAATAATTAATGACTGTATCTTTGGTTCTTCTCAACTACCCTGCTCCCTGCTTCTGGATTTACTTTAATTTAGTTTTATATGTTCTCTTCTTGGCTCTGCTTACTCTGCACAAATTCATTAAAGACTTCCATGTTTGGAGCTTTGTTATCTCTAAGCTGATGGTAGAAAATTTGATATCAAATATTCATTTTAGAATTTTAGAGACCTAATGCTTTGAAACTGCCTTTTGGGAAAAACAAAGGTAGCATTTCTTTTAGTCACTTAAATTTACTAGGTATCTGCTTTCTTCCTAGCTTTCAAAACAACCCCCCAACAAAAGTACAATTAGATTAGATTAACTATTTAGAGTATGTTGTTAATAATGCTTAAGTCATTCATTAAATCACCCTTTGTAGGTCCCTTTATTTTAGAGGCCATGAGGCTATTAGAAATAATGCTCAGGCTGTCAGACGACCTGAGATTCGAATTCTGGATCTTCTGCTTACTACCCGTGTGACCTTACCAAGCCCTCTAGCATTTATTTGCATAGCACTTTGAGGTTTGCAAGTGATGTGTTGTTTCATCTGATCTTTGCAACAGTCCTTGACAGAGACACTATGATTATCATTCCCATTTTATGGATGGGGAAACAGACACAGATGATTAAATGAATTGTCCCAAGGCCACATAGCTAGTAAGTGTTTGAAGCCAGTTTTGAACTAAAGTCTTTTGACATTCTAGGTCCACCATTGTAGGTATTGCACCATCTAGCCAGACCACGTGTATTAAAAAAAATTGGACTAGATACATTCCATATCTTCCAATTCAAAATCCAATCATATTAGCACTCAAAATCGTATCGTGTGTTTCTTTTATCATTTTTGGGAACAAAATTCTACCAATCATTTCCTTTTCATGCCTTGTGCCAATACCTATGTTTTCAGTGGTGAGGATTGATAGTGTAAGGTACCATATCTAAGAATCACCCACTGTTATGTCTCTGAATTTCTAGGTCAGGAGACACACCCTTTGATTTTTTTATTTGCCCCCCCCCATACTTAAGAAATTGAATCTTTGTAACCCTCAGACATCAAAGATGATAGTGATATTTAACATTTGAGACATGTGACTTTGACAGCACCTTATTGCTAGCTGGTTATCATCTGCTTTGATGGAAGGTGTTCTGCTTTTATTTTGCAGGCTATACTTCCAGACATCTGCCAAGACATCATCCCTTTCCTCTCAGAGGGATTGCTGCAGAACCGCTTGCCAAAGCTCACCAAACGAATGAAGAAGATATATATTACAATCATAAAGGAGAGCCAGTTGCCTTGCCTTGTGGAGAACCTTGATCATTTTACAGGTGTGTGAGTGGAAGCCCACAGTAGTAAGATGGATTTTATGGGAAGGAAATTCAGAAAGATGTTTGAGATTTGTTTGTTGCAGGACAGATTCTGCTCCTTTTCAGTCTTTATAGACCCTGATCAAAACAGTTGATTAGATTTTAGCAACTAAACCATTTAAATAGAGGAGAAACAAGCAGGGACCAGCATGAAAGTGAGACAAGTATTAGGTTATGTGTTTTGTTTTGTTTTGTTTTGCAAAGCAGTGGGGTTAAGTGGCTTGCCCAAGGCCACACAGCTAGGTTGAGGCTGGATTTGAACTCAGGTACTCCTGACTCCAGGGCTGATGCTCTATCCACTGTGCCACCCAGCTGCCCCAGAGACAAGTATTAGTTTTTGAGATTGTTGTTTAGAACAACAGAAAGTGCACCATTCCCTGAATTTTTTTTGTTCATTCCTTTTCAGGTAGGATTTTTAAGTGAGAGGTAGAGCTATAGACTCCAGATCCTCAGAGCACACTTCCCCATTTTCTTCTCCTTTACAGATGCTTAGTGGCTTCTCTTTTCTTTCTTTTTCATAGCACTGTCATTTGCCAGTGACGCCTCTTAACTCTCCTTCTCAACAATGTATGTGGGTACACAAAAATACATCGGTTGTCTTAAAATGTATGCTTCCTTCCACATTTATTCTCCATATACATCTGATAAGAAGTGAGATACTTGGGGCAGCTAGGTGGCATAGTGGATAAAGCACAGGCCTTGGAGTCAGGAGTACCTGGGTTCAGATCCAGTCTCAGGCACTTAATAATTACCTAGCTGTGTGGCCTTGGGCAAGCCACTTAACCCCATTTGCCTTGCAAAAACCTTAAAAAAAAAAAAGAAGTGAGATACTTTGAACTATTAAGTCCTTTGAAATCCTAATTGATTATTGCATTGATCAGAGTTTTTTTTAAGTCTCTCAATGTTACTGTTTTCTGGGTAATCCTTGTTGTTGAGCCAGGGCCAGCATGCCCCCACCCAGTTGAGGTCACATGAGTTTCATCCCTTGTAGTCCACTGCCTCTTTCCTGGGAGGAGGAAAGGATGCTTTATCGTCAGAACTCAGATTTTGTGTCCACAGGAATCTTCAAAACCCTGATTACTTTTGTAGAATATTCATTTCTTATACCATCTCTATAGCTTTAAACTTCCTTCTTTATTTTTGAGTCACATTTTGATATTTGTTAACCTTTGAAATGATATTAACTAGAGCTCAGGGAACATTAGCAATGTGTAGTGAACTCTTTTAGAGTCAAAAATATCCAGGGTTGTTTTCTTACTTTCTCCAAGTATATTATTCTCTTGGTTCTTCATTCTTCTCTGCCCATTAGATCATACAACTAGAAGCCATTTCAGTTGCCCTCTGTAGCTCAATTAAGCTTAAGCTTTCAGTGTATTATTTTCTCTCTGTACATCAGGTGATGTCATTTCCTCTGTATGTGAACTACAGAACTTAACTGTGGAACCAAATGCAGATAAGGAAAAACAGAAATCAGAAGTCAAACATATTCTTTTGCAGAAGCAACGGGCTTTATCTGAGCTCTTCAAATATCTCATGAAAGTTGGTGAGTCTTCATTTAAAAGAAAAATGTATTTCTCTAATGTCCTTCATCCTTTTTTGCTAGGTTGTAAATGAAACAGCCTGGATAATATTTTCTCTGTGTATGTGTGTCTGTATATTTACCTAGACAACTGAATAAGAAAGACAGTGTGGTGTAGTAGATAGAAGTCTGACCTTGGAACTAGGAAGAAATGGTTTAGGGACTTAATTCTTAGAACTATTATCTAAGTCATTTGATCTCTCAGTGCCCCAAAGTCTTCTTTAAGGCTATAAATTGCGGAACTCTACATTGGTAGAGTTAGCTACCTCATCAGAAAATCCCTCTCCCAATGAAATGACAGATCTGTAAACAAACTCCTACCACTCTTCCTACTTTTCCCAAAGAAAGAAAAGAGACAATTCAAAGAGTGGAGATTTGTGATGACATAACAATGGCCTACAAATCATTGAAAATAATACTGTTGGATTCTTGTACTCAAGATTTTCTGTGTGCAGCTTTATAGTTTCCTTTCAAAATTGTGCTGAAGCATGAACTGCTGGGGTACTAGATTAAAAGATGATTTTTATTTTCTTAAACTCATAATAAAAATTTCTTTTCTAAGGTTTATCCTATCGCAAAGGCCTTACTTGGGCTCGTTCCAAAGACTTTCAAAATATCCTTCATCTGCATCCATTAGATCTTCACAGTGCACTATCTATCGTTGGCAATTCACATGAATCAGATGCAAGGTTTGTGCTTTGGGTAGAATTTAACTACAAATGATACCTGAACATGGACTCTGTAGGGACAGTTAACTTGTTTTCTAAGGGATTCTTCTCACCCTCTTCTCCCCTTTCCTACTGGTTCTGTATTCACTTCAGATTTTGTGTCCACAGAAATCTTCAAAACTCTGCTTACTTTTGTAGAATGTTCATTTCTTATACCATCTCTATAGCTTTAAACTGCCTTTGATTTTGAATCACATTTTGATATTTGTTAACCTTTGAAATGATATTAACTAGAGCTCAGAGAACATTAGCAATGTAGTGAGCTCATTTAGAGCAGCAACTGTGATTTTCGCTTTGGTTTCCGTGATTATGTTGAACAAAATGCTGAACACACAGGTGCCTATAAATGAATTCAGACAGCTGGCTGTTAGTTATAACTGGACTTTTTGTTTACTTGACTTGGAACCCATTCCAACACCTGGGGGTGTTGGAGACATAAATTGTATCTCCTCTCTTCCAGACTGCTCTCAGAGATCTCTTCCTCCTGGGATGGGTGTCAGAAATATTTTTATCGATCACTTGCTCGCCACTTAAGACTTCAAGCAGCATTTTTGGCACCTTCAAAGGTAAAAGGAAAGTTAATAGCTAGAATGAAAAGTACAGATTTTTTTTATTGTTTCAGCCTCTCAAAGATAGACCTAAGATGCTTTTCAGTAGCAACAATTTAGGTATATCATTTCTGTGGAAATTTATTTTTAAAAATTTATTTTCTAATTATGCTCTAAAAGTGGAGAAAGCAATAATCACCTAGCTATCAATAAGCTTGTAGAAAATCCTTCTATGAGTCATGCTCACATCAATACTGTCTTAAACATCAGCTTATTTTAGCATATTGTCTTGGATATAGGCCACCTCAAAGTTAGCTCTCTTTGAAATGGAGGGATGGAAATGTCATATATGCATGCAGAAAATAATTAGAATCATTGTACTAAATATGTGTCTGTTGAAGATTTTATTTTTCTTTTCCATTTAAGTCAATATATCTAATTCATCGCTAATGTTATCTTTATCATTTTGCTCATCATCCTGTTTTTTTGTTTTGTTTTTTAGTTTTTATGCAAGGCAATGGGGTTAAGTGGCTTGCCCAAGGCCACAAACAGACAGCTAGGTAATTATTAAGTGTCTGAGGCCAGATTTGAACTCAAGTACTCCTGACTCCAGGGCCGGTTCTCTCTCCACTGTGCCACCTAGCTGCCCCCATCCTTTTTTTTTTTTTTTTTTTAAAGAGTAAGGTTGCTTTGTAAGAGTGTGATTTTATTTGTGTGTATGTGAGCTTTGTACAATTCAGATTTAGGCGAAGCAGCATGGCCTCTCAGTCCCTCGGCTAATGTTAGTGAAGTACCAGCTATGCTGAAGTCTAGGGACTACAATTGTAGAAAAGAAGTCCTTGCCCTTAAGGAATTTACATGATATCAGGGGAGACATATCCATTCTTTAATATTCCAATAATTATTAGACTTAACCTTTTTAAAATTTTAGGCTTTTTTTTTTTTGCAAGGCCATGGGGTTAAGTGACTTGCCCAAGGCCACACAGCTAGGTAATTATTAAGTGTCTAAGGTTGGATTTGAACTCAGGTCCTCCTGACTCCAGGGCTGGTGCTCTATCCACTGCACCACCTGACCACCTCTAGACTTAACCTTTACAAAGTGCTTTGCACACATTCTCTCTCAGCATCTGTGTGAGGCAGTTGATGCTATCAGCAGTATGTTCACACACATTGATTATGGGCCTAATGTGTGGACTACAGAGACAAGAATATCATGGTCCCCTACCTTTATGTTTCATTTTCTTGGAGGAGATCTATCCATATAGAAATACAGCCAGTTCTATCTTAACATTAGTATACTGTTCCACAGGACTCCCCTTCTGTTTCCCCTCAAGGGGTGACCCTTCCCCCCACCATGACTCTTAGGGGCTTCTGCATGGACACCTGCTGCCCACCAGCAAATATAGTCAAAGCAAGAACAGTTTGTATATATTTTTAAAAGTCCATTTTGGAGGGGAAATCAGGAAAAATTTCACATTGATGTGGTTGGTACTTGAACTAAGTTTTGAAGGTAGAAGGGAGTTCTGTAGGTTGAACTGAGGAGTTTTATATTCTAAATATGAAGAAAAGCCAGTTCCAAAAGCACAAATGATAGGCAATGGGAATGTCTTGTGTAAAAACAAAAAATGGCCTGTGTGTCAACCAGTGCAGTATGTCAGCAGAGCTCATTTCACTTTAAAGTGGTGCAAAGCAGTAGAAAGGACTTTGAATTTTCAGTCAGAGAGGACTGGGATTCAGTTTCATCTTCACAACTTCTTATGTGAGTAACCCTAGATTAAGTCATTCAGCTTCTTTTGGCCTTAGTTTCCTCACTTTTAAAATGAGTGTTGAGTGCTCTATGGTACAGAAAGACATTTCTCATGTCTAATTGTCAGATCTTGGGGCGGCTAGGTGGCACAGTGGATAAAGCACCAGCCCTGGAGTCAGGAGTACCTGGGTTCAAATCCAACCTTAGACACTTGATAATTACCTAGCTGTGTGGCCTTTGGCAAGCCACTTAACCCCATTTGCCTTACAAAAAAAACTAACAAAAAACTAATTGTCAGATCTTCTTGCATGAGAACTACATGGTAAAGGGATTCTCTACTGTTATTCTTCCTGTATCCTGCCCCACCTTCTACTTTCCCCTTGCAGGAGATTGGAATGAGTATCATTGATAGATGTAAAGGATTCTCAGCACACCTCATGAAGACACTTATCCACCAGAGGAGCTCACTGACTGCCCTGACAGAACAGTGGATCATTCTTAGGTATAGATTGCCCAGCTTGGGTGGTGGTAGTATTGTGTTGGCCATTTTAGATTGAGTGGGAAGGAGCTGTGTGTTTAAGCTACAGATTAAATCAACTCAGATTTGTCAGGGATGACAATAGAAACAGAATCTTTTCTAAATAAAGATTTGACAGAGGAGGAAGGTGAGGATTTGTTATTGTGTTTCATTTAGGTAGAAGGATATCTGTTTAGTACTTTCTGAGTTGAATGTTAAATGACAGCATAAATGAATTACATTGAGACCTTTCCTTTGCTAAATGTCACAATGGTAGGGTGGCCAATACCAAACTGTATTCTAGAGATCAGGCTTACTGAGCCTGATTTTGTTTTTTATTGGTAGCAGTAGTAAAAAATAGGCCATATTTTCATAGAGCCTTCAAGTTTTAAAAGTATTTCCCCCACAACAACCCAGTGCAGTAAGTTTTATTTATTTGTAAGATATTTATCTTGTTTATGTTTATCTGTAAATGGGGAAGTTGAATAAACTATGTTTATCTGTAAGATGGGGAAGTTGAGTAACAGGGATGTTAGGTGGCTTGGCGACATGTGCATGACTAATGTCAGAGCCAAAGTTTAAAGCAAGCCTGCCCCTTTGTGAGACCAGGTAGCAATTAGCAAATGTGCACCTTTAGGAAAGGTCCTGATAAGTTGCATATTCTTGGTTCAGAGATTGTCCTTGCAGTAATTATTATAACCTCTCACCATCCATTATGTTTACTTTAACAAAGTATTCTAAGTGTTTCATTAGGAGTTCTTAGAATCTTTTTCATTCTTTTCATTTCATAAGAGAGAACTCTGGATACTTCTCTCAAAGAATTATGGTCTGTAGTATGTAGGAGGGTTATAGGAGCCAGTGAGCAGGTATTTAGTATTCAGAGCTCCTGTTTAGGATTCTAGTGTTTGCTTTCAAACTACTTTGAGTCATTTATTGCTCTCATCAAATGAAAGAGGCTCCACCTCAGATCGTACAGGTCCCTCCTTTTGCAAGATGTGCCATACGCTTAGTCTGTATTAATTAATAAATTAATTAATAAATGTTTGTTAGATTTAAGTTTAAACAACCTTTGGTTGGTTTCTTTCCATTAGGAACCTTCTCAGTTGTGTGCAGGAGATTCATTCCAGACTGTCGGGGGCTCATGGCTATCATGTGACTTTCCCTCCTCAAGATGGCATTCAACAGTGGACTGAAAAATTGCAGCACCTGTCCATGCAAAGTGTGATAGTCCTAGAGCAGCTCTCCTGGTTTCTTCAGTGCTGTCCCATGGAGCAGTCTCCAGGCAGTGTGGATGACAAGAGCAGAGCCTGGACTTCAGAAGTAACCAAGCCCACTCAGGGAGAGACTTCTGGGGCAGTGCCTAGCACTATCATAGTAGAAGGCAGCTACCCATCTCCTCTGTCTGCAGATTTCCTGCCCCTAGGTTGTCAAATGCGAAAATCAGACCAGCTATGGCAGCAGTCAATGGCAAGAGTGACTGAGATGCTAACAGCTGCTAAAACTGTGAAAGCTGAAGTGGACAAAATCAGGCAGCAGGCTTGTGAAACTCTTTTTCATTCTTGGTGAGTGACTGGGGCTATGTTGCCATTGGTCACTGTGCAATTGAAAGCTGTCATTCATAGAAAAAGATTGGAATTTACAAATATGCACTGTTTTTGCTTTGATTCATTCAGTTGCACTGCTGGATTAATTGTAGGTAGGGCATGAGTTATAAAAGAATATGCATAAAATATCATGTGTCTAGCTAATATTGACTAAAATGGGCTTTGTCTAGTATATATGCTTGGGGAAATCTCTATTGTCTTGGAACCCTTTAAACTTTTGTGATGTTTCTATATTGCAGGAAACATTTTGAAGTGTGCTGTGCCGGGTTGAATTGCATGTCCAAAATCTCAGCTCAGTTGCAGGGCCTAGAGTCCTTGTTCGTTCTTCCAGGGACAGAAGCTGAGCAGACTGCACAAGTCTCATTAGTTAGGAGTCTGGAATATATTAGAGGAGAAATTGGTAAAGCTATGGCTGATTTTACTGCCTGGAAATCACATCTCCTTGCTTCATCCAAACAAGGTAAGGTAAAAAGGACAATTTTTTTTGTTGTTGTTGTTTTTTAGTTTTTACAAGGCAATGAGGTTAAGTGGCTTGCCCAAGGCCACATAACTAGGTAATTATTAAGTGTCTGAGGTCAGATTGGAACTCAGGTACTCTTGACTCCAGGGCTGGTGCTCTATGCACTGCACCACCCTAAAAGGATAATTTTTTTACTTGACTTTTTAGATTTAGGGGGAAAGAGTAGAATACCTAAAGCAGCAAAAATTCACTAACTTTTGTTTTATAAATGTTCATTCAACTCTAGATGAATGTTAATTCAAATCTAGATTAAATCTAAAGAAAAACTATAATTTGGAAGAAAAGGTATTTAAAGTAGCCAGTTCAAAATTTGTAAAGGTTTTGTGACCTTGCTTTTCAACTTCCCTGTGGTCTGCTAGAACATACTGCTTGCTCATTCTTGTCAGTGCTCTTGACAAAGAGCATGTAAGATACAGTTATGTGAAATAAAAGGACTACAGGAGTTTGACAGAATAAATGTTGCCTTTTTCAGACTGAAAGGCTTAGTGCATAAATGTGGCCCAAGGGTGTAACTTTTAAGCATCTTATATTTCTGTACATATTCTCCTTATAATATTTCTACTCTTCCAATGGAATTTTCATACACAGAATTTTTATAGGAACTTCCCTGGTTATCAAGTAAAACTATTGATTATTCTTTATTTCACAAGGCAACCATATATCAGATGAAGGATTTGTGGAGGATTTCTCAGCACAAATGGAGGCTGCTATCCAAGCAATTCTCTTTGCCACCCAGAGTTTAGCAGAAAAAAATAAGCAAAAGAAACAAAATAACAAACAACAAGAGGAGAGTGGTAAGTTTCATATGAGACAAAGATTAGTTTATATTGAGTGAAAAAGTTTTTGATGAAGCATAGTGTGTTAACTTTTTTATCTTTCTTTCTCATGGTCCCCCCCCCCTTAGGTCTAATTCTTTTTCACAGCATATCTAATATGGAAATATGTTAAACATAATTCTACATGAACAACTTAAACTAGATTGTTCACTTTCACAGGAGGTTTGGGGGGAAGGAGGGTGGTAGGAAAATGTGGGTCTCCAAAACTTGCAAATAGATGATTGTTGAAAACTACCTTTGCATGAAATTGAAAACAACAAAAGAAATTTTGATGAAAAATCTCAAAGCACATTGATTCTTGTTAGCTTAATGAACATTAATTTCTTATCTCAGTGACTTTGGACAGAATAGATTTTGGTAGGTATATGACTTTCTTCCATTAATGGTGTTTTTCTCCCACCATCAAAGAAACAGCGGACTCAATGGACAGAGTACAGTCTGGACATCTAACAAAACTCCTAGAAGATGACTTCTGGGCCGATGTGAATTCTCTAAACGTGCAAAAAATAATCTCAATGATTTCTGAGCTCTTAGAAAGGCTGAAATCTTATGGTGAGGACTGTACGACAGAGAAACACAAGGTAGGTTGACTCTTTAAGTAAAAAGCTCATGTATTGCCATCTGGGGTGGCTAGGTGGCGCAGTGGATAAAGCAGTGGCCTTGGAGTCAGGAGTACCTGGGTTCAAATTCAGTCTCAGACACTTAGTAATTACCTAGCTGTGTGGCCTTGGGCAAGCCACTTAACCCCATTTGCCTTGCAAAAAACCTTAAAAAAAATTTCATGTACTTTTAGAATTTTCTAAAGGGACTTCATTTAACTTGATCTTCTCCAGTCTGACCACCTTTAGCCACCTTGGTGGTGCACTGTTCTTGAAATTATGAAGATGGGAGTTGAAATCCAGCCTCAGACATTTACTAGCTGTGTGACCTTGGGCAAGTCACTTAACCCTGATTGCCTTGCATCCAGGGCCATCTCCTATCATACTGATTCCTATCTGGCCACTGGACCCAAATGACTCTGGAGGAGAAAGGGAGGCTGGTGACTTACTTTTAGCACAGGGTCTGTCGTCTCCCCCCCCCCCCCCCCCCCCCCCCCCAATCCAATTCCTGTGCTTGTCATGGCATCACCTCCCTGATATCATGGTCTTCTTCCAGAATGAAAGACAACCATTATGGCTGTCTTGAAGGTGACTCAGCTGAAAAATGGCCATGATTCTATATATGCTAGGTTTTTGACTAGTTTTGATATATGGCTACTTTGATCTATTTGGAAATAGATGCCTGAATACTAGAAGGTAAGAAAATATAGTTTTGAATGCCAAAAAGCCAGACAAGCTTAAATTGGATTTTATTCATGTAATATTTGATTCCCATTGTGGGGAATAAGGGGAATTGATGGATAGGAGCCAGTCTACAAGAGTGGAAAATTTTTTTGTTGGGAGTTCCATATGCTGATGAAATCCCAGGTCTGGACCAAAAAAAAAAAATGCTGCACAAAAACCACCCATCAGAGTATTAGCATTCAATAAATGTATACTAAGTTATTTTGATTAATAATAGTCAAAACTGAAAACATTCATCATTTTATAATAGTCTAGGCTATGAGAAATTGGTCATGCCAGTAAGAATCTTGCATTTCTTTTGCAAAGTTTTATGTTTCATTCTGCCACAGGAGAGGCTGCATGGAATAGTTAGAGAGGGCTGGCTCTAGAGTTAGATTACTTGTTCAAGTCCTCTGTTTGACACATTCTGACTTGTTTGACACTGAGCAAGTGCCTCAGTAGTTGTCTAAGATGGTAAGTTGCAGACGTCATATAGGGATTTCCTCCCTGGGGAGATCCTTGCATAGTTATATTTTATCTTTGAGGAATACAAACTTTCCTATCAGAAGAGAATTCAGTAAATTGACTGAACTTGGACAAGTAAACTTCATAGAGATAACTGAGGACTGGAATTGTGAGCCATGTTTTTCATTTTGTTGACTCAAGAGCTGTGTTTTGTTTTGTTTGTTTGACTATACAGTTCTTCAATCAGGCCTGTTCCCTGTTGGTGCGCCTCCTGCCCATACTGTCCAGGTATTCAGATCTTGTCCTGTTTCACCTGACAGTGTCCTTGGCAACTCACCGTAGCACTGGAAAATTGCTCTCCGTGCTCAGTCATGTCTTTTCTGAACTTGCTCAGAAGGTAAGCCACACATAGCTCAAAGGAGACTCGGATCTTCAAAAACCTTAGAATTAGTTGTTATTTAGTAGACTTGCACAAAATAACTGGAAGAGTTTTATTGATTTTCCCCAAGAATCTTCTTTTTTGAACATTTTATATTTAAAACCCTTAGAATTGATGCAAAAGGCATTCCTAGACCCTGGAGGCCACGTGGGAATTAATGTTTTTTGCTCCTGTACTGACTTACTTTGAAACTTGTCTACCTTATAGTGCAGATCATAATCTACCCATACTTTCTTATCATGTATGATTATTGTCCATGTCCTTCCATAAATCCTTCATGAGAGTCTAACCACAAAGATGAGGGCCTTCCTCTAGTCCTTTTAGGATTAAATGGGTAATAGTGGAACTCTTGGGATGTTCATTTGTTCTTGAATCTTGTTACTGGCCCTTTTCTTCTAGTCATCTATATTCTCAGTGATATCTTTTATTCTGTTTTTGGTGCACAGTTCTTATTTGGTAATATTTTATAACTTAGTAGTAATATTCACTACTAATACCTCTTTAGGTAGCCAACACCTTAATTTTTTGGAAATTGTGGCATTCTATGATTCACAACCATATATTATTAGCAGAAGAGTTCCAATGTGACAAAGATGGGGCTTTGTTTCAGCAAGAAGAATAGTCATTAAGAAGCTCTGTACAGTTTTCAAAATGCAATCCAACTGGATACTCCTTACTATATTTAATTCCAGGCCAAGTTTATTGTTTGTTTTCAGTATCTACATTGTTTAAATGCCTTTTTTCCCCATCTCTTCAAAATGTTTTAGAGAATAATATGCACTTTTATCAAGGGCAGTGTTGAAGACTCAAGGGAACAGACAGGTTTTCACAAATGATGGTGTTATAGCAGACAGTATCTTTACTGTTACACAGTTGATAGAAAGATTTAGACAGTACAAGATCTCATCCTGTGTATTGTTTATTGACTATATATTTCAAAAGAAAACAAATTTACAATTGAACAAATTGATACCTATATTAAAGGACTCTGATCCCCAAGCAAGATTTTTCTCATTCTTTGTCATAGTCATACAAAATTACTTGAATATAGGCCACAACAGAGATAACTTTGTACAAAGAAATATCTTTTCACTAAAGGTGTTTACTGTCATGAAGAAGTGTCTTGTCCAGAGTTCAAATAGATTCTTTTTAGATGATAATGATGAGCTCCTCCTGCTATTTACTAATGCTCTTCTTCCAGGGATCTATAGTCATACCAGACAGTTCAGTCTAACTATTAACCTCTATTAACCATAGATTGAAAAGCAAGTGGATAAAGTATCTTTATTTCCAACAACTATAATTTGTATGGCCAGAACAAAGATCTAATGAGTTGGCACATAGAACGTAATAGTATTTCAAAATGGGAAATCTGTTCCATTGAACTGTAAACTCTAGCTTTGGGGGAAAAAATCTTTAAAAAAATGATTATTATCATCCAGAGCAATAAGTCTGATAAGTTATCTCAATATAAATATTTAAATTGGAGTTTTTGTTGATAATAATAAGACCTTTTGTTTATCAGAGAAGAGTATTTCATTTGAGTATGCTGCTTACTAAACTTCATTCACATCATAACATTTTTCTTGACTATATAAATATACCATTACCTGGGGTTGGGTGGGGGAGCAGAAATAAAACCAAAAAAGTTAAAAAAAAAAAAAAGAAAAGAAAGGGAAAAATGAGACTTTCAAAAAACAGCATTATGAACCAGATATAGCCATGAAGGTCTGATTTCAAGTTCCTCCTCTGCCATATAAGTTGGTGACTCTGGGCCATCCTCTTAACTCATGCCTTCTAAGAATATAGGTTTTTAATATATAATATTATATTGCGTAGAGCATAGAATATTAATATTAGTACAGGCACCAGTGGGCCCTGGTAAAGGAAATTTCCTTACTAGGTATTGTCCCTATCAGTGAAATCCTAGGGATGGTTTTAGAAAACAACTTTAAGATTATTTGAATGGTTGCTAGGAAAATAAGTAAAATATTTAGATACCATGTGGAAAAAATATGTCTTATAATCTCAAGCCCTTCCCCACCCCCAAATTAAGTTACATTCTAGTGATGTGGAAGAGTATCACCCTTTAGAATTATTTCATTGAGCCAAAGCCATGTTAACTCAACAGGTCTCTATGGAAATTAATTTAATTCACCTTACAAATTTTTAATGGACAGCAAAATTTCATTAGGTGAAGACTTAATACAGATAATCCTTTTCGGTTTTTAAGTTGATTATCATTTAGTAGTTTCATAGAAGTTCTGAAATGGCTATCAAATGAATAAGTTAGAGGCAGTCAGTGACAGAGAAAATAAACAACTTTTTTTTTCTCATTCTTTACTGGAAATAATTACTAAATTTCTGCTCTGCTACCTCCATTTCTTGAAAGGGATTTTGCCTCCCCAAAGAATTGATGGAAGAGTGTGCAGGAGAAGGAGCATCAGAATTCCATGATTATGAAGGAGGTGGAATTGGAGAGGGTGAAGGCTTGAAGGATGTGAGTGACCAGATAGAAAATGAAGAACAGGTATGTGGTGAACTGACTTTCCTCTTTGTGTGTTTCTTTCTTTATAGGTGGAATGAATTAGGAAAAAAAATATTTTTTGCTAGTCTCACAGGAAAACTGATGACTGCACCATAGATTACTGTCTATCCATTTGAAGAAAAACAAATAAGCTTTTTGATATTGGAGTTCAATCTCAGTGGTTTTGGAAGTCCATTTAGGAGCATTTTTTTTCTTGGACTTGGTTGTTTAAATTATGGAAATCCTTTACCTAGCTGTGTGGCCTTGAGCAAGTCACTTAACCTTGCCTTGCCAAAAAATATCCCCAAAACAAAAAAAAGTGGAAATAGTCAGTCTAAAGGAAGTTGTGGTAGAAAATGTTTAGTATAATCTACTATATATAATATATACATGCATATTATAGATATAATAATCTTATATAATCATAATCCAAAAGAGACAGAAGTACTCTATTGGCATGAAACTTTCTGTTACTAAAAGGTTTTTACTAAAGAAACATTTATTTTTTTCTATTCTGGATTTTCCCCTTCTTGGAATTAAGACTTCAATGTAGAAAAAGTTTTCAAATACTTTGGACTAAACTCTTTTGGGGGGCAAGGCAATGGGGTTAAATGACTTGATCAAGGTCACACAACTAGGTAATCATTAAGTGTCTGAGGTTGGATTTGAACTCAGGTCCTCCTGATTCCTCTGCACCACCTAGCTGCCCCTGGACTAAGTAAGCTCTTTATCTTCACTTAAGCAAGTATCTGAATTGATGAATATTTAGTAGTACATAAACCACATATGGGTGTTTACCATGGATGACGCACAGGTATGTAAAGAAATTGAAATTACTTTTTTTTAACAGTTTGTGACCAGACTCTGAGAGATACTGTCAAGCTTAAAATTAGGAAGACCTGTTTTATTAATTTTATTAGTTATTAGCTATTTGATTAAAGACAAGCTGCTTAAACTCTGAATACTCCAGGCAACTTTACATGAGTTGCTATTATGTAATGATGAAGAGAGTTTCCAAAAGTGCTGAAATCACCAGTCTGTTCTCATCCATGTCTGCCCCCTAAAAAAATAAAAGAAAAAATACTCTTGTAGGCTAAAGTGCAGCTTTTCCTGTTTTTATTAGGTCTGAGCTCAGAATGGATTTTTCATTTTTAAATAAAATTTCATTGTATTGAAATATTGTAAAAAAAAAATAGGTAGCAATCTGATTTATCCTTAAAGTAGTAGTTTTGCCAGATGTTGCTCCAATCCTATTCATATTTGTGAGGGAAATTTTTTCTGAGGTTGGCAAAAAGTGTTTTATGTGATTGAATTTGGAATTTAAATTTCAAGTAATGGTAAAGCAAAATTAAATAATGTTGTTCATCAGTGTCTTTAAAAATATTACTTGATATAGGTAGAGGATAATCATCAAAAAGGTCAAGAAAAAGAGAAAGAGGACCCAGACTCAAAACCTGATATTAAAGGAGAAGATAATGCCATTGAAATGACAGAGGACTTTGATGGGAAAATGCATGATGGAGAACTGGAAAATCAAGGTTTGGCACTTTGGACTAATGTGGATCATGTATCACCTTATTCTTATGGGAAAAATGATAAACTACAATACAAGAAGCTCCATGATTTCAGTAATCTCATCTGTTAGAACAAGTTGGTCCATAACAATGTGGAGACTGTTTGAATTATATAGTTGATTCAAGAACATTTAGTTTAAAGCATGTGTTATCCTTCTCTTGACAAAGACAAAAATTTCTAATTTCTAATTGATTTCAAAGATGACTCCTTTCCCTAGTTGACTCATATATTTGGTTACAAGTTGACTTCTTTAGTTTCAGAGGGCCTCTGCTGTAACTGTCATTTCCCAAAGCCTTGCACAAGTCAGCAAGGGGACTACTGATGACAAAGCACAGGGTATTGTGGTACAGATTATAGTGAGGTTAAGTACTGGCTAAAAAGAAAATAGCTTGAGAATGGGGTTGGAGAATGAATCCAGCTCTGGCAGAAGTTACTAAGATTGTGGCCTCATAGCACTAAAGCTTAGAGGAAACGTTGTCACCTAATACAAATACTTCATCTTACAAATGAGGAAATTGAGGACTAGAGAGAATATAAAAGGCCTTGCACAAAGTTGTCCAACTATAGTAGATAGAATTAGGACCAGAACCCAATTCTTCTGATTATTTCACTGATCTCTCCACCATACCAGTGGATTAGTTTAAGGCTTTGTGTAAATGGAGCCCATTGCTTAGCTATTAGACACCTCTTCTAAATCTTCTTTATCTATTATAAAGAAGTTCTTGCTTTTACATGACCAGGATGACTGTTTTCTTGTTTGAATTTCTCTGGGTATCAGGATATGTCTTATTAAGCTGAATGCCTCTCTTTCAGAAGAGGATGATGAAAAATCTGATAATGAAAATGAAGAACTGGATAAACAAATGGGAGATCTCAATGGCGAGGAAGCTGAAAAACTAGATGAAAGACTTTGGGGTGATGATGATGATGATGATGATGATGATGATGATGATGATGATGACAATAAGGCAGAAGAAACTGGACCAGGAATGGATGAGGTAATTTTGTTTGAAAGGGGTGGGAGGGGAGAAGTAAAGTTTCAGGTTCATACTTTAGTCAGTCTTATAGATCATTTAAGAGATAATTTTGGTACTATTAGTTTTTTTACAAACTTTTTTTCTTCTTTCCATGCTCTTTCCATTTCCCTTCCTTTCTTTTTCCTTCTTTGCTTCCCGTCTGCATTATTTATAAGTTTCATTGGTTACATGCAGTTTTTTAAAGTGAGATTGCTCTGTGGGTAAAGCTGTGGATTGCGAATTAAGTTTAGGAGAAAGGGAGAATAAATCTTTTGGTGGAATCTGTTGTTAGACAGATGGGAAAAAAAGACAAATTCTTCCAATTCTTCTGGTTATTGCAGATATATAAAATTATGGAGCTGGGAAGCTCTCAGAGCCATTTGATCCTTGCAGTGATGGGGTTTTTTGTAGATTTTTCAAGGCAATGGAGACAAGTGGCTTGCCCAAGGCCACACGGCTAGGTAATTAAGTGTCTGAGGTTGGATTTGAACCCAGGTGTTCCTGACTCCAAGGCCGGTGCTCTATCCACTGCACCACCTAACCACCTCCAATCCTTGCAATGATTTAGGATAATATTTGCAAATTTATTGCCTGAGCATGGCACTTTGCATATTATTCATACAAATACCACTCATGGTCCCCATGGGCTATCCATTTCTATATAGTAAGATTCAGAGAAAACTGCAAAGTCCAAACTAAATTTTTATGTAAGCAATTTCTAGGTTTGGGTGTGAGGATTTTGCATTCTGTACCCTTAACCCCATCTCACCTCTTATACACTAAGCCCATTACACATTTTCCCCAACCTCTTTTTCTATTAAGGAGGACTCTGAACTTGTTGCAAAGGATGACACTGTGGATGCAGGCAAACAGAACAAAGAACAAAAGCAGCCAGGCAAACAGGAAGAAGAGGTAGATGGAGAGGCCAATGATGATGGACAAGGCAAAGAAAAAATTCATGAACAAATAGATGAGGTAATAATAATTTCAAATTAAGTCCTAGATATAGTGGCAATTAATTGCAGTTTTAGACAACTTGATGAAAACTTCTTCCTGACGCTAAGACTTTTTTAGGGAAGAAACCTGCTCCCTTATGTTCAAATATCCTAGAGGATATGGCAGTCACATTTCTGAGGAACAGGGAATAAGTTGCTTGGGGGAGGGGGGAGGGAAGGAAGGGGTGATTAAAATGCCCCTCCCATCTATGCCTCCTAGTCCTTAGGATTTCTTAAGAAAATATGTTTCACTGAGAATTGTTGGCAGTATAAACATGAATTTTAGAAAAAGACATTAAATAGATAACTAATGTACAAACTTGCCACTCTGTAATCGGTGAAGGATCCTCTCCTCAACTACATGTGCCCCTTTCCATACTTGAGCTATCATTTTAGTTAACATGTAAAAGCAATGTCCAAAATGGGTATTTAATAGTATATTTAACTGCCTTCATAAGGGTAAGAATATCCATGAACATGAAACCTTGTTAGTGCTTTGGTATTAAAAACTAAAATAATTTCTTTGTGGTTGGTCATTGAAGACCTACACAGAGATTTTTTTTGTTCTTTTTTTTGGGGGTGGGGGTCTTATTTGGATTTTTGCACGGCAAAGTGACTTGCCAAAGGTCACACAGTTAAGTAAGTATGAAGTGTTCTGAGATCAGATTTGAACTCAGGTTCTCCTGACTCCAGGGCTGCTGCTCTATCCCTGCACGACCTAGCTGCCCTTACACAGAGTTTTGAATGACAGCATGACTGTTAAAAATCTTTGCTTGCAATGATGAAGTGAATACACTGATACAGCAGGCTCTTCTAAGAGAATATCTGAGCTCCATGAATGAGTCTTTTATGAAAGCACAATGCTTTAAAGAATCTGTTCAATCATTTATTTGTTTGTTTATTTTTTCACATTTATTAAGTACCTACTATATTCCAGATATTCTTCTAAAGGAAATAGCCCTCTTTCTCTAAGAGCTTACATTATTTTTGTTTGTTTTTTTAGTTTTGGGTTTTTGGAAGGCAATGGGGTTAGGTGACTTGCCAAAGGTCGTCACACAGCCAGTAATTATTATTAAGTGTCTGAAATCCAGATTTGAACTCAGGTCCTCTTGACTACAGGGCTGGTGCTCTGTCCACTGGGCCACTTAGCTGCCCCAAGAGCTTACATTCTAATGTAATAATATACATAAAGAGATTTCTTCCGACATTGTTCTCTTTGTTCTGCTCTTTCCTTTGGCTACTAGAGGGAATATGATGAAAATGAAGTGGATCCTTATCATGGCAACCAAGAAAAGCAACCTGAACCAGAGCCTCTGGATCTTCCTGATGACCTGAACCTTGATGGTGGAGAAAATAGTGATGAGGAGGATAATGCTGAAGAAGGAGGTATAGGGAGCAGCTAGGTGGCACAGTGGATAGGTCACTGGCCCTGGAGTCAGGAGTACCTGAATTCAAATCTGGCCTCAGACACTTAATAATACCTAGCTGTGTGGCCTTGGGCAAGCCACTTAACCCCATTACCTTGCAAAAACCTTTAAAAAAAAAGGAGGTATGAATAGAATAAACTGCTTTAGTGGTTGGGACATGCTAAAAAAAAGTTGAGAAATATATTTTACTTTCTCAACAAAAACCCTGTAAATTGAACAAAAAGAAACGTCATAAGAGTTGGAAAATGGAATGGAGATCAGGCCAGATGGAAAGCATTTGATGAATCAATTTGAACTTGTCAGTGTTTACTCATTTTTCCCCATTGTATTCCTATGTAAAAGTAGTCTATATGATAGTAGAATATATTAGAGAATATAGTATAGCCTATATGTAAGTAAACTCATTAAGTGGCTTGTATTTCTTAAATCTTTTTGTTATTTCACACTCTTGTATTTTTGTTCCTTCTAATCACTTCATATCTTTTTCTTATCTCTTCTTATAACATATGTTTGTGTTCTTTTTCTCCCTCCCCTTATTTTTCTTTCTCAATTCATTTTCATGCACCTGAACCCACAGTATGGTAATCTAGAATGAATACTTTCTCTCTCTGTATATTCAATATATACTGATAAAACCTAGCAACAACCATATATGCTGTAGATACGTAATTACATGTAGATACATAGTTGTAGGCTGTCATTGTAGAAAGGGACCTTACAGATCATCTCCATCTTCCTCATTTTAAAGATAGGGGAAAAAATCCCTAGAGTTGGGGATTTGAACTCGCATCTTGCAAATTTCTGTGCTTTTTCCACCACACATCCTTGGTTTATCTCTTTGTTCTGTGTCTCCTTCAGTAGTAGCCTTAAGTAGGCATAACCCTACTCATCTCCAAAGTAACGTGAAATTTAATAAGATTATTTGCCATCTAAAACTGCAAATTTTTGAATAGAAAAGTTGTCCTGACATTTAACTCTCTCTCTAGATGAATTTGCCCAGGGAATGAGAAAGCAATATTCTGTTGGAGGTCCTTTTAGAAAGACTAAATGAAAGTTATCACAGCATTTCAAATAAATAGGGATAACTTCCATTTGAATTCTATGTGATAAGTTCTATGTCCAATGAAGAACTTGCAGTTCTTTTATTCCCAAGGTTGATATTGAAATGATACTGGAGACATTTAAGCTAGGTTATTTCCTCTGTGTTCCTGAACCTTCTTTTCAAAGTGGATTTCTGAAAGTCATCCTTCCCTTTACTTTTTCACTCTTCTCTTTCCAGAAGCAAATCCTCTTGAAATAGATGAGAAGCCAGTGGACTCAGAAGAAGCTGGTCATGAAGCTGAGGAGGAAGACCAAGGTGAGGAGGTTCAGGATCAAGATATGCCTGAAGAAGGAACATCTGAAGATAAGAACATGGAGGAGGAGAAAGAGTTAGAGGCAGGAACTGATGATCAAGAGAACGATAATGTTGAAAGCTTTGAGGAGAATGCAGCTGGCGAAGAGCAACAACACCAGGAGGATGAGAACAAAGAGGCCAGCAAGGAAGCCAGTGAGGAGAGTGGAGTCCCCACTAGAGAAGGCCTCCTGCCTCAGGTCAGATGTGATAACAGTGAATTATTTCCTTTTTGTTGCAATATTTATTGAGTGGCAGGGTTAGGAAAAACAACCTTACTCACACTTGAGATATATTTAGTAGTTTAGCTTCTGCTTGTCAGGCAGCATAGAGCAGTAAAAAGAGAACTGGATTTAAGATCAAAGGATCTAGGTTTGAAATCCTGATCCTGTTCAGTAAGCATAGGACAGCAAATAATGACACAACATTTTTCTACCATGTAAAATGATGGGGTTAGACTAAATGATCTTTGAAGTGACTTTCAATCTGCTTAGGTGTTGTCCAGCTGAGGACTTGAGGAAGACCCTCCCATAGTCAGTCACTTTTGTGATGTGGCTATAGCCTATTTCATGGTTTTTGTGATTTCCCTTATATTGCCTCCTCTTACAGTGTTAATTATTATATTCACTTTGATCCCAGGAAGAGGAAGAAAAGGAAATTCCAGAAGTGGATGAGGAGGTGCCTGAAGCCATGGAGAGAAAGGAACATGAATCCTGTGGACAGACAGGAGAGGAGAACCTTCAAAGTGAAATTGCTCTTGAGTTAGCTGGGGCTGCCTCAGAGAAGGACCAAGCTAAAGAGGTGATTAGAAGTTTCATTTAACAAATAAAGCCTTGTCTTATTTGAGGTTAACTCCCATATCATCTGATCTCACTACCCTCTCCTCCATTTAAAGGAGTCTTAGTAGTGATTGGTGTGTGTGTGTGTGTGTGTGTGTGTGTGTGTGTGTGTATGTGTGTGTATTTTATAAGTTGCTAGAGTTAGTGGCTTGATGGTTTTGAAGGAACAACTTAGTTTTTTTAAAAATAATTCCCAAGGAGAGAAATTAAAATTGGCCTTCCTACCTGTGATATGTAGCATTTACCTTGTTTTTTGGTTGGTGAACAATTTTAAAAACACTTTTTAACTTAAAATTTTATATCCTGGATCATGAAAGTAATGTTCTTATACAGTGACTGTATAGTGGGTCTGTAAGGTCAATGAATATTAAATTGGTTATTATCTACTAAAATAAATTGTTGATGAGTTCTTGCCTTAGTCCTTTTTGGCTTTGGATTTTCAGGAACATGGAAATGGTACTGCAGATGCAAGGCAAGCAGAAGGTCATGAGTCCAAGCTGATGTCTCAGTTGGCTTCTCAGAAGCAGAGCAAGAAAAATACACAGGTCATTTTCAGTTTTTTTCCCCTCAACTGGTGTGCATGCTATAGAGAATAGAATTTATAAACAAGACTACCTGTATACCTATTTGTCTTTCCTCCCTTCTCTTCTGGTTCCCGTCCATAAATACTGTATTGGAAAAAACTGAAACTGCTTTCCCTAATGGGTCTACCTTTCTGAGACTTCTTCCCTTGAAGCATCATAGTTGAGGCAGAAACCAGTGCCATATTAGCTCTGTTTCTTCTCCACAAGTACCTATCACACTGTTTTACACTTTGGCACATGGTGTTGCCCTTTTAGACCTCTGGTTTTGTTGACATAAGAACTCTTTCCACTGACACAATTCACAGCCTGTTGATGATCTCTGATAGTAACTATGGCCATAAAAATGAGTTACCTGATGGTTAACTTGATATTGAGTGTTTCTGGATCAGCTAGACTTATGTTCTGATAAGAGATGTACAGTCATTCTCCAGACCTGTATTATGTTAGGCTTGTCTTGGTGCTTATTGAATGAATGAATGCTAGCTTGAGACAGTCCCTAAAATTTCCATTTGTTAGGTGCCCTGGTGGACAATGAAAATCACAGACCTTGTTCCCAAGGTGCTTAGCAAAACCAGTCATCATGTTTTCATATGTTCAAGAGGTCTTTTCCCCCAGTTTCTATTTTATTTTTAATTTATAGAATAAAGCAAACATTTCCATAACATAATACAATGAAGAAGGTGCATTTGAAACTGTAAATTTACTATGCACAGCTTTTTATTCCTTTCAAGTATCTAACAAAAATATGTCAATTTCTTTTTTTCCACTTCCCTCCCACTCTAGAGAGGAGGTCTGTCATTAGACGTAAATAGGTGTATGTGTGTGTGTGTGTATAATATATATGTGTATAAGTAAAATTATTCTATTCATACTTTTAATTCTTTTGATGAATATAGACTCTTTATAAATTATATATATTAATAGTAGACAATAACTATCATTTAGTCTTTCTTAAAGCAATATCACCATTACTATATTCAGTGTTGTCTTGGTTCTGCTCATTGAGCTCATCATTTCTTATAACACAATTGTATTCCAACACATATACTACAACTTGTTCAACCATTTCCCAGTTGATGGGCATTTCTGCAGCTGCTAGTTCTTTGCTCCCTTGCAGAGATTTGCTATAAATATTTAAGAACATATAGCTTCTTTTCCTTTTTTTTTTTTTCCAAGTCATATTTGGAAATACACCAAGTAGTGATATGGCTGGTCAAAGGGTACTTATGTAGTTTACTCTTTGAGCATAATTCCAGATTGTCTCTAAAATGATCGGATCAGTTCCCATTTCTACCAAGAATGAATTCATGTCCCAGTTTTTCCACATATATTTTTTTTAATTTTAGAAAGGTTTTATTTATTTTGAGTTTTACAATTTTTCCCCCCATCTTGCTTCCCTACAGAAGGCAGTTTGTTAGCCTTTACGTCATTCTCATAGTATGCATTGCTCTAAGTTGGATGTGATGAGAGAGAAATCATATCCTTAAGGAATAACCATATAGTATGCAATAGATATAGCAGAATCACATAATAAGATAACTTTTTTTTTTAACTAAAGATAATAGCCTTTGGTCTTTGTTCAAACTCCACAATTCTTTCTCAGGATACAGATGGCTTTCCACATATTTTCCAACATTTGTCACTTTCCCCTTTTATCCTTTTAGCAAAATTTAAGTTTAAAAAAAATCTCAGTTGTTTTAATATGCATTCCTCTAATCAGAGGAATCAGTAATTACTAATTACTAATCAGTAATGATTTAAGAGAATTTTTTCATATATTGCTTTGATTTCTTCATTGAAAACTGCCTGTTCGTATTTATTTATCCACATTTATCCACAGAGTTTTAAAAGAAAGCCTGGCCAGGCTGATAACGAGCGTTCCATGGGAGATCATAGTGAGCATGTGCATAAGCGGCTAAGAACAATGGAATCCACTGGCTCCTTGGAGCAAGAAGCAGCCCAGCCCCAAGCAAAAGTGGAAGAAGCTGATGCATTTGAACATGTTAAGCAGGGCAACGAATCCTATGATGCACAGACCTATGGTATAGTATCTCTGGGTACCAACAGAGCAGTTATGACCTTGGTTGTTGTTAGATATCTCTTTGATGAATCTGTGCAGTTTCCTTATTAATCTATCTTATTTTTAAATTTGGAGTTAAGGGAGAAAATGGTTTATGAATAAAAAAAATCTGCAGAAGTATTCTTTGAAGAAATTCTAAGGTGAATTGTATATTGCATTAAAGGCTGAAGATTTTTTATACCTAATGGCTTTTAAAAATGCTTTTTGTCATTTGAAAACAATCTCATTTAACATACTATGTTTCCATATTAATTAACTTCCAATAGTTTGTGCTTATAGTTCATTTAAGGATGGCATCTGCTGTATCAAGAGCCGTTACCTTTTGGGGGGGGGCAGTAAACTTAAAATAGATATTTTTCTGAGTGAAAAGGAGCAGCAGAATGGAGTAATGAATTAATTCTAGCATCAGGATTCCAACTTGCACTCCCTTCACTCCCTTCTCCTGGAGGTCACTACCTGACCTCTCTATGTAGCCATCTGTGTACATTGTAATAGCTACCTGAGGAGAATAGCCTAATAAAAAGAGTTTATGTTTCTATAGCACTTTAAGACTAACATGCCATTTTTCTCATAATAATCTTATTAAAGTAGATAAAGTATTATCCCCATGTTACAGATAAGGGAACCTGAGACTCAGAACAGTTAAATAAATTGGCCAAGATCAGTCAGCTTAGTCCATAGCCAAGAGTCCAGCTTCAAATTTAGATTCAGATTCCAAATTCAGTGTTCTTGATGCAGAATCCACCTGTTCTATGGACTGACTAGTATTTATTTGGTGCATATATTTCCATAGTGCTGAAATTCACTTATTTGCACATCTGTAGAAAATAGTGGGGGATTGTTGCTATCCCTGTACAACAACAGAGGTCTCTGAGTCAGGTGTTTCCCATAGCTTACATATAGTGGCACTAATAAATCTGGGAAATTAGAAATTAGAGCAATATCATGGTTCACCTTTACTTTCCCTTCAGTGATCTGGGTGAATTTTTGTACTTTGACTATAGATGTAGCCAGCCAGGAACAGCAACAGTCTGCTCATCCCCCTAGCAATGAGCAGGAAGAGAACTCAGAAGATGCCTCTATGGAAATAGACGAACAACAAGAGGATCTCAAAACAGTAGATACACAGGAGTTGAAGCCAAAAGAAGTTAAATCTAGTGACTTAGCATCCCAAGGTAAGTCTAACTCGTCTTCTGCTTCTTCTAAAATATATTCTGCTTTGTGTCTCATGTCTTTCGCCATAACTAGTTTGCACTTGTCCTAGTGATCAGAAGATTTGGTTGTCTGTAATTCTTCAGTGTATTGTAATTTTAGGTTTTGGTTTTGATAAACTGTTGAGTTTCCTTCTGATTTGATGGAGGGGGAAAAAAGCCATCTTTGAGAATAATGAAAATCTGACTTCTAACTTTGAAAGGAAGAATTTTCCAAAGCCCTGGACATATTTATTTTGTGCTTTTGCCAGAGTCATGGAGTTTGTGTAGTTTAAGGAAGACACGTGCATTTGATTTGATTCACTTGATCTCAAGCCAGTAACCTTCCATATGAAACCTGAAGCAAGTTAAATACTAAGAGCACCTTCACTAAAGAGCCAGAATTAGGTGCAGATTGTAGAGCCAGCCTGCAGTCATTTCAGCAGAAGACTTAGCTCTCACTTCTTGCTCTTTAAATAGGCAGAATCTTTCATTACTAAATACTTAAGACAATAGAGGGAGCAACACTTTGGACTAGGGGGAAGTGTTGCAGTTTAGAATACAAAAGGAAGTATTAGCCTTTAAAGACAATAAGGAAAGCCCCCTCTCTTCCAAGAGTAGTAGAAATGTAAGAACAGTATTATGTGGAGGTGAAGCTAGAAATTTTTGCATAAGCTAATACTAACTTGTCTCAGACTTGTTTATAAAATTGTTAAAATCTTTTAATGGAGTATTGGAAAATAGGAGTCAGTAAATGGTATTTTAAGGAGAAAGAAAAGATGTAATCCACTGTGCTAAAGGAATAGACTAGATTTAGATGGTAACATAGGATTTCATTGCTATATTTTCATGCAGTAGTAGGTGATGATGAGACTGACATGGAGACTCAACCAAACAAATCAGAAGAACACCAAGATCTAAGACCAGACAAATCACCTACCAAGATGGAAAATGAAAAGCAAGAGAGAAGCAGAGAGTCAACCATCCACATAGCACCCCAGTACCTCACAGCCTCGACTTTCCAGGTACTGATGTTCTTTGATAAATTTTTGATTTCCAAAGCTGCCAAAAGACTTTTAGAAATGATTTTCAGATTTAATCCAATGAATACCAGGTGCCAACTATGTATAAGCTACTGTGTGTAAGACACTGGGAACACAAATTTCCTCAAGGACATGTCCTCAAGTTTATCTTATCTCTAGTCATTTGAAAGGCATCTGATATTTTTGAGAAGGGAAATGACTTGATGTCAGACCCCTATATTATAAATGTAATTTGAAGAAAAAGATAAAAAGAAGGTAGAGACTATAATTATGAACATCAAATGGAGATTAGAGGGAAGAGGTGAGGATATTCTGACATAAGTAAAGGAGTAGCATATTAGTGGGGTGAAGGGAATGGGAAGATTGTGAGGAGCGAAACTGATCTAGGTAAATGGAAAGTAGAAGAGAAGGGAAGGAGACTGCATATTTTTCAGGACAGGATGGGTTTTGAATACCATTGAAACATCCATGCCTGATCATCAGCAGTTTGGAGATGTAGAAAGATTCAGAATGGATATGAGGAGTCATCTGCATAGAAGTAATTGAACCTATGTTGCCAACATCATCAAGAGAGAGATTAAAGATATGAGATCTCAGGGCAGAATCTTGTAATATATCACTTCTTAGTAGTTGTGTAATGGATGATGGTCCAGCAAAGAAGACTGAGAAAGAGCAGTTATATAGGTATTAGAAGGGGAGCCAAATGGAGCAGTGTTATGGAAGCCAGGGGAGCAGTGAGTAATGAGAAAGGGTGGTAGTGGACAGTGTAAAAAAAGTTGCTGAGCATTCAGTTAGAATTGGACAATGAAGTTAAAAACCTTGGACAACTTTGAGAGAGTACTTCAACTGAGCAGTAGTGAAGAATCTATGGAAGATTAGAGAGTAGAGATGAGAGGGAATGGATTTTTGAAGGTTAGAGGGTCAGGCATTGCTAGAGTCTTTGTCATGGAAAGGCCTACTTCTTCCTCAGTCTTAAGCAAAAGAGGAGGAAATAGGATATGATATTGAGGAGTTTTACTGTATTTTAGGGAGAATGGAAAACTCATAGCAAATAATCTCTTTTCTCAACATATTAGGAGGCAAAGACCTATGCTGAAGAGGAAGAAAGTTTAAGGAAAAATGAGGAGGTTTAAAGTAGTCATTGTGGAATGTGTGCTGGGGAAGCCAATAGGGAAGAATAAAAGAATTGTTGTCCAGCAGGGCAGGCTCAACTGAAATACATTCACAGAAGACTCAGTCATTGGGCTGATGACTTTGAGAAAGAAAACAGTTGTGAGGAAAATCCAGAGTTAGGGGTTGGCAGGGCAGCAAGAGTAATAGGATAAAGGAGTAGAGGATTCAATGCTTTAATCCTCTAGTGGAACTGACCAACTCAAAGAATCAAGACTGGAAAAAAAAAGCCAGAATGAGGGTAATAGACTGAGGAAGAGGGAGGAGGATTAGAGGGACTGGGCTGGAAATTACAGTGAAGAGAAGGAATAGATTTAGGAGGTTGGGAGAAAAAAAGATCAGTGAGAGGGAAAAAGAGGACATTAATGAAAACATTAATTTCAGGAATTAAAGATCATAGTGGACTTGTTCTGTGTAATGCCAAGATCCAGGATGTAGGGCATGGAAGAACTGAATAGGCCAAAGTAAGGGACATTAACATATATATTGAGTGTCCTGACATAAGGGCAAGGATTAGGCTGAAGGGAAAGATTGAGAAGTTATTCAATTCTAAGAGAAAGGATGGCAGATATCAAAAGAGTAGGTTTCAGACTGATTGTGATTGAGTAGCAGTGATTGCTCTCTCCCTAGGACATTACAGAATATGAAGAGCAAGGGAACACTTGACGAACACTTGACACTGTCTTCAGGATTTTCTAAAATATTTTATATTCAAGACTTTTTCTGGGTTAACCTCTAGTCATTTTTGAAAATAATATTAAAGTGAAAGATAATGTTCTCCTCAGATCATTTCATATCATCTATGACTCTGAGGTATAAAGGAATAGCAAAACAGGGCTCTTACTCTCATTCCTCATAGGACAGAACAGGAAGGTAGCCCTTACTTAACCATGGTAGTGACCAGTTTGGCTTAAAATCCCATTTTACTGTCCTTATCACTATTTAGCTATTGATACATTGGGTTTGCTTGCTGACATATTTGACTAATGACCTATTTGTAGAAAAGGTCAACTGCTATTTTGGTTTTTCTTTTTTACTTAAAAATTCATGTAATTTATGCTAAATTCTGATTTAGACATGAAGTAAAAAAAAAAAGAACGGTGGAGAGTAGCGCTCAGAATGCTATTGAATTTGGAAGGCATCTTGAAGGTCATCTAGCTCAATTTCACATTGTCTTCTAATCATGAAGTTCAATTAAGTCTGTGAAATATAATGTGATTTAGTTTCCTTTGGGAAAGATTGAAGTAGAGGTGTCCCATGTCAGGAGCTGTTCCTGACAGGACTAATTTCTGGCTTTTTCTTAGCACATTGTCAAAGATGTTGGGGAGCTAAGGCAAGAACTGGAAAGACAACTTGAAGCATGGCAGAAACAAGAGCCTGGTCACCTGGATGAAGTGAGTGATCTCTTCACATTGATTTTAGGCAAGCACCTGGTTATTGATATGAAATCCTAATATTTCAAAGGGTCATCAGTTTAAAGCTAGAAGAGTTTTTACAGGTGAAAGTATGAAAGATATTTATTAAACTTAATGCCAAGTCCTGGGGACACAAGCAGAAAATCAAGAGAGTTACTGCTTTCAAGCAGTTCACCTTTTAATTGGGAAAAACAGCATCAAAAAGGGTTTCAAAGCAAGATGGATGATGACAGAGTCTAGGGATCTTAATGGTTCCTTGACCCAAGATGGTAGTTTTTCAGAGACACGGGGAGGACACCCTGTGGCAGGGTAGCCAGAAAAGACTAGAGTCTTCCATCTTAATGGGAAATTTTTTGTGACCCGGTTTTCTCTGCCCAGTGAGGGGACATTATATGTAAGAGGTCACACAGTTTATAGTGGTAGAGCCTGGTTTGGAAATTTAGTTCTTCTGACTCTAAATCCATAGATTTTTCCACAGTGTTGTTTTCCATTGGTGGTTCTTTTAAGAAATCTCAACATGGATCAGTTGTTTTAAAGACCTAGAAAAAACTTCAGGGGCGGCTAGGTAGCACAGTGAATAGAGCCCCGGCCTTGGAGTCAGGAGTACCTGGGTTCAAATCCGACCTCAGACACTTAATAATTACCTAGCTGTGTGGCCTTGGGTGAGCCACTTAACCCCATTGCCTTGAAAAATCTTTTAAAAAAAAAACCAACAAAAAACTTCATAATTTCTATTAACTAGTAATCAGGAAAAATAATGACATGAAGAATTGAAACTTTAAAAGTTTCGTTTTATCCAATTATTTAAACCCTTTTCTCCATTAAACTTTTTATTTGAATGAAGAGAGAAAGCAAAATGGATTTGTTCAGACTGCATTGATTTCCCTTGCCTTTGATGGAAACGTATGAAGCATGCAAGTGGTCAAAAGGCAGTGGTGTCTTCTTGGGGGGGAGAAAGAGGAAGTAAATGGCCACCTATTGGTGATGCTCTTTATTCATGGGGGGGGGTTGTCATTATTAATGATTTTTTCTAAGTGTCCTTCATTATAACCATGCACATGCATATACTAATATACTGAGTTTATTATTAGCAGAAAAAGCATGTTGATTGGGTGGCCAGAGAACTAATTTACATGGTTAGTTCCTGAAGGTACTCTTGTTTTTGCTTGTCAGCTTCACTATTGGAAGCATGCCCATTAAGAAATAGTTGGCTTTTCTATTATCAACAACCATCTACTTAAAAAAAAAAGGACTCTTTCATCTAAAGCAGATTTTCCTGCTTTTAGATATATGAATAACCTAGTAGCTCCTAGTATAGGGTTTTTCCTTCCCTCATTCACAATTGAGGAGTCACATATTCTTCATGGAATAGAACATTTGAGATGAGGAGAGTAGGGTATAGTGATTAAGTAGAACAGAGCAAATTAGAGATTGCTATATAGGGCACTTTTTGTTAAGTTTCTTTCCAGGTGCATTCATGATTTATTCTCATATAATGAGGATTTCTCTATTCTTTATCCCAGGAGAAGAGAGCAGCTGAGATGTGGCAGCAATACCTTGTCTTGACTGCTCCTCTGTCACAGCAGCTCTGTGAGCAACTTCGACTTATCCTAGAGCCCACTCAAGCAGCCAAACTCAAGTAAGTAGTCCATATGCAGACTTAAAAGTACATACTAGTTATGGGGAAAGAATATACCATCATTTTGCTGATGTTCTGAATTTATTTTCATGTGACTTCGAGTAGTTTATAATTTGGATTCCATGTTATTTGTGCTAGAAATTTTGTTTGATATTCTTGGATTTCATCCATTAACCTCTATTTAAAAACATGAGCTAATGTTTGCCATAGTTCTACTATTCATGTAAGAGAGAGTTGTTGATTTTTGGGGTATCCAGTCATTAACCAGGGAAGTCTAGATCCAGGAAAAAAGGATCTTTGAATGTTTTTTCTTTTGATTTTGTATCTACTTTTCAATTCTCCACCCATTCTTTTAAATCAAATTAAATCAAACAAGTTAAGTTTTATTTTTATAAACTATTTTTTATATAAAATTTTATTTTTAAGAAATTCATTTTATGTTTGCACTCTATCCATTTAGATTTTTATCTGTTGATCAATATCATATAAATCTTTCAGTCTCATTTGATGATGCCTTTTATTGCTTTCAGGTGTCTTGACTGTTGGGTTTGATTTTTAAGGTTTTGTTATTTTAAAAAAATATCAAATCAAGTGATGTACTAATATAGTTAATATGTTCATATCATTCCTCCCATAAATTCACAGAGGAGATTATCGAACAGGGAAACGATTGAACATGCGGAAGGTCATTCCATATATTGCTAGTCAGTTTCGGAAGGACAAAATTTGGCTTCGACGGACCAAGCCCAGCAAACGCCAGTATCAGATTTGCTTGGCCATTGATGATTCCTCTAGCATGGTAGACAACCACACAAAACAGGTAAAGAGGAACAATAATAAGAGAATTTGCATGATGAGGAGCAGGAGTGATAATATTAAACAATGCTATTAATCACCTATCTAGTCAGTTTGGATCTAAACAGGTTCTGCTTTGCATAGTACACATAAGACAGATTGTCTTTGAAGCATAGTAATAGCACAAAAAGTTGTAAATGCTTCCACAATTTTTTGGTCAGAGATTAGTAAGCTGTACCCCAAACTTTTATGTGTCTCATTGGAATACTCTTAAGTAAATAGAATGAAATGAAGCTGGAGAACAGTGTTCTAGCTCTGTTGTTAGAGAAAAATAATCACACTTGCATGATAGTAATTGTATTAGGTACTATAAAACAAAAATAACACCAAACATACAGGCACATATATACTCTTTTATGGGGAAAACTGACATTTATTCATCTTAGGCCTTTTACAATAAGATCAGTTGTTTAAGTATCCAGAGCTGAAATAGTTGAATCACTAGAATTTTAATCAGTATTGATTAAAAAGTTGCAGTATAACGCCAAGATACATGACTACATTCTGTAGGGTTTGTTTTTTTTTTAACTGTACTTGGCTCTTAAATTAGCTTTGATAAGGACCTGCCCATGCAGAAGAGCTCATTCTTCCCTGTAGTCAAAAAATGAACATCTTTTTTAGGTTACCTCCTTGGAGACTGTATCTTAGGTAAGTGCTAATGTAGAGATGGTGCTGTAGACCCAACTTCAAATCTCGGCCTCAGACACTTAATAGCTCTGTATATCCCATGGGCAAGTTGCTTAGTTTTTATTTGCCTCAGTTCATTCTACCTCTTAAGGTTATTATGAGGATCAAATAAGAGGCTATTTGTCAAGCCCTTAACACAGTATCTGGCACACAGAAGGCACTTAATCAATGTGTGCTTCTGGGGCAGCTAGGTGGCATAGTGGCTAGAGCTCCAGCCCTGGATTCAGGAGGACCTGAGTTCAAATCCGACCTCAGACACTTAATGATTACCTAACTGTGACCTTGGGCAAGTTACTTAACTACATTGCCTTGCAGAAAAAACTAAAAAATAAAATGCTTGCTTCCTTTTTACAGCTTGCTTATGAATCCTTGGCTGTGATTGGAAATGCTCTGACCCTTTTGGAAGTGGGTCAGATTGCTGTATACAGGTAAGGATGCTATTTCATTATAGGGAGATGAATTGAAGTTTGGGTTTTTAAATCATATACCAAAAATATGACTTTTTTTTCCCCCCCTTCAAGCTTTGGGGAAACTATTCAGCTGCTACATCCATTCCATGAACAGTTTACTGATCAGTCAGGAACCCGGATACTGCAGCTCTGTAAATTCCAGCAAAAGAAAACTAAGATTGCTCAGGTATGGAGGAAAAGTGCAAGTGTTATCTTGAAAATCTTATTTTATAAAGTCCAAATGACTCCATCAGATAGGATGAGGATCAAGTGTCACTACAGTTCCAGGTTTTGGAGACATAAAAGTCCATGGGTCTTTTGCTATTTTTGTAAAGCAGTCCAGCAGTTCCTGTGGAGAAGACAACTCTGTCTTCTGAGTTTTTCAGAATTCTGTCTTTGGATTTCTAAATTTCTTTGTTATTATGTTGGGAGTGTTTTCTTGTTGAGTCATCCAAATTCACTGTTCCTTTTGGAAGTTATGGGGAAACTTGTCTTCATACCTGGATTATCCTTTTCAGAACACAAGTATTATTTCTTAGCATTTATCTTGGTCAGGTCTGGGCAGTTCAGTATCCCAGTGATGCCACAATGCAGCTTCTGTAGCTTTCTAGACTTTCCCTAGTGGAAGGTTCATCATTTGTAGTTAAGAAATATAGACCCTTTAGGTGAGCAAGTGTTCTATGTACATTAGGACAAGAAATGAAAAACAAAGATTTTTTTGTTTCCTATTCTTTTAGTTTTTAGAATCATCAGCAAGTATGTTCACTGCTGCACAGCAACTCTCTCAACGTATCAGTTCAGGTGAGCCCAGTTTTGTCCTTTTTGGTAGAAAACTGGTTACGCACTTATTCCACATTTTCTACATATTTGCCACACACAGAAAACAAACCTGTCACTACATCTGCATGTCTGCACCTCTGGAAAGCTTTTATTAAAATGGGTGAATTGGTACTTTCCTACATGTGAGTATAAAGTCAGATTTCCATAATAATGGAGCAATACTTGTGAGCCTAATCTATAATCAGCTACCACCCACATGCTCAGTGCTCATTCTCACTGTCTCGTCTGGCAGTCCAAGACCCTTGGGATTCTACTGGTAGGTAGAGATTGTGGATAATTTCACTGCAAATAAAGCTGCAAGGTTTTTCATCAATTTCAGAAGGACTATAATTCTTCTATTACAGTGCTTTATTTTCTGAATTTTTTCTATTGTGATAATATTAGCCCAGTTTCTAAATGTTGCCAGGTTTTTTCCTAATATGGGTAATTTAGTTATTAAAAATGATTAGTTTTGTTCCTTCTATGTACCTCCTGATATTTAGAAACAGCACAGCTGCTTCTCATAGTCTCTGATGGCCGAGGCCTTTTCTTGGAGGGTAAAGACCGAGTCACAGCAGCAGTTCAGACTGCCCGAAGCGCAAACATTTTTGTCATCTTTGTCATATTGGATAACCCCAATTCTCGGGTGAGTGCTAGTGGGAATGTTTGACAAATTTTTCCTGTGACTTTAATATCATAAACACAATACTTATTGATCCCTGTAAAGTAGATTGCAATTTTTACCCCTTCATTTAAAACTGAATTTATATTGTATGCTAGATTAGAAGACTAAAGTGGATTTACCCCTGAAAGTGTTCATTGCCCTTTTCTTCATTTACTAGCATTAATATATTTATGATATATCTAATGACAGTATCAAATACTCTGTTAAAATATTTACCCAAAGTATGATTTTTTTTCACACACTGTGTATCCAAATAAGATTGTACTCAAATGTATGGCTGGCATTTTATTAGTTAAAAGAAATACATTTTCAAAAAATTAAGAATTTAAAGTGACTTTGCCATGAAATAGGAAGTTTCTCTTTCATCTTAAGTGACTTTAACTGGAAAAAGACCACTACATTTGGTGATTAGCAGGCCATTGTTGGCCATTGAGTAGTGTTAGGTATAATTTTTTTCCCAGAACTTCATTAGCTAGCTATGAGGAGAAGAGAGTTGGGAGAACAATTGTGTAAAATATAAGGGTGAATTTGATGCTTTTTTTTAGGATTTCAGGGGTCAAAACATGTAAGTAGGGGCAGCTAGGTGGAGTAGTGGATAAAGCACCGGCCCTGGAGTCAGGAGTACCTGGGTTCAAATCTGGTCTCAGACACTTAATAATTACCTAGCTGTGTGGCCTTGGGCAAGCCACTTTTTTGGCAAGCCCATTTGCCTTGCCAAAAAACAAAAAAAATATATATAAGTAGATGGAAAGAAGCTAGAGGAAAGAAAGATAGTAAAGATGCATTAGATTAGAGGGGTTGACAGTGGGTTTGATAGAGGGTGAAACAATTGACTCCAAGGGTATGGGACCCATAACGAATGTTAGAATGAGCAATGGTGTCAAGACATTTTGAATAATAGAAAACTTGTTCATATCAGATCGTCTTTTGACTTCTTAGTGAAAGGGGTAAGAGAAAAGAAAGTATTTGGAACAGTTGATTAGAGACAGAGTCAATAACAGTAGGATAAAAGTATCATTGAACCATGGTGGGAACATAGGGGTATTTATTCATCATAAATTCATGGTGTTTTCAACATGTTAATTTTAATGACTCTGGCAGAATTCTTGCAAGAGTAAGAAAAATTGAATGATAGGTAGGGTTTACCCATCCATATGTGATATATAGATTAGTAGGTTTAGAATGGCAAAGTGTTAGGGAATGAAGGATCCTGAAGTACTTAGAGATTTGACTTCTCCTCAATAATGATTATTTAAATAGAAATAGGGGCCACTTTACTATCCAGGAATTAAGGTTGGAAAATTCTAAAGTTCTCAAATCAAGAGCCAGTTGTACCTGACCAAACATGCATGATCTAGTCTTCAGTGCTGAATGTTTTCTATGATGTATCACTTTTTGCTGATACTTGCTAATATTATTCTCCCTTGCATTTACTAATTTTAAAACTTGTTTTGTCGCCATTCTCAGAAAAGCAGAGAAATACATCATTGATATTCTTTTCTTTCATATTGGCAGGATTCTATCTTGGATATTAAAGTTCCAGTATTCAAAGGACCAGGAGAACTGCCGGAAATTCATTCCTACATAGAGGAATTCCCTTTCCCATTCTATCTAATTCTTCGAGATGTGAATGCACTTCCTGAGACACTTGGCGATGCCCTCAGGCAGTGGTTTGAGCTGGTGACAGCTTCTGATGGGCCCTAAAACTTGACAGCAGAGCCTGAAGTCATCTCTTCAGTTTTGGCATGATTTAAACAGTATTCCTCATCACCAAATGCTCCCAGTTCTAAAGCTGAAGAGGTTTTGAATGTGTGACATTCTTGGATCCTTGTTCTTAAGTGAACTCAGAACTCATTTACAAGATGTCACAGTTTTCTCTACAATGCCTAAAATAGCATTTGCATTTTAATTTAATAACACTACATCAGAGTCTAAGGAATTCTTCTCTGGAACTGGGACTTTTGAGCCTAGGGAGCAAATGTAGATGAGGCATGGGTAGAAAATTATTTTGTGGTCTCACCTGTGAATTCTTAGAGGTGTTCTATCTCTGGAATCATTATTGTCCATGAGGAAATAACTGCCATTGCTCTTATTTCCCAAAGTTCTTGTACCATCCATTCTCTCAAGCATCCCTACTCTTCTCAGCTAAGAACAAGCTTGGAGGATTTTCTGGGAAAGGTGTAGTGACAGCCTCCTTGGATAGCTGCTGTCAGTGATGTACAGGAGGGGTTGTGTGGACAGGAGAGCTGATCAGGTTCTCTGCCATAGCAGGAAGAAGAGTAGCTGCCTTTTCCACCTTTCTCTTGTTGCAGCTTTGCCTTAACAAGCCTGCATCATCCATTCACCATTCCCAAGTGACTGAGGTAACTGATTTAGGCTATCAGTTAAGAGACTGTTTCTTATCAGGAATAGTGTGAAGGGAACGAACTGTCCTTTGAAGGGAGATGCCATGTGCTTTCTGTGTTTTTGTATTCTATTTAAGCACTGTGGATTCTAGTTAACTTTTCACAACAGTTTTTAGATCTTGTGGAAAAGGATTTTTTTGTCCCGTCTTTGCTGCTCCCTCCCATTTGCTACCGTAAGCTACTATGCAATGATGAAAAGGTTATTTTTGCTTGTTGCTTTTTCCAATATCTCAGTGCCACTGTTTACCATTATTGTTGTAGTAATTTATTTCTTTAGCTGATATTTTTCTTAACTGTTGGGGAGGAAGATATGTAGAAAAAGCAGTTCCTCATACTACTTTTGGGTAGTGAGGCATCAGGCTTATTTCTAAGAAGGAAATGCTGTGTTTGGGAAATATTGAGCAGCTAAATTTATTTTTGCAGTCAAAATATGTTCATGATTCTTGGGAGGGTTTCTATTCAGCCAAAAAAACCAGTACTTGAATACTTGAAATTGTGTTCTTTGTTCTATTTAATAATAGTTTTTACATGTTTCTGGTGTCTGATGTCAGAAAGATATTTTATAGTAAACATGCCATGATATGAATATCCCTGTGTATGTAATTTGACACTGTGAAGTTTGCCTCTTGTCTGAGGTGGTCATTAAAACAGATTATTTGTTGGTTAACTAAGTGTCCTAAAGCATGTACATGATGTTGTGGGGGGGTTTTAGAATTTATTTTTTTTTGTTTTTGTTTTTTTTTTTCTTCACTGCAAAAAGTTATGCAGCTTCTATTCTTGGAAAATAAAAAAAAAGATGCATTACTATTGTAACTCATAGCCATTCTTAATGGAATTTAGATATAGTAGGCTAAAATTTATGGCAGATCATCTACTGGGAAGTATTCTTCTGAAAATTAGCTAATTAAAATGGCTGACATTTATTTAACCTTTTATTTTATTTTCAGTAATACATATATATATATATATATCAATCATTTGAGCCCCACAACCTTGTGAAGTAGGTATTACAGGCATTAAAATCCTCATTTTATAGCTGAAGAAACCACAGTTTAAGGGTTGGGTGACATGACAATTATCATATAGTAAATATTAGAGAAACGATTTGAAACTTAAAGCTTTGCTGAATTGCAGTAGCAAAAGATGCTAGTTGAAATCTGAGGGATGCTGTGTTAAGCAATTGTCTTTTTTTTTTTTTTTAGGTTTTTGCAAGGCAAATAGGGTTAAGTGGCTTGCCCAAGGCCACACAGCTAGGTAATTATTAAGTGTCTGAGTCTAGATTTGAACCCAGGTACTCCTGACTCCAGGGCTGGTGCTTTATCCATTGTGCCACCTAGCCGCCCTAAGCAATTGTCTTAAGAGGAAGTTACTTGCCAGAAAAGTTTGAGAGAACTAATATGATTTATAATTATAACATGAATCATCAGCAAAGGAACTAGATAGAAATTTTTAGGAGAATCAATTGTTTACAGACAAAATCCTATCAGATTCTTGGCCTATGAACTCTAAATCCTAGGCCTTCATCTTCCCTACTTTTCCACACTCAATTTTTTTTTTCTTAAAGAAGATGACTGTTGGAATGAGAAATCAAGAAACCACAAACCTTAAGATTAAATCAAGTAGTTGAATCTCTTCATGAAGCATGGTTTATGCTTCTATAATATAAAATAAATAGTCTTTCAGGAAGACTGCTGAAAGAATTAAAATAGAGAATTTCCTATTCCCTGAAACACAAGCTAATTCCACTTTGGGAGAGTTCTAATTCTGATGTTTTCTTTTATTGAACTGCAATTTGTCTTCCTCTAACCCTACCAATTGGTCTTTTTTCCTGCCTTCAGTGGCCAAGTGGAATAAGTCATCTCAATTTCTGATAGTCCTACCCACTAAGATTAATGGAGATGTGGTCCTCGTTAAACAATTAAGGGTCATTTCCCTGCCTCACCCATTAAAAAAATTTTTTATTTAAGGCAGTGGGGTTAAGTGATTTACCCAAGGTCACAAAACTAGGTAATTATTAAGTATCTGAAGCCTAATTTGAACTCAGGTCTCCCTGACTCCAGGACAGGTGCTCTATCCACTGTCCACCTAGCTGCCCTCACCTATTTCTTCAAACTAAACATACCAAAGGTCTTAAGCTGATAGTCATATGACAGTTTCCAACCTTTTGAATGTAGCTTATTAATGACCTTCCCCTAAAGTTTGGTTCCCTAGAACTAAACAGGTATTCAGATGAGGTTTTAAAGAAGGCAAGAGTACAACCAGACTATGATCTTCCTTGTTTTGGGATTCTATGCTAATAGTCAAATTCATTTTCTGGTTACCATTTTACATGGTTGATTCATATTAAACATGCTGGTCTCAAAAAACAAAACAGGTTTTTGCCATCTCTTGGTACTTAGACACATCTTTCTAATCCTGTGTTTATGCAATTCATCTTAACCCAAGGAGTAAGACAAGATTCATGCTATTAAATTTCATCTTAGTAGATTTGACCCATTGTTTTAGCCTATTAACCTTTATACTAGTTCTATCATTCATTACATTCATCAACAAAGTGTCTCATGCTATCCTTAAATATGAAGGAGAAATGTGGTACATTTAAATGGATGTGGGGACTGGTTGACAGTGCAAAGGATAAATTCAAATGAGTCAATGCTAACTAGAGTTTGCTAGTGGAGTGCCCTGGGGATCTGTTCTTGGGTCTGTACTATTTTATTTTACATTTGATATCAGAGCCCTGGATGAAGACAAATGTGACATGCTAACGAAATCTACTGATACATAAAATCCAGGAATTTAGTCCCGATCCCAAAAAATTTCAATTTTATTAGAATCTTGACATATTTCTAGGGGAGGGGAAAAAATCTTCTCTGAGGAGTTTTAGCATTTACCAAAAATAATACAAAATAATTGCAAAAAAGAATAGTTCTAATAACTGGGGGAAATTAGGTGGAAGCTGAAACCTAAATTCAAATCCTAGCTCTAGCAAGTATCTAATATCTATTTGACCTTAAGCAAATCACTTAGATTCCACAAAGGTTCAATTTCCTCATCTATAAGATGCAAGTAATATTGGGCCAGGGAGTTCAGAGAACAATGAGGAAATGAGAGCTATGTTGTTGAGGGACTGTATCTCAAAGACTTAATCCTTTCAGGCTAGGATTTTAGGAAGTGGCCCCTACTTAAAAGTTCCTTGACCTCATCTCAATAACATATGCTGTGTTAAGCAATTGTCTTAAGGGATAGAGGCAGGGAAAGATACCTAGGGCAGTATAAAGGGTACAGATTAATAATTGTAAACCATTTCTCTGTCCAGTATTTCAAGAGAAAGAAGAGAAAATAGGTTAAGGGAATGGTAGGGTTCCATGGAAGTTTTTTTTCCAAGACGCAGGAGACCTCATTTTGTGTGTGACTGGCAGTCAATGAGCCTATAAATAGGATAAGATTAGAGAAGGATTGTGGTGGGTTCACAATCTGCTGGAGGAGACTGGAGAGAATGTGAGCTAGAAAATAAAGGCAGGATTGTTTGTATATGCAATGTATGAAGATATTCACCAAAATCTTCCTTATTCCCCCTCTGGGAACTCCTCTAAACCTCTTATCTATCCCTCTAGCCTCCTCTATCCCCTGCAGTCTGTTGTAAAAGTTGTTTTTTGCCAAAACTAATTGCATCCATGTCAAAAGCTTCAGTGTGGCAATCTGTACAAATGCAGACTGACAACCCTGTTTAGTTTTTAAACACATCCACAACCCAACCTAAACTGTACTAGATATCATCACTGTCTCTTGAGACAAAGTGTTTTACAGGACCCTTCCCTTAGCATGATCCATCCCCTTTGCCTGAAATGTTTTTTAATTTTCAGTCTTCCTCTTGAAAACTTTCCAGATTCCCTCAACTGCTAGTTCACTTCCAGACAATCTTGCGTTTATAAAGTAGCTACTTTATATTTATTCACTTTATGCTAATGATGATGCAATATTAAGAAAAAATATTTTGTGTTTGGGAGGGCATGCCCTCTGGGCAGGGGAAATATTGTTGTGCACATCTGGACACATTCTGTGGACTTTTGATTTCCATAACATTGTTAGATAATCATCTGATGGGACATAGTTACACTACTGGAAGGTAGATATCTTAAGTCTTTCTCAAACCTGTGCCTAGGATCTTTCCAGCATAAATTCGGTACCAAAGTAGGTGGTAGGATATTTTTCTTAATATTTCATCTTCATTACTATATTCGTTGGTTGTCCCCCCATTAGAATATAAGTTCATTGCCAGTAGGGGGCTGCTTCAATACTTGATTCTTTGCAACTAGGGAGCAGGAGTTGTTAACTTTTTTATGTGTGTCCTTAGATCCTTTTACACAGACTGGTGAAGCTTGAGGACCACATCTCCGTTAAATGTTGCTTTTAATTCCTTTATAAAAAGGAATAGTAATAGCAGCCCTGTGTGTGGTGGCAAAGAATTGGAAATCAAGTAAATGCCCTTCAATTGAGGAATGGCTTAGCAAACTGTGGTATATGTATGTGATGGAACACTATTGTTCTCTTAGAAACCAGGGGTGATGGGAATTAGGGAAGCCTGGGGGGATTTGCATGAACTGATGCTGAGTGAGATGAGCAGAACCAGAAAAACACTGTACACCCCAACAGCAACATGGGGGTGATGTTCAACCTTGATGGACTGGCTCATTCCAGCAGTGCAACAGTCAGGGACAATTTTGGGCTGTCTGCAGTGGAGAATGCCATCTGTATTCAGAGAAAGCACTGTTCCTTTAAATTTAGGGGGAAAAACCTGTCTGATATTGTTATCTCTTAAGGATATGATTTCTCCCTCATCACACTCAATTTGGATCAATGTGTACAACATGGAAGCAATGTAAGACCCACAAATTGCTTTCTGTGGGGGTGGGGTGGGGGGAGGGAAGTACGATGGGGGGAGTAATTGTAAAACTCAAAATAAAATAGGGGAAAAATGCTAAATTTGAATTAGAGGTTAGTGAAAATGCGGCTGTAATTTTTAAAGCGTCCATTTTCCAAGTTGAGGAGTCCTGGAGCGGGGCGGGGTCGTTCGAAGGCTCCTAACGGCCACGGCCGGGACGCCTCCGCCGGGCGTAAGTGACGTTAGGGCGGGGCGTTCTCAGAACCCCGGCGGGTTCCAGAAGGAGGCTCGCCCCGCCCACCGCCGCCGCCCCGCCCACCGCCGCCTCTCACACCTCTCCGCCGCGGCGCAGGACTTAGGCCGACCCCCTCCCCGCCCCCACGCCCTCCCTCCGCCCCTCCCCGCCCCGCCCGCCCCTTCCTCTCAGCCTCGCCGCCATAGTCCCCTTCGACCTCCCTCCCCCCGCCCCCCAGGGTCCCCAAGCCCCGCCTCCTCCCGCCTCCGCCTCGCCCTCTCCCTCTCCCTCGCGAGAGTCGGGACTATGTCCGGCCTGCGCTTCCGCCTCCGCGCACGCCGCTCGCCAACGCGCCTGGGAGCAGCGGCTGCGGCAGTTGAGCTCGGCCTCCGCCGTCGCCATGTGCCCTTCGCGCCTGCCGCCGGGGGCGCTCACCCTCAAACAGGTACGCGCGAGCCCCGCTCCCCCGGCTCCCCCGCCTCGCCGTTGCCCTCCGACCCCCCGCGCCGCCGCCCGGCGCGCGAGTGAGGAAGCGCCCCAGACCTTCTCGGCCCTCGCTTCCCTCGTCTGTTACCAAAAGGGGCGGCTAGATGGCGCGCTGGAGTCAGGAGGCCCCGAGTTCAAGTCCGGCCTCAGGCACTTGACAGTGACCTGGCTGCGTGGCCTTGGCCCAGCCACTTAACGCCGTGGCCCCGAAAAATCCCTAAAGAAATGAGAATAGGAGGGTAGGGGGAGTTTGGGTCCCCTCCAGCGCTGGTTCTATACCAGCAGATCCCAAAAACAACATCCTCAGCCAAAAGTAGCATCCTAAAGGCACTAAATAGGTTTTTGCCTTTTTTCACCTCATTTCCCCATAAATCTAGGGTGCTTTGTAGACGCTGTGTGGCGTGTGCATTTAGGCAGACAGGAAGGCGGAGTAACGGTTGGTAGATGGGCTCAGCTTCCAATTTGTCCTTTCTGAAACAGTTCATGAGAAGGCAACAAGTCCTCCTCCTGTATAGAAAGATTTTACAAGCAATTCGCCAGGTACCAAACGAACATGACCGCAAGTATCTACAGAACTGGGCAAGGGAAGAATTCAAACGAAATAAAAGTGCCACAGAAGAGGTAAGGATGAACAAGAGCTCGACTTGGTGGCGGCAGCCCCCCCTTAAACTACTGTCCAGCTTCTTTTCAGTGATGGGTAAGCTTAATTCCAAGTAAGTCACTCTCTACTTTCTCTGTATCTTGGGAGGAAGAAATGTCAGGCCTAATGACTTCTCTCTTTCTTAGCTTTTAACCATTAGCCATGGGGGTAGTTCCTGTCTTCCTTTTCAATGTGTCTCTTGACTAGATGTCCATTTCTTTTATAGGATTCAATTCGAATGATGATTACTCAAGGAAATCTGCAGTTGAAAGAGTTGGAGAAATCGTTAAACTTAGCAAAAGCATAATTCCATAACTTCACCAAAGGGTTTTCAAAATCTATGTTGGAGTATTGCAGGATAAATGGAGTTTTAAACTCATTGCAAAGAGTAGCAAGCTAAGGTTTTCTAACAACCCTTGCCTAGTGATGATCTCACTATGAAGTCAAAGAACACGCTACATTTGTGCAGAATAGTCCCTATGGATCCTGACTTGTGTTAAGAACAAAATTAAAGAGCATCTTGGGAGTTGCCTTAGCAGTGAAAAATAAATACCAAGGACTTGCTTTATTATTTTGGATATGCTGTTAGTTTTCATGAGAAATAACACTAACCAAAACATAACATATTGACAAAAAAGCATTAAAAATGTGTTTTCTTGCATGTCACAAATATGCCAGATTCTTATTTTTTTCTGCGACTTATAAAAATCTGTTGACAATGGTACAGAAATTTCTTTTCATGTTTAAGTACAAAGCTGATTATTCACTATGAAAGTAAAGAAATTTTGCAAGATAGATTATCTTAATTGGGGCAGAGAGGTGGCACCGTAGATTAGAACACCGGGTCTGGGAGTAAGGAAACCTGATCTTCCTGAGTTCAAATCTGGCCTCAGACATTAGTTGTGTTATACTGAGCAAATCACTGTTTTCCTCAGTTTGCTTAATTGTAAAAGAAATGGCAAACCACTCCAGTATCCATGCCAGGATATCCTAAATGGGATAATGAAGTCATATGTGACAGAAATGACTAAACAACAAAATATATATCTTAATACAGTATAGTCATTTCAGTACTCCTTATGAACTCCAACAGAATGATTGTTTTAATCATGTTTTTCAGAAGGAAACACTTCTGTCTTATAATTAAGGTGGAGAAGAGTGATACAGTTGCAAGTTAAATGACATCTTTGTTGCTTGCAAGTCACTAAAGCTAACTGGTCCTTAAATCTCCTTATCTGAAAATAAGTGGAATACAATTAGATCACTGGTGTCAAACTCAAATAGAAACTTTAGTCCACACACTGACTTAGAAAGCCACAAATAAACATTACCCATATTGTACTTTTATGAAACATTTTCCAATTATATTTTAATTTTTGACCCTAGTTTTATGGAGTTTGACAGTTTGACCTAGACCTATCTAAGATCCTTTCTTGCTCTATCTAAATCTATGATCCTAAGTATCTAATCGTTCAACTTAAATAAAATGTGGCTTCAGATAATTCTCGCACTGTTTCTATACTTAAGTGAATGGGTCTAGTTTGAGGGTAAGAAAAATGTACTGAAGACAATTAGGGATGGAAGATCTCAACTTGTAGTGATGCAAAGGCATAGGGATAGTTTTGAAAAGAATATCATCTGCAGGCAGTGTAGCCTGTGGATTCAGGTGGTTGGCATAGGCTATGCAAAACATGCCAGTTGATTGCCTGTGTTATTGTTAATGACCAGTCCCGATATTACAGATTAAAAACTGGCAAAGAATAATTGACCTTTATGATAGCAAATGGGCTTTCTAACCTTTAGTTTAAAAAGAAATAAACTAAGGTTCTTAAATTTATTGGTATTGATCTGTGATTCCTTACAGAGTAGCTTGCAGTAAAGCACTCTCACTACATAACTTTTTCAAGAGGAAGATCTGACGAAATTTGCTGTCCCTTGTGTATAGTTCTTCCTCAAAACACAACTTTTTTTTTTATAAAATCCCAATTTCCCAATATTACTCTCCATAAACCCCAAACTATCCTTTATAATAAAGAACAGGGAAAAAAACAAAAGTTACCCATCCATCAACTGAATCTGACCTCTGCAAAGAAGAGTAAGGAGGTATAATTCCTCTTTGGGGTCAAGCTTGGTCACTTAAAATTATGTGGCATTCACCAACATTTTTTTCTGTTTCTTTTCTATGTATGTTCTTTTCCATGTATAGTTTTTTTGGTTATTTCTATATCATTTTGCCCCACTTAGATATTTCTCTTACCTACAAGATTTTCTAAGAAAATTTAAATACACTTTCCCCTTTAAAAATTCAGAATTAACCTATAGTCTCTAACCATATAAGCCACTCAGTTAAAAATCTGCTTCAAAAATGGTCTGTTATCGGGGGACCAATGATGATATCCACTACCTACTTCTAAGAGGTGATACACTGAAGATGCAGAATTAAATACATATGGATATGGCCAATGTGGGGATTTGTTTTGCTCAACTATGCTTATTTGTAACAAGGATGGTTTTCCTTTTTTTTTTTTTAAATGGAGGGGGTGAATTTAGGTGAAAGGGAATGGTAAGTATTGATAATATTACAAAAAAAATTAAGAACCATTGGAGCTTTTTAAGAAATGCATAATGGAAAATGGGAAAAAAAGGCTAAACAACTTAAAAAATGTTGAATGTATTGTAACTAAAAGCATGCTGTACATAATGCAGATTTATGATTTCATACGTGATTCTCCTGAAACACTTTGTATATGAAAAGTAGGGATTTTTTGTGGTATTAAGAATAAGAAAATTTAAATATTCTACTAAATATTGGTTGAAAACTAGATTTTTGAATACTTTATAGTGTCTTGAATTTCGATTAATTACTTTGATAGTTGGCTTCCAGAAGTCTAGGATTGATAATTTCTTAAAGTGACACTAATGAGTGTTAAGGATAATTCCAAAAATGTTTACTGAAGCAATTGAATGCATTTGATAGGGTGTTAGGATTAAGCATTAGGGTGCTATGTGATTAAAGATGATGTAGTTGTAGCAAGAATGCTCCTAAATTCCAGTGAATCTGTGATCTTGTTTATATGGGTATTCCTCCAACAATGTGGTTCATAATCTCTCTGTACTTTCCCATCTCATGAGGGTCATGTCAAGTTCTGAAGACATAGATATATTAGCAAAATAAATTCTCACATGGGCCATGTGTGAATGAATATTATATATATATATATATATATATATGTATATATATATACATATATATATATACATACACACACACACACACACATACAGACAGACATATGCATTTTAAGTTAATGACCTCTATGTCAGAAGTTGAGTGGCATGTTTCAACTTTATTAGTTTACCATGGAGTTGATCAGAGTTCCAAAAGTTTTTCAAAATTGTAGTTCTGTTCACTCTGCATCAGTTTGCAGAAGTCTTCTGAATTTCCTCTGGAATTATTTCATCATTTCTTATAGGATAATATCTATTACTGTACTACAATTTGTTAAGCTATTCTCTATTAGGAGAAAATCTCCTTAGTTTCCAATTCTTGATTGACTGCCTTCAAAGTAGCTGCTAAATTTTGTAAATAGATCCTTTTCCTTTTCAGATTTCTTTGGGTATAGGCCTAGATGGGTCAAAATTGCACAGTTTAATAAATTGGGGGGCATGGTTCCAAATTTCATTATGGCTAGAACAATTCACAGCAATACCAGTTCACAGTACTCTTATGTACCTGTTTTCCTGCAGCCCCTCTACCATTTATCATTTTCTTCTTTTATTGCCTTTTCCAGTTTGATGGCTAAGTTATAGAACCTCTAATCTAATTCATACTTTAAATGAATCTTTAAAAGTGTATCTGACAAGTGGTCAGTCAGCCCCTGCTTAAAAACTGCTAAGGAGGAAGAAGAGGATGTTAAGAATCAGTTTCTAGGGGCAGCTAGGTGGTGCAGTGGATAGGGCACTGGCCTGGTGTCAAGAGGACCTGAGTCCAAATCCAGTCTCAGACATTTAATAATTACCTAGCTGTGTGCTCTTGGGCAAGTCACTTAACCCCATTGCCTTGAAAAAATCAACCAAACAAAAAAGAATCACAGTTTCTTAGACAGTCTATTAATAAACAGTAAGTTGGCTTTGGTACCCTAAATGTATGGCTCTTGTTCAGTGACAATGAATGGACATTCTTCTGGAGAAATAATGATTCCTCAACTTTTTGGAGATTAAAAACAAATCTAATCCCATTTCCATTGGACAGTTTTTCAAATGCTGTAACAGCTATCAAATACCCCTGTGTCTCTGATACACTTGTCCAAAAATTCCTTCAGCAGATTCTCATATGACTTAAATTCCAGGTGCTTTACTATGCTGACTACCTCTCTCTGGTCTCTAATTCAACTTAGCATTTTCTTCTTTAAACTGAACCCAATACTTCAGATGTGATTTAACTATGCCCAATTATTATTGGAAGCTGAACTTCTTGACAGCTTTAGTCCACATTATGTGGGCTGAGTCAATGTTGAATTTTCAGTCCACTAAAAAATTCAGATGAATTGCTATCTAACCATGCTTCCCTTATCCCATTCTTGTGAAATGGAACCACAAATAGAAGACCATTCAGTTTCAAGATCAGATATTTAGGGATAGTTAACTTTTTATAGGCTATCTGGGAACTCCATAGTTTTTAGCACCTTTTGCCTCTTTTCTGCCATAATCATGCCACAAAGTAGAATGGGAGGGGCAGAAAGGACCAGGTGTCATTTCATATTTTTTTCTTATATCATGAGTTGCCATGGCCAAAGAAATCACCAACAAGCCAGGGGCAGCATAGTAAAGAGATAAAACTACTAGATTTGGAGGACTTCTGGTTCCCTTTTGGCTATACTATGTGAACTTGGGCAAGTCATAGCTTCTATAGGTTCCAGGTCCAATAACTTAAAAGAAGTTGTATGATTAACATAGTTTAGCATAATTACACATAGTCTATATTACATTGCTTTCTGCCAGGGGGAGGAAGGGAGGGAAGGATGTTGGAAAAACAAATAAACAATATTTAACATAAAAAAGGAAAGGGTTGAAATATATGACCTCTGAGGTCTTTTCTAGCTCTGAAACTATATATAAACAACTGGTGAAAGAAAACTAAGGACTGGAAATTAAAGCATATCAACCAAGCTAGGTTTTAGTGAATTGTCATTTCTGTTCCAAAATTTTAATGACAAGGATTTTAGGTCTCGAAGAAGTGACTTGCATTAGTGTTAGGCATGGATACTCAAGGAATGATGTTTGATACTACTGAAACATATATCTCCTATATATGAATCTTAAAAGTCCACAAAGTAATTATTACAGGAAAAATAGTACTATGAAAATTGTTTTCTTTTAAGTGTTGTGTAATAACTATCCTGTCCTTGGAAGGCAAAATTTCACTGTAACATTTTAGCATTCTTTGTATCCTGAGAGTGGCAAATAACTGATTTCCTCTTGTCAGATTCTGCATTTTTTTTAACATACATGAAAAGTAAATGTCATTTTTCCATTAATAAAATTTAATTGGAAAATTTTGTGTAAATTTCTTTATTCTTTCAAGATAGTCCTTTTGGAGTAGATTTTCCTTGACTTGATTGCAGCTTTAAAGGTAATTTGGTTAACATGTCACCCTTATATAGTCAATATTTACCATCATGAGAAGTTGAAGTTTAGTTTTATAAAAATTAGATTTTCTGGCTTCTCCCCCCCATTAAAAAAAAAACACAACTGTCCTATCTTGCTATTTATGTGAGAGAAGAAAAGCTATCTTCTCTCTTTGTTCTATTGCCAAAGGAGTAAAAAAGGCAAAACTTCTCCTTCACTTGTGTGTTATTACTGATGCCACTGAATATTTTTGCCTTTCTAGTAATTCTATTCAATGCAGCAAATCTGTTTTCTACCCAATAACATAGCTATTCACTCTATGCCAAAAGTTCTTTTGTTGGTGGACAGTTAATACTCTTTTTAGGGGTATGTACACAGACAAATATAGGCTAATTAAAAAATTTTCAAATACAATAAAATAGAAATTAATAACCATCATTTTGAGTAATATTTACTTAAAAACTGATTCAAATTGATTTTAAAAATTGAATGGAAAATAATTAACATGAGTTTTTAGTGTAATGTTATAGTAATTTAACATTTGACCGAAAAAAGATGTAAACATGTTAACACCTCATCCCTTTATTTTGAACTACTAAAGTGAAAAGATTAGAACTAATGCGTATCACGGATAGTGCATTAAGAGGAATTTTTACAAATACTGCAAGATAGTATATTTTGCTCTTTAGCTACCCATCATAATATACAGACCATATGTATTTCTGGAAAAAAATTGGCCACAATGCAGAATTCTGCATATTAGCAAATTTTCCTATTAATCTACAAAGATATCCCAAATTTTGACATTTATTTATAAGGAAGGATACTATTTCCCTTTTTGTCACTATCCTATTCCTTATAAGTACAGTGACATTATACTTATAGATATATAAGTAGGGACAAAAACTTTTAAAAATTATAGACACATTTGGAACTTATTTTTGATAAAAGACAACTAAAATTCCGAACAAAGCTAGCCATCAGAATGCAGAGTAAAAATCAGTAAAAAAAAAAGTTCAGGTTTTGTTGTAATCAGGAAGCTATTGCATTTCTACTTGTTTACCCATGAGCTGGAGTTTAAAAAGAGTGAAAGATTACTCAGGAGCTTTGGGTCAGTAGATAAACTCTACTTGCCTCTGCTTCTTCCCTATGGTTAATCAAGATGGCAATGGAATTATCATCTACCCAAAGGTTACTGATTGGTTGGCTTTAAGCAAGCAAGTATTTCCCATCCTATTTTTTTAAAAAAAGCTATAAAATATAATTGTCTTTTTTAAAATTAAAATGAATTTGAAATCTAATGACACCCTTTGAGTTCAAAGAAGTGACTTGATATCTTATTAATCAAGGGCAAAGAATAACAGCTTTCAGAATTACTCAGAATTGGATTTATCTTCTAGTGCTAGGTGTTCACTACATACCTGTTGGATCGAATTAAGAAGTATTCTTAGAATATATTTACCTCCCCTTGGGTTGAATTAGATGATCTCTGAAGTTCCTTCCATATCCAAAATTCCATGAGCCATGATTTTGCTTCAGGAATAAGGTAAAGGAAACTACTCCACCTGGCAAAAGGTTAATGGGACAGGTAGCCTCTGGAGTTATTAGTGAACCCTAAGGGGATGGAATGAATGGGAGCTCATGAGCAATATAATTTAAGGACAAGAGCAACCAAACATGTTGATAAATTCAATTTGAGGTAATATTAGATCAATTTTACAAGGTAAATAAATAGTGAAATTCATACATTGGGTTAGTTTTGGGGCATTATCAGACCTCAAATTAATTAACCCAAAATACAAATTAAATAGGTCACTAGTTAATAAGCTATAGTATTGTGAGGTTTGGTTGTTTGATTGGGTTTTTTGGATTTTTTTTTTGGTGGTTGAGAGGGAGCTCTTTACTGTCCAAAGCAAATTCTTTTGCATCTGCTTTAATAGTCATGCTATTTTGTATCAAGAAAGGACAAATAATGGATTTTTGAAGTTTGTGTACAGAAAAAAAGTACTACTCAAATTCTTAGACTTGGAATTTTAAGCAGATGTATATGTCTATTATGCTTCAAAAGACCAGAAGTTTGAAGGTTAAAGTTAATTAGTGAATTAAAGAATTTCAGAGTTGGAAGGACCTCATGGGTAATCTAGTTCAAACAATACCTGGCATTCCTGACAATTCTTCATCCGGCTTCAGTTTAAACACCTGCCATGATGGTTAATTTGGTACTGCCTAAAAGTATGATAATGCTAAACAAACTATGCACTACACTTCTGATGTCTTGATTATCTTTTCATGACATCAATGAAAAAGGCCTCAAAGCCACGCTAAATTGGAGAATGGTGTAATGGGGTCTGATGATTCAGTTATCAAATTTGCCATCATTAGATCAAAATAGTAGGGATAAATGGAGGTTCTGTGAAGATAAGAAAATAATTTTTAAATGTGATTAGAACAATTTTCATTTTAGGGTATGAACAAAAGGCTCCACATGTTCATAAAATCTTCAGTATCATAAGCTCAAATTTAGAAAGGATTTCAGATGATTTGAGTTTGATTTTCATTTGTTCAGAGGTACTCTAGGGAATTCTGAGGTTAAAAAATTATTTTTCATCAGTTTGTTTTAACATGATTTAACATGAATCTAACCTTGACCAAAGAAAACTGGTCCACCAACACAGTAACTGAACAAATGTTCGTTGGGAGCTCCAGCAAACATTTCCAACTCAGCTAATATAACAACTTCCATTAACCATATCACAAATAATTTATTTAAATACACTTAAACTATCATAATCCACATTATTACAATGGGTTTTCAATTCTTCCTCATTTCAGTTATTTTGGGATTACAGTTTATAAAGGGAACTGCATGAAAATCAGAAAATTTCATTCCCTTTGTTCCTAGTTTTTTTGTCAGACTTATAAAAATGGCAATCTTGACAGGTATAGTTCAATTCATCTGAAAGATACAGATCATTCAGAGATCTATCATTGTCGAGGCACAGCAGGTGAGTTTGAACAGAAATGTGGAACCAGTTGGCTTGAATTCACAAAGGGCTTGTCTTTTGTTTTTTGATGCACATATTTCATACCTCCCCCAAATTAGGCTAAAGCTTGAAACCATTATACATCCCACAGCTTCACAATCTTAGCCTAGCCCTTTTAATCTATAGGACTAAGACTTCCCATGAATCTGAACTGAGTTTTGGCTTTGTGATGAAACCTGATGTTACTCCTCTTGGTTTCAACAAGAATTCAGGGCACAGAAGCCACATGACAATCACATTTCAGAAATTAAGTATTGTGTGTGTAAATTTGTGTTTAAAGGCAAGTCTTTGTGCACCAGGATGAACACTTCAATCCCAGCTGTTGTTGGTCACAAAATCAGAACTCTTCCAAACTTCCTTACCCCCTCAGCTTCCAGCTGCTAACTCTCCTTTTGTATTTTAGTTCTTAGCTTATTGAGTTCCTCTTCTAAACTCTTAATGTGTTCTTTTAGCGTAGCCTTATCTTGCTGTGCTTTCTGAGTAGCTTGGCACCGGGCTTCCTCAATCTTCCTCTCATACCACTTTTCCATTTGGGTAGACACAGCCTCAAAAAAATACTGTGTAATTTCTAGAGCTTGGGAGGTGTCTCGTATAGGAGGGCCAGTCTGATGGTCTGTGGGTTGTTGCTGGATACATGTACTGCCAGGTCCGTGTGTTGATGCATGTTGCTGGGGTCGATGTCTTGTCTGCCCGCTTTTCCCAGACTTCTTTGTTTGCGTGCCTTTGTCCATGCAGTGACCAGTCTGGTGCTCAGATTTAATTGCTTCAGTGGAGGGTGGCAAAGCTGTCTGCACCTTAACGTGCCTCAGTTTAGAGTTTCCACAACCATCTAATGATGACAATTCCTGCTGGAATCTGTTGGGAGCAGTAGCATTAATAAGTGCCTTTTCCTTGGGCCTAACAACCTGAGGAGGAATAGCAGAAGCTGTGGCCGGACTGGTTGTAGTAACCACTGACTGGTCTGCACCTATTGGGAAATAAAAAAAGAGCCAGTAAAATCTGGCTACAGCCACTACAATCACATTACTCTGCATCAACATTCCATTTATAAAATTCGAGTTCCCTCAAGTCCTGACCGAGGCAGACCACCTTTAGCCTTCTATCAATCCAATGGGATCTCCATATTTGTCCTTTTTTAAACTCTTTCTCTCCTTTGTCATTATTCTTTTTGCTCTACTTTTACTTTAGGCTCTCAACACACCAAAGTCAAATAAGCTACTTCAGTCTAAACCTGACATGATTCCATTTGCTGATTTCTCAGGAATGCTAAATGTCCCAAAGAAACCACAAAATTGAATTAAGTACTATTGAAATTGTAGAAATAGTTTTCACTCCTATCTAACCTTTCCCCACCATTCAGCTTTGCCACTTGTCTTTTAGCAGTAACCCCTTTAGTTCTATTTTGGAAAGGGTGTTTCTATTACTTATTTACAAAGTCCTTTGGAAAACTGAAATTAGCCCTGACAGGTGTCCCCAAAGTGATAGGTCTGCATATCTGAGGAATCCTTTCTATCCGTAAAACAGGCTGGAAAAGAAGTAACTTGGAGGGGCTTTGGTAACACAAAAGTCTTGACAAGGGAAAAAGTACAGAGTGGGAACAATTCCCCTTATTCTGAATGTTCCCAAAATTAATGTCAAATGCAACATAAAATAAAGATAATCAGTGTCAATGAAAAAGACATTCTATTCAAAGCATCCCTGGGGCATCACTATCTTGCACAGTAGGTTTTTCATAGAAAACTGGTATTTTAGTAGTGTTTTACCCTAAGTCAAGAAGGTGAATAAGGAAAGGGAGCAAGTTTAGAGGGAGACCCCTACCTCATTAAATCGGAAGGAATAGACATCCTAGTTAACCATCCCTAATCTTAAGATACCACAGCTGAGCTCAGACACACTAGGCAGAAATCAAAAATGTTTTATCATGATTGTCATTTTATGCTAACTATTATCTTTTAAGAAACAACTGAAAATGATATTACAGGACTGTGACGCCTTTAAAAGCTCAGTGGTCTGTAATTTTAAGGCATCTCTGGGTTCAGATTACCTGTAAGGGATTCAGAAGTAGATGGGGTTGATTTAGGCCTGGAGGCTCTGGAATCTCCAGAAAGTTTCAGCTCCAGATTCTGAATCTTTAACATACACCATGTTTTCAATTCATCCACTAGGGACACCTAATAAAGAAGATACAAAGTGAAATCTGCAGATGAACTAAAGCAATAATTGGGCTTTTATGAAAATGATATTTTGCTGTTGAAGACCTTAACTTTGCCACCCCATCCTCTTCCTTACTTATATGAACTAAACTATAAAGACAGTCAACAAATTCATCAACTTTTTTGTGATACAGTGGAAAGCATACTGGATTCATGAATTAAATCCATAAAATAGGACTAATACTTAAAGTGATAATGTGAGGATCAAATTAGATAATACATATGAAGGTTTTCTAATTGTAAAACACCATAGAAATATTGTGCACTCTTGTCTTCTACTTGTTCTCCATTGGTTGTTATTAAAATAGAGCATGGGCCCACTGGTATTGGGACTTCCCAGGTGAGGAAAGTCCCTCTAAAAATGGAGGTATCTTCTCTGAAGTTTATAGTCTTAAAAGAGGCACCTAGAGAATACTGAGAGGTTAAGGGACTTGACCAGGTCAGAAAACAGGTCAGAGGTAGGATCTGAAACCAAATATTTCTGTCTTCTTTCTAGCCCTGGCACCATATAGACTTTCAAGGTTGTCACTGATTTAGCACAAAGGCAGGTATTTATTCATTAGATATTTATGAAGGATTTACATGCATAAAATACTGGCTAAATCATGTTAGGATAATACAAGATGGAATCACTGCTGCCTTTGAAGATAGGGTAGGGGAATGCCTTGTAGTGGGAAAGATATATTCACTTTATTTGGTTAATGTGCTCTATAATACAAAATATTTCAAAAATCACAATCCTTTCAGTTATACATTTAAACTCATGGGTAGCTAAGTGGTACAGTGGATAGAGTGCTGGGATGGAAATCAAGAAGACTCATCTTCAGGGCAGCTAGGTGGTACAGTAGATGGAGCACCGGCCCTGGAGTCAGGAGGACTCGAGTTCAAATTCAGACTCAGACACTTAATAATTACCTACCTTGGGCAAGTCACTTAACCCCACTGCCTTGCAAAAACCAAAAAAAACCCAAACAACTCATCTTCTTGAGTTCAAATCCAGCCTCAGACACTTATCAGCTGTGTGACCCTGGACAAGTCTCAGTTTCCTCATCTATAAAATGGAGAATGGAACTGGAATGGAGATCTAGTATCTTTGCCAAGAAATCCAAATTGGGGTTAACAAAGACTGAATCAATGTACACAAGGCACATTTCAATGATGCATAACAGTACAGAATGTGCTGCTAGTGAAGCACAAACTAAACACAATAAGAATTCAGAGAAGGCAGAGATTACATCTCTGCAAAACAAATCTTTCCCCACTTTCCTGAACCAATTTCTGTTATCAACTTCCTTCTTTTCTTTAGTAACACCTTCACTCTCCAGGTAGCCCAAACATGAAAATTCCATTTTGTTTGACTGTCTCTTTATATCCAATTATTACATCTGTTGAAATCTGACTGGAGAGGCCAGAAGGGAAAGGGCCAAAAAAGTTGATTGTTCTAATCTCCCTACATCAGCATCTGCTTAAGAATGGTTTAAGAAAATGGAAGCTCTCCTTACGGATATGATTTCTCTCTCATCACATTCAACTTAGATCATTGTATACCATGGAAACAATGTGAGGACTAACAGACTGCATTCTGTGGGGGAGTGGGGGGAAGGAAAGCAAGAATAGGGGAAAAAATTGTAAAACTGAAAATAAATAAAATCTTTTTTTAAAAAAGAAAAGAAAATGGAAGCTCTTAGGAGCAGAGACAAGGGGGCAAATCAACTGATGTAGTGACTAGAATGCTTGGACTTGGGAAGATCTGAATTTAAATCTGGCCTCAATTACTCACTGGCTGTGCAACCCTGAGCAAGTCACTTAATTCCTATTTGCCTTAATTCCTTATCTCTAAAATGGGGTCACACCAGAGAAGAAAATGGATCTTTGCCAAGAAAACTCCATGGGTCTTGAAGAGTCAGACATGATTGAACAATAATAAGCCAAGAGGGTCAAGGAAAGCAAAAATAGCCCTTCTATTTGTCAGTTGGTCAGATAAATTGAAGACAGCTAGAATGGCTCCTTTAACTCTTTCAGCAGAGGAAGACTACTTATTGGGTATATTAGAGGATGTATTCCCTTGGTGTATGGCTTAGATGGCAGCTGAAGAATCTTTCAACTCTCTGATTCTGTGATCCTATGAGTCTTTCTCTCTCTTTTTTAACTTAAATATTTCATTTATTTGTTTTTCCGACTGGTTGCAATAGTTTTATCTATCATTTTTTTGCAAGTTTTGGGGTTTTAACATTTTTCTTCCTCCCCTCCCTCCTCCCCCAACAGAAAGTAATCTGATATAGGTTCTACATTTAGAACCATGCTAAACATAGATCCATATTGATCACGTTGTGGAAGAAGAACCAAATCCAAACAGAAGAAAAACATTAGAGAGAAAAAAAATGACATAATAAGCTTTGGTCTTCATTTAAACTCCAAAGTTCCCCTCTCTGGATATGTATGGCATTTTCTATCACAAATCTTTTAAAATTGTCTTTGAATATTGCATTTCTGAAATGAACAAGTCCATCATAGTTGATCATCATCTAATGTTATTAGTGTGTATAATGGTCATCTGGTCCTGCTCATTTCATGCCATGTCAATTCATACAAGTCTTTCCAGACTTTTCTGAAATACCATCTCTCATGATTTCTTATAGAACCATAGTGTTCCATCACATTCATATACTACAGTTTGTTCACCATTTCCCAGTTGATGGGCATCTCCTTAATTTTCAATTCTTTGCCACTCAAAAAGAGCTGCTATGAATATTTTTATACATGTGGGATTTTTACCCTTTCTCATGATTTCTTCAGGATACAGATCTAGCTGTAGTATTGCTTGATCAAAGGATATACACAGTTTTATTGCCCTTCAGTGCCACATTTCCAAATTGCTCTCCAGAAAGACTGGATCAGTACACAACTCCACCAACAATGCATGTGTGTCCCATTTTTCCCACATTCCTCTCCAACGCTGATCATTTTCCTTTTTAGTCATATTGGCCAATCTAATAGGAGTGAAGTGGTACCTCAGAGATGTTTTAATTTGCATTTCTCTAGTCAATAATGATTTAGAATCATTACTTATTAGAGAAATGCAAATTAAAGCTTCTCTGAGGTATCACCTCACACCTCTCAGACTGGCCAATATGACCAGAAAGAATAATGATCATTGTTGGAAAGGTTGTGGGAAATCTAGGACACCATTACACTGTTGGTGGAGCTGTGAACTCATCCAACCTTTCTGGAGAGCAGTCTGGAACTATGCCCAAAGGGCAGCAAAAATGTGCATACCCTTTGATCCAGAAATACCACTACTGGGTCTATCTATACCCTGAGAAGATGAGGAAAAAGGGTAAAAACATCACTTGTACAAAAATATTCATAGCAGGGGGTGGAGCCAAGATGGCAACAAGAGCAGATCTTGTCTTAGGTGCCCTTTCATAAATCTTTGAAACTAAGGCCTTTAACTAAATTTTCGAGAGACAGAACCCACAGAGGGACACAGTGAGGCAGTTCTCCTACTCAAGGTAACCTGGAAAAGAGCAGAAAGGCTCTGCTCCCTGGGGTTGGAGGGGTGGCCCGCCAGAGGGGTGACCCGCCAACCTCCCGGAAGCAGCCCCAGGGCACTGGGAGCCACGGCTCACAGCAGCGGGGGAGTTTCCTGAGCTACACCCCAGAGAGCACTGGGCACAAATTGGGGGAACAGCTGGGGACCTCTGCCAGAGCAAGTACGTGGAGCCCAGCCCTTGGGGCACACAGGGAGCAGCTTGGTCTTTCAGCCCAGATCCTGAAACAGAAGCAGGCAGAGCGGTAAGCAGGAGCCCCCAGGGCATGAGCCCATTGAGCTGAGGGAGGGGAGTGAAGAGAGAGAGACTGCCGAGCTCTGTCCTCTGCCCCTGGAACAGGACACTGGGGCTCTGACCACATTCAGATCCTGATCGCAGTCTAGGTGCCCCCATAGAACAGCCCGGCCCCCTCCACCTCAGCCCCATGGCAGAGGGGGGCGCTTATGGTCATTCACAGACCAGGAGGGAGGACAGAGCCTCACACATGGAGACCCTTGTGGGAGTGTCCCAAAAGCTCAGGAAGCACCCCCAAAAACAGGCTTAGGCTGGGAAAATGAGCAAGCAGAGAAAAAAAGAGGAACACCATTGAGAAATATTTTGCATATGATCCTAAGAAGGATCAAAACACTCAGTCTAAAGATAAGGAAGAACAAGTTCTTGCATCTAAAGACTCCAAGAAAAACAGAAATTGGGATCAGGCTATGACAAAGCTCAAAAAAGACTTTGAAAATCAAATGAGGGAGTTAGAAGAAAAACCGGGAAAAGAAATGAGAGAGATGCAGGAAAAACATGAAAATGAAGTCAGCAGTCTAGTCAAGGAAATCCAAAAAAATGCTGAAGAAAATAGCATGCTAAAAACCAGCTTAGATCAAATGGATAAAACAGTTCAAAAAGTGATTGAGGAGAAGAATGCTTTAAAAAGCAAAATTGGCCAGATGGAAAAAGAGATAAGAAAACTCCCTGAGGAGAACAAATCCTTCAGAAAAAGAATAGAATTCAGGGAGATCGATGAATTTACAAGAAATCAGGACTCATTACTTCAAAACCAAAAAAATGAAAAATTGGAAGAAAATATGAAACATCTCATTGAAGAAACAACTAATATGGAAAACAGATTTAGGAAAGATAATTTAAAAATTATTGGAATACCTGAAAGTCATGATCAGGAAAAGAGCCTTGATATCATTTTCAAAGAATTACTACAGGAAAATTGCCCTGATATCCTAAGAAGCAGAGGTCAAAATAGAAATGGAGCGAATCCACTGATCCCCCCTCTCCCCGAGAAAGAGATCCCAAAAAACCAACCCCTAGGAATATTATAGCCAAGTTCCAGAACTCCCAAGTCAAAGAGAAAATATTACAAGCAGCCAGAAGGACACAGTTCAAATATCGTGGAACTGCAGTCAGGATCACACAGGACTTAGCAGCAACTACATTAAAGGCTTGTAGGGCTTGGAATATAATATACTGGAAGGCAAAAGAGCTTGGAATGCAACCAAGAATCAACTACCCAGCAAAAATGAATGTTCTCTTCCAGGGAAAAAGATGGATTTTTCAATGAACTGGGGGAATTTCAAATGTTCCTGTTGGAATGGCCAGAGCTGAACAGAAGGTTTGATCTTCAAATACAGGACTCAGGTGAAGCATAGAGATTGGAGGAGAAGGGTAAAATATGAGGGACTTAATGATGATGAACTGCATGATTCCTTTATAGAAAAATGACACTGATGATATTCATATGAACCTTCTCAGTTAATAGAGCAGGTAGAAGGAGCTTTTATAGTTGAAGCACAGGAGAAAGCTGAATTTGAAGATAAAATATGGTATAAAAATGGAATCAATAGAAAAAAGGGAAATGCAATCGGAGAAAGAAAAAGGAGACGGGGTATAGGCCAATATATTTCATATAATAAGATTTTTCTCTATTACAATGAGCTATTGCAATGATATGGAAGGGGGAAGGCAAGGGGGAATGAGGGAATCTTCGCTCTCATCAGAGGTGGCTAGGAGAGGAAGCAGTATATATATATATATATATATATATATATATATATATATATATATATATATACTAGGAGAGGAAGCAGTATAATATATATATATATATATATATATATATATATATATATATATATATATATATATATATACACACACACACTCAATGGGGTATAGGCATCTGGAGTAAGAAGGAGAGAAGGGGGACGGGGGAAGGGGGGGATGTGAGTGATGGAGGAGAGGATGGACCATGGGGGGAGAGTAGGCAGATATAACACATTTTCTTTTTTACTTCTTGCAAGGGGCTGGGCTTGGATGGCCTGTCCAGGACCATAGGGCCAGGTGGCAGCTGGGCCTAAGGGGTGGTATGGGGGCTCAGGGCTTCTTGGCCACAGGACCAGGGACCTGTCTGCCGCACCACTCAGCTACCCAACAGCAGAGTCGGAGTGAAAGGGAGAGAAAAAATATAGTACACGGTAGTGGAGAAATACGAAAGGAGGGAGTTGCGATCAGCAATGGCAATGGAGGAAAAATATGGAAGTAACTTTTGCCATGGACATATCATAAAGAATGTGATCCACCCATGACAGAGTTGTTGGTGTTGGAACAAAGACTCAAGCACATTTTTTATTATTATTATTTTGGGGCAGGGTGCAGGGCAAATGGGGCTGGGTGGCCTGCCTGGGGCCACATAGCAGGGTAATCGTTGGGTGTCTGAGGCTAGATTTGGACCTGGGTGCTCCTGGATCAAGGGCCAATGCTCTGTCCACCAACCAGCCACCCCTACTATTATTACTATTATATTTTATTTTGGGTCTTTTTTTTTTTTTTTTGGTTTTTGCAGGGCAGTGGGGTTGGGGTGGCTTGCATGTCACATGGCTGGGTGATTGTTGGGTGTATGGGGCCAGATGTAGGCTTGGGTGCTCATGGCTCCAGGGCTGGTGCTCCATCCAATGCGCAACCTGGCCATACCTACAATTATTACTATTATTTTTTTTAATTTTAATTTTTTTCTCTCCCCTTTACTTTATTGCTCAAGCAAGTCTATAATATTTGGGGGGGAGGGGGTATTTTGTTTACTCTTAAACAAGAATATTTTATTAATGCATAAAAACATTATTTGTACAAAATGAGAATAAATAAATATTAAATATTAAAAAAATATGGGGCAGATAGGTGGCATAGTGGATAAAGCACCGGCCTTGGAGTCAGGAGTACCTGGGTTCAAATCTGGTCTCAGACACTTAATAATTACCTAGCTGTGTGGCCTTGAGCAAGCCACTTAACCCCATCTGCTTTGCAAAAAAAAAAAAAAAAATATTCATAGCAGCCCTGTTTGTGGTGGCAAAGAATTGGAAATCAAGTAAATGTCCTTCAATTGGGAATGGCTTAGCAAACTGTGGTATATGTATGTCATGGAACACTATTGCTCTATTAGAAACCAGGAGAAATGGGAATTCAGGGAAGCTTGGATGGATTTGCATGAACTGATGCTGAGTGAGATGAGCAGAACCAGAACACTGTACACCCTAACAGCAACATGGGGGCGATGATCGGCCTTGATGGACTTTCTCATTCCATCAGTGCAACAATCAGGGACAATTTAGGGCTGTCTGCAATGGAGAATACCATCTGTATCCAGAGAAACAACTGTGGAGTTTGAACAAAGACTAAGGACTATGACTTTAAATTTAGGAAAAAAAACCTGGTATCTTATTGTCTGATCTTGCTGTCTCTTATACTTTATGTTTCTTCCTTAAGGATAGGATTTCTCTCTCATTACATTCTATTTGGATCAATGTACACCATAGAAACAAAGTAAAGAATGACAAATTGCCTGCTGTGGGGAGGTAGGGGGAGGGAAGTAAGATCAGGGGAAAAATTGCAAAACTCAAAATAAAATCTTTAATTTAAAAAAAAAAAGGTTCCTTAGGTTAAAAAAATGATTTAGAGAAGTTTTTCATATAATTATAGCTTTGATTTCTTCATCTGAGAATTGCCTTTCCATATCCTTTGATCATTTATCATTTGGGGGTCCTATGATTCTTTAGTAATGGTCTACTCTACTTGTGTTTTTTTTTTTTTACTCTACTTGTTAATCAGTTCAAGCTTGCATTGATTTTCTTGGCTTCCATAGCATAATATTGACTTATGTTGAACTTTATATATTTGTGAAGTTCTTTTTTTGAATCCAAGCATAAGATCCCCATTATATTTCATTTTATTAGATTATTCTATCCCCATTATATTTTATCCTATTAGATTATTCCTAAGTAAGAAATGTAGGAGAAAGAGGACTAGATTTGGATTTAGATAAGATTTACTATTCCATAACTGTGACCTTGGGCCCCTCTTGGTGATTCCTCACCTGCATGGGGGGCATGATTTGGACCAAATTATCTCTGTCTATCTTCAAAACCATCTTTTGGTGCTATTTATAAGGGGATTTCTTTTGGAAGGAGGGAGGGTGCTGAGGATAAAAATCATTCATGGACAGAAATGGAATACATATTAAATAAATCATTTAAAATGTCTAATGGACTAGGTCCATATCCCAAAGATATTAAAGACCAAAAAGTAAAAGAATTTATATATACAAAAATATTCATAGCAGTTCTTTTTATGGTGGTGAAGAACTGGACATTAAGGGGACCTTCATCAATTGGGGAATGGTTGAACAAGTTGTTTTATATAATTATGATTGAATACTATTGCGCTATAAGAAGTGATGAGCAGATACTTTCAGAAAAACCTGGGAAGACTTACTTGACCTGATGCAAAATGAAATGAGCTGAACCAGGAAAACATTGTATACAGTATCAGCAATATCATATAATGATCAACTGTGAATGACTTAGGTATTCTCAACAATACAACAATTCAAAACAATTCCAATTCCAAAAATCCATCCACCTCAAGAAGAATAACTGACTTTATTGGAGGTGGTAGGAAGGGTTCTATTGTAAATTTAGAAATAATAAATCTTAACAAAAGACTGGATAGAATGAGGAGTCAAGGATGATGCCAGATTTTTAAAAAATGAATGTTAAAATTTACATGTAATTGGGAAAATTAAAATATTAAATATTTCAAAAAATCTATAGTGGGGTTCATAGGCAGAAATAGCGGGGAGTGTTGGGAATCCGTAATGAAAGAACTAAAGAAAACATGGATTAACTTTGCAGACTATTAAGCCTGGCCTCAGCCTTGCCTGACTGGAACATTCAAATTGGGGGGAAAGCCAGTTATAAAATCTTAAGAAATAACTCGTTTAATGATATGTAGTATAAAACAAATCTTTCCAAGTTTTTTTCAAGTCTCTTACGTTACCCCTACTCTTGAAACTCTTAGTTGAAGTCCTTGTCTCATAGTTCATTGAAAAAGTTCACTGAGTTCCCTCTACTTCCCTCCTAATTGTATCTCCTTTATATGCCTTCCTCCACTATCTCCTTCACCCCATTTCACATATGGAAATGACTTTTCTCTTTGCCAGCACCTTCTTATTTCATCCCATCCACTGCAGCAATCTGGCTCCTCCTATCATTTCAACTCTCTCACTTATTTTCACTATCTTCCTAGTAGCTGCTTCTTTGATGCTGACAAACATGCCCATATCTACCCCATCATTAAAAAAAAAAAAACTGCCAATTGATTTCACCAGTTGTAAGATTTTACCTTTTTTTTTTTAAGATTTTTCAAGGCAATGGGGTTAAGTGGCTTACCCAAGGCCACACAGCTAGGTAATTATTAAGTGTCTGGGGCCGTATTTGAACTCAGGTACTCCTGACTCCAAGGCCAGTGCTCTATCCACTGTGCTACCTAGCCGCCCCTAGATTTTAGTTTTCTACCCTTTTGTGCTTAACCCCTTTATAGTGAAGAATTCTAGTTCCTCGCTGTGCAGAACCCATCAGAGTCTGAATTCTGACCTCATTCCACCTAAACTACTCTCTCCAAAGTCACCAGTGATCTCTTAATTGTTTATCTGTTGGTCTTGTCTAATTTCTCATTCTACTTAACATTTATGCAGATCTTTGCATTTTATATCATCCTTTTCTCTTGGATACCTGCTCCTCCCCAAGTTTCTGACACTGTTCTCTCTTGGTTCTCCTCTGTACCTATCTGACCACTTTTACTCAGTCTCTTTTGCTGGCTCTTTCTCTAGATCAGGGTTGTCCAACTTTACTTCTATAAGTTTTTATTCAAACAATATGCAATATATTTTGATTTTCCATTTTAGTGAGAGCTCTGTGGTAACTTGGCTTCATTTACTAAAGCATTTAGTAAACCCACAGATGGGTTGCATTTTGGACATCCCTACTCTAGATCAGACCTGCTGACTGTGAGTATCCTCCACAGTTTGGTCCTCCCTCTTTGGTGATTTCCTTAGTTCCCATGGATTCGATCTCCATCTCAATACAAATGATTCTCAGATCTGTCTATTCAGTCCCGATCTTTTCCCTGAATTCCAGTCTCATATCTTCAAATGTTTAATAGGCATCTTGAACTGCATGTCCCACAGACATCTTAAACTCAAGAGGTCCAAAAAAGAAATCATCTTTCCTCCCAAATCCTACCCTCTTTTCAACTTTTCTATTACTAAGACCACCATCCTTCCAGCAGCCATAAGCATACATCCTTGGCATCATCTCTGGCTCCTTATTCCATCTAAATGTTGTTAAAGCTTATTGTTTCTACTTTGTTGGTTTCTTCTTGTTGGTCTTATCTTGAGTCTCTTCCAACTCCATCTTCCTCTCACCTGCCAAAGTGATCTTTCCTACAAAGCAGGTCTGAATATATCACCTCCCTACTTATTAAACTCCAGGGATACCCCATTACCTCCAGTATGGATATAAAATCTTGTTTGGCTCTTAAAGCCTTTCCCAACTCAGTCTCTTCTTTTCTAATCTTCTTACACCTTACCCCCTTCCACATACTTCATGACCCAGCAAGGCTGGTTATTTTGCAGTTCTTTGCATACGACATTCCTTCTTCTGATACTGTGCTTTTTCACTCCAGGACCCCCTTATTCTTTCCCCTTACCCCTAGTTTCCTTCAAAACTCAGTTCAATTCCCATGTTCAGGGAATGACCATTCCTGGTCCCCTCCTCCCTTCCATTAGTGCCTTCTCTTGCAGATTGTCTCCCCTTTATAGTCTTATACATACATGACTGTATGTATGTTGTCTCCCCCACTAGAATGGGGGAGACAGTATTTCTGTCTCTGTCAATGTATCTTTATCAATGTTATCCAGAGCTTGGCACCAAGCAGTCCTTGTAGACTGACCAAACAGCTTTCAATCATGAATTATATTTTGGGAGGAAACACAACACCTCCAATGTCTGAGGAAAGTTCAGAGCCCTCATTAAAAATGCTAAATTCACTTCAGGATTGCATACAGAAAATGCTATGCAATAAAACAATTTTGAGGGGTTTCGGTCCCTTTGCCTGAAGTATGGTAGATCTATAAAAGTGTAAGGTGGGTCTTTGAGTCATAAAAAGATTGACCCTCTTGGTGCTTACCTGTCGTTTCTCTCCCTCATGCTTCTCCAGTTCGGTATGTTGCTGCAGGCGGTGCAAACACTCCGATCTCTCTGCTGATAGCCGCTCAGCCATCAACTTATCCAGAACTCGTAGCTAGGATTCAATGCAAAGAGAGTCCATCAATAAGGTCACATACATGAATGTAGACCCCAGCCCATATACCCACAATAATGGCAGCCCTAAGAGCAATCAGATGGGGACCTTTAAAAGGAATTCAGTATACCTTGCCCATTTTGTTTTAGTCTACTTTTGTTTTCTTGGTACTCACAAGGCAAGGGAACTCCTGGACATATCCACTACTGCAGATGCATATATGTGTGTGTGTGTGTGTGTGTGTGTGTGTGTGTGTGTGTGTGTGTGTGTGTATAATATAATAAACATACTAGCACCAAGTATAGTATTTTTTTCCCACAGCATTCTCAGGCATTCTTGACAATGAACTTCAATCATCCAGTAGGGATCCTGGCATTCCATGAGCTCAGGGACTTAGTAAATGCTTATTTATTGATTGATCGATAAAGAATAAAGTAGATTCTCTTGGTTGGAGAATAGATATCACAAATCCAAGAAAAAGAGATATTCTTTAAAAAATATTATTTTCCAAAATTCCAATTCACACAGCATATCATTTTCCTTAGAAATATTATTCACAAAAATGAAATTTCTCCTTGGGATGTTTTCTTTTCTTTTTTAATGTTTAAATGTTAATTTATTTTTTCAATTACATGCAAAGACAGTTTACAGCATTCATCTTTTTGTAAGTTTTTGAGTTTTTCATTTTTCTATCTCCATCCCTCTCCCTTCCCATCTCCTGATGATGTTGAGTAAGCCAATATAGGTTATACATGTAGAATCATCCCCTAGGGTGTTTTCAGAGAAAAAAAACATGGGATCCTCAGGTCACACCCAGATTTTACTTTTTTATTAAAAATACTTGTCAATATTCATTTCCTTACTTGATGTTGGGTCTTATTCTCCATCTGCCCCAATTTTGTGTTCATCTTATCTTGCACAGTTCCAAACTCTGCCTTTATCTCCTCAACTGTTGCCTCCAGCTGATTCTCCAGTTTATTAATCAATGGTTCACAACGACATCCATTTATTGGTGCCTGGGAGAAAAATAAAAGTCTTGAATTAACAGAAAAATCATTAACATAGATCCAATTAGCAAAACTTTATTTCTTTTTTGGCAGTAACTTAAAATGCTCTAGGCTAATGAGTTTCATCTCAGAAACCCAGACAAGTTAAAATTCTGTAGCTAAGGTTATAATGGTATGAGGTCTATACTGAGAGCTAAGGATTATGTACATGAAATCATTCTGTATTTTATTTATGCATGTGTATATTGTTCAGGCAATTAAATTCATCAAAAATATATGGAGTATCAACTTTAAAGTCAGCTAACAAAAAAAGACTTTGCTATCAATGTAACATTAACTGACTTACAAGGCATATGAAGTATTTTTTGTTGCTACTTTTGTCTGTTGTGATGATAACAAAAATTAACAGCTCTTTCAGGTTTGCAAAGTGTCCTGTATCTCACTGTATCTTTACAACCACCCTGGAAAGTAGAGCCCACAGCTATTATAATCCACATTTTATAGATGAGGAAACTGAGGACAGGAACTTTAAGGGATTTGCCCTTTGCCAGTAAGATTCAAATCCAGGTCACTTTTGAGACTAAGCCTGGGGTTCTCGTCTCACCTTGTAGGTTCCCCCTCTACTGCCTCTGCCTCTGCCTGGGATCCTCACCAGCTGGAGCAATTCAAAAGTGTTCCCCTTGGCTAGCCTCAAAGTACCCATTTGAGCTCTGCCTGGTGCCTTTATAATCATAATAATGCCATTTCAATAGTACTTTGAAGTTTGCCAGGTGCATTATACATTCATTACACATAACAACAATCTAATATATTTACCTTGGTAAAAAAGAGGGGTGGGGAACACCTGGCCCACTGGTCATATAAGATCTGTGAAAATCATTTGGTCTGGTGCTGACAAGGCAACCACAGGTAGGACTAGAAATTCAATCAATCTAGAAGCTTTTTAGGGTTGAATTAATTAAATTTTTGACCAAATATAGCAGTTTAATTTTTAAGTAGATAATTTGTATGGTTTGCAAATGATGTTATAAATCCAAATGGCCCTTGGCAGAATAAAAGGTTTCCCACAGCCATATAAAATTATTATAAATCAGTGACCCCTACACACTTGGGGAACTTTGACCTGACCATCAGAAGACTGACTAACACTGTAGTGAAACCTCCCTCAGAGATGTCTTACAATTCCATTACATGGCTCCCTCCATCTCCCACCCACCAAATTCATTTTCAATAGACTGCCTTGTTGTCATTGTCCTCAATTAGAGACTTGAATCACCTGCATAACTTTTCCATCTTTTCCACGGTATAAGGTATACAGTTGGTATGCTCTGAACTCATGAGGAGGGGGTGGAGATGAACAACGATGCTTATTCCTCTTTTTGGGGTGATTATGCGAGTTCTTCTGGTGCCCAGGAACAGGCTGCTGGTCAGCTGGGGATGTGGGGTCAGAGAATGCAGATACCTGAGGAGAGAGGGAGATGGTACCTTTTCCAATTACCAGGATCACTCAAAGGTAGATCAGCAATAGTGAGGCCAATAGTGATTTGACAAGTGCAATAGACCTCAGACTCATTTTCTTTTAAAAATATTTTGATAATTGTACTGCAATATAATTGGTTTCTTTTGCAATTCTATGTATTTATGCATTTATTTATGAGAAAGGATCTAAAGGCTTCTTTATACTGTCAGAGGGGTCCATAACAAAAAAAAAGGTGAAGAACTGCTGGGAGAGGGGGTGGTCAAAGGCATGCTTTGAACACTTTATTGATAAAGGAACTTTGCCACTTTGCCTCAAAATTTGATCTTCAGATTTACAGCCCTCTCACACTAATAACTGTGTAGTCTTCTCCACCAAACACCTTCAGGCACAGCCTGTATATATCTGTACGCTCACTGCAAACCATTGTTGGCAA